>NC_084480.1:265810750-266495904 GCF_030035675.1 Rhineura floridana | reverse complement strand
TTCTCTCTCTCTCTCTCTCTCTCTGTGTGTGTGTGTGTGTGAATACTGTGTTTGCACTTGGCATACAAAGCAGCCTCCGCTGCCCTCTCTGGCTACTTTGCTGCATTTGCAGTGTTTTCACTTTTTTGCATCTCAGGTGAAAATGTTTGCTTGGGTGGGTGTCCCTTAGTTGGTGGCAGGCAGGGTACGGGAGGTGGTTAAATGAGAGAGGTCATGCTCGCTGGCTGAGAGTGTGTGTGTGTGTAGGGGGCTGCACTTGGTTTGATATGCAAAGACCTGAGTAGTGGCCTCTGCCTCCCTTCCCGCCTCCCTTCCCAGCAGAGAGACCATGACTGCTATCTTATGGATAAAAAGAATTATTCTACTACCTCTGTGTGTGTTTATTTTTAATGTTGTTTTAGGCAACTTAGGTGTGCAGCAGCCAAGGCCAGCACCTTGTAGGTATTCTAGTTTTTTTAAAATGTAACTTAAGCGTAATTGTAGTGATTACTTTTGAGTAACGGTAATCAATTCCTTTCAGAGCAATTGTAATTGTAATGGTAATTTATTCCTTTTGGGGGCCATGTAACAGTAATTGTAATTTATTCCTTTTTAAAAGTAATCTTCCAAGCTCTGGTCTTTAGTATTCAAAAATAATGAGGGAGGGATGCAATTTTTTCAAAATGTACACTAATGCCAAATTTGTCTTGGAAAATATATTAAAAATACTATTATTATTGCTGTTACGATGAATATGACAAATATTTTAAAAAACCAATGATAGGAAACTAAAAATTTCTACATAATTATAGAGCACATTCTAAAAATATGAAACGTATCTCCTTTTTAAGCAGTTTCTTTGAGTAGATAGACTTTTCTATTTTCACATTATTCCCCTCAAACATATCCTGTACATTTGTATTAGTATGAAACACATTTTTCCTTAACATAAATTGAATATTCAAAAACCCTGTACAAATTACAGAAGGTAAATATAGCTTAACAGGATCTGCCTTTGTAAATAATCAGATATTCTATTTTAGAAGCTGTGAGTTGTTCAAAGTTTTCAGCTTAAATAAGCTAATTTAAGCAAAGATCAGAAAACATTTTATTTTAATACAAGGCAGGGACCTCACATACAGGTTGCTTAAATCTCTTTGATTCCAGCTACACAATGTATTGCGGCCCCCATCTTAAACAAGAACAGAAAAAGGAGTATTTGTGTCTCTTCAGGAGATTCTCTTCACCTGATAAATTTCAAGGTCAAACTGATGCCCATCAAAGAGGGACTTAGTGTGAAACAAAGAAGAATCATTGGGTAGAAATGCTTATGGAGAACATAACTGCCGTTTTCCAGAATCTCTTGGATTATTTATGGATGCAAAGCCTATTAAATGCTATGAAGGTGAAAAGACTCACGAACATCTCAATCTCTGAAATTTGGAAATTAGTTGGAAAAAGTGAGCATTGCATGTAAGTGAGTCATTGCTGTAACAACATAGCATTGGTCTTGGAGATTGTTTCTGTTTCTTAAATGTATCATTCTCTAAAAACCTTTGAGGTCTTGGTTTTGTTTAAGTTTTTTAAAACTTCAGTGTTAAGGAGCCTCTGCTTTGGTGTGATTCTAATTTCTAGAGTTAACTTACTTAAAAGGTCTGCAAATTCCTGATAGCAACCAATTTTATCTTTGCAATGCAAAGCCTTTTTGACAACAAAGTTTTAATTTACTGCTAATATTTTCCCTTCTCTCTCTCTCTCTCTCTCTGGCTTGGGGTTTTTAGAGACTTTGAACACCTTTGGTATATTATTTTGTCTCCTTGGCTTTGCCTACAGAAGAGACTACAATGGATTTTCCTGCTAATTAGAACAAGAAGACCTTGGATTTAAACATTCTTGGCCATCATATTTTATTTAAAACCTTTTGCTTTGGATGTTCAATAATTTTAATTGCTTTCTTCTTTTGGTATATGGGGGGTAGGGGTGCTACTAACTCATATTCTGGAATCCTCCTGAATGCTATCCAGGGATCATCTAGTTTATCATTAGGATAATTGTATGTTTTCCCTTATGAGGCAGATGGCAGCATTGGGAAAGGTATTTTAAGGCAACGACCATTGCCACAGTCCTATTCAGGCCTCCTGTGGCTGGTACAAACATACATATTATTATTTTTTAATGAAGGAGATCCTGATCTGAGATGTTCTGTATCACACCTAGTTTGGATTTCACTCTGATGTGTGTTTCTCCCAGACTGTGTTTTTGCTTGTTTGTTTAAATTACTGATGCAAAGATTTTGCAAGGACTTCATGAAAGTCACTTGTGCTTTCAAGACAGATTCACTTCTATAGTAACAAAAAAACCCTAATGAAAAAAGCATTATTCATGGTATTTGTGAGGCCAGTCACACCATTCCTGTCTGATGCCTCCTGTGGAAAGAGTTGTTGGGGAGCAACCCAGGGAACTGTTCTCTATCTTTTACTTCCCTTATTCTATCCATTTCTCCTGTGGTTTTATTTAATAATATTAGCTAAAAAGAAACACCATGTTCAAAAGAAGTATACCTCTGAATATCAGATGCTGGGTACAAGCAATATAAAGAGGCCAGTTGCCTTCAGCCTCTTGTCCGTGCGGTTTCCTAGAGGCATGTCTGGTAACAATGGATTCAGCATTGCACTAAGACAAACATTTCATCAGTGCAAGGATTTTTCCTTGTGCAACGGAACATTCTTCACCTCTCCTCTCCATGCACCCCCAAAATCTATCCTGGAGGTTTCCCCAACTCTCAGGGGCAGATCTGGGAATGGCATGGGACACTTCTGGGGGGGGGAAGAGAGGGGGGAAGTCCCATTGCACTAGTGCTAATTCTTGCACTAACACTTTTATTTAGTTAAATACTATCCAGTTTTTTTAATTTGATATTTATATCAGATATTTTCATTTGATATGTTGTGAGCCACTTTGGGCATAATTTTGTGGGAAAGTGGTATAAAAATAAACTGATGATGATGATGATGATCTGGTGGGCCTATTTGGTCTGATTCCTCTAATAACAAACTCAATTGGTGAGTGTTAACAGGGCTATCACCAAAACAGGGCTACTGAGAAACAGGAAGAATGTATACAGAAGTATAAAAAATCATTTGGAAAAAACCATAAGGAAGGGCACCTCCCAAAACAGCCCAATGGCAACTGAGCATGCTTCGTGGCCACAGAACGCTGAATGATCTGTTGGGAAGGGGAGGGTAATGGAATAGAGTATCCTTGTAGATGACATGCCTGGCTGGCTGGAGCACAGGCCAGAGAAGGTTCCTGACCATTCCTTTGCCTCAACTGTGGCCCTAATAGGACCCAGATGGGTACCTCCCTTCATGCTTGCTATTTCCTCTCATTGCAAACAGCAAGTGTGGGAAAGGTTCTGATTGGAACCACAGTAGGACCAAAGTGTTCCAGACATTCCCCCTAAATGCCATGGTACTAGTCCAGTTTATGCCCCCTACTGGCTATTTAGTTAAGAGCAACAACTCAACTACAGAACTTCAGACTATGTGACAAAGACATGTCTTCTTTGGCCCTCAGTCTGCTGCAACAAACAGGTGAAGAGCATTGGATCATTTTAAGGAAGGGATGAGGAACCTGTGGCCCTTCATATGTTTTTCGACTACAACTGCCATCACCCCTGACCCTTGCCTACACTGGCTGGGGCTGATGGGAACTGAAGTCCAACAATATCTGGAGAGCCATAGGTTCCCCATCCTTATCTTAGAGATTTCTTTGTCCCACACAGGTTATGTATTGTTTACATCATGGGTGGGGAATCTTTTTTTAATTTAAGGGTCACACTGTTCAGGGGCCACATGGCAGTGATGGATGGGGCCAGAGGCAAATGTGACTCTTTATCCTTATACAGTAGGCTACATGCAGAAGCAGAGGTTACTATACATACATCCCTTTCTATCCAAGCAAGCAAGAGGCATTATCACAGTTCAGTCAGGCAAAGGCATGTGAGGATGCACAGAGCAGGGACGGTGAGGAGTATAGCCTGCAGAGAGTCCTGAAGACCAGATAGAGAGGCGTGAGGGGGGGGTGCGCGCTACATTTGGCACTTGGGCCTGAGGTTCCCCACCCCTAGTCTATGTATTTTACACTCTTAAATATCAGTGTGCATCCTTTGTATTCTCCTATCTTTAGCTATCTATACTTGTCATAAGTCAACTCCTTCTAGCAAAAGATAGCAGGAATTGCCTGGTACTGCCTACTTGGACAAGCAGACACTTCAGTCTAGAACATGGTCAGCAGCACTATCCAAGGTTCAACCGACACATGGAAGACTGACAGAGGACATCTTTACTCTTTTTCCAATTTTCTACTTCCATATTGCCCACCTCCTCCCACCAAAAGCTTTTGGTGCTACCCTCAAACAGGGTGATAATAATCTTTAGGATGGCTGATTTAAAGGTGCAAAACCAGAGAAGAAGAAAAAGTTAGTATGCATCCTCCCAATTGCCAGTCTCCTGTTGGAGATTGCAGTCTGTACTCTTGCTTTAGGTAAAAAATCAAACAAAAATGCAAGGGCGGCGGTGGGGGGACCTAATGGTATCTTGAGATCTTATCTGAAAAGGTAAATGCCTCTTTTTGTATCTGAACGATGTCATGAGAGGAGTGGCAGGTTTCAGATGCCCTTTCTGACCTATCTGGAATAAGTGTGCAGAGTCAGCAAACCACGTGGTATTCCAATTAAGCACTGACACTCTCTAATTGACCCTCATGAGAGTTATGGCTTCTGATGTAAAATGGTAGCAAGTGGCAGGTCATAAACTAAGGTCATGTAGGCCTGGCAACAACAGGAAATTAACCCTTTGAGAAAGGCTTCATTTTGCAATGGAAAAAAAAGTATGCGTGTTTTTATTATATCTTCCAATGTCAAACTAGAAATGAACCACCAGACTTCAGAATTTTCTCGTTTTCCTATTCATTTATTTTAAGCAAGCCTGGTGTTAGCATTCTCCTGTCTAAAGTAATTTCAGGGGCAATAGCACCTCGACAAAGCCCACTAGTGCACTGATAATTGCTTCTTCAAACCTGAAGTCAGGTGCCATTGGGGCCACCCTTTTAATTTCTCACAGTGCCCCAGAATGCTGCTACATCAGGAACATTGTGGGAAATTTAATTGATGGCTCCAGACCACCTGGCATTGACTGCAAGATTGCTGTTGCCCAACACATCCACCGTAAGGGCTAGGGCATGGGGATGACTTCCATGCAGCATGACCTCATGTATGTAAATATTGTGATCACAAGGGTGGGAATGGTGATGAACATCTTTCCTACCTAATCAGCAGCACAGTCCCTCCCAGTGAGGAGCCAGAAAGGCACTGGCCCTTTTACCTTTTGTGGTATTGCCTTAGGTACTACTTTTAGAAGGCTATCAGATACAATGAATCAGCTAAAATTGCGGGAGGGGAAGTCAAAGGGGGGCTTTTGGCTTTTATTAAGGGTCTTTCCACTCATATTTCAAGCACTGATCATTGTTATTTATCTACATCAAGCTCATTGTCTGGACCAAGAGAATCTGCAGTGTCTGAAGTCCAAGGCTGACCTCCTGATTTCTTTATTGGTCCTGTTAAAGTCAGTGTAATTGCTCTGGAGTAAATGGACTGAAAGTTGCAGTTCATTAACTGGCGACTGCCCTCCTCCTCCCCCTTCACAGTGGGTGTAGCCCAGTGCACTTGCTTGAGTCATCTGGGTTTGTTTACTAAACATATCCATTGCCTACACTGTAAGGCTTACAGGCTCTTCTGTCATGGGACATCTGTGTTATTCCTGGCTTCTGCGTTTAGCATACTATAATCTGGATGATACATTTACCAGGTTGTCCCCAGCAGCAGATATGATATATTTTAAAATGGTTAAGATGGTGCCTTCTATGGTATAGATTGTATAGAGTATAGGGTAGCAAGCTTTTGAACACCACAGAACTCTTCTTCAGTCAAAAAGAAAAGCTCTGTGCATCCTGAGAACATGCTATTCTTCATCCATACCTCTTAGAACAGGTTAAATCAAAAGTCTCAAATGAAACAATTTATAAACAGTTAGTTTGGTGGAATGTAAACTGTGGTGCTTACCTCAACTGTTCTGCAGGTATCCTCCAACTGAGTTACAATTCCTTGTACCCTGTCATTACTTCCCACTAATACAGCAATGCCATCGCTGAGTTCAGACTATAATGTAAAATAAATATAACTTTAGGAGAGTTTAAAATATTGTGGCCTTATTGCGTGAATTTAGAATGATATCCATCCCTACCTCTTCCCCACAAAAAAAAGTTTCTAGGAAAGGGTTTTGGGGAAACATGCATATTTTACTATTGGAACATGCAAGAAATTCTTCTTTTGAAAACTCCAAAGAGATGAAATATACTTTCACAGCAGATGATGCTCCTACAGGGGTAGCCAACATGTCACCCTCCAGATATTTTGGAGGACTCCAATTCCATGAGCCCCAGCCAGCATGGCCAATAGTAGAGGATTATGGGTGTTGTAGTCCAAAACATCTGGAGGGCACCACATTGGCTACTCCTGAGTTACCGGAACACAACTTATTTCATTAAAGGATCTTCTGTTCCTGTACAGGAATATGATTAGCATTTGATTTGCATGATTTTTTTTATTTTTCTGAAATTATTTGTAGACTGTTTCATGACAGGTTATTTCATCCCCTCTAAACTGTTCACAGTTTTGCTGGTGTTTTTACTTTAAATACACAATATTGGAACTATCTCCTAAATATTGCAATTTAGGAGAGGGCATATATATAGATTTTACATTATTTCTGGGAGAAATATAATCATTGACATGCATATTCATGATACTTTCCACAGATAGCTTTGTTGAACATAATTTCTTACAAATTATCTCAGAAAGGAGATAGGAGGAAGCCATGGACAGCTTTCACTGTATTCAGTTGGATGTCCCCACCTCCCAAAAGCATCTACCCAGCTATAGTGTTCACAAATAAATATAATTATGGGTTCCATTCAAAGGCTGTACTTGTAAACTGGCTCTGTCTGGTGGCTGCCACACTAGAACTTTCAAGAAATTGAGTTGCATTCCTCTAGAGGGTATTCCAAACAAGCAGCTGTTTAGTGAATGCTGGGTTAAAAATAAAGAGATCTTGTACAGATGGCAGCAAAGGATTCTGGGAGCATAGCCCAGCCTTTCTATTTCCTACTGAAGAAATTATTGGCAAAATAAAATGTTCCCTTATTAATTGAAAAGTAGACAAAAATGTACCAATTTGCAAAGATTAGTACCTTCTCCTCACATCTAGAATATGAGTCTCTGGTCAAAAATGGTGAACATTTGATCACCATCTTTTAAAGAAAGTTACAGGCAAACTGGGGTGGTTTGAGAGGACAGCAACAACAATAACCACAAACTTAATAAGCAGAATAATACTGTTCCACAATGCCCTGGAACAATAAAATGGCAGGATTTGGAATTCAAGCCACCACTTTATTGTTCGAGGGCATTGTGAGAAATTAGAATGGACACTTCCCCCAGTGGGGATCTGGAAGCCATTATTTACATTTCCTATAATGCACCAAAGCAATGCTACATTCAGGGGCATTGTGGGAAATTAAAATTGCAGTTCATTGGAATGCTGCTGCCTGCAGTGGCTATGAGTAAGTGTCTATCGCCAGGAGAACCCACTGGTATAAGAGAGAAAATTCCACAAGGGGGCACTTTGCTGAGGAACTCTCAAACCTGGAGCTGGCCCTGATAAAGAGGAGTTTAGTTTAACAGCACACATGAGAAAAAGGCCTCATTACACCACACATTTAAAGCAGTATCATACCACTTTAAACAGCAATGGCTTCCCCAAAGAATCCTGTTCGTTAAAGCAGCTGAGAGTCATTAGGAGACCCCTATCCCTCTTATGTAGCTATACATCCCAGAGTTACCTTGGAAGAGGGATTGACTGTTAAACCAGTCTGGGAACTGTAGCTCTTGGAATAGGGGTCTCCCAACAACTGTCAGCACCCTTAACAAACTATAGTTCTCAGAATTCTTTAGGTGAAGCCACAGCTATATAAAGTGGTATGATACTACTTTAAATGTTTAGTGCAGATGGGCTCAAAGAAACAAGGCATGCTTATTTCATGCATTATGGCAGCTGTGAGGGAAATGCCAAGACATGCTTCCACAAATCATCATCATACTGAGGGCTATTATGTTTGAAAGCTGGTCTAGTCACCATTTGGATTGCCCAGTGCCACACATTCCTGATTGTGGTGCCAACTGACATTGGCATGGAAGATTTCCATGCCATAGGCTAATCTACTTGTTGGTTGTAATGTGTCTGCCAGCTGTAACAGCAGGCTAGATAGATTTAGAGAAGTCAAAAAGTTCTTGCCAGGGCACAGGACCTCAACAAGATGACCTTGGTCGGGACCTTCCAGTTCTGGGTTTCACATCACACATAAGCAACTGCATGCACTCCGGATTAATTTGTTTTTATGAAAAGGACAATGAAACTGCTATTCCACAATAATGGATTACACCATGGAGAGAATTTTATTCCTTCTTTTCCAAAGCTGCTAGAATTCTACGGAAAAAAAACCATTTGGAGGGTTTTTTGTAATTACCTTCTGTCTTTGGAAAACATTTGTGAGGGGAGCGACCTGACAGTCTTTGTGATCACCAAAAACTTTGCACATTGAGCATGTGGGTACTTCACAATTCAGGCAATAAATATTAATTTTCTCATCTTCATGTTCTTCACACATTGGCTGCTCAGTTTTTCTTTCAGGCCTGTGAATGTAGTTAACCAAGAATAATAAGAAGAAGAATAAGAAACAAATCCCAGTCAGCATCACTTAAAAGACTAAACAAAACAGGCAAAATGTCAGGACAGATTATTGGTCCATCTAGCCCTATATTGTCTACTCTGACTGGCAGCAGCTTTCCAAATCTCAAGCAAAGGGTCTTTCTTATCCCACACTACCTGATCTTTTTAAGTGGCGATACCAGGTATTGAACTTGGGACCTCCTCCAATATACAAATAATATACATTTTATTACTATTCTCTCTCCCACAGAAGAGTATGACCCAAAAAAGTGGTGGTATTGAGAAAGAGAGACAGACAGACAGAGACAGGATAATTGGAAATAGACAATCCCAGTATCCATACTATAGCAGACTGGATACTTCACCTAAATACGTCTCCAGAAGCTGCTTTTCAGAGATCCAGTGTGGATCTCATCCCCTCACAATGTGTCTGCTTTTACCCTATATTGGTCTGCAATCCTCCTACCCGAGTTCTCCCAGAATTCATTGATCCTATACCCACTATGCAGAGGGAGAAGTTCCCATCTTCTGGTTTCTAACACTTAAGAGAAAAACAAGTGGAGGAAATGAATGAGACCTATAGAAAAATATAGGACCAATATTTGTATTATAACCAAATCAAATCAGGTAAGCAACGTTTGGGTGGGAATTTAAAGAGTTCTACAAGTAAACTTGCTAGCAATTCTACATTACAAAGAAAACTTTTTAGCAGTGTGTGTTGGTGGGGGGGAGCAGAGAAATGGCAGGAGGAACTAATGAGTGCTTAACCCTTTCCCCTTCCACTGCTTCTCTCTTCCAAATTGCTTTCCAAGCCAAACATCCTCCCCCTTCCATTGATTTCAAATGATTTTTTGGAGAGACAAAGGGTTAAGCACTCCTTCATTCTGCTTCTCTCCTCCAAATCCCCCCTCCAGATGCTGCTTTTCCCCTAGGAAAAGCAGTCATAAGTTTTTAGTTACATATGTTTACATATAAAATGTGGTCAGTCCTGTTAGTTCCAGAGAGTAAGAGAAGCTTCCACACGTGCACACTGGAGTTGTAAAGCAACCTTCAGAATGGCATTAGCAGCAAGGATTGGAGTGACTGCACTTTTAAGGAAGGAAAAAACACTTGTGAACTCAAAATGACCAGCATTCACTGAACACTGGAATCACGTTTAGTTAGCAGTTACTAAGACACAAGCAAGAAAGGTAACAATGGCTAGTTATGAAAATAGCTGCAGTCAAATGCATGTTTACTTGGGACTTGGAAGTAAGTCCCATTGAGTTCAGTGGCACTTATTCCAAGGTAAGTGGACATAGAATTGCAGACTTGGTGTTGAAATGATGGACCTCTTACTCTGCAGCAGCCCACTGAAAGAACTAGGGTGACCAGAAGAAAACAGGGGTCCTTTCTGCACTTTTAATAGTTGTGTAGAAGAAGAAAATTTCCTCTTCTATACGACTGTTGAATGTTCGGGAGACCTGTCATGTATGTCATCTTCCTATCCTAGAAGGACCAGGCTCATATATATGAAATATCATAAAGCTTCAGCTTTTGGCATAGTGCCCTTTCCCAAGGGAATACATTTTCACAAGAATGTCTCAGCAGTTATTCAGTGCTATAGATCCAAAGAAGCCCCACTGGAGAGATGCTCTGTATTCTGCAAAACAACGCCTTTTCTCTGAATCAATTAAATAGCAACTAGAAGATTGTTGTTGTTGTGTGACTTCAAGTCAATTTCAACTTATGGCAACCCTATGAATCAAAGACCTTTGATAGCATCTGTTATAAACCACCCTGTTCAGATTTTGTAAATTCAGGTCTGTGGCTTCCTTTATGGAATCAATCCATCTCTTGTTTGGCCTTCCTCTTTTTCTACTCCCTTCTATTTTTCCCAGCATTATGGTCTTTTCTAGTGAATCATGTCTTCTCATGATGTATCCAAAGTATGATAACCTCAGTTTCATCATTTTAGCTTCTAGTGATAGTTCTGGTTTAATTTGTTCTAACACCCTATTATTTGTCTTGTTTGCGGTCCATGGTACGTGCAAAGATCTCCTCCAACACCGCATTTCAAATGAGTTGATTTTTCTCTTATCCACTTTTTTCACTGACCAACTTTCACATCCATACATAGAGATCAGGAATACCATGGTCTGAATGATCCTGACTTTAGTGTTCAGTGATACATCTTTGCATTTGAGGACATCTCATAGCTGCCCTCCCCAGTCCTAGCCTTCTACTAATTTCTTGACTATTGGTAATCCGTGACAAATTCAGTGTCCCCATTGTCAACTTTAAAGTTACATAACTCTTCTGTTGTCATTACTTTAGTCTTCTTGACGTTCAGTTGTAGTCCTGCTTTTGTGCTTTCCTCTTTAACTTTCATTAGCAATTCATTTCAAATCTTTACTAGTTTCTGCTAGTAGTATGGTATTCGTCTGCATATCTTAGATTACTGATATTTCTCCCTCCAATTTTCACACCTCCTTCATCTTGGTCCAATCCTGCTTTCTGTATGATATGTTCTACATATAGACTAAACAAATAGGGTGATAAAATACACCCATCTCACACCCTTTCCAATGGGGAACCAATCGGTTTCTCCATATTCTGTCCTTATAGTAGCTTCTTGTCCAGAGTATAGGTTATGCATCAGGACAATCAGATACTGTGGCACCCCCTTTTGTTTTAAAGTATTCCATAGTTCTTCATGATCTACACAATCAAAGCCTTTGCTGTAATCTATAAAGCACAGGGTGATTTTCTTCTGAAATTCCTTGATTCATTGGGGCTTATGTCTAAGACATGTGTAGAGTTGCGCTGTTAGGCTTGTTTTGACATAGTTTTGATATTAACATAAATAATGCAGGTAGAATGGATAATCTCCCAATGGAAGGAAAGAAACAATGAAAAGAGAGAGATGGGATTTGATGAGGTCAGCATCTAAAGTTTAGAGAAAGGTCCTGTGGAAACAGATAGACCTTTCATTATTTGGGTATCTCCTTGCAGTAAATCACCAACTTAAAACAATTGGTTTCAGTGCAATTATGGCAGTAATGTGAAGTCAGATTTTGGGCTTTATTAGAATATTTTAAAAAAGCTCTCTTCAGTCACGCCTTCCCAGATTAGTATTAGTACAGATAATTTCTGCCTGCAGCTAGCATTGTGATCATGTGAATCTTGTTTTAGATTGTTTTTATGATATATTGTTTTTATATTTTCCCCGAGTGCTCAGCATTGCTATTTTAATGTTGCACAGTCTACCCTGCCCCCAATTGCTAAATAAGTAAATAAAATAAAATAAAATATTTTCCCTGGTTATGCGTGCATTACAATAAAAATAACAGTGTGTGTTGGTTTATTTTATATAAAATAAAGTATATATGGCATTTCAGGAGTAGGGAGAGGCTGGGGCTGGGTCAGCACAGATCTGCTGCCATCACATGAGGGAAATGGGCCCAATCTGGGCCTCTTCCCTGCACTAGCCTGGGCGCGTACCTTTTCCCCCCTACCTCCAGTGATGGCTGGTGTCCATTGGGACTGGTACATCATCAGTAGGTGAAGTGAAAGCCAATGACAGGCACAGCAAACTAATTATAGTTTTGCCCTCCTTCTCATCCCTGCTGAGTTTTATTAGAGCAACATTGTGACTAAGGAAGGCCAAAAGCAGTTCCACCCCCGATCTGGTTCCTAAATAAGAAGATGGCCTGGCTGAGAGCAGATTGATGTTGGTGGGGCAATGCCCCTTTCCCCCTAATGGACCAGCCTTCACTGCCTGCCCCCCATCTTCCACCCTGCCTGGCGCAAGTGGCCAGGCTGAGGATGCGGCTATGGCGCTTCATTAAGCCCTGCCACTGCCAAGCAAGGATTTGGATTGCCCCTTCAGATAGAAGAAGCTGTCAGAACTTATGGATTCTCTAATAGTATAATTATTGACATTTATGTAGTACAGTGACCTGAAGTTCTTCATGTGCTGAGACTTAGTTTTCCCAAAGAGCAGATGAACTGACAAACCTCTCTAGACGGTATTGCTGCTGAGTAAGCTGGAGACTCATATGGGTCAGTGTCAGCACCACCCTTGAGCAGCTGCTAAGGATCCAGCACCTCTGAAGGGCCCACTGCTGCTGACATCTGCTGTGAGTTCCCCTCTTCCCCCCTGCTGTTCCAATGAGCACTTGGTGGTCGAACGCCACTATTAAAATTTCTCACAGTGCCCCAAACATAGCATTATTCTGGTGCATTGTGGGAAATATCAGAGTCTTGTTGCTGTTGGCTGATCCTCGTCAGATAAATCCACCATGAGGGAATACTGAGATAGGAGGGAACCCACCAGTGAGCACTTTGCTGAGGGTCCCCCCCCCAACCTGCTCACATGACTTAATACTTTTCTAAACAAAATCATTTCCTCCATATAGAAAAAAGGTGATCAGGTGCAAAACAGGTCAGGGCCTAGCACCTTTAAGAGTTGTATCCTTGTCCTCTGACCATCTTAAATAGAAAGCTAGCTATAATGTTTTTATACAAAAGAGCATTCAGTCACTATGGCCTTTGGGCCGGTTCACATTGCGATTTAATGTGAGATGGGTTCTACTTGCATGTCCGTTTAATTCACGATCCCATAACATAGGAGGCAAACAGAAGGCGTCCCACTGCATTTAGCTTTTAATCCGCAGCAAATCAATCCAATCATAATCCAAAAAGTGAAGGAAAAACAGTCTGCACTTCCTATCTCTAGGGGCTTGTAGACGCTTAGCTCCGATGCTCTTGTTAGTCCATGCCCACTCCCTCCCCCCCTTTTCTTTCCCCCCTAACTTGTGCAAAAAAAATAACATTGTTCAAACAAATATTTGTATTTCTGCTGGATTCTGAAAATACAAATAATCAAACTTGAGGATTTTTTCTTTTTTTAATGAAACTTACTCTGGAACAAACTGAGCATGCTCAGTTGCCAAGGTAACTAGAGGAAGTGATAGTTTGACCTTAAGATGGCATGGTCATTAGAAAGCTGCATGATTAACCCTTTTCCTTCAGTATGAATGGAAAACCGATTGGAAGGTAGGAAGTGTGATCTTTAAACTTCCATTGCGATGGGAAAAGGTTTGTCTTTAAAATAGAGTTCAGCTGCCATGTGAATGAGCCCTTTGTCCTTAACCTGCAGTAATACAGTCCAGATACAGGTTTACAGTGTCACCCACTCTTTGCAAGAACTAGACCGGAGAATATTCCAAACTCAACGTCTCCTAACAGATCATCTCACACAAAAGGAACCTGTAAACTAGATAGCAATGGACCAGTACTACAGCAGAGTGCAAGAAATAAGAAGGTAATAATATGCCTGAGACATGTAAGAATAAATATAGACGTTGTAATGCACTGAAAATTCTTTTTCTGTTAAATCAAATTCTTCTTCCCTTGAATCTTTTTATGTACCATTGCCTGATCTTGGCCAGGATGTGAAGCCTACTTTAGGCCAACCCTCCAACCTCTGTATATCTTTGTAGGTTTTATCTTTAAACAACCCCCTTGTGGCCATGCCTTAATATTGCACCTACGCCTGTAACTGATGCAAAGTATGTGTAAGTGAAACAGTAACACATTCCTTCCCTGTTTACTCTTGCTTCCGCTTCCCTTTTCTTCCTTGAATTTTAGATTGTAAGCAATTCAGGGGCAGGGCCTTCTCTTCTACTTCTGACGCTTTTCAGAAGCAGTTTGCCATGTGACATGGAGGGTAGGGTAGGAGTTGATTGGAGAGGGGAATTCTACATATCCCCTTGAGCATGCAGAATCAGTTATCCTAGAATCCTGCCCCTTTTCATTAATTATAATTTCTGAGTTTTTCTTTCAAAAGGAGCACTGAAATAAGTTTTTTTTAAGCACAACCATGCTTTCAAGAATATTATTTCAGGGTATTGATGATGCAATTTGCTGTCATGCAGGATGGTTTCTGAACGTAATTCACATATTTATGTACTATTTATTTATTTCTTACATTTATATCCCACCTTTCCTCTAAGGAGCTCAAGGTGGGGTACATGGTTGTCCCCTCCCAATTTTATCCTCACAACGAGGTTGGTTAGGCTGAGAGACCTGTGACTGGTCCAGGGTCACCCAGTGAGTTTCATGGCCAAGTGGGGATTTGATCTGTGGCTACAGAATTGCTTGAGTGTGCCTATGAACACAGACTACTGACATGAATTGTAGGTTCATTCCTCAGATGTAAAGAGTAAACATTCATACCTGTCTAAATGTTTTTTATTTATTTATTATTTAATTTATATCCCGCCCTTCCTCCCAGCAGGAGCCCAGGGCGGCAATAAATGTTGCTTTATGCCAAGTAATTCCACAAACAACAGATCAGAGCTGCAAACATTATACAATTATACAGCCACAAGAGTGGCTGTATACTATAGTCAGCATGTATTCTTCGCAATTCGCAAATGTTAAATTGAAAATACGCCCCAGGCCATTCTGATCCTTCCCATAAGCTCATTTCAAAACAAAACCTTACAATACTTACAGTCCTGAACTCAGAAACACTTGCTTAACAACTCTCTAAATTTTCATGGTGATACACAAAATAGTCAGCTAGAATCAATAATTCAAAGTGTAAAAAGAGGGGGGGAAACCAGACCCCTTTTGGACTTTTTTCTGTCAGAGTTCTCATAATCTGTTCAAATTAATTAAAAATCATCCATGTTCACAGAGTACCTGTAATCCTATTACTGACTTTGCCCCATACTCTGACCTTCATCTTCTGCAGTTTAAAAGTTAAAAAAATGCCTGGCTGATTTTTAGTTAATTTAAGAAATTTAGCATTGAACTGAATGATAACGTCAGGCATGCTCAGTAAGAACCAACTGTCAGTGTTCTAAAAGCCAGACTCCCAGCTGCTTGGCTTGCCTTATCAGGGGACCACACCCACACCAGACTTTGATTTCACTTGAGACAGTCATGGCTTCCCCCAGAGAATCCTGGGAAGTGTAGCTTGTGAAGGGTCCTGAGATGAGATTACAATTCCCCTGACAGAGCTCCAGTGGCCAAAGTGGTTTAACAGTCAGCTGCTCTGATTGTAGCTCTGTGAGTGGAACAGGGCATCTCCTAGCAACTCTCAGCACCCTTCACTAACTACACTTCCCAGGATTCTAAGGGAGAAGCCATGACTGCCTAAAGTGAAATAACAGTCTGGTGTGGATGTGGCCAGGAACAGCTTTGGTTTAAATTTGGGTGGGAAGCTACATGTGCCTGCTGTAGAATAAAAAGGTGGGGGAAACAGTGAAAAAGGATGATACTGTTCACAATGTTTTCCTTTTGGAAAGGGGATTCCCCTTTGCCCAATGCCCACCCTCCCCCTCCCCCTCCCCCTCCCCTCCCCTCCCCTCCTCCCCCCACCCTGCCCCCAGGTCAGTTTCACCTATCCTAAGCATGATTGCACAGGAGTAAATCCCACTGAACTAAAAAAGCATGCAAATGATCAAACCTGCCCTCCTTCCTCCTATCCTCTCCCTTTTGCCCCTTCCGTCTCCCTTCTGCCACCCCTCCCGTGCCCTCCCCCTCCCCTTCCCATCCCATCTTTCCCCCTCTGCCCTCTATCCTTCCCCTCCCCCCCATGGTCAGATTTACCTATCCTAGGACTATAACCTGGGAGACCAGGTCCAAATCTCCACACAGTCATGAAGCTCATTGAGTGACCTTGGGCAGTTACTACCTCTCAGCCTCAGAGGAAGGTAATAGTAAACTGCCTCTGAATACTGCTTACCATGAAAACCCGATTCACAGGGTCGTCATAAGTCGGAATCGACTGAAAGGCAGTCCATTTCATTTTCAGGCATGATTGCATGGGAGTAAATCCCATTGAACTCAATAAGTATGTAAATGATCTAACCTGCCCTCCCCTCCTCCCTCCTTTCCATCACCTCTCTTTTGCCCCTTTCCTCACCCTTCCTTCACCACTCCCACTCCCCTTCCAAACTCCTCCTTCCCCCTCCCACTCCTTCTGCTCCCCTCTCCCCCTTCTTCCTTCCCTCTACTCTCCCCTCTCCCTCCTCCTCCCCCATGTTCAGTTTTACCTATTCTAGCCATCATTGCACAGGAGTAAATCCCATTGGTTCTGGGGTTTTGGAGGGGTGGATTTGTGTTTAGGCGGGTAGTGAGGCAGGTTTTAGGACTAAGAGATATAAAGTGAAAACTATTATATGTAACCACATACATGTTGGCTGAACTTAAAGTAATCTTGTTTATTCCTTGTGTTATTAAATAAATAGTTTTGGTTTAACATCACGCTTGATCCTTGGCTGGGATATTACAGACCAGAAGGGTGGGCAGAACAAATACCAAAGCTGGGAACCATATCAATGGTGGCAGCGGTGAAGGGATAGTGTAACAGCAGCAGGTATCCAAAAGCAACCCAGGGCTGTAATCTTTAAAGGCAGAAAGATACAGGAGGTTGTGGCCTCTAAGTGCACCCAGACACTATGTAGCAATCTGAGGAGGAGACTTAAGGCACAGTCTCAGAGCAGTATTGCATTACAGAGTGTCAGGTGGTGGTGCCTAGTAGTGGGATCGTGAGAGACCTGTGCTGGGCCAGTGTGAGAGATCCGTTACGAGACCAGACCCTGACTAGGGGTCTGAGATGCTCTATGTTTTTCATTGACCATGCCCACCTTTCCTTAAGTGGAATAGTTTAAGCATAGAAGGCTGAAAATATGCATCTTGGGCAGGCCAAGTTTGTTTTTTCCAACAGCTAGAGTCATTGCTTAACTAGAAACATATTGTAATCTGTCTGATTCTACATCCAAACTGCAGTTTCAGATTCAACTGTTAATGCACTCAAAATAGAAATAGAGCATAACCTCCAGTTTGAAACACAAAAGGCTGTCTTCACCATCATATGACATTGACCAATAAAAAGGCTTTGAAATTAATAAAAATAAATTTGACACAGATATCTAGGATGAATAATGAGAGAAATATAATTTGCTAGGCTAGATTCTCTGTAGAAACAGTAGTAACACAGAAAAGAAGCAAAGTAAGAAGAACACCAACAAACATACAAAAATGTAATTCTCCATCTTTGGAGATGGCAGGTATTGCCACCACTGACCATATGCTCAGAGGCACATGTTACCAAATTCTTCCAAGCTATACAGGAAGTGGATTGGACTGAAAGACCAATCCAAATGGTGTTTGCATTTTGACAAATTTGTAGGGCAGTCCAACATCTCAGAGAGGAGGTCAGGTCTCCTGCTCCCCTGGTGCATTCACTATAGCTGCCCAATTTCCCTGCTTTTTAAAGTTTGATAGAAATATCTGTTGGCTATAGGTACATTCTTAAACAGCAAGGTTTTTTGCCTATTAGTGAATAAATATACAGGATTATGTGGCATCCAATACTATGATATGAAGCTCCCAATCAAAAATTAATTCAAGCATACCTTCCTTCTTACAAAGCAAATCCTAACCAGTAGCAGTGGCCAGTTGAGCAAACAAGAGAGATGTGAGGGGACTTGCTATTTCTAGCAGATAGGGCCTACTGCTGGTGCTGATTCCTATTGCTTTCTCCTGATGCTATAAGCTCCAGGTTGACTTGAAGAAGATAATTAATGGGATATAGGAAAGAGGTACTAACAGGGAATGGGCAGCAATAGCTCAGCTTTGTAATAAAACCAATTTGAAGTCTCTGTTTGGGGCCTTCAGAAATCTAATCCATGTGTTTCCAGGGCAAACACAACCAAGTCAACAACAACAACAAAAAAACTTCATTGCGTATGGCCATAGGCCTTTGCAAAATACGACATAACACAAATACACATCAAAAGGCTTAAAAGTTTGTACAAATTTAAAACGATTACAAGATGTTATAAGTCTTAATGTGGTTCGCCCGTAATTTCCTAGCAGCAAAGGCGAAGTTGGCTGCTGCAACTGTTGTTTGTTTACTGCTATCGGCCAGTAATTCAACGACCATATCACAGGGGCTTTTCCCTGCGCGCATAAGCAAGCGGATATGATAAGCTAGGAATTTCCTTCTTGGGTCCTCATATAGGCGGCAGAATAGCAAGTAGTGGGTGATGTCCTCTAACCGGTTGCATCCAAAGATGCATCTCCGCTCCTTAACTGGGATGCCCAGGTATCTCCCGTCCAGATAGGCCGAGGGCATCAGTTGGAACCTGAGTTCTGTGAACACCCTGCGCAGATGGGCTTGCGTCAGGACTTCAAAATAAAAGGGTCTAGCATGATTGAGTTTGACTAGGGGGAACCAGGGGGAGAAAGGGGCTACGGCAATTACTGCCCGATCCTGATTCGCGTCGTGATTGAAGACCCAGTTTCTGAGCGCGTGTGGGCTGAGGCTCAGATATTTCCTCAGGGAGAGATTATAGGTCTCTAGTTTTGCTTGAATCATGTGTGCCCATCCCCTGGTCTTATGTTGCTCCGTCCAACAATGTTTGGGTAAGGAGCATTCATCCAACCTAAGTAGTTTCCGCCAGAATCTGAAATGTGCTAGGTCTATTCTTGCTGCGAGGGAGGGTAAGCCAAGCTCCGCTCTCAGATGGGCTGCCGGGACCCCCTGAGGCAAACCCAAGATCTTATTTTGGAGGACTTCCACTGCCTGCTTTACCGACTCCCCCCACAGTTCGGCCCCATAAAGGATTTGGGGTAGGATTTTTGCCACGTAGACTTTAAGCATGGGGTTAATTAGTTGCCCACCTCGGGTATAAAAGAAACTTCTAAGTTGGCCGATTGATCTGGAGCAAGAGAGTTTAGTTGCCACCAGGTGGTGTTTCCATGAAAGTTTCTCGCTGAAATGCACGCCCAGGTATTTGAATGAGTGCGCCTGCTCTAATTTGTGCCCATTCAGAGACCAGGTCGACTTGGGGCTCTTCTTGCCAAAGATCATAATCTTAGATTTGGAATGGTTAATGGTCAGGTTCTGCTCTTTACAGAAATTCCCCAGCCTGGTGAGCATCCTTTTTAGACCGATTTTATTCAGAGAGAGTAAAACCAGATCGTCAGCATAAAGCAGGGACAAGATCTTATGATTCCCAGCCGATGGTGGGAAAAAGGAAGGGGAAGTCAACTCTGGAATAATGTCATTGATATAAAAATTGAATAGAAAGGGGCCCAAAATGCAGCCTTGCTTTACTCCTCTCGTGATCTGGATTGGTCGAGATAGAGTGCCCTGTGGGCCTAACCGTACCTGCAAGGTGTTGACCTGGTGGACAGACTGGATGAGCCAGAGCAGCCTTTTGTCAATATTAGTCTGGCTCAGTTTGCACCACAGTAAGTCCCTATCTATTAGGTCGAAGGCAGCGATGAAATCTATGAAGGCCACAAAAAGGGACTTGTTAGGGCCCATGACAGTCTTTTGCAGTAAGTGGTGTAGGACATACAAGTGATCAACGGTACTCCTACCATTCCTAAACCCGACTTGCTCCTCGTGGAGGATGGAGTGGGTAGAGTCCCATGCAAGAAGCTTATTTAGGAGGTAACGCCCATGTAGTTTGGATGAAACGTCTAAAAGGCTTATAGGTCTGTAGTTTCATGGGTCTGATCCATCTCCTTTTTTAAAAATAGGCACAACAATACTGGAGCGCCATCCTGGCGGAATGTCCCCGGTCAAATTGATGCGTGTAAATAAAATAGCTAAAATAGGAGCCCACCAAGTGGGATCCAACAGATAGACCTCAGGGGGGATCATGTCTTCCCCTGGGGCCTTGCCGGGGCGAAGAGACAGAATTAAATCCCCTATGTCTGAGGCAGTGACGGGCGGCCAGGGAGGGGCAGAAGAAAGGTCACCAAGTGGAGCCGAGAGGGGGGGTGCGGTACTTCCAAAGATGGAATGGAAGTGGGAGACCCAGAATTCGGGGATAATGGGTGGAACTGCCACAAAGTGGTCCTGGAAAGAACCCCACTGGATCAGCTTCCAGAATTTAGGGTCGTTCTTTTCGGATAAGGCCTGGCCTAGGGCCTGCCAGTTATTAACAAAGAAGGCCTTTCCCCCCCCCTTAAGTAATGTTTTGTATTCACTGCGACATAGTCGGGCCATTGCCTCTTCTGAGTCGACACACCTGATTGTTCTAGTTAATCTACGCAGCTCTCTTTTCTTCAACTTACAGTCTCTGTCAAACCAGGACCGGGAGCCGGTGGGGATTTTATCTGTTACAGACATGGACAGAAGCTCAAACACAACCAAGTCAAGAACCTGCATCAGTAGACAATCCTTCAAGGACAGAAATTAGTCCATTACCTGGTAGATTCCTGTTTGTATATATCAATTATATTTTCCACCAACAGGTTCCTTTGAAGACCATACACTCCATGTCTGTCCAGAACTACTTCATGTCTACAAGAGGGACAGCGGAATCGACCTCCTGATGCCACAGTAGTGCCTCCTCTGGTTGGCAGATATGGGTTCGAGGCCTGTTCTTGCCAAGCAATAAACAAAGTTGTAAAGCCAAGCATGCATTATTTCACAATTATTTCTGACAGCTGCTCTCACTGCCACATCACAACGTCCACATCACACAATCTGCTTAAGACATGATCTAATACCTGTGTGCAGTACTCTTGTGATTTCAGGGGATGTGGATCAGGTCATCAAAGCCAAACTTACTTTAAGCACAAGAGAAAATACTGCTCAAAAAGTACACAAAAAGAGAAATAACTGCCAATATCATTTTGTTCAAAGCCTGGCAGCTAATAATATAATGACAACTTATGCTAGAGAGAAATTTGCCATTTTTAGAGGTGTTGGGAAACAACAGGAATGGGTATGTGTGTTAATATCTCTAAAAACTCAAAATAACATTTCAGTTTATATAAATAAAAGGGACATTTACAAATGTAAGAGATCCAAAATCACACATAAAACAAATAACAAAAACTCTGTGTCTAATTAATTCTCATTCTTTCTTTTAAAGAAAATCCTGCTTATTAAATGATTACCCCCTCCCATTTTGTCATATGAAAATATTATAAATATTCACTGGAATTTTAAAAGGTCAAATAAATCTACCTGGAAGATATCGCTGGCACATTTTCTACAGAGGTTGTGCTGGCAGGGAAGGATAACCACCGGCTTAGTAAACATCTCTAAACATATGGGACAAATAAGCTGTTTCTCCAGGTTATCCATAGTTTGCTGCTCTTTGAAAAAAGTCTTGTAATTAAGAGAGGTGCTCATCTCCTAGCGATTCCAAGGACCATAGGCTCAGAATTAGGGTGCTGCCGAGTGGTTTCCGGGTTAGGTCCCTTGAAAGAATTCCAAAGCTTGTGAGATCAAATGTCCTTTGAGGATCTTTCCCTGGAGGACATTGTTTTAACAGAATGAAGGGAGCTGGGTCTATTTTAGAAGCAGAACGTCATTGGTTGCCATACTCACTTTCTCCATATATGCATCTGACACAAGGACAGATTTAGACAGGTGACGGCTCACAGGGGTGAGAGATCAACATTCCTGTGTTCAAGAAGGAAGGGGGAGAAATTGACAGTTGCCACCAACACATGCAGCACTCACTCTTCTAGAAAAACTAAAATGTTAAGCTAACTGAAGAATGCAGCCTGGTTCTTCAGGCTTCATTGCAGCAGGAAAAAGCAAGGGACAATGAAAGATGAATGGAGAAAATAAATCCATATGAAGCTTTTGGCATGATAAAAACAAGTGCTGCCATCATGTTTTATACAGAAGATAACATTCTCAAAATCCCCAATCTAGTGACAGTAACACAATATTACACAAATGTGGGATATGTTTGCGTATATGGGGATAGCTATCTCTACAACAGGAGTGCAACATCAAAGAACGAGGTCTCGGTCATCCACAAATATGTAACAGCACGTTGATAATGTGCAATTATTATACAATGATGTGATCACACTGGAAGATAAAATGGAATAACTAGGATCTGCTGGATTCTCACATAAAGAGGGCTTCTGTGGGTTTCCAGGCTGTTCTATGGGCACAGAGCCACAAGGTCTGTCCAGCCAAGTGAACTAAAAAAGGTGGAGGACTCAGGTGAGACAGCTGCGCCATCATCACCAGGCCTGGGCTAAGCCCTTCCCACCATCTTGCGCCTGAAACAGTATTAGCTATCTCACTGATGGAATTTAATATGTTGTTGTTTATTTTATTATTTGTCTCTTTATTTATTACAAATTAAGATGCCAAACAAACAATCCATTGTCTACAAACACAAATGCCTGTCAAGCCTTATGGTACATTTTATTTCCCTCCAGAAATCATAAGCCATGTGACACTCCCAGCACATGTTATATTTCAACCCATAATTGACGGTTTCATTGGTCTGGTATTTTACACATTTTAATAAGAATTTCATTGTAAAGCACTTTGAATAATAATATTGGGGAAAGTGGTAAGGGAGGAAAAAAGAAAGAAGAAGAAAGTGAAAATAAATTCAGGCACAGCATACACTTAAAGCTCCATTATACCACTTTAGCAGTAATGGCTTCCCCCAAAGTGGCCCTGCAGACTGGAGATTTATTGTGGGGTGTATTCTGCAACATATTCTTCACACAATAATAGTGTATAAGTGGTGGATTTATTCTGCTTTAGTTTGTTCTGCAATGCTGCCCTAATGCTATCACATTATTGCTGTGCAGAGGGGCTAAAACAGGACAAAAATAAACCAGAACATTTATGATATAAAGTTATTGAATTTCCATAGGAAGTTATGGGATATGCACTAACTGGAAATGAAGCTGCCCCCAAAACCTTTGCAGACACAAACAAGATCCCATGTGATCACCCCAATAACATTGTAAACACAAATAATCATGAATGCACAATAAAAAGGACATCTGGAGGAGCCCAAAGAATCCTGGAAACTGTAGTTTGTAAAGGGTGCTGAGAGTTGTTAGGAGACCCCTCACAGAGCTACAATTCCAGCACCCTTAACAACCGACAGTTCCCAGGATTCTTTGGGGGAAGCCATGAGTGTTAAAGTGGTATAAGAATGCTTTAAGTGTATGGTGCAATTATGACCCAGACATGGTTATGTGAACCGGTCGGAAGCAGTAACAGGTGTTGCAGTGGGTGGGAGGTAACTACCACTCTAGAGCAGCAGGATCTGAGGGGGGGGCATGTCCCTAGTAGTGAGTATTGGGAGGGGGAAGCAGTGGTAGCAAGGAGTGGCTATTTCAGCATCTTGCCAGCACATGGCTGGCCTCCAGCGCCCATGCCTGCATAATGCTGACCCAGCTGCCTCTTTCCTCCACTGCTGCCTCACACAGCCCATTAGTATGAGACTCTCTATAGAGGCGGTGGCTTCTTCAAAACTGCTGTGCTGCTGCCACTGGTTCTAAGTATTGATACGTGGGAAACATAATTTGCTGCTTAGCAATATTCAATGTAGAAAAGTGCTGACTGTGGCTATTGCAGAACAGTTTTTTAAAACAGCGTTTTAAAAAATATTACAGTCTAAACCCATCCTTGATTAAAGTATTCAAGAAAATTGTGAAGGCATGCCACTTTTATTGGCTGAGCTGAGGTGATAATTCTTGCTGGGTTCCATGGCCATAATATAATCCCAATAACTAAGTTCCAGCACTGGGCATTGCTGCGTTTCTATCTTACTTATTAGACACATGGATCCTTCAAAACTTGGCACTTGGTGTGAAGTTATTTTTAAAATGACAATTTCCCAGATCATGTCTGGCATGTGAGGCCTAATCTTAGGGCAAAGCCATCTGTGCTGTTATTTGCCAATACTTTATCACACAACTGTACAAGCAGCATGTATCATGTCTGCAAGTTTAAGCCAAATATCTACCACACTTACTGTAGCAAGCTGTTGCTCCTGCCTTCATACTGTGCAACTCCAAATAGATTAGTTTCATTTTATCTGACAATAACATCATTAGAACACTTTAGGGAACTCTGCTAATAAAATATAGTTTGCAATAATCTCATGTTTACATAGTGCTTAGCCTATATAAAAAAAAATGTAAATATACTGCCTTCAAGTCAATTCCGACTTATGGCGACCCTATGAACAGGGTTTTCATGAGGCTGAGAGGCAGCGACTGGCCCAAGATCACCCAGTGAGTTTCATGGCTGTGTGGGGATTCAAACCCTGGTTTCCCAGGTCATAGTCCAACACCTTAACCACTACGCCACTGAAAATAAAAACTCATTATACAGATGTAATGTCTTACAATCTGAATGCGTATTCAGAGATGAAGTGGATGTAGTCTGCAATCCTGTCCACATTGGAGCAAAGTCCCATTGAACTGTGGGGGTTTTGTCTGAGCAGAATTCTACTGTTAATGACAGGTTACTAAGTTTATATCATGCCAGTTTGGAAATTCAAAAGTAAATAATTTTGGTGGCTAAATTCTGCAAGGCATTTACTGTTTTAAACATAATCATAAAATGGTATAATACTTTAGTATTAAGTTAGGGTACTCTGTTTTCTGCAACAAACAATACTCTTAACCTAGAGTAATCAGTCAATAGAGGCTTCCTGCCCCTTACTCTGCCCTATAAAGTTTGTATTTTGTAGGTGAATTTATCCTTTAATAATAGCCAAATTGTCAATTTCTCCTTCAGTTACAGAGGCTGGACTCCAAATGTTCTGAAACTTTTGTTTGCTGTGTACTGGGAATGTTAGTTAACCAGCTCAGCCAAATGGGTAGGAGGGTCTACGGTCACAAGTGCAATACAACATACAACTAGACAAATCCATCAAGGTCTTGTCCATGATAACTAAATGGAGCCATACTTTAGAGGCAGTATACCTTATGTTCTTATGTTCTTATCTTCACTGTGGAAGTATGAGGTCTGCAACCCTTAGACCAATGGTTCCCAACATTTATGAGTACGGCACCCCCTTTGTAAGCTCAAAAGATTTTGTGACCCCCCCATGCTAATTGTAATTTTAGTCTCTGTTAATTGAAAAAAAGTGGTGCATGGCAAAATCACATCTCCAAATATCCTTTTCCATAAAAAGCTCCCTGCAGACAGGGAGGTGTTGCTTTCTTTTCTTAACACAAAGGTTCATCAAATTGGTATCCCCCCCCCATTCTGAAGATGTACAGTCCTGTCTCCCAACACAGTGGGTTACAGTATTGGACTAAGTTCCAGGTTCAAATCCCTACCCAGCCATGAAGCCCACTGGGTGACCTTGGACTAGACACAGTCTCTCAGCCTGACCTATCTCACAGGGTTGGTGTAAGGATAACAACAACAACAACAACAATAGTTGTTGTTATGTGCCTTCAAGTCGATTACGACTTATGGCGACCCTATGAATCAGCGACCTCCAAGAGCATCTGTCATGAACCACCCTGTTCAGATCTTGTTAAGTTCCGGTCTGTGGCTTCCTTTATGGAATCAATCCATCTCTTGTTTGGCCTTCCTCTTTTTCTACTCCCCTCTGTTTTTCCCAGCATTATGGTCTTTTC
The DNA here is from genome assembly GCF_030035675.1 of Rhineura floridana. Taxonomy (NCBI): domain Eukaryota; kingdom Metazoa; phylum Chordata; class Lepidosauria; order Squamata; family Rhineuridae; genus Rhineura; species Rhineura floridana. The sequence goes on along the minus strand of NC_084480.1, from coordinate 266,469,679 downwards.
TAGTGAATCATGTCTTCTGATTATGTGTTCAAAGTATGATAACTTCAGTTTCATCGTTTTAGCTTCTAGTGATAGTTCTGGTTTAATTTGTTCTAACACCCAATCATTTGTCTTTTTCGCGGTCCATGGTATGAGCAAAGCTCTCTTATCCACTTTTTCCACTGTCCAACTTTCACATCCATACATAGAGATCAGAAATACCATGCTCTGAATGATCCTGACTTTAGTGTTCAGAGATACATCTTTGCATTTGAGGACCTTTTCTAGTTCTCTCACAGCTGCCCTCCCCAGTCTATCCTAGCCTTCTGATTTCTTGACTATTGTCTCCATTTTGGTTAATGACTGTGCCAAGGTATTCATAGTTCTTGACAAGTTCATGTCCTCATTATCAACTTTAAAGTTACATAAATCTTCTGTTGTCATTACTTTAGTCTTTTTGACATTCAGCTGTAGTCCTGCTTTTGTGCTTTCCTCTTTTACGTTCATCAGCATTTGCTTCAAATCATTACTGGTTTCTGCTAAGAATATGGTATCGTCTGCATATCTTAAATTATTGATATTTCTCCCTCCAATTTTCACACTTCCTTCATCTTGGTCCAACCCTGCTTTTCATATGATATGTTCAGCGTATAGATTAAATAAATAGGGTGATAAAATACACCCCTGTCTCACACCCTTTCCGATGGGGAACCAACCAGTTTCTCTATATTCTGTCCTTACAGTAGCCTCTTGTCCAGGGTATAGGTTGCGCATCAGGACAGTTAGATGCTGTGGCACCCCCATTGCTTTTAAAGCATTCCATAGTTTTTCATGATCTACACAGTCAAAGGCTTTGCTGTAATCTATAAAGCACAGGGTGATTTCCTTCTGAAATTCCTTGGTCTGTTGCATTATCCAACATATGTTTGCGATATGATCTCTGGTACCTCTTCCCTTTCTAAATCCAGCTTGGACATCTGGCATTTCTTACTCCATGTATGGTAAGAGCCTTTGTTGTAGAATCTTGAGCGTTACTTTACTTGCATGGGATATTAAGGCAATAGTTTGATAATTACTACATTCCCTGAGATCCCCTTTCTTTGGAATTGGGATGTATATGGAACCCTTCCAGTCTGTGGGCCATTGTTTAGTTTTCCATATTTCTTGATAAATTTTTGTCAAAATTTGGACAGATTCAGTCCCAGTAGCTTGTAACAACTCTATTGGTATGCCATCGGTTCCTGGTGATTTGTTTCTTCCAAGTATTTTAAGATCAGCCTTCACCTCACATTCTAAAATTTATGGTTCTCCATCATATGGTTCCTCCATGAATGAATCTGTCATCCTGGCAACTCTTTTATAGAGTTCTTCAGTGTATTGCTTCCATCTTCCTTTTATTTCATCTCGGTCAGTCAGTGTGTTCCCCTGTTGTTTATTCAACATCCCTACCCTTGGTTTAAATTTCCATTTAATTTCTCCAATCTTTTGGAATAGGGCTCTTGTTCTACCCTTTTTGTTGTCCTCTTCTATTTCTATACAATAACCATTGTAAATAGTTCTCTTTGTCCCTATGTAGTAGTCGCTGTATTGTTGCATTTAGGGTTCTGTGTTCCTATCTCCTTTTGCGTTTGCTTTCCTTCTCTGTTTAACCATTTTAAGAGTTTCATCAGTCATCCATTATCATTATCATCATCATCATCATCATCGTCATTATTATTATTATTATTATTATTATTATTATTAATTACATTTGTATACCGCCCCATAGCTGAAGCTCTCTGGGCGGTTTACAACAATCCATTGAGATCTTTCTCTCTTTTTAACTAGAGGCAGAGCCCGGAAAGGTTACTTTTTTGAACAACTCCCATCAGCCCCGGCCAGCATGGCCACTGGATTGGGCTGATGGGAGTTGTAGTTCAAAAAAGTAACTTTTTGCAAGCTCTGACTAGAGGTATTGTCTTTTTGCATTCTTCCCTGACAATGTCTCTGACTTCACTCCATAGTTCTTCTGGTTCTCTGTCAACTCTTCTTCTGGGATGTTATTTAAATTGTATTTTGGCACTATGATTGCTTTGTTGTTGTTCTTTAGCTTTACTCTGATTTTCGATATGACCAATTCATGATCTGTACCACAGTCTGCTCCTGGTCTTGTTTTCACAGAAAGTATGGAACTTCTTCATCTTCTGCTACCAATTATATAATCAATATAATAATAACAACAATAACAATTACAACAACAACAACAACAACAACAACAATAATAATAAATGAAACAGCAATGTGGTAGTGGTGGGGATGCTAGATTGTGAAGACAAAAGGGTGGATAGACTGAGAGAGGGGGTTAGCGCTTTCATCTCTGTACCTCACTGTCTTTCCTCTTTATGACTTCCTAGTACTTTTGATTTTCAGTCTTGCCTTTTCCTGAGTCATCCTAAATTCGCTGAGCCTTCTTCTTTAGTCTTTCTTATGTTTTCTACTGTGATTTTGTTCTTATGTTCAGTTCTGAAGTGGTAGAAATGGAGTGAACTACTTCAGATGGTGTATGGCAAAATCACATCTCCAAATGTCCCTTTCCATTAAAAGCCCACTGCAGAAAGAAACCCAGAATCATGAGATGCATTAGAAACTCCTTGATGTGCTAATCTTCTATTTGCAGGGAGGTGTTGCTTTCTTTTTTTAATATAAGGGTCCTATCAAATTGGTATCCCCCTCCCCACCCTCACACATAGTCTGAAGATGTACAGTCCTGTCTCCCAACACCAGTGGTTGCGGACCAGCTCCAGACACTCTTGGATGAGACCGATTATCTGGATCCATTTCAATCGGGTTTCAGGCCCGGTTTTGGCACGGAGACAGCCTTGGTCGCCCTGTATGATGACTTATGCCGGGAGAAAGACAGGGGGAGTGTAACTCTGTTGATTCTCCTCGATCTCTCAGCGGCTTTTGATACCATCGACCATGGTATTCTTCTGGGAAGACTTGCAGATTTGGGAGTTGGAGGTACTGCTTGGCGGTGGTTCTGCTCCTATTTGGCGGGTCGTCTCCAGAAGGTAGTGCTTGGGGAGCATTGCTTGGCACCCTGGGTTCTCCAACATGGAGTTCCACAGGGGTCAGTTCTGTCCCCCATGCTCTTTAACATCTACATGAAGCTGCTGGGTGCTGTCATCAGGAGTTTTGGAGTGCATTGTCACCAGTATGCTGATGACACGCAGCTCTACTTCTCCTTTTCATCTTCATCAGGTGAGGCTGTCAATGTGCTGAACCAGTGCCTGGCTGCGATAATGGACTGGATGAGAGCGAACAAATTGAAGCTCAATCCAGACAAGACTGAGATGCTGTTAGTAGGTGGTTCCTCTGACTGGATGGTGGATGTACAACCTGTTCTGGATGGGGTTGCACTCCCCCTGAAGAGCAGGTTCGTAGTCTGGGAGTTCTTCTAGATCCATCCCTGTCACTTGAGGCTCAGGTAGCCTTGGTGGCATGGAGTGCGTTCTACCAGCTTCGGTTGGTGGCCCAGCTACGCCACTATCTGGACAGGGAAAACCTTGCTTCAGTTGTCCATGCTCTGGTAACCTCTAAATTAGACTACTGCAATGCACTCTATGTGGGGCTGCCCTTGAAGACAGTTCGGAAACTGCAGTTTGTGCAAAATTCGGCAGCCAGACTGATAACTGGGACCAGGCGGTCCGAACATATAACACCGATTCTGGCCCGCCTGCACTGGTTGCCTATATGTTTCCGGGCTCAATTCAAGGTGCTGGTTTTAACCTATAAAGCCTTGTATGGCATGGGACCACAATACCTGATGGAACGCCTCTCCCGATATGAACCTACCTGCACACTGCGCTCAACATCGAAGGCCCTCCTCCGGGTGCCTACTCAGAAGGAAGCCCGGAAGGTGACAACAAGAAAAAGGGCCTTCTCAGTGGTGGCCCCCGAACTATGGAATATTCTTCCTGATGAGATACGCCTGGCGCCAACATTATTATCCTTTCGGCGTCAGATAAAAACCTTCCTCTGCTCCCAGGCATTTTCAGCATTTTAGTAGTATTTAATATGCATTTTAGCGTGTGTTTAATTATGTTTTAATTCTTGTTATTTTTAACTTATTTTTAAACTGCTTAATATGAGGTTTTAATTGTATGTCAGATGTTTTTTACCTGTTGTAAACCGCCCAGAGTGCTTCGGCTATGGGGCGGTATATAAATTGAATTAATAAAATAAATAAATAATAAATAAATAGTGTTGGACTAAGTTCCAGGTTCAAATCCCCACCCAGCCATGAAGCTGACTGGGTGACCTTGGACTAGACAGCCTGACCTATCTCTGCAATAATAATTAAATAAATGAATACATTTCTTGATTCAGAAGCATGTTCTTTCTAGAATCATTGGCTTTAGCCATAAATAATTCGGTTGTTCTATTAGTAACCAAATATTCATGGTTTTAATTGACTGTCAGCATAATTCACTCCAATGGTGATTACTTCTGGGTAAGTCTAGAGATTTATTTAGCAGGCTGATAATAGCACAGTGTTAGTGTAAAAACACTTCACTTCTGGCTACTAGGTCCAAATTACAGATTATAGTTGTGTGTATTGTTCTTTGAAAATTAGCTCGGGGACACGCCCAGAAAAGGTTATGTCTACTTATGAGGATGTAATCAAAATGGCCACTACGAGGGTTGTGCATGGACCCCTGATCTGATTTGTGGCTCCGACTTGTAAATACAGATCAGGCCCAATCTGGTCTGGACAGATCTGGATCCGGTCTGACCTGATTCGGATCCCAATCTGGATATTACAAATTTCCAGATATCCCACTGACTTACACTGCAAAACCACAACTGCCATAATTTTGTTTTATGTCCTAGAGATCTGACATTTGGATACATGGAAGCTGCTATATAGGGGATTACACCTGCCAAGTTGCAGATAGATAGCTCCAGGGGTTTTCATGCTAGCCACCTTTAAATTTTAAAATGGTTTAAGATTAAAATGCACATAGCTTTGTTTTCACACAGGGAATTCAGTGACATGGTAGCCCCTACAGAGGAAATTAATCCTGCCATATTTCAGGTGGGTAGCTCCAGAGTTTTTTATGCTAGCTATGTTTAAAGTTTGCTTTTCCAAGGAAAGGTTTTTTAAAAGGTTCTTTGTGATTATATGTTTGTTCTGTTGGAAGTGGGGCAAGAGCAACTCCTGTTTTGTTCTTTTGTTTATGTTCCAGAAGGGAGATAGAGTTAGGGTCCTCCAGATGGCTAGGCTTGACTACCTTTACCTGAGATGCTCTGACTGACTTCCTTCCATTGTTAGACCGATACGTCTTAAGGGAAGTTTACCTGCCCCTCCTCCTTCCGCCCTTTCCTCTCTTCTCTTCTCCACTGTCCGAGAGAGAGAGGAGACACCTTTATCTCTGCCCTCTCCTAGCCATGAGGGCAACTCCCAAGCCTGGGTGCTGCGCCTCCAACTTAGTTAGTTAGTTAGAACTAGGTATGCCTTTCTATCTGTTATGTATTTCTATAAATAAAGTAGCTTTTCTTATTTTACTAAGTCTTAAGTCTCAGTGATCTCAATGCAGGGTAAATGCCTGCTTTCTTAGGTAAACTCACACACTGGCACGCATGCATTTCAGACCGCTGTTTTTCTCTGCTTAACAAATATACAAATTTACACGACATGTTCAATATCCAAGGTTCAATGGATCTTTCAAAGGCTCATTTACTAGTGTTAATTGTGTTTCCAAAAAATCAGTAATATTCTTCAGAATGCTTTTGGAGGATGTGTCTACTGGAAACCCAATCACCACTAAAGAAGCCACAAATGATGACCAGTGTACAACAACTTTAGCAGCATTGAGCACAGTACAGTTAGTTAACTGCAGTAGCATAAAGAGACTAAGAAAACTAACAGTATGGTTCACACATCATCCTACAGACCAAGAAACCCCTTGCCTCTGTACATTGGACTCATGCTACACAATCACGATGAAGGGGAAAACCTGGTTGATAAAATATGTCACCTTGGAATAAGTATATCATATAAGAGAGTGAAACAAGTATTAGAGTGTCTAATGGTGTGAGTGAACACTACAACCAACTAGGGGGAACTGTTTGTCCATTGAATGTGATTCATGTATGCTGCTATTCCTGGGGGGACTCTCCAGGATGCAGTCTTATTATTATTTTTTTCAGGCAGCCCTCTCAGATGGGGAAAATCCAGCTAGGTCTGCAGTCACTACAGCCAGGCCTAGTGCAAGTGGACATCCAGGTTGGGCCCTGGCCTGGTAGGAGGGTGGAGCTCCCACTCCACTGTAGTGTTGGGTCATGCAACCCAACAGCATTGTGGATTGCAGAGCAGGAGCTCCCAGGCACTCCCTGATACAGGCAGTTTGGCCCCCACCTCACCTACCTGTCGCATTAGCGCATCATGTGCTCCATGTGCATGCCTGCCATCACCCAAGATGGCAGTAGGGGTGTCCCTAAGGGGTTGATGTCCCTGGTGCCATCTTGGGTGATATCAGGCGTGCATGTTCGCTGAGGCGGAAAGCAGGTGGGGCAGGTGGGCGGGCCTATTTAAGTGCCACACCATTTGTATCAGGAGGGGGTGTTGGGGTGTATGGTGCTGCAGGCCTGGGGCAGGCTAGTAACCAAGGGCCTAGCCACACCTGGCATTGGCCCTGACTACAGTCAATCAGCAGTCAGTATGATCTCCTTGCATGCTAATTGTCTCCCACTGCTGTTATGGGGAGGAGAGACACAGAGGAAAGTGAGAGTCTGGAGGAGTTAAGAGAGCAAAGTTTACAGAGAAGAGGAGGAACAGCCAAGCTCAGGTTGTACTTTCTAGGCATTTCTGCACTCTGCTGAAATATATATCTACCAAAAACTCTTAACAGGGAGAATATAACAAGATGTGTTTCTGGTACTGTGGGTGACTGACTGGAAGTTCTAGAAGCTATCATTGTTTTCTTGCTGAACCCCAAAAGGTCATACCCCCATCCTGCATTCACCACTCAACAGAAGTCAATATAAAGTAAGCAGCTTTTTATCGTATACTCTTAGAAAGGGGCATGGCTGCAAGGAGGAGTGGCAAGCCTCACGACGGGACCCTGCACTTCTAAATTTGCCATGACACTACTGACCATAGTACATCCTCCAGTACATCTTGGACATCTTCCATGGTTCCAGCATATCCCTCATATTACACTCACCGGAAATAAGGCTGTGATAATCACTCTCAACCTAGGAATTCCAAAAGATAACAGCGGAATATCTCCTGAAATGCCAAAATGGCCATGTGTTACAAATAGTAAATTACACCATTGAAGATAAACATGTCTATCCTTCCCGAGAAATTAAAGACTGGTTAGTCTTCAGAACGCCATGGTGAAATCATCTCATGGGCAGCCTTCAATTCCCGTAAGGGGAGTTCTGAAGTTCACAAAGTAAAATCACATCACTTCCGCTTCCACTACTAAGAGAGGAAATTAATTCTCCATCTATAGTTCACCATACCATGAACATTATAATTACCATTCTTAAAAAGATTAATCCAAGACAGACACCAGTTATAACGGCAGACCAGCTGGTATATGCCATTGCTAAACATATTCAGTAGATGTATCCCGAAACATATGGGGAAGAAAAACTATTCTTCATGCTAGGGAGCCTGCACATAGAAAGGGCTGTAATTTCTATTATTGGTACATGGTGAGAAGTTAGTGGCTGGACTGACAACTTAGCAGAAGCTGGAATTACAACATCAGGAAGAGCAGACAGCATTCTGAAGTCACTGCATGTAAAAAGAAGTAGGTACGCACATTAGGTTAGCATTGCAGCCTTTCATATTCTTCCAGTAGAAGCCTACAACAATAAAGATAACCAGGCAGAAAGCTTCCTAGAGTCAGATGAAAGAAGGCAACAGGAATCAGGTCAATTCAAATTCTAGAAAATTACTATAGAGCTAGAAGCTTTACTTCTAGTATTTATCTGAAGCATATGCCAAGGTAATTTTTCAGATCTCATTGCCACGTTCCTTGGATGTTCTGTATCACATGAACGATGTGTCCATCTTCATACACAGCTTTCAACAGCTTCCAGATCTTCACCCTGATGTGTACAGTGAATTTGAAAAACTTCACAAGCAGGAAGACAACAAGGAATTTCTCATGCATGGCTCATGATCAATTTCACAAGCAAAACAACAAACTGGTAAAAACAGATGGCACAACACTGACACTTCTCAGTATTGAAAGTGCATTGCTGAGGTGGATGACTGGAGGTCCAGAAATAGCATGCATGATCTCCGAATTTGAAGAAGTCACTTACTTGGATCATGATGTTAACTTTGCTGGAAATAAACACCATGAAGATAGCAGTTCTTTTGCAAAATGCTTTCAGAAACATGTAGTTGATTTCATAAAGGTGTTTCAAGAAGATGGTAACCCTTCTGAAGATAAAGAACTTACTACCATCAACAGCAATAGAACAGTTATGAATGAAGCATCACACAAATCTGTCATGGATTCTTACAAGAAAGGACAAGACCAGTATGCAGCATACATCAATTATAGTTTGATATTATCAATTCACAATGTTATTAAACAGAATAATCCAGAGTAATTATGTGAGGGTGGGCAGGATATAAATAAAATAAATAAATACTAATCAGCCCTCAGAAAGTTACACTGAAGTCCAAAGATAAAAAAACAGCAGACTTCAGAAAGGATAGCAGCCTGTTTTGTAAATTGTATGTTGCCAGTCAAATGAGACATGGAGATGTTAAAGAATGCTTTTCGCATGAAAACAACCCATATCCACCTTCCACTTCAGAATCTGGGAAACTGTGGAAGCCATCCAGTAAATCTGATATTGTTTCTTGTATTGAACAAACCTGTAGTTTTAGCAGCCAAGTTTCTTTGCAGCTTATTATTGATGGAGCTGCTTCTGTTCATATGCTGGCACCAGGAACAAATTGAATATTTCAGCAGTACAGTGAATATGTTGTTGAATCCTACATACTGATGAGACTGAAAACAGCTGGGTGGATATGATGTTTGACCAGTGTTTGAGTGAAGGTTTGGAAATCAGACACACAACAGTCTAGAAGTTCAGGAGACAGAATAGCTGTGAAACCTGATGTGAAGATCCCTAAGAATTTCAAACAATTCCTGGCAGAAAATAAAAAAGAACTTTTTAGCCTATTAGTGAAAAATTTAATTATAATGCAAAGAACCGGAAAACAAGTATTATGTACATACAAGCACACTGTAATAGATGATGAAGACAGCATAGCCTTCATATCACCATCATTGCATGAGGAAGCAGATGTGCAGCCTCTGTTACACAAGTGGGATACAGGCAAGAGTGGTCACAACAAAGTTGTAATCAAAACAGTGGAATCTGATGTATTTGTGATAGCAATGTCTGCATTCTCACACATTAAAGAGCTGTGGGTTGCAAATGGAACTGGGAGGCATCATCAGTATCTACCTGTCCACAAATTATATTCAAAATGTCCATGCAGTATTCCAGACCTGCTTCCCTTTTTCCATTTATTTATTATTTATTTATTGCATTTATATACCGCCTCATAGCCAAAGCTCTCTGGGCGGTTTTCAACAATTAAGGGGTGGTAACGCAGCCGAAGCTCTGTTCACGGCCAGAGTTCGATTCCAACAGAAGGAGGAAGTCGAATCTCCGGTAAAAGGGGTCGAGGTCCACTCAGCCTTCCATTCATCCGTGGTCGGTAAAATGAGTACCTGGCATATGCTGGGGGGTAAAGAAAGGCCGGGGAAGGAACTGGCAATCCCACCCCATATATACGGTCTGCCTAGTAAACGTTGCAAGACGTCACCCTAAGAGTCGGAAACAACTCACACTATTAGCCAAAGCTCTCTGGGCAGTTTTCAACAATTAAAAACATTAAAAACAAGTATACGAATTTAAACCATACCAAATTAAAACCCATAAAAACCGATAGGTAAGTTAAAAATGTGCTATTCAAATGCTGTTAAAAAATGCCTGGGAGAAGAGGAAAGTCTTGACCTGGAGCTGAAAAGATTACAGTGTTGGTGCCAGGTGCACCTCATCAGGAAGATCATTCCATAATTTGTGGGCCACCACTGAGAAGGACCTCTCCCTTGTTGCCAGACTCCCAGTTTCCCTCGGAGTAGGCACCCAGAGGAGAACCTTTGAAGTTGAGCGTAGTGTGTGTGTGGGTTCGTGTCGGGAGAGGTGTTTCATCAGGTATTGTGGTCCCAAGCCATGTAAGGCTTTATAGGTTAAAACCAGCATCTTGAATCGGGCTTGGCAACATACAGGCAGCCAATGCAAGCGGGCCAGAATTGGTTTTATATCTTTGAACTGTCTGGTCCCTGTTACCAATCTGGCAGCTGCATTTTGTACAAGCTGCAGCTTCCAAACCGTCTTCAAAGGCAGCCCCACGTAGAGCGCATTGCAGTAATCTAATTTGAAGATTACCAGAGCATGGACAACTGAAGCCAGGTTATTCCTGTCCAGATAGGGGCGTAGCTGGGCCACCACCCGAAGTTGGTAGAAGGCACTCCGTGCCACCGAGGCTATCTGAGCCTCAAGTGACAGAGATGGTTTTAGGAGAACCCCCAAGCTACGAACCTGCTCTTTCAGGGGGAATGCGACCCCATCCAGGACAGGTTGGACATCCACCATCCTGTCAGATGAACCACCCACTAACAGCATCTCAATCTTGTCTGGATTGAGCCTCAGTTTATTAGCCCTCATCCAGTCCATTGTCGCAGCCAGGCACCGGTTCAGCACATTGAGAGCCTCACCTGAAGATGATGAAAAGGAGAAATAGAGCTGTGTGTCATCAGCGTACCAATGGCAATGCACTCCAAAGCTCCAGATGACCACTTTCTACACTTTCTACACTTTCATGTAGATGTTGAACAGCATGGGGGACAGAACTGACCCCTGTGGAACCCCATACTGGAGAATCCATGGGGCCGAGCAATGTTCCCCAAGCACCACCTTCTGGAGCCGACCCACCAAATAGGAGCGGAACCACTGCCATGCAGTTCCTCCCACTCCCAACTCAGCCAGTCGTCCCAGAAGGATACCATGGTTGATGGTATTGAAAGCTGCTGAGAGATCAAGGAGAATCAACATCATCACAACTAGATATAATCTTTTATGGGAGTGTCTGTTGGCCGATTTTCAAAGTACAATATATATACAACTATAATCTGCAGCTAGCAGCCAGAGGTGATTTTTTTAAACACTATTTGCTGCTAAAAGTGTGCACTATAATCAACACTAGTATGTATGCCTCTAAAAAGTTAATCAAACCCAGTTAAATGAAATAAATAAAAGCACACTGGAATGGGGATAAGAAGGGTTTGGAAAAGGCAAGAAGAAGATTTTGCTTCAAAAGCTTGAGCTAACACCACAAAAAGATTCCACAGTGTCACCCATGAAAACCTGTTGATGTGGTAAAAACGGCTGCTTGAAGGGTCGATTCCATATTGGGAAGCAAAACAATTATATATCACCCTGTTTTTTTCACCAGGCTAATGGTACAGTACAGTAGACTTCAACTTTTTCAGAGACCCATTGCCTCCCACCTCTCCTTCCCTTTATACTCTTAAAAAAACAAGCAAAAAAGAAAATGTTGCTGTTGTTTCTAGTGGGCCTACAGAAGCACATTTATTTTGATATATGACGAGTCTCTTGTAATTCTGCACAAAAGCAGGATAACAGCTGAATGTCAAGAAGACTAAAGTAATGACAACAGAAGATTTATGTAAATTCAGAGTTGATAATGAGGACATTGAACTTGTCAAGGATTATCAATACCTTGGCACAGTCATTAACCAAAATGGAGACAATAGTCAAGAAATCAGAAGAAGGCTAGGACTGGGGAGGGCAGCTGTGAGAGAACTAGAAAAGGTCCTCAAATGCAAAGATGTATCACTGAACACCAAAGTTGGGATCATTCAGACCCTGGTATTCCCAATATCTATATATGGATGTGAAAGTTGGACATTGAAAAAGTGGATAAGAGAAAAATCAACTCATTTGAAATGTGGTGTTGGAGGGGAGCTTTGTGGATACCATGGGCAGTGAAAAAGACAAATAATTGAGTGTTAGAACAAATTAAACCAGAACTATCACTAGAAGCTAAAATGATAAAACTGAGGCTATCATACTTTGGACACATAATGAGAAGACGTGATTCACTATTGTTGTTAATTTATAGAGTCGCCATATATTGTAATGGACTTGAAGGCACATAATTCATACTAACAGTACTCTTGGATTATATTTTACACTTCAGAATGACAATCTTCAGATATAAAATACTACCATAATCTGACACATTATTTCTCCAGCATGTGAGTGGGTGGGTGGGTACGCATGTCTTTTAATAATGCACCCCACTGTTGAATTGCAAAGGGAACACTCATTCACAGAATGAAGCAGATGGTCATGTCAAATGGAAATTAGAAAAAATAGCCTCCTTCGAGCCGGAATCGAACCAGCGACCTAAGGATTTCATCACAGTAGCAGTTCTACAGTCCTCCGCTCTACCAGCTGAGCTATCGAAGGGACAAAAACACTAGTTCCTGAGAGACATACAACCGACAGTAGCAGAATTGTACTTTGAAATATGAGCAAAGCGTATCAGGAAGACTATACAAAATCTGAGAGTAGACAGAACTGTCCCGGTAGCGCTGAGTTTTCCAAGAGAAGCTGATAATCCACCCGAATAAAGGCTGGACACGACTGCATTTTTGAACACTGGGTAACAAATGTAATCTTTCATTTTCCAAACAGCTGCACAGAGGAATCTTAGAGGAGCTTAGTCTGGAGCATTCCACCTCCGGGACTGATCTCTCCTAGAATGCAAGGAGGAGTCGAATCTGTTTCCTACTCTGAACATAAATTCTCAGATCCAGTCTTTTTTGTTACCCCGTAAAACTGTTAAACGAGTTTCAGCTGTAAGAATAGGCAAGCTTTCGTGCCATGCACGACGTGCAAGGTAAAGAACATCACCTCTGCTTGTTGTCCATTATTTCCAAATTCTCTGCCAAATCCTCTTGTTCAGCTAGCGTTCTCAATTTTTGTTTACGTTTTCTCAAGCAGCCCACCACAGATTACAGATAGAGGGGCCAGTGGCGCAATGGATAACGCGTCTGACTACGGATCAGAAGATTGTAGGTTCGACTCCTGCCTGGCTCGCAGTTTTCCGTTTTAACATTGTTTTCTGAACTTAAAATTGAAGTGCTTAAACAGTTAAATACGCTTAGGCTGCAGACCAACTGAATTTAATCGGGGTTACCTCTGAATAAAGGTGTGCACTGTTAAGCACTCATGAACCTTAAAAATAGATGTGTTGTGCTCTTTTACCCATGTGTGTAAATTTCGATAGTTGAAGATTGAAAATCATCAGAACACATCACATTGATCCGGGATTAAGACCCACTGAATTCAGAGGTACTAACTTCTGAGTAGGCATGCGTTGGATTACTCTTGTTAGTTCCTAAATAGAACTTGCTTCTAAGTAACTGTTACACCAAAATTTAGGTAATGATTTATGTTATGCATGCTAAAATATACCTTACATTTATGGAATTCACTGGCTTTTCTTTCTTGCATGAATTACAGTCAGAGTGTAAAGCCTTTTTTATATGCACGTTTTGCAACCGTGTTGTTCCTGCAGTAACGACGAAGGCTCTGTGGCTGATCATTTTATTTATTTTTATAATTTATTATTTACATCTTCTGTGGCTTCTTAAAGAGCATTATGTACTGGAATATTATCTTATGGTTCTTTTCACTTTAGATCAGATCCATTTTTAAATGTTTGCATGTAGAAACCACGTTTATCTAAAAGAGACACCTATGCAGGGGGTGAAGAGCAATTTTTGAGAGGCCATTGTTAGCATTAAACTACCAAAGTATGTTTATTTCCTTCCTGTATTTGTCTGCTTTATAAATCAGCTTAAATACAGTTTTAATGTTACAGCAAAATAAAACACTCAGTCAGACAGGAGTCGAACCTATAATTTTCTCATCTGTAGTCAGACGCGCTCTCCATTACGCCACTAGTCCAACCCACGAATGTTTTGTTTGGACATCGCCCCAAACATGCAACCGCTCCACGCATGTGATCTCCAGCGCCATCTTGTGCTTTCCATAAGCTTCAGAAACTTTGGCTTGGCATGCAACGTGAAATACATTCTTTTGCTTCTCTGACGAGGTTTTTATCAAGATCCTTCGATAGCTCAGCTGGTAGAGCGGAGGACTGTAGAAGTATTGATTATCGAGATCCTTAGGTCGCTGGTTCGATTCCGGCTCGAAGGAGGTGTATTTTTTCCTCTCTTCACACAGAACGATAATTATTTAAATGCAATAACACCTTCATTTCGGAAAAAGTAACTTATGAACCCGATTCTGGATTTACGGGTAAGTTTTTTGGAAGCAAAAGAGCATTAGCGATGATTCCTTGTATTGTTTTAATATACTGAAAACAATCTAAACTGATTTTACTCGTCAAACGGGGTTTCAACTGAAGTAGAGCTGAGCCCCGGAAAATGAGAATGGTGCCTCTGAGTCTGTGCAGACAGCAAACTTTCTCAGCGCTGACCTCACATGAACCTAGCAGGTGGAAGTAAGAAAAAAATTTCACTGTGGATTCCACGTTGTGGCCCAACACGCACGCACACCCTCTCTCAGTTAACCATGTGATGTGAATTAAAGCACTAATAAAAAACGATTTATTAAACAAAAAAAACCTCGAGTAGGTGGCTTGAGAAAGTTTTATTTTTATTCCCCAGTTCCTCCTTCCGCGCTGATTCTTATTAGATGTTATTGTTCATTGTATGGCTTTCCCTTTTTTTTGATGGCAGAGGTGCTTGAAAATACCTATGATGCATGCCTATGATAACGCTTCAGCTACAAAAGCAAAAATTTCTGGTTAAGCTGGTACAATTAAAAGCTGCTCCTTAGGACAGAACTATAAACTGGTTTTAGATTATTTATTTATTTATTTTTATAAAATGCTTTATAGTTGATGTGCTTGCTGCCCTGGGCTCCTCGGGGAGGAAGGGCGGGACATAAATATTTATTTATTTATTTATTTATTGCACTTGTATACCGCCCCATAGCCGAAGCTCTCTGGGCGGTTTACAGCAATCAAAAACATTAAAACAAATACACAATTTAAAAACATATTTTAAAAACAATTTAAAACACAATTTTAAAATTCAAAACAATATAAAAACAATTTAAAAACATGCTAAATATAATAAATTGAAGGAAGGAAGGTTTTTTTTAAAAAAACACCCTTATTTCTAGATAAGATTGGATTTTTTTATTATTATATACTTTTACAGGAACTGGAAAATTTTTATGTTTAACCAACTTAGATATTTTGCTGATTTAAAAACAAATTAAAATGACATTTTCCATTTCATATGGTTTAAGATTTACATACGGAACTTCATGTGATCATGTATGTTGGGTACATGACTGCATGAAGAAAGGATAGCATGAAGTTGGCAGTGCGTATGGTGAGCTACTACCTGTCTTCATTAACACATCTTTGCTTTTCCCAGTAGCTTCAATAACAGATACTCTTGCCTTAAACAGAACAAGTGATCACTCCTATCCTGAGGCATTGATTAAGGTGCTTTGATGTGCTTTAAAGGGAGTCTCTGTTTTGCAGTTCTTGTTGGAGAGGGTTAAGCCTGTGTGCAAAATAAATTAGGCCTCTTTTGCAAAGGCAATTACAGAGCCCTCCTGCAAAGTTTGTACTGTGACTTGGGGCAATATTAATGGTGGAAGACTCATTTGAAGCCAAGCTGGGTTAAAATAATCACATATAAACAAGTCCTCTGGGCTGAGCCCACAGACCCTGATGCCTGTTCTGGACCCCTGTGCCTAGCGGCAGGTGAGGTGAACTGCCATTTTACAATTGTCACAATTTTCTAGAATGGTGTTACATCAGAGGCATTGTGAGAAAATTTAAAAGGCAGCTCATAGCTGTCCACTGTGGCCACAAGGCAAGTCTCCAGCTGTGGAGTCACTAAAGGGTGTCTTGCAGAGGGCCACAAAAATATTTTAAAAACAACAGCTATAGGAAAAAGATGGTAACCCCCAAAAGACAGCCGCACAGGTGGATATGGCATTTTGAAGGAGCTTTTTATCAAAGGAAAAGTCTTTATGCTGCAGCACACTAAAGCAGACAGAGTCTTTTCACTTGATAAAATTTCATTGAAAAATGCTAGTAACAATTACTGTACCTATGTAATTACTCAAAAGTTTTAAAATTTGTTTATATCTCTTTTTGTTTATATGTTTCATAAATGATGTTTGTATTTTTGATTTTTTTTAAGTGCCAGTAGCTAAATCCATCTTGCTCAGGGCCCCCTCAAACCTGAGAGAGGGTGGATCCTATTTTTAAAGGATAGCATGGTAAATATGCCAATGCAACTAAAATAGAGGCATACCAAACACTGGCCTAGGTTGTCTTTATCCCTGATGAGGCCAAGCAATTGTTAGATGCTGTTATAACCACAGAGAAAATAGAAGGTGTAACTAAGAAAATTACAAACAAACAAATCCCTGAGCTCAGCTGGGCATTTGGTGAAATTTTCAATAGTGGCAAATTCAGAAGTGCAGGGTCCCTTAATGATAGTCACAACCGCACCCCCTTCTAAGATTATACAACCTTCTAAAATTATAGAATAATCTGGCCAGGCTTGAAAGCTGCTTTCTGCTTCTCTATCACTGTCACCGTTTGACTATTGTTTCCTACTGTCACATACTGCTTGAATTACTGAATTCAGTGTCTGCATGTTTATCTCCTGCTGTTACCAAGCTGTTTGACTATGAAGATGGGGTGCTATCGTCAGGATTCACTGTCTCTTTTTCTGCAATCACAGAAATCTCACCCTCCACAACTTGCTTGGGCTTTTTGAATTAGTTCTTATACTACTTCAAAAAGCCCAAGCAAGTTGTGGAGAGTGAGATTTCAGTGACTGCAGAAGAAGAGACAGTGAATCCTGACGATAGCACCCCATCTTCATAGTCAAACAGCTTGGTAACAGCAGGAGATAAACTCCTTGAAGTTGCATAGGAACTAATCCCCCTTTCGGATGCACAGTTTAACGTGGTGAGGGGGTTTGAGGGTGTTGAAGAAGCTGAGAACAATGTTGTCAGGAGTCTAGACCAAGAGGCTAGACTCCTAGCAGGGGCACCCAAGGCAGAATGGTCAAAGCTGAGACACCAGACTAAGATGCATCTAAACTCGGAGGAAGGCAATGGTAAACCACTTCTGAATACCTCTTACCACGAAAACCCTATGAACAGAGTATCCAAAATGCAACCCGAGATAGTGCTGGAAGATGAGACCCCTAGGTCAGAAGGCACTCAATGAGCTACTGGGGAAGAACAAAGGACAAGTACGAGTAGCGCTGTGACTAATGACGCAGCTGGGTCAAAGCCGAAAGGAAGCCCAGAGGCTGATGTGCACAGATGCGAAAGGAGAGTCCGGAGTTGTACGATGCACACAATAGGAACATGGAATGTGAGAAGTATGAACCAAGGAAAGTTAGAAATTGTCAAGTAAGAAATGGAATTTATCAACATTACAATACTTGGCTTGAGTGAATTAAAATGGACTAGAATGGGACATTTTCAATCAGGCAACTACAAAATATTTTATGCAGGAAATGAGAAATCAAGAAGAAATGGGGTTGCTTTAATAGTGAGGTGATGTAGCAAAAGCAATTAGGAGCTACAATGCAAGATCTGACCGAGTGATATCAATGAGATTAAATGGGAAACCTATTAACATAACCATCATCCAAGTCTACGCTCCAACGTCCAACGCAGAAGAAGAAGAATTGGAGAGATTTTAAGCAGAAGTACAGGAAGAAATTGATCACACCAAAACAAGATATGATGATAATCATGGGAGACTGGAATGCAAAAGTAGGGAACAGAGAAGAACTAGGAAGTGTGGGGAAATGGGGCTTAGAAACAGAAATGAAGCAGGAGAAAAACTTATTGAATTCTGTAAAGCCAGTAATTTGTTTCTTACAAACACATCTTTTGAGCAACCGAAAAGATGACTGTACACGTGGACATCACCAGATGGTCAATATAGGAATCAAATTGATTATATAATTGGTAGCAGAAGATGGAGACGTTCCATACTTTCTGCAAAAACAAGACCAGGAGCAGACTGCGGTACAGATCATGAACTGGTCGTATGGAAAACCAGAGTAAAGCTAAAGAAAAACAACAACAAAGCAATCATAATGCCAAAATACAATTTAAATAACATCCCAGAAGAATATAAAGATCAAATAAGGAACAGTTTTGAGGCTTTAAACGTATTTGACAGAGAACCAGAAGAACTATGGAGTGAAGTCAGAGACATTATCAGGGAAGAATGCAAAAAGACAATACCTCTAGTTAAAAAGAGAGAGAGACCTCAATGGATGACTGAAGAAACTCTTAAAATGGTTAAAAGAGAGAAGGAAAGCAAAAGCAAAAGGAGATAGAAACACAGAACCCTAAATGCAACAATACAGCGACTAGTACGCAGGGACAAAGAGAACTATTACAATAGTTATTGCCAGAGCTTGGAAAAGTTACTTTTTTGAACTACAACTCCCATCAGCCCCAGCCAGCATGGCCACTGGATTGGGCTGATGGGAGCTGTAGTTCAAAAAAGTAACTTTTCCAAGCTCTGGTTATTGCATAGAAATAGAAGAGGACAACAAAAAGGGAAGAACAAGAGCCCTATTCCAAATGAGGAATGAAAGGGAAATTTAAACCACGAGTAGGGATGTTGAATAATCAACAGGGGAACACACTGACTGACTGACCGAGATGAAATAAAAGGAAGATGGAAGCAATACACTGAAGAACTCTATAAAAGAGATGCAAGAATAACAGATTCATTCATGGAAGAACCGTATGATGAAGAACCAGAAATTTTAGAATGTGAGGTAAAAGCTGCTGTTAAAATACTTGGAAGAAACAAATCACCAGGATCAGATGGCATACCAATAGAGTTGCTACAAGCTACTGGGACTGAATCTGTCCAAATTTTGACAAAAATTTATCAAGAAATATGGAAAACTAAACAATGGCCCACAGACTGGAAGCATTCAATATATATCCCAATTCCAAAGAAAGGGGATTCCAGAGAATGCAGTAATTATCGAACTATTGCCTTAATATCCCATGCAAGTAATGCTCAAGATTCTACAACAAAGGCTCTTCCCATATATGGAGCGAGAAATGCCAGCCGTCCAAGCTGGATTTAGAAAGGGAAGAGGCACCAGAGATCTTATCGCAAACATATGTTGGATAATGGAACGGAGCAAGGAATTTCAGAAGGAAATCACCCTGTGCTTTATAGATTACAGCAAAGCCTTTGACTGTGTAGATCATGAAAAACTATGGAATGCTTTAAAAGCAATGGGGGTGCCACAGCATCTAACTGTCCTGATGCGCAACCTATACCCTGGACAAAAGGCTACTGTAAGGACAGAATATGGACAAACTGATTGGTTTCCAATAGAAAAGGGTGTGGGACAGGGATATATTTTATCACCCTATTTGTTTAATCTGTACGCTGAACATATACGGAAAGCAGGATTGGACCAAGATGAAGGAGGTGTGAAAATTGGAGGGAGAAATATCAATAATTTACGATATGCAGACAATACCATACTCTTAGCAGAAACCAGTAATGATTTGAAACGAATGCTGATGAAAGTTAAAGAGGAAAGCACAAAAGCAGGACTACAGCTGAACGTCAAAAAGACTAAAGTAATGACAACAGAAGATTTATGTAACTTTAAAGTTGATAATGAGGACATTGAACTTGTCAAGAATATCTTGGCACAATCATTAACCAAAATGGAGACAATAATCAAGAAATCAGAAGAAGGCTAGGACTGGGCAGGGCAGCTATGACAGAACTAGAAAAGGTCCTCAAATGCAAAGATGTATCACTGAACACTAAAGTCAGGATCATTCAGACCATGGTATTCCTGAACTCTATGTATGGATGTGAAAGTTGGACATTGAAAAAGGCGGATAAGAGAAAAATCAACTCATTTGAAATGTGGTGCTGGAGGAGAGCTTTGTGCATACCATGGGCAGTGAAAAAGACAAATAGTTGGGTGTTAGAACAAATTAAGCCAGAACTGTCACTAGAAGCTAAAATGATGAAACTGAGGTTATCATACTTTGGACATATTATGAGAAGACATGATTCACTAGAAAAGACCATAATGCTGGGAAAAACAGAGGGGAGTAGAAAAAGAGGAAGGCCAAACAAGAGATGGATTGATTCCATAAAGGAAGCCACAGACCGGAACTTAACAAGATCTGAACAGGGTGGTTCATGACAGATACTCTTGGAGGTCATTGATTCATAGGGTTGCCATAAGTCGTAATTGACTTGAAGGCACATAACAACCAGGGCTGTGGAGTCGGAGTCGTGGAGTCGGAGTCAGAGTCGGGAGCAATTTTGGGTGGAGTCGGAGTCGGTAGAAATGTACCGACTCCGATTCCGACTCCGTCTCCTTCATAAATGGCAAATGTATATTAACTAGTAATAACAAATTTACTGTAGTAAAATGGTAGCACAAGGCATTTCATCACCACCACATGAATCCAGAGCTTAGAAAAGTTACTTTTTTGAACTACAACTCGCACAAGCCGAATCTCTGGGGCTGATGGGAGTTGTAGTTCAAAAAAGTAACTTTTCCAAGCTCTGGATTCACGTGGTAGTGATGAAATGCCTTGTGCTACCATTTTACTACAGTAAATTTGTTATTACTAGTTAATATACATTTGCCATTTATGAAGGAGTCGAAGTCGGACAGTAGAAAAATAGAGTCGGAGTCGGAGTCGAAGGTCTGGTGTACCAACTCCACAGCCCTGATAACAACAACAACAACATAGCAACTAATACAGTAATATCTCAGTTAACAAATCCTCCAGGAAAGAAGCTCCTTTTAACAAAGTCTTTTTTGAGTGCAGGGGGCATGCGTGGGCACACACTCTAACATGGTCAGAATGTGGCTCCTTTTCTACTGGATTGTGGCTGCTGCAGGCAGCTCTCTAATGCATGGCTGAAATGGTGTGCCTTGTCAGATGGCGCAGTCGCCTCTGCAGTAAACAGTGCTTTATGTGCCGTGGATGTATTGTTTACCACAGACTTGGCTGCTCAAGTGTATTGGAGGATGGCACAGAGAGAGCGAAAGAGCAAGAGCGCAAGCACAGGGTGGTGGCGGTGGCGGCTGCCCCTTGCCTGCCTGTTCGAGTGTATGGAGAGGAGAACTGTGCTCAAAGCTTTAGATTACATAACAAAAGAAAAAAAGGCAAGGCAGGCATCCTTGGATGCATTTTGGAAGAAGCATTTGAGTGGTCTGTGCGAGACATGCACATTGTTAGTTTTGAATAAAACGTCTGCTGAAATATGTTCAACTGCTCTTCTTGTTTGTGGTGTAGGAACCTATCCCTATTCTTTCCATATTATTCCTACCTCTGGTACCAAAGTTTCTGTTAAAGAAGTCATGTCAAGGAATGCATGTAGTTCGTTAATTGAGGTATTACTGTAAAGGTTTGCTTGCAATCAATGATCACTGGGATGCTTCAGAGTGGCTAATGCATTTCCTTTTCATGCTGATTGGTTCATGGGATGCTGGAAACATAGGCACCCTGCTGGGACCTGTCTCCCTCAAAAAGTATGAGGTCTAAGATTCGCCGGGACCCCTGACGATGACACCTCTGGAAATTTTATAAACATTTTATAAACGCCCTGCTCCTGCATCTGAAAAATGTGTTCAGCAAGATCTTAGATGGTGCTTGGTTTCCAAGTATCTCTAAATCATTGTTCTAAAACCACACAAGAACCTCCTTAAATTAGGTGCTTCTTGGCCTATATCTCTCCTGAATCAGGACTATAAGTAATCTTCACTGTAGTTTTGATAAACAGATACAACCAAATAACTTGACAGTATCATTCATCCAGACCGATATAAATTCATACCCAAGTGGTATATAGCTGATCCAGTTCATAGGCTTCTAAACGTCATGAGTTATAGCAAAACACTAAAACACCACTAGCTTTAATGTCTCTGATTTTGTTTAAAAGGATGTCATGATTATAATGGAGAATTCTATATATCCACACATCTAAACATAGATATAAGAAGATACATGATTATGTAACATAAGGAAAATCACAAGGAGCTAAGCAATAGACCCACAGGACTTTTGGAAACCCCAAAATCCAGTAACCCTAAATCTTAGCATAAATTCAGGCCTGTGAGCAAGGCCTGTTGCTAGCAGGCAATGGTCACATTCACCTTACTATGTACTCCTTGCGGTTGCCAGGAATAGGCCTGTGCATGTGACTTTAATTAATGATTATATTGTTTAGAAGCAATGAGCATATAACCTATGATTGATATATTATACTGTTTGATCCTGGGAAACTAATTGTTAGTGAAGGATTCTGTAGAGCAATAGCTCCAACTACTGGAGAAAGTTTATACCATTAGTAAAGCAGGAATGAGATAAACTTTAAGTTTTAATATGGATTTCTAAAATAACCCGGTGTGTTTAATTTCACTTTTGATAAATAGAATACAACCTTGTAATTGGGTATTCATGGTAAAAGGGTATGTTGAAGTGGTTTGCTTTTTCCATTTCCCTGAGGCTGGGAGATACTGGATGACTGTGTGATCATCAGTCATAGTCCAGGCTGTAATCACAACCTCTTCTTTAACTATGTATTTTTAAGTTAGGAATGGGATTTCTAAGAAAATATAAGGAATAAGAACCCCTATAGCAGGTAATAGAACTGTGGTGCTCATGAACTTTCAGCCATCCTACGTTGAGGCAAACTCAATTCAGCATTGTTAATATCTCCAGGTGTACCTGGGATAGCCTGGCCGATCAAGAACAATGGAAGTACCGGGTATGCATGAAAACACATTCACAATAGTAGAGTGTAGTGTATGGTAGTAACTGGTTCCAGAGCTTGGAAAAGTTACTTTTTTGAACTACAACTCCCATCAGCCCCAGCCAGCATGGCCACTGGATTGGGCTGATGGGAGTTGTAGTTCAAAAAAGTAACTTTTCCAAGCTCTGGTTTCAACTGGCCTGAAAAAGCATTAGTTGGGGGACAGCAGAACAATGGCGATATTAATAAGATGGATAGAATATTGGAATAAGAAATATAATTACCTAATGATTTCTGATTGGTTTGGAAAGATTGCAGAGAGGAGGAACTGTTGTGTTATGTGGGAAGGAACTGGTATGATTGGTGTAAGGAGGTCACATGTGTATTTAGTACTGTATAAAAGATCCATTCAGACTGTGCTTCATTGCAGTCCAGACTCTCTGGGAGGCTGACCCTACATATGCTGGTAAAGAATAAAGGCCTACCTTTTTGCTTCAAGCCTGTCTTCAAATTTTTTTAAGGATCCCCAGTCAAAGATCCCAAAGGAGAAAATTCTCCATCATTTAGGGATGCTAACTTTCTCCCTCCCATAGCTTACTTTCCCATAGCTTACCTTTCCACGGTCTGTTGTGCCTTGTGGCTTCTGTTACTGGAAGCTTGGCTGAAGAAAATGTGTTGGGGGGCAGGGAAGAGGCTATAGGGCAGTTAGTGATGGAAACCAAGAGTTTAACACCTTTCACCCATGGACCTCTCTGGCTTTAAAAAATGGCTCACTACTCTTCTTTATATGTGATGGGGCAGTTATTGCTGCCATCTTTGGTATAGCCCTTGGTTCCATGTGGAATATAGCAACTAGGGAACACAATGAGGGAAAGGTATGCCAAAATTGGTTGGTGACCACAGGGTTAAAAAGCTCTTTTGAGTTTCTGATAATGCTTTAGAGACAGCTTTTCCCAACCTGGTATCCTACAGATGTTTGGGACTACAGCTTCCATCATCCCTGACCATTGTCCATGTTGGCTGGGGCTGATAGGAGTTGTAGTCCAAAATGTGTGGAAGGTACCAGGTTGGGGAAGGATGCTTTAGGGCCAGACTAGATATGGTGTTTGCAGCCTTGTGTAGCTTTCCTCCCATTGCGAATAGCAGATGCGGGGTGTGTCCAATTCCAATTGGGAATTGTGGCAGGGACAATGGGTTCAAGCTGCTCTCCTCCTCAAGCCATGGTCCCAATCTGGCTTGCCCCTCACCCACATCAACAATTCATTTTTGAAAACCAGCTATGCAAGAGTAACTCCATGTCTAGTTTGGCCCTTAGAGAAAGTAGCTGAGGTGCATAGTAAACAGAGTTCCTTAGGACAGAGAAGTACACACTTCGGGCCAGATATGAAATCCCAGGGTCTGGATTGAGCTTTGAAGGAGTCAGCTGTTTTCTCATTAATACAGAAGTTCAGTGTCACAGGTTAGTGGTTTGTGGTTCTTTACTGCCCTTAAACCACAGCATTAGTTCAATGTCCACTCGCCACCCATAATTTGCACAGGTTTGAGTCTAATTCCATGTTTGTAAACTGGAAGCTATTTTAAACAATTAATTGCTGCACGTGATTACCTCACTTTACAAGTTGCTCTGGCAACTTCTTCCCAAAAAATGGCAGTTTGGCTATTTTAGGCAGTTATTTCTCTTTTCTAATAATCATCATACATAAAGCATCTAATATATGCTTGGTCCTCTACAGCAGCGGGGTGGGTGGGGAGGACAAGTCTCTGCCAGCAAGCTCACAATCTAAGAAAAATGAGATCAGATTGAAATTACTATTAGACTTAAGAATCCTTGAATGAATTAACTGGGTTTTTTATTTCTGTGCAGAACAGATATCAGATGAACGTTTTGACTGGCAAAATTTTGATTTAATGTTTAGTTGAATTTATACTGGCTTGTGATACATCCTTGATTGAATGACTGATGGATTTTAAAAAGTGAGACAAAATGAGAGATGCTGGAAGGAAAAGGGGGAGTGAAAGGAAACAAAATTAAGGACTATCAAAGTAAAATTAGAAATGAGAAGGGGGAAAACCACATATTACAGCAATAGGGAAATGCCAGAGAGAAAATATTTTTTAAATAAAGTGAGGCAAAAACAGAGGCCTGACAAATATTTAAAGGAAGAGAGTTCCACACAAGCTTAGTTCACATACAATGCTGTCTTGATTTATTAAAATCTACCCAGTGGCTTAACTATGATTTGTTTACTGCCAGCAAAGTATGGTGTGAAGCCATGGTTTGTTGTTGGCTTACAAACCTTGGTTTGTTTTAACTATGGCTTGGCACAATGCATGAACCTGGCACCCTTCCTAAACCATGGTTTGTTTGGTCATCTCACCACAGACACTCACCAAGCGACAAAGGAAAAACGCAAGAGTAATTGGAAAACAAACTGGAGAAACATGTCACAGTTTATTTGATTGTTTGTGTGACAACTCAGGGTTAACTTGTGGCCAGTCAAACTGACCATAGCTTAAACAAACCATGGCTTAGTGTTAGCTGTTAACCAGACCCTAAGGGTCCACAAGAGAGAAGGAACAGATGAGAAATAGCACAAAGGAGTGGAAATTTTATAAGAAGATATGTGTTTGAAGAATAGTAGGACTGAGAAAAAAATGCAATTAAGATAGATAGGGAGGCGTAAGATCACAAAGTGAAAATGAAGCCAGTGAAGAGAAATACACAGAGGGTGTAACATGATTAAAACATTAAAAAACTAGGTAAGTATAAGAGCTGAGGAGAGAGTTAGTTGCATTGTCAACACCCTTCCAAGCACATGGGCAGAGCCTTCTGCTGAAGCCCTATCTTGGACTCCTCTTAATATTTTTCTTGGCCCAACACTCTGGTGAATGACAGGTGTTTGCATCTAGTCACTGTTTAAATTTCCCATAAGTACATTGGAGGCATAGTAAGAGATTAAAATGGTGGCTAGAGACAGCCACACAGTGCTGATTAAAATGTTATTGCTGCCACCAAGTAGACCCACCAGGGCCCACTGACAGAAGAGTGAGCTCACCAGAGGGCACTTTCCCCACAGACCCTATAGATCTGGACATGGCCCTGACAGAGATAATAGGTTAAGCTGTGAGACAGGAGTCTGAGGAACAAAACATATGAGCTAGATGAGATAAAACTAGGGTCTAGGTCAGTTTTCAGAGTCAGTAGAAGAAAAACAATGATGAATTTTGGAAATGCCAGAGAGACAAAGACAACTGACAAAAACATTAGCTGAAAAAGAATTGTGAGCTGAAAAAGAGACTGATCAAAGGTAATGTCCAAACTCTTAACTTTTTGAGAAGACTTAATGGTGGTGTTGCCAACTCAAAGAGATGACAATAGTCGGAGGGAAACAAAATACATTTTGCATATTAAAGTTTAAGATCCAAGCAGATATAGCTGTAAGACTAAGCTGCTAACACTGGAAATATTGGTAAGAATAATGTAGGAGAAGGAGGCAATGGAAAGATAGTGATTGTGTAAATGAAAGAAGAAATCAAATTACCAAAAGGAAGCATATAAAGAGTGAAGGGAAGGGGTACAAGAACTGAGTCCAAAAGGATCTGGACTGAATGAGAAGGAAAGAGCCATTGGCAGAGACTTTAAAATAATCGTTTGTGAGATAGAAGTGAAACTAAGAAAGTACAATGTCACCAAATCCAAAAGAATGAAGAAAACCAAGAAGTAGAGAATGAACAGCTTTCTCATGCACTGAGATGTGGGGGGGACCACTCAAGTCGAAGAAAGAGAAACTGGCCAATGCTTGCAGAGGATATGGGGTTCTAAAGGAGTGTTTTTTAAAAGGAAAGAACTGGGGGAAGCGAGAAGCAGCAATACCAGACAGAAAAGATTAAAGACATGGGCAAGCAAGGAAAGAATAGGTCAAACAGTTCTTAAAGGCAAACTGGATCAAGAGGACATGTAAGGGATAAAACTGAAGAAGAAGAAAAAGAAAAGCAGCAACATCAGAGCAGAAACTGGATAAAGTGAGGAAAAAGAGAGAGCAAGAGTATGGTAATACATAAGGATTATTATGATCAGAAGAAGGGGGAGGAAGAGTGAATATCACAAATGCTATCAATAAAACATTCGGCAAATCTATCAGAAGCACCTGATGAAAGAATGAGCAAAGGAGAACATCAAAGAGGAGAACTGGAAGCAGACTTCCGGGAAGGGTGACTTAGCCTGTGCCTGCTTTTGAGACGGGCTCCTGCCTCAAAAGAAGCTTATTCAGATATATCAGTCAGTTTTTTCTTTTTTTTTTGACTGATTAAACTTCTCCCGGGTAGGGAGAAACGAAGAGATTAACCTCAAAGCCTATTTTTGTTGGGACGACCAGATCTCATTAATTTATGGGACGAGGTCCAGCCGACGAAGGTGGGACGGATTTTTAACAGCAAGCTCTATCTGATAAAGCGAACGTTCACCTTATCTTCTAAGAGAGAACGCACTAACAGGCAAGCACCCTTCTTTCTATATTTTTCTTTTACTTGACTTAAATTGTTGCTGTTTAAAAGAGATTTGCCAGATTGATCAGTTTTTGACATCTCACTGGGGAGCCATAACTTCTCTCTGCTACGCACTAATTAATAGCTTATCTCTGTTTTTGTTGCAAAAAGCTGTCCTGGATTTGCATTCTAAAGATATACACAGAAGAGGGATTTCTATTCCAGATTTTTATTTTGAAAAATATTATACTGTTTTGAGACTACTCTCTTTTTGGTCTATTTTATTTTGACGAATCTGTTTCTTGACGATTGCCATTAATTGTTTCGATCCTGGGAACTGCATTTTGTTTACTTAACTATTGGAGAGATAAGGCTGTCTGCTCTGTTTATACTGTGATGTCACCAAGTTTGGAGTATTAACCCAATTGTTGCTGAAATAAGAAGTGGTTTTCCTATATTTTTCTTTTAAAATGGCAATTAAGAAAGTGGCTGAAAATCTGGAAATAACTATGTTTCAGAAAATAATGGATGAGATTGAGATAATGAAAATTGAATTGAGTAAAATGAAGCAGGAGATTAAAGATATAAGGGTCCCTGTGAGAGAGGTGACCCTGGAAGGGGTCCCTGTGAGAGAGGAGACCCCGGAGATTGGAACAGGGGTCCCTGTGAGAGAGGTGACCCTGGAGACTGGAATAGGGGTCCCTGTGAGAGAGGAGATCCCGGAGATTGGAACCAACGTGGAACAGGAACAAGATTTGGAGTCTATGGACTTTAGAAATAAAATCTATTGTTTGGAACTCAATGTTATCTCTGAAGAAATGATTGAAGATTCTAGAGATAAAGTTATCAATGGCATGGATAATCTTCTGGACTGGAATGATGTGATGGAGCCCAATATAGAGAAAATCTATGGAATTAACTGCAGCCATGTGACAATGGAAAAACTTTTAAGAGATGACCCAGTGTATTTTGAAAAAAAGAACAGAGATATGATTTTACAGCAGTATTTCAGCAACCTATTCAGAATGGATGGCAAGAAAATATGTGGGATAGAGGTAATCCCCATCAGACTCTTACTATATGACTATGGCTTTGACAGCAAGATTATTATGGAATACTGATAATGGAAGATTGGATATTGAAATTACTGGACTTAACAAGACTACTGAAGATGGAAGATGGAAAATGGAACTAATAGAGATAATAGAACAATGGCTACTGAAATTATTGAACCTAACAGATTCTGATGTGATGGATTAATTGAAATGTTTATTTTGACTATGGTTATGACAATAAGATTATCATAATTAGTAATGAGATGGATTAATCGATATGCTTATCTGGAAAAAAAAATTGATAGATATATTTCTTAAAGAATTGAAACCTCTCTTTGACTTTTTGTGGAAAGAATAAAGTAATGTTTATGAGATTTGATGATTAAGTAAGATAACTACTGGAGGAAAGTGATTTTATAATATGACTTAAGAGACAGGATTGTTATATATTATAGACTTATAACTGATTTGATCTTTGACAAATGGGAAGTCAATATTTTACTTTTTATTTTTTATTTTTGTTTTTTTTTTCTTTTTTTCTTTTTGTTTAACTATTTTTGATTTTGTTTTTTGTCTTTGAATGTTTTATGATTTTGTCTTGTATGTTTTATGAAAATCTGAATAAAAATTATTGAAAAAAAAAAAAAAGAGGAGAACTGGAAGCAGCAGATGTTGGGGGCAAAAAGAAGATTGGAGAAAGTGAGAAGAAACACTCCTTGGCAGGAAGAAAGCATAAATACATACTGAATTAAATTAGAATAACATTTGCACCAGAGATGTTGAGTGGCTCTAATACAGGAACAAAAATAACGTAAGGAAGGAGACAACCAGTGGAGACTGGCCCTATGTCAGTGGAGCAGTGAATCCACTCCAGGTTTTAGTCCCTTGGACAGCTCCTTGAAAGTCTGGACTAAAACATGGAGCTGATTCATTGTTCCACTAACATCGGAGCTACTAGTTTCCACTGGAGACAACCAAGGCTGATGAGCAGTGAGACAGAGAAAATGAAATTGAGGGCAAAGGAGTCTAAAGTATGAAAAAGTGCAAAACAAGAGGCAGCAGCAGACACCAGAGATTGTGAGAGAAGGGATAAAAAAGAGTAAGGAAGCAAAGAACTGATCAAAGTCTAAAGCATGAAGATCTAAAAAATGCTTGGAAACTCAAGGAGGAGAACAAGATAATGATCTGAAATAGGAAGAGGAAGAGAATAAATATTAGTGTATCTAACATATTTCCTAGTGGGGAAAAACAGTTGGTGCATGTGTAGCTCTTACAATCTTTATTTTTCATATAATATACTGATAGCAAAAGTCAAATTCATTGTACATTCTGAAATGAGTACAGCAACAAATTCAGAAGTATAGAGCTAAGTACCTGCAAATGTAATAGAGACAACTCATTTTACATTTCCAATTATGTAGGGTTCATAGACATTTGACTGAAACTGAACACGTCAACATAAATGATGAACCAACCAACCAACCAACCAACCAAGCCATGTGACAAATGATAAATGCTATGTTGCCAAATAACTAACAAATCAAATACTGAGTTCAAGGTATCTAAAATACATCCTGTTCTTGACTTCTTATGGACAATGAACTTACTTCTATAACAACTGATTGGTTCCACACTTACAACTAGATTTGTTCTAAAGGTAGCATTTTGGATTTCCCCCCTGCTCTATCTTCCTGTCATTTCTTCAAATGAATAAGAAGTTTCCAGCCTAATTCTGTGCATAATTAACTGAGCCATTTTCTCTTATTTTGTTCTGTACATCCAGTCCTGCTCCAGTGACGTATCAGCCGACTACCCTTTGATGTACATAATATTTTACTGCAAAATAAATCTGCTAGCTGTCCACAATTAAGCAGTGTTTGTTTGAATACTTAGCACGTGTATTATTAAAAGGAGGCTCACCTCAACCCACTTCTCTGAGCACTAGGATGTTCCATGAATTGCTCCTTTATCAGATCTCTTACCATTTCTGTGCAAATTCAAAGTGCAACAACTTGTTTTTCTGCCCTTCTTATTAGTTGCAGGTTATAACATTCTAGTAGCTGGAAAGTGATTCTCAGCCATTAAAGAACATTAAACCCTTAATCACCCATTAGGGCCCAGGTTAAGCAAAACCTGAAACTGAAATACTGATAGGGACTATTCACATGTATAAGATAAATGGAAATGGATAGACTGTGCATAACCATAGTCTTAGGCAGCAGTCCTATGCACCCTTATCTGGGAGTAAATACCATTCAACCTCTAAGTAAACATACATAGGATCAGACTGCATGGCTGTTATTGTGGCCACAGCTGAGTGTGTGTAAATCCTGTTACTTTCCATCTGCCATGCATGCATCAAGTTTGAAAACAGGCTTAAAACTATTTCTGTGGATTGTTAGTTGCAATTTATTTTGCAGTAAAGATGTCTTGGGTACTTCAAAGGTAGTTTGCTGATCTATTAGTGGACCATGCACGCCCAGAACAAGTGTCCAGAGGCATTTCAACTGCTGAAGAGAGATCCAGTCATCTTCCAGCTATTTACCATTCGCTATGTCTACTGGAAGTATCTGATCAAGGAAATAAAATGTAAATAAGTAAATAAATAAATTGCTGCATAGAACTGAGCCCCAGCAAACCTGAAAGCAAATTTATTATTTGAAATAATGACTGGTCTTTCTTCCAAGAAGCTGATAGAATCATACAACAGTCCTCCATGGGCAAAAAGATCTTTTTACCCATACTTAACATATAGTCAACAAAGGGAACAATAATAGTCCATCATCCCAGGGACTACAGGAATGGCAAGAAAAATACCATGGCTCTGAAAGGATTGCAGGTCGGTGGGTGGGTAAGCACCCTAAGGTTCATATGGTTGCAACACTGTGCTACAAAACAAAGCCAACAGGTCTACTAACGACTAGGTCTACTACTGAGCTCTAATGATCCTAGGATTAAAGAAAAAAATGTCCAATTCACCTTCGTCTAAAGTACAAATCAAGTGCAATTATGCAAAACACTAGGGGCATTTTCACACATAACACTAAAACAGCTTTTTGCATGTCTGATGCACATTCATTTTTTAAAATGGTTCTTTCCCACTTCATATTCCTTGCATATATGGAAGGAAACAATGCTGGAGGAGCTCAAAGATGCTCTTATCGCATTATCCTGTGCATATTCTCTCAGAAGTAGGGCTCAACAGAGTTCAGTGGGACTCATTCCCATGTAAGTGTGCATAGGAGGGCAGCAGTCCTAGTGTAATGTGTGAAAATGTTCTAACTGCTTTACAATCCAGAACTTCTTCAGTGACATTCAGTCAGACTCCAGTGGCTGCTGGTTTATGAATCTGTGTGGTAGCTGTGACGACTGTCTCCGATAAGCTGGGTTTTCTCAGTTGCATTTGTCGGCTGAAGCAGAATCGGAGTTTCCCCATCTAAAACAAAGGAGAAAACAAGCATTAGGCATCTCTCTGATCTGTTATCCAATTCAACGTGGGCAAAATTGGCCTTCAGTCAAGATTAATGATTTTTAAGTCCCGTTGGAAGAGGGATAAGCAAATCCTTAAATTGTTGCATTAAGAGAGGAGACAACACCACTTCCTGTTTCCTCTGGTCAGGAAGTCTAGGGTTTGTATGAGAGCTGTTGCTTCACCGATGACACAACTTGTACAGGAACTGGAGGCTCCATCCTTTTCTGACTCTCATTCAGGCCCTAATCCATGCAGGTTTCCCCTCCTAAGTAGCTTCACGGGTAGCTAGCCAGGCACTTCCTGTCTGGCTCACTATCTCCTCTTCTCCTGCGGCCTTGGGAGAGATAAGGAGAGTCTGAGAGCTGGCCAGAGACCCAGGCAGCTAATGTAGAGGCCTCCAGTTCTGGGGCAGGGATGTCCAGGTCCATTGGCCTCCTTATTATCACTGGGAACATCGTGTTCAACTGGAGGGTACTAGTCCCCCTACTCTTCATCTGACGTTCAAGGTAGGGCTGAACCCTGACAACTGCCTACCAGGCTATGTCTTGCCCACTGTTTGGCCAGAACATAGCAAGATGCACATGCCCAGAAAATGCTATAACTCATAAGTTTAGATAGTGAATGACAATTCTGCTTGTAACTTACAGTGGAAGAGCAATTATTTGGCAGCACCAGAAGCTCTCTGTCTGGAAGCACTCCAAGAGCACTTCTGTGTTGCCCAGATTGAGTTTCAGCTTATTCACTCACAGACAACCTGCATCATTGACTTCAAGCAACAATGCAGAACCTCCACAGTTTCTCCAAAACAAGGTGGTAAGGAGATATACAGTTATACTTCATCTGCATATTGGTGACAGGCAATTTTAAACCGCCGGATGGTCTGTCCCATAATTTTTATGTAGATGATAATTAGTACAGAGGACAAGATGAAACCCCTAGTGACACCATCAGTCAAAGGCCAAGCAGGTGTCCATCAGCACTATTGTCTGGACTCTCCATGAAGGACCAGCATCATTATAAAATGATGTCTCAAAGCCCCATCCCAGGAAGATGAGTCAGAAGGATACCACGGTAGACTGAAAGTCACTGAGAGCTCCATAAGAATGAAGAGGGATGCATTCCTCTTCTCCAGTTCTTAGCATAGACTGAACCTCCACCAGGGAGATCAAGGCCATTTCATTGCCAAAGCCAGGACAGAAGCCAGACTAATATGGTTCAAGACAATTAATTTCACCCAGGAAATCTTGGGTGATTCAAGCACCTTTTCTCCAAACTGGAAAATTAGCCACTAGCTGATAATTGTGCAATACTGTAGGGTCTAGAGAGCTTCTTTAGCAGAAGTTGAACTACTGTGATTTTCAAACTAGAGTGTATAGAGCATTAGTCATCCTCTCTGCACTTGACCAGTCCCCCTCTGGCTATCTTAACTAATCAGGATGGGCAAGCTTGGACTGCATAGATTACCAGAGATATAAAGATATTACAGCTGTCTTCTGAACTCATGAGAGATAACATACCTATACTAAAGAAGGCCAACCCTGAGATTTCAACAAGAATTGAACTTGAATTTTAAGGACATTCACACTTGATTTTCTCATAAATTAAAATTACCACCTGGGTTGCATTTGTTTTATCTCCGCTTCAGCGTTAGGCAATTTAAATTCTGCATAAATGCATAAAACATAGATGCAAATTGGCAATGACCAGTCCTCACACCCATGAAACAATCCAATGGTAAAGACTGATCTCCTACCACCCTGCAAAGGGTTCACCATTTTCAATCAAGTACATTGTTTCTGCCATCATCAGCTTGTATTGGTTAAAATTCATTTTCTTTCAACTGCCGTTTCAGTTGAAATGACACCTCCCTCCTTAGAGCAGAGTCATTTGCTATTACATGTTCAGACATAGACGAGAGTTGACAGATCTGACTTCCTGGAATAAGAAATGCTATAATTTCCATCATGTTTATGTAAATAGCCTGAGATCTGAATAAATTTGCATTGGGGTGTTCCCCCTCCCCTCCAAATTTATTATCTCAGCATCAATGCTGTAAAAGTTCTGATGGCCACTTAGTTCAGCCTTCTGTTAATGTTTCTACTATTCTTTTCCTGAAAAAGTATCTGTGCTTTCTACTGCTACTTGAAATGCCAAAATTCAACTGGTACAGCTTCCCCGGTATAATGATGCATTGGTTGTAAAGCTGCACCAAATACATTTCTATATTATTGTAACTTATTAAAGGCACAGAGGCTTCTTGGGAATAATTGCCCTAGCCTTTTTTACTACACCAAGTTATTTCAGTCTTTTCTTTTGAGAGAAGTATTTCATTCCTGTAATGATATAATATCCCAGGCAGGTGCTAGATTTTAAGTTGTTTTGCACATCTTCATTTCAGAAGAGACGGTTGTAGGATAGTCATCCAGAAGAGCTCTCACTCTCCTTTGCAAGTGTCGGCAGTCAAGCCACAATGAAATAATGACGAGAACCAAACTTGATCATGTAGTCTTAGTAAAAGCACAGTCCCAACATGATTGTTAAAATAATGGGCAATGCCAGGAGGCATTATATGGCAGAGAACAGGCAGCAGGGTTGTCTAACCTTTCCTGCCAACCCCTTGGCAAATAGCCTTCTCTGTCCTAGCCAGGTTCATGTCTGCCTGGGAAGAAAAGATGTTTTAAAACTGCACAGGAGACAACTGCAGTGAAAGGGTTAAGTATATGGACCAGATCCATCCCTGCAGCTCCACTAGCACAATGGACTTCTATCCTCCCAACAGAGCTTCTTTCTCTCCTGTCTCTTCCAACTGCCCCCCCCCCGCACCCTCAGCTCTGCTCTGGAGGAACTCTCCAGAGCAGAGGGGGTGGAGCGCAGGGGGAGGAGAGGAAATAGAAGATCTGTTGCACCAGTCAAACTATGCATGTGGAGTATTCAATACAACCCTATATGGCCTACCTGTCAAGTGTCTCCTCCAATCCCCTTTCCCCAAGCACCTGCTTCAGTATTACGAGGGAAACATTGGGTTTGAGAATCCCCTCCCCATGTTTACCTTCTAATGTCTAATTTACCCTTTGACTAGCAAAAGGAATTGTTACAAAAATTATTCCATGCACTTTAGAAACTCACAGGCCCTAGGCTTTAATTGTATAACACTCTTTTTGGGAAGACAAAGGCAGTGAAATGAGCACAGTGTTAAACAGTATGTCAAACGGGGCGAAGCGAGTACTCGATTACAGCAATTGTCCAGATGAAGAGCACTACATGACTCATAGTACATTGTATAAAGAACAACTATAGTGGCACAGGTGGTGCCAGAGGGAAAGGGGGGGAGGTATCCCACCAGCCAAGCAACTCACCCCATGTACTGCCGGACCTCAATGGTTACATTCAAATTGTCTAATTCAGTAGCCTCCCCCTACCAATACATTTTCCTTAATGTGCATTTTTGGCAGCTCTGATCCACCAAAGCTGTTTGATTGCAAACACTGAGAAAATCAGTCTGCTTTCTCCCTGGCAGAAGTGTTATGTCTTTTTGTAAGCACATAAGAATAAATTCAACAGGTACAGCTTTTCAAGACTGGCATAGTAGTAGTAATAATAGGGGAGCTACACCTGTTGAACTTGTGCTTCTTACCGTTAAAGGCACAGTGACTCTGTTAAGGAAGAAAAGGGGGGGGCATACTAGACTGCAATGAAATCAAGAGTCACAAAGCCTGACAGTGTTGCAACCTATGCCTGTAGAAATTAACATTTAGTTTGAAAAGATTAAAAAATCCCAGATTAACAGCAACATTAACAAGCAGCCACCTGCTGAGAATCTAAAGTAACCTGTACAGCAGGTTGAGAGGAATTCAATTAACACTTCTTTCAAGTTAGTATCCTTTTTCAAATTAACACTACCAAAGCTAAACAGCTGGAGTGAAACTCCAGGGTATGTATTCGAGAAAATAACAGTGGTGATTTTTTGGTCAAATAGTACATTTACATCTCCACAATAATAAGCACCTTTTTCCATGTCTGTCTTAATTTGCTCTTCTAGATCCTCTGGAGACATGCAGAACTCTTGCTCTTCTTCTGGTGGTTTAGGCTTACACTTTCCACAACAGCAGTTGAAACAGCAGCACAGGCAGCAGCAAAAGTAACAGCCAGTCAGAAGGCCACAGATTGCAAACAGGCCCTTAGAGGAAGCAGAAGACAGGAAGGGAAATGTATTCAGATGTAGACCCACCACAACTAGTGTTCATAATGTTGTTCATACTCTTTTGTGCAAATGCCCAATATTTTGTCTAGAACCGTCTTGCAAATAAGTCCACAAAAGGTACTAATAACTATATCTTGGGCAGTGTCCTTAATATGTAACTCAGTTGTGACACATTTGAATAATGGAGTTAGTAGGTCTTATTCCATTCCATTTTTAAAAAATGATATTGGCCCATTGAATAGATGGGCCCCAACTTAGACTAGTGCATACTTCCGGAACAAGACTACTTACTATGTTATCTTACAATTTATTTCTATGATATTTTTTGGCTGAAAAGTCTCCCAATGGAATATCCACAATAAAATATAACATTACACAATAAAAACATAACAAATAAAATGGTAAGATACAAATTGCAAACAATTTTTAAAAAAATATGAGATACAATTGATAACATCCAAAAAGGAAAAAAAATCACAGTATTGTGCTAGAAATAACTGGCTCAGATATAAAAGACTTGGCAATAAAGGATCATCTTCACTGTTTGTCAAAGAGGGGTAATTCCAAGGCTTAGGGGCCACAACAAACATCTGATCCTACTGAGTAGGCCAACAGTTGCTTATGGCAATTAAGAATTGATTCCAGGTGACCTCAAAGAGAAACATTTGCAAATGAAGAGATGTAGTTATTTTTTCTTTTAAGCAGTCAGTAGCTTCAGAAGGTGGATTCCCCTTTGTTAGAGGTTTTAAATCAGAGGCTGCTGCATGGCCACCTGTGAAGGTGGCTGTAACAGTGGGAATAGACTATAAATGACCTTCCAACTCTATGATTCAAATGTGTCTCAAATTACTTACATAAATATGGGTGGAGGGTATGGTCCAAGGGCTGGTTACTAGAACCTTCTGTGGAGTTGATGTGTGATCTATTATCTGTAGCACTTGCGAGGGATTTACCTAGCTTGCATCTGCATCTTGGAACTGAGTCTACATGCTGATGTCATGGCTATTGTATCAGCCTCTTTTGTATTTGTATTTTTCATTCTGTTTTGTGCAACATCTTGCCTGACAAAGAGTTCTGGAGAACTTGAAAACTTGCTACGCTTGTGACATTTTGGTTGGTCCTGTTAAAGGTATTGCTCAACTGTGAATTTTGGAGTTATTAAAAGGGACTCTAAAGAAAAAAAGAGTTATTGACAATACATTTTTAAATTCTTCACTAATACTATGATCCCCCTCCACAGCTGTATAACTTAATAACTAAATAAAACTTCAAGGTTCAGATGCAGTGGAAAGGAATATTATTGGGCTTTCTGGAACATCTGGTTAGTCATTGTGGAAAACAAAATGCTAGATTAGATGGCGCTTTGATCTATCAGAACTCTTGTTAGGTTCCTATGATAATGTGTGGCACTACGGTGAAAATAACCACAATGGTTTATTATTCTTTTACAAGGTTTTTTGATAACATTGATGACTAAAGATATATTAAATTGAAAAGGCTAAAAACAGAAATAGGGGAAAGTGAATCCTTTAGTGGCAACAGAAGGAAAATTATTTGCAGTGACTGTTTTGGAACTGATTATATTTAGAACTGATGCCTTTTTAATGGCTTTATGTTTCTAATAGCTGAATGGTAGGCGGAAATTCAACAAGTACAGCTCTCCCCATCACTAATATTCTGTGGAAGGGAATGCTGCATCTGTAAATACCCTTCCGTCATGTGGCTATACTAGCCACAGAGACCCATCAGGAGAAAAAGGTGGAATCCCCTAATATACGTTGAGAGTAATTTGGTAAATCTAGAGTGTGAGGGTACCTCATGGAAGTAAAAATAAATGCATGATATAATAATTTCAAAACTCACTCTTGTGCAAAATGGCAAGTCTTGTGTGTCTGTGTTCAGTTTAAATTAACAATCTCTTCTGGCCCAAAGACTTTGTAACTAGAAATAGCAGTGAGAATAACACATTAGGTGTGAGATCTGGTGTAGTTTTGATGCCTGAGGCCTAATGCATTTGGTCATACTGAAATGCTAATGTTTGTGATATGTATACCCAGAAATGCCAAACTCTTACAATTACATAACAAACCATATGAGTAAGGCCTCTGTCATCATCAGAGCCGCAAGATCCATTTCTCCTAGTTCAGCTTGTACCATTCTGTTCCTCTTCCAACCTCTTCCTCCCCACATCTTCAACTTCCTTTTCCCAGCCCCTTCACAAGGCACCCAAGGTGTGCCATAATCGTACATGGTGTTATGTTACTATTGCTTACTCATTCTCTATGCCATATATAGCCCAGAATAGGGCTAAGTTTGTACTGCAATAACTTATTAGCTGGTTGTCACACCAAGAGGACTTTTCACTTTGAGCTATGAGTCATTTTCATTTAGTCATTACCGAAAAGAAAGTCAAAATTAACCTGGAGCTCCAGCTTCAGATATAATTAATGTCTTGAGGTGATAAAAGTGCCATGCAGCATGTTGAATTAGTAAAAGAAAGGGACAAGGAAACATCCTTTAATATGCACTTTCCTGAAAGAGTGCTTCATTATACTTTTACCATATTTGAAGCGATTGAGATGAATCCTCCATTTCAGCAAACCTCTTCCTGGTACTGAAACCTGTTCTAGATTGACTTACCTAGAGCTCTGCAGAGCTTCTAGAGGTTTTGTGAAAGCTGCAACAGCAAGACCAAAAGAGTCTGCAAACCAATAGTTCTGCGTCTCTATTCTGAGGAAAGATGAACCACCTTTGCCTTCAAGTACTGACCTTTGCCCACCAACTAGAAAGCATGAAGTATGTATTGACGTTTTCTTCACCAAATTGTTCTGCGATGTACAGCCCTAACGATCCATACTGGTCATATATATTTCTTTTGGAGACATCAGTTAGTATTGTATGAGCATTGTTGATTTCTTTAAACTTTTCTGCAGCCTCCGGGTTATCAGGATTCTTGTCAGGATGATATTTCAGAGCCAGTTTCCTTAAACAGGCAAGAAATGATTAAGAAAAAAGTGATGAGCAGCAAGAAAAGATGAAGATAATAGATGACATTAGAGTGGAGGCAGTTTATTTCCTGAGCAGAAGGTATAGACTGTATATTTTAGTTTAAGGGTTTTTTTTATTTTTATTTTTACTAAAGTAGATTTTGTATGAATAATCAACATTATTCTTGGAATCTTTGCTCATAAAGGTCTTTATTTTATATTTCATGTTTGCATGTTCAAATTAGTCTTGATAGTTTATTAGCTTTCACATTTTTTTCAGGACAATCCTGATAAAAATCACAATTTCATGTCATTTCTTTTATTCTGAAATTCTGTTTACCAATACAAGGGTAACTTGAGATTGTAGGAGGCAAATTTTGGCTGAAACCTTCTGTCAAGTGATTTTCTTTTAAAAGAGCTTTCTTTTACTTTTAAAACAAAGAGCTATTTGTCCCTTTCATTACAAATTCTGTTCCAGCTTTTGATTTCTGATCCTTTGTATAACGTACTACCCATATATTTTAACCTTGAACAAGATATTTTATATTTTCTGTTTTACATTTTCTCCAACATTAGTGCTATTAATATGCTCTTTTTTTTCTTTGGAATACTGAGATTTTGAATATTCTATTTCAGCTAGAAGTTAACAAAAGAGAGTACAGACACTAACAGCTCAATCTTATATGCATTCATTCAGAACATTTAATGGAATATAGACCTGATTACACAAATAGCAGAACGAAATGACAAAATACTGGAACAGTAGGATATACAGCCACCAACACTTTAGACTACAGGTAGAGGACCCCATTTTTAAAAACTCTCCCAACTAATACACTCTCCACCAATAGAAAAGTAGCACAGCAGAGAGAATGTTTATTTTCCAGCCTGTTGCCTGCTGTGCTGGTTAAACGGTTTGTTTTTTTTCTAACACAGGATAGCATTAAAATAAAACTATCTACCTGCAGTCTGAAGCAGTTTTTCTTAGTAGTAGAGTTAAGTAGTACAGTCCACCTTAGAATTCTACCACCTTACTGTGAGATGACAGACAACATTAATTGACCTTGCGCATTAGTTTTGTGTGTAGATTAGTATAAAAGAGTTACCTAATGAAAAAAGATCTTTGGAAGAATCTGACATCCCAAAGAGATCAGGTACTGACTGTGCCTACCCACACTTGAGAAGGTTAACTACCTGGACCAGAAGGAACAGTCGCCAGGCCCAGTGCCAGAGGGTGGCCAGGTTGGGCATTAGCCGAGGGCTCCTGTGGCTGAAAGGGGCCTGTGCTGCTGGGGATGGGTAGATGTAGCTCCCACTCCATGATCCATGCTAGCATCGGGTCATGGACTAGGCACCCTACAACACAATGCTGGCATGGATCGCGAAGCAGGAGTCACCCTCCCAGGCAGCACCCCTCCCCCACCGGCATGGGCTTAAAATAGGCCCAGCCACGCCATTTCCCATGTTGCATTAGCATGCCAGTGTGCTGTGCTGCCGCTGCTGAGGGCCCACTGCAGTCTGGTGACCTTGGGCCTTCTACAGTCTGGTGCCGGCCCTGACAGTCGCTGAAGACTATTCTGCAGCTCTGGAAATTGTATGGAATACTTAGGTTTACTGATAGTAAAATAAGAGGATTGATTAATATAGTTGAGCAGTTAGTTTGCTTTATGTTTTAGAATTATTAACTTCTGTCTGCGTTCAACTAAAATCAGACAGTTGTGCTATCTATCAACAAATGTTTAGTATTAATTGATTAAAGGTTCAAGCCCCAAAGCCTTTAGTGGCAATGGGTGGTATCTGACTGAAGTCATACTCAGACTTAGATACCATCCAATAGATTTGGCCTTTTTTTTATGTAACAGCCATATTCATTCATTCATTCAAATGTTTCTCAGTTGCCCTTTCTCTGAAACAGAGCTTGATGTTGAACTGAAATGAAACCAGACAGAAAGAATAATTGAAAATAAAGTGAATGTGCTTTAAAAATGTAAATTTACAGACTACATCAAAACTGTAATCATGTCTTCTGAACACATGATGGTGGATTGTATGGAAAGGAAGTCTAAACATCCCTAACGGATTAGTGGCACATGCTTGGAAAGAGTTTTAGTAAGTGAAGACTTGGGTAATTGACTACACAATACATGTATTTATAATGTTGAAATTCATGCATGCATTTGACCGTTCAAAAGGTATGCTTATTTGGACATTTCTGATTACTTGTGGATTACTTGTGTCAGAAAGCAGTGGGGTAGAAAGATCCTGTACGTGGCACCTAGATGTACAGATCACTACTCCATTATGAACAAAAAAATTATAAAAAGGCTTCTGAAATTACATTTATTATACTGTTGACATTTAAAAAATGATTTTGAAAGGCTAATTTACCTTTGGACTTCTTACAAACAAGTAACTCGAAGGTGCCCTCTAGCGGCAATAGAAGTGATTGACACAGTGATTCTCAAATCTTTGTTCTTGTGAGATGTCCACATCCACACATACCAACTCCCCCAAAATCTATGGCACAGAATATAGTTTTTTAGCATGAAGTACATAAAGACCTGCCAGGCTATAAACCAGCAGGGAAATCAAACTAAAAAACTTGAAGGCATAAAGTGGCAGATGCGTACCCTTCAGTAGCTTCGTCCTCTCAGAACATAGCTGCCAAGTAGGCCCTTGGATGAAAGAAAATATGAGCAGGGCTGGCATCAAGGACTGATATGTTCAGGTACCTGCTAAGGTCCTCAGCCCTGCAGAAGGGCCACCAGTGACCTGAGACCCATTTCCCAGATGGCAGAAATTAAGTGTCTGGTAGCTCTGGAGCAGAGACTCTGTCAGGCTCCAGTCTTATGTGAGCCGGGGAAGAGAAGAACGGTTTCCTAATAAAGAGGTCCATAGATACTCTGTGCGCAAGGGCCCACAAAAACCTGCAACCAGCTCTGAATGTAAGGGAGGAATGATTCAGCCATTTAAGGAGGATGTATTGGCTAAAAGGGAGTTGAGTAATTTCACTGATGATGTACCTCTCTAAGACCCAACTCAGTATCCTAGCTATGGAGAAGTAGCCAAATCCAAGGACTACACTACACTGAACTATGTATTTTTCTATAAAACATATGGCCTTTATTCCAGATAGTGCCCCTTATGACTAAGATTTTGTGAACTCTACTGAAGATCCAAGAACTGACAAGTTGGTGTGAGGCAGAGTAAAAACTTCCAGATTTGCAAGCCACCCTTTTCCAAGGTGTGTAAATTATTTTTTTCCTCCCTAGGATTGTTCTATGGTAATGGATATGAATGTGGATATATAATGTAGCAGTGTTTAGTCCGCAGTCCTAAACTCCGGTTACCTGGAAATACATTTGAATAAAGACAGTTGAGTTAATCCAGGAAAGTCATTGCCTCAGTGGAATGACTTCTGTTTGCACAATGGCACCTCCCCTCTCTCTCCCTTCTTCCCCCTGTACCCCACTTAAATCTGATCTGGAAGATTGGAAGAACTCAAAGAACAGATGTGGTGGAGGGTGGAGGGTGAGGAGAGGGAGGAAAAAGTTCCATTGTACAAGGTGTTTCTCTTGTATCCGATGAAGTCACTGCACAACTAAAGAGGGTTTACTTCCAAGTATATGTATTTAGGATTCAGATGAGAGAGCTGAATTCAGATGTTATTAGATGACTTTTTCCACTCACAACAGTTGTCTAATGTGAGGAAAGGAAAATAATATACGAGACAGATCTCAATCCCAGCAACATCTCTGAGGTACAGTCATAAACCAGAAGACACAGTCCATCAGAGGTTCTCCGGCTCTCCTGTGCTCAGTCATTACATTCTTGTCTCGCTTCCATTAATTAAGTGGGACTTGCACAGTAGAATTTTTGGAAGAATGACCCCTTGAAGAAGATGAGAATTGCTGTGGCAGAGATTTGTAAGCAACTCTTTCACACATTATGTTGATCACGCTTAGGAGGAAACATCAATGACTGAAATAGCATTGCTCTAGCATGTAAACCTGTTTTCCAGTGTGTATGATTTAAGATGGAATGCAGAATAACAGTGGCAATCCAAGAAGCATTTGTCCTTGTTGAATATTTGTGAGCAGATTAGCTGTGGGATGGCATCAGCAGCAAATCAAGCAGCATGTGTGTGTGATTTACCTGAAAGGAGCAGGCCAGTTCCCTACTTTAAATCACTGAGACTTCAGACTTGGTAAAAAAATAAGAAAAGCTACTTTATTTATAGAAATACATAGTTGATAGGAAAGGCAATTTAGTTTTGACTAAGTTGGAAGTGCAATGGCCAGGCTTGGACCTTGCCCCCATTCTACAGGAGAGGGAAACCAAGGCAAGATGTCTCCTTTTTCATGGCTGGTTGGAGTGGTCAGTTTCCTTAAAGGTATCAGTTGACAATGGAAGGAAGACAGGTAGATGAGCATAGGTAAAGATAGACCGCTTAGCCAGCTGGAGGACTCCCTCTCTATCTGCCCTCAGACATGCACACATCAACCCCAAATTTGAGTTGCTTCTCCTACACCTTCAACAGTCCTTCATTCACGATCCATGGGGTACACACATGAATAAGCTACTGTTCCTGAGTGTATCTCATGTATTGTTTATTATAATTTTTTAATGACATTTGTATGATTGCCCAATAACGTGTTCTCTGGGCAGCTCACAAATTAAAATTAAATAAAATGCAGTATTAAAATACAATAAAAAGCAACAAAAGCATAATGAAAATTTGTTATTCATGGCAGAAAAAGTAGTAGACATTTAATGGCACAGATGCACAATAAAACATGAATGATAAAATTAGAAGCTCGGTATAAAAAGGCAAGTGGATTTAAAAGCCCTGGGAGAACAAAAATGCCTTTACCTGCAGTGGTGTAGGGACAAATTCTGAAATTCAGTTACTCATAAATGAAACCCCCATAGCCAAGCCTCTTCTAAGACTATACATCAAAAATGAACAGCTGACCAATTCAGATATTATGGCTTTAGTACCAAGCCAGCCCCTTCCCACTTTACTTAACACCCAATCTGATTAACAGTTTTTGTACACTCAAAAGCCTACTCGCTATTTTGTGCAATTTTGTTTGATCATAATAAAGGGACTTTGGAAATTTTCAAAATGAAAACGGCAGTTTAACTTAGCTTCCTCCGCTTAGTGTATTTGATGAGGTTCTCTTTGAGAAGCTTGTTTAATTGAAAAGCAGATGATTGGCAAATAGCATTCCAGAAGATGACATTATCATCCTCAACAGCTCTGCACGCTGGTGGTTTAGTTTTGCATTCAAACACACATGGTCTAGGAATCTTCTCCATCCTCCTCCTCCTCTTCCCCCCATTCTTTGGAGTAACTGAGCAGTTAGCGGTGATGAGGGAACAACTCAAAGGCCATGAGATGCAAACCACATGCTAGGATCATCCAAAAATGACTGAGCTCTACCAGTTGTTAGC
Organism: Rhineura floridana; assembly: GCF_030035675.1. Classification (NCBI taxonomy): domain Eukaryota; kingdom Metazoa; phylum Chordata; class Lepidosauria; order Squamata; family Rhineuridae; genus Rhineura; species Rhineura floridana. Next base: position 266,425,062 of record NC_084480.1, on the reverse strand, counting down.
TGACCTGAACAATGTTAGGTTTTTGGCATACAGAACTGCCAGGAAGCTCTGAAGACTACAGAAAACTCTGTTTTGTTTTTATTATTTGTGCAGTGGATCTCCTGAGTCTTTCTGCTGCATGTGATGCCTTGGACCAGCTCATCCTCAAACAGAATGACCAGCCAATGGATATACTTCAGATCATCTACTGCTTAACTACCATTTATGATCAACTGGAACAAGAGCACAATAACCTAGTCAATGTCCCTCTCTGTGTAGACATGTACCTCAACTGGCTTTTGAATGTTTATGACATGGGTCGAATGGGAAGGATCCGGGTCCTGTCTTGTAAAACTGGTGTAGTTTCCCTGTGTAAAGCACATTTGGAAGACAAATACAGATATCTGTTCAAGCAGGTAGCCAATCCCACTGGATTCTCTGACCAGCGTCATCTAGGCCTCCTCCTGCATGACTCTATCCAGATTCCAAGACAACTGGGTGAAGAAAACAGAAACCTTCAGGCAGAATATGACTGGTTGAAGCAGAAACATGGTCACAAAGAACTATCTCCACTGCCATCCCCACCTGAGATGATGCCCATTTCCCCTCAGAGTCTACGAGATGCTAAACTCATTGCAGAAGCCAAACTACATCTTCAGCACAAAGGCTGTCTAGCAGCCAGGATGCAAATCCTGGAGGATTGCAAGAAACAGCTGGAATCACACAGCATAGGTTGAGGCAGATGCTGGAACATCCTCAAGTGGATGCCAAGGTGAATGGTACAACTCAGTCTTCTCCTCCTACCTCGTTACAGAGGTCACATAGTAATCAGCCAATGCTTCTCTGTGTAGGTGGCAGTGAGACTTCAGAATCTATGGGTGAGGATGATCTGCTCAGTCCTCCCCAGGACACAAGCACGGGGTTAGAAGAGATCATGGAACAGCTCAACAATTCTTTCACAAGTACAAGAGGAAGAAATGCCCTCGGAAAGCCAGTGAGAGAGGCCACAATGTAGGTAGCCTCTTCCACATGGCAATGACTTGGGACAAGCAATGGAAACCTTAGTGACCATGATGACAAGGTGTTAGAATAGCAAGATGTGTTTTACAACTTCGGTACTTGTATGGTTTTTATAATATTCATATGACAAAAGGATTTGTAAGAGTTGACATGAAAACTCATCTATATTTTTGTGAAAGGTAGTGGTACTATACTGTAGATTTCAGTAGTTTCTTAAGTGTGTTATTGTTTTGTTAACGATGGCAGGTTTTACACATCTATGCAATTGTACAAAAAAATAAAATAAGAAAACTACATGTAAAATCTTGATAGTTACCTGATTTGCCATTTCTTTATATGGAATGCATTTTGGGTTGTTAAAAAAAATTAATAACCATTATAAAGAAAGATTGTAAACAAAGTGTGCTTTATAAAAAATGTTTATATAAATCCCTATTAACAAACAAAACAAAAAAGAGGCAGTGTATTTGTTTAGCATCACTTCAGCTCTATAATTGTACCAGACATATATTCATGTTCTGTGTTCTTTTCCTTACCAGAGAATTTCTGCAACACCAAAACTATCAACATACATTTCTCATTGTTTTGTATCTGACTAGCACTGGCTTAAAAAATAATACTGTGCTGAACTTCCAGTTGAGGTAGCTTTTCCACCTCCTTCCAAATAGAAATAAGTCTTATAGGAATTTATCCAGCTAGTTTATTGATTGTAAGTCACTTTGGGTTCACTTTTGTGAAGAAAAGTGACTAGCTAAACAAACAAACAAACAAACAAATAAATAAATAAATAAATAATCATCCTTGCTGTGAAATAAGTAGCCACATTTTGTCCCAGCCCCTCCCTGTTCCATTACACCACTGTTTGCCTGATGTGGAAAAGACCATGATGATCCTCTCTGGGGAGGCTGCACCATAATTTAGGTGCCATCATCTGGAAGCAGCCTCTCTAGTAGCTACCCATACGTCATTTGCCAGGGGTACTCATAGCAGGGCCTCCAACATGGATCTTTTAGTCTGGGGAAATGCATATAGAGGAAGGGCATATTGCATATATTTGAATGGGCCCAGGCAATCTACTGTAGCCCAAGTTAAAGTTCTTAATTGAAAAATAATGCTAACTTTCTTTCACTAATAAAATAGGTATCAAACAGGAAAAGAAAATCATGTAGCAGCACCATGGTTATGACATTTAAATAACATAGGTGTTTTTGTTCTGGCAAGAACCAAGCTAACTAATAACAATAGGAAATTTGAAGTCAGGTATTATAGATTATTGTGCATTGCCAAGTGGTTAGTTCAGCAGCAGGTTTTCAGATTCATGAAGCAAATTAGCATAAGTTAAAGGATCAATTAAATGAAATCCAAAAGTCTGACTCATCATTTTGTCTCGCAAGTATTTACAACTATTCCATTAAGTGTGAATCCCTTTGATATTTCCACTTTATTCAGAGGCAGCCTTTGTTTTTACGTGTAATTGCTAATAAAGATGGATAAAACACCACTGTCAGTTTTACCATAGATTGCTATGTAAATCATCACTATTCATGTACCATGCAAAATAAAATTCAATTCACTTTGTATTCTTCCATGACAACTCCCCCCTTAAGGGATTAGAGAAACTTTGCACAAAGACATCCTGAACGTGAAAACAACACCAAGACTGAAAAGGAGTCAACAAATATGGTCCCCAGTGTGTCTACAAATTTGATTGTACTGACCAGCAAGCAAAGCTTTCAGTATACCTTGCAACCAGAAGACAAAGTTTTTACAAATTTGCTCAAGAAACAAAGAATTGCGCCAATTCACAGAAGAAGCAGGAAGAAAACATCCACAAGGTGCTATAAACAAAAGTTATCTGGTGTCCTCAATATTTCTTCCTGCCTTTTTTTTTTTAAAAAAAAGCCAGCTATAGCAACAGGCTGTGCCTTATGCTGGGATACACTGTCAGTGTCATAGGTTGGAGGAGGTGGTTTGCTACACACTAGGGGTAGCCTAGGGTTGTCAGGTCAGAAGCATCCCAAACCCTGAGATTTCAGGGGTGGGCCCTAATGATGTCACAGAGGCGGGCCCTATTAATGTCATTAAGCATGATACATTAAACATCAACCACAGTTGCTTGGAGCATACAATTCAAACAAAAACATTTCACTGTTTGGAAATTAAGATAGAAATATTAGCTGAAGATGGAACATTTAATCTAGCCTACTTGCTTCTGACAAGAAGGGTTTAGTGCCTAGGGCCGGGCCAGGCCAGGCCAGTTACTGGAAGGTCACTGTAGGAAGAAAGGACCCTAGTGTTGTGGAGATGTTAGATGCGAGCACCCAAGAGTAAAGATAAAGACCTTTTAACATGGCTGCTCCAAACCTCTTTACAGTCTTGACCCTTCACTTCCGAAGAAGGTTTGAGAAATGAGTAAGATTAAGATGATTCTCTGCCCTTTTCTGTCTACCCTGTGGGCTCTATAAACTCACTTTGACAGCCAACCTAATTCCAGTGAGTAATAACTGACAGAGAGAAAACACACATGGCTTGGTCTACCTTCACAGGCAGCAGCTTGCGAACAACAACAGTTGCAGCAACACTTTCCAGTATGTGAACTCTCTTTTACCACTATTGGGCAAGAAACAAACCATGATGCAAACAAGGTGCATCATCAGTGGATTTAAGGGGGTTGAGATAAGTGCATGGAACCACTGTTGTTGCTTCTATGGATGTAAAAGGGAGTAAAGTCATAGATAAATGAAATTCACATCAAAAAAGAAAAACAAAAGACAGTGATGATTTCCTAAATGCAGTACCATACCAACCACAACAAGATTCCTATGAGTAAGGCAGAAAACTCAGCATCCCACAACCAGTGGTTAGGATTCCTAACCAAACGCCAAACCTAAAAAAATCCTAACAGCCAGTTAGCCAAGGTTACAGAAATCCTCATGCAACACAACTTGACCCGGGGGCTGCAGTTAGTGCAGAATGCTGTGGCACGATTGCTGATGTGAGTGAGACCCTATCAGCACATAATACCTCTGCTCTGAAATCTGCACTGGTTGCTGATCTGCTACTAGGCCAAGTTCAAGGTGTTGTTTCATGTTACGGATGCCACATAGTACTTGTTCTGCTCTTGTAAGAAATCAGTCCTTAAGTGTGGCAGCACCTACACTTTGGAACTCCCTGCTTATTGGCATTAGGCAAATGGCTTCATTGTACTCTTTTCAGCACCTGCTAAAACATTTTTATTTATTTATCTATTTATTATTTTATTTATACCCTGCCCTTCCTTCCAGCAGGAGCCCAGGGTGGCAAACAGAAACACTAAAAACACTTTAAAACATCATAAAAACAGATCTTAAAATACATTAAAACATTAAAAACATTTAAATTTTTAAAAAAAACATCTTTAAAAATAGGGCTAAAGCTATTAAAAGACATATTAAATTGATATTATTGAATATTCAACATATTCAATAAATTAAAAGCAATTCTAACACAGACGCAGACTGGGATAGGTCTCAACTTAAAAGGCTTGTTGGAAGAGGAAAGTCTTCAAAAGGTGCCAAAAAGATAGAGAGATGGCGCCTGCTTAATATTTAAAGGGGGGGAATTCCACAGGGTAGGTGCCGCCACACTAAAGGTCCGTTTCCTATATTGTACAGATCGAACCTCCTGATAAGATGGTATCTGCAGGAGGCCCTCACCTGCAGAGCGCAGTGATTGGTTGGGTAAGATGGTCTTTCAGGCATCCTGGTCCCAAGCTATATAGGGGTTTGTACACCAAAACTAGAACCTTGAACTTGGCCTGGTAGCAAATGGGCAGCCAGTGCAGGTCTTTCAGCAGCAGGGTGACATGTTGGCAATACCCTGCTCCAGTCAGCAGTCTCGCCACTGCATTTTGCACTAGCTGCAGCTTCCGGACCAACCTCAAGGGCAGCCCCACATACAGCGCATTACAGTAATCCAGCCTAGAGGCTACCAGTGCGTGGACAACAGTGGTCAGGCTATCCCAGTCCAGAAATGGCCACAGCTGTCTTATCAGCCAAAGCTGGTAAAAGGCAGTCCTAGCCACAGAGGTCACCTGGGCCTCTAGCAACAAAGATGAATCCAGGAGCACCCCCAGTCTAAGGACCTGCTCTTTCAGAGGGAGTACAACCCCATCCAAAGCAGGCAACTGTCCAATTATCCAAACTCTGGAACCACCAACCCACAGCGCCTCCTTCAGACTCAGTTTATTGGCCCTCATCCAGCCCACCACCGAGTCCAAGCACCAGTCCAGGACTTGCACGGCATCTCCCGATTCAGATGTGACGGAGAAATAGAGCTGGGTATCGTCAGCATACTGCTGACACCTCGCCCCAAAGCTCTTGATGACTGCTCCCAAGGGCTTCATATAGATGTTAAACAGCATAGGGGACAAGACGGTACCCTGCGGCACCCCACAGCACAACTGCCAGGGGGCCGAAAGACAGTCACCCAATGCTATTCTCTGAGAGCGATCTTGGAGATAGGATCAGAATCACTGTAATACTCATCTCCAATACCCAGCTCACCAAGTCGGCCCAGAAGGATACCATGGTCAATGGTATCAAAAGCCATTGAGAGATTGCACTTCCCCTGTCCTTCTCCCGATAAAGGTCATCCATCAGTGCAACCAAGGCCGATTCAGTCCCATAACCAGGCCTGAACCCAGAATGGGATGGGTCAAGACAATCTGTTTCATCCAAGAGTACTTGCAATTGCTGCGCCACAGCCGTCTCAATCACCTTCCCTAAAAAGGGGCTATTTGCAACCGGTCGGTAGTTGTCATAAACCAATGGATCCAGGGTGGGCTTTTTCAGGAGTGGTCGGATTACCGCCTCTTTCAAGGTGGCTGGAACCACTGCCTCCTGCAATGATGCGCTGACCACACCCTGGATCCACTCGGTCAACCCCCCTCAGCAAGCTTTAATAAGCCAAGAAGCAATGGTCGAAAGGACAGGTTGCTGGCCGCATCATCAGGTCATCAGGTCGCATCAACTGAAACTGTTCACAAGAAGTTGCAGCAGACTTTGCACTGGGCACCTCATTGGGGACTACAGTAGATGTGGAGGGGGCATCAAGACTGCTACAGAGGCAAGCAACTTTACCCTCAAAGTGCCTAGCAAACAATTCACAGTGGGCCTCCGAAGGGTCTAAAACTCCATTTCCTGGAGTTGATGTCAACAGACTCCTGACAATACGGAAAAGCTCCACCGGATGGCTACTTGAGGATGTGATGGAGGCAGAGAAGTGGGCCTTCTTTGCTGCCCTCACCACCACACAGTAGGCACAGTTATGATGTTTTACTAGTGCCTGATCAGCCTCACAGCACGTCTTTCGCCACTTGCGCTCTAGCAGTCGTCTAGCCTGTTTCATTGCCCTTAGCTCACTGGTGTACCAAGATGCAGACTGGGCTCCACAATGCTGGAGGAGGCGCTCGGGGGCAACCATGTCAAGAGCCCAATGCGTCTCACTGTTCCACAGTGTGACAAGGGCTTCAGCAGGGTTACCTGCTCTATCTACTGGGAACTCCCCTACGGCATTCAGGAATCCAGTGGATTCCATTAGGCTACAGGGGCGGAGCATCTTAATCTGTCCACCACCCCTGTAGGGAAGTATTGGAGCCATAAGTCTGAGCTTCACCAGGAAGTGATCTGACCATGACAAGGAGGTGACATACACCCTCCCCTATCTCCAGACCACCCCTTCCTCCATCTGGAGCAAAAACCAAGTCAAGGGTGTGTCCTGCCCTATGAGTCGGGCCAGTGACAACTTGAGACAATCCCATGGTTTGCCAGAATTGCTCTCTATTGAGATGTGTAGCAAAGTTGCGTAGTGCTGTGGAACGGAGAGTATTGAGCAAGCTGTGTGTGTGTGTTTGAATCTGTGCTAAGATTCTACCTTCCCTGCAAATTAGTCAGACAGAGACTTTAAGCTTTAAAATAAGAAACAACTACTTTATTCTGGAAGTACATGCTTGATAGGAAAGAGTTCTATATCTAGCTTAACTGGCTATGCTGGAGAAGCGAGCACTGGTCCCAGTACTTGCCCTCATCCTGGTTGAGAGGAGAGACAAAGAGAAGATGTCTGCTCCCCTCTCGAGAGAAAGAGAAAACTGAGAGAGGCGGGAAGGAACTGGGATTCAACATTCCTTTGCTTATCAGTCTAGCAGGAAGGGAAGAAACGGCAGGATCAAAGGGATAGGTATAGCCTTAACCAGCAAGAGGTCTAGCTCTCTCTAGCTACCCTTATTAACCCCATGCAGCCTCAACCCACCAAGTTGGAGTTGAACCTCATATATTCCAACATGGTTGTCATGGAGGCCATGCAGTCCCGAGCCAGAACACTAGAGGCAGCCTCAGCATGGACATTGAAATCACCCAGCACTATAGTTCTGGGCTCCTCCAACACCACAGCTGAGACGGCCTCCGCCAGCTCAGTCAGAGAAGCTGCTGGGCAGCAGGGTGAATGGTACACCAGTAGCAACTCTAGTTTACTGTCTCCTCGGCCCGACACCAGGTGCAGGCTCTCACAGCCAGCTCCAAGACAGAGTGGTTTCCTGGTGACAGAGATGGAAGTCCTGTAGACCACAGCAACTCCTTCCCCCCGTCCCTGTAGCCTGTGCTGGTGTTGCACCAAGTATCCAGGTGGGCAAAGCTGGGTCAGATCAAATCCTCCCAGCTCACCCACCCAAGTCTCAGTAATGCACACCAAATTGGCACCTTCATCCACAATCAAATCATGGATGAGAGTGGTCTTATTGTGTACCGATCTGGCGTTAAACAACAACACACACAGGCCAGTGGGCACAGCAGATGAGCAATGCGGAACACATCCATTAGAGGAGCAGCAGCAAGGAACAAGTCGCAGATAGCCTTGCCCTTGTCTTCTATGGTAATTCATCACATCCCCATGGCTATATTTCCCTCTACCCATGATCACTGAAATTGGGATGGCATCACCCATGTTCCTCCGTACTAAGACTCCTCCTAAACAGCTGATATTTATTTATTTATTTTATTATACTTGTATACCGCCCCATAGCTGAAGCTGTCTGGGCAGTTTACAGTAACTAAAAACATTAAAACAAATACAATTTAAAACAGATCTTATAAAAACAATTTAAAACACAATTTAAAAATTTAAACAGTATAAAACACATGCTAAAATGCCTGGCAGAAGAGGAAAGTCTTGACCTGGCGCCAAAAAGATAACAGTGTTGGTGCCAGGTGCACCTCGTCAGCACCATCATTCCATAATTTGGGGGCCACCACTGAGAAGGCCCTCTTCCTTGTTGCCATCCTCCAAGCTTCCCTTGGAGTAGGCACCCGGAGGAAGGCCTTTGATCTTGAATGGAGTGTACGGGTGGGTTTGTATCGGGAGAGGTGTTCCATCAGGTATTGTGGTCCCAAGCCATGTAAGGCTTTATAGGTCAAAACCAGCACCTTGAATCGAGCTCGGAAACATACAGGCAGCCAGTGCAAGCGGGCCAGAATCAATTTTATATGTTCGGACCATCTGGTCCCTGTTACCAATCTGGCAGCTGCATTTTGCACAAGCTGAAGTTTCCGAACCGTCTTCAAAGGCAGCCCCACGTAGAGTGCATTGCAGTAATCTAATTTGGAGGTTACCAGAGCATGGACAACTGAAGCCAGGTTATCCCTGTCCAGATAGGGACGTATTTGGGCCACCAACCAAAGTTGGTAGAAGGCACTCCGTGCCACCGAGGCTACCTGAGCCTCAAGTGACAGAGATGATTCTAGGAGAACCCCCAAGCTACGAACCTGCTCTTTCAGGGGGAGTGCAACCCCATCCAGGACAGGTTGGATGTCCACCATCTGGTCAGAAGAACCACCCACTAGCAGCATCTCAGTCTTGTCTGGATTGAGCCTCAGTTTATTAGCCCTCATCCAGCACATTGACAGCCTCACCTGAAGAGGATGAAAAGGAGAAATAGAGCTGCGTGTCATCAGCATACTGATGGCAATGCACTCTAAAGCTCCGGATGACCGCACCCAACGGTTTCATGTAGGTGTTGAACAGCATGGGGGACAGAACTGACCCCTGCGGAACCCCATACTGGAGAGTCCAGGGTGCTGAGCAATGTTCCCCAAGCACCACCTTCTGGAGGCGACCTGCCAAGTAGGAGTGGAACCACCGCAATACAGTACCTCCCACTCCCAACTCAGCCAGTCTCCCCAGAAGGATACCATGGTCGATGGTATCAAAAGCCGCTGAGAGATCAAGGAGAATCAGCAGAGTCACACTCCCCCTGTCTCTCTCCCGACAAAGGTCATCATACAGGGCGACCAAGGCTGTTTCTGTGCCAAAACCAGGCCTGAAACCCAACTGAAATGGATCCAGATAATCAGTCTCATCCAAGAGTGTCTGGAGCTTGCTCGCAACCACTCGTTCAAGGACCTTGCCCAGGAATGGAACATTTGCTACCGGCCTATAGTTATTAAGATTTTCTGGGTCCAGGGAGGGTCTCTTCAGGAGTGGTCTCACTACTGCATCTTTCAGGCAGCCAGGGACCACCCCCTCTCACAGAGAGGCATTAATCACTTCCCTGGCCCAGCCGGCTGTTCCATCCCTGTTACCTTTTATTAGCCAAGAAGGGTAAGGATCCAGCACAGAAGTGGTTGCACGAACCTGTCCAAGAACCTTGTCAACGTCCTCAAGCTGCACCAACTGAAACTCATCCAAGAAATCTGGACAAGGCTATGCTCTGGATACCTTGCTTGATTCATCTGCTATAACACTGGAGTCTAAGTCCTGGCGGATGCTAAAGATTTTATCCTGGAAGTGCCTAGCAAATTCATTACAGCAGGCCTCAGATGGTTCTACCTTGTCCCTGGGGCCAGAGTGTAATAGCCCCCGGACAATTCTGAAGAGCTCTGCTGGGTGGCAGATTGATGATTTGATAGTGGCAGCAAGATATTGTTTTTTTGCTGCCCTCACTGCCCCTAAATACAGCTTATCATAGGCACTTACCAGTGTATAATTGCATCCACCAGGAGTTCGTCTCCATCTGCACTCAAGCCGTCTCCTATATTGTTTCATCGCTCTCAGCTCTGGGGTATACCATGGAGCCGTATGAGCTCTACACAGGAGAGGGCACTCAGGAGCAATCATGTCAACCGCCCAGGTCATTTCTGTATTCCACAGTTCAACCAGGGTTTCGACAGGAGCGCCAGCCCTATCAGCCGGAAAACTCCCCAGAGCCCTTTGGAAACCATCCGGATCCATTAGTCTCTGGGGGCGGACCAACTTAATAGGTCCCCCACCCTTGCAGAGGGGAAAAGCTGCTGTGAGTCTAAACTTCAGCAAGCAGTGATCTGTCCATCTGTTAATTTCTTACATAATAAAAGCAGTGATACCTAAGGAAGCCCTGTTTAAATGCTTCAAAAATAGGATTGGAGAGGGAGAGAAAGATTTACAGCACAAATACAATTATTTGCTATGTTCACTCAAAAGTAAGTAAGTCTTATTGAATTCAATGGGGTTTACTCCGGGTATGTGGGATTAGCATTGCAGCTTTACCCCCAGAAAAGCAAGTATTGGATTAAAGCTTCATATTGGGAAGGTTTTCAAAATACTGCCCTCTTCAACAGCCCAGGACTGTTTGACTCCTGCACACAAGGGAGAAAAAGACTTTTGCTACTGCTGAAAACTATATACTTAGTTCATGAGATTTTCATATAAGCAGGAAAAACCAACAGTTTTCTGGGCTTGCAGTGGGGTCTAGGTACTGCCTGGAGGTCAACAAATCCCTTTTCAATCACAACCCTGACTTCACTTATCAGCTACAAACCTGAAAGGGCGGGGTTACAGCAGCCAGCTACAAGCTAATTTAACAGAAGTTGGGGGGGCGTGACTGATCTTTTGGTGTATATCACCTAGAAATGTACTTTTTTAAAAAATGAAAGCTGAGAGTCTAGAGATTAAGGTGACTCACCCAGAGACCCGAAAGCAACCCAAAAATCCAGAGTCTCTAGGCAAAACCCAGAGACCTGACAGCCCTAGGGTAGCCAATGTAGTGCCCTCCATATATTTTGGACTACAACTCCCATCAGCCTTAGCCACCATGGCCAGTGGTCAAGGATGATGGGAGTTGTAACCTAATGATATTTGGAGGGCACCATGTTAGTTAGCTTCACTCCTCCACTGGTATGAGCAGAAGAAACAAACAAACTCAGAAGCTGCAATTAAGATTTGCTTATATAGATATAATATGTTCCAAGATATATTAGAGCTATTATTTTTAAGCATAGATGTTAATCCTATTTATAGAGCCAATGCATTATATTTACATGGTTTCTATGTTTTATTGCAGGGATGTTATTGTGGCCTTGAAAATATTACCAATAATCATCCTTCTGTTAACCAAAAGAAGTTAACTGTTCACATATTTTGCAAGATTCATGGTTGTGTGCAAGGGCCACAGAGATTATTTTGTGAATAAAACAGGGAAATGCTCAGCTGCTCTTGAAGAGCAATGTGGAAGTTGCATCTGAGAGAGAGAGAGAGAGAGAGAGAGACTCATATCAGCAAGTCCAGGCCTCAAAGCAAAATAACCCAACATCTTCACAAAACTATAGACATGAATGGTTTGAAAACTTTGTGTCTATGAAAAGTGTCAAAAGGAAGCTATTTACATACATTATTTATGATTTAAGTATGGTAATAATGTGTGCGAAGGTGGTAGGGAGGCAAGATATGGTGATATGGCAAGAACATAGGCTATGCTATGCTAGAAGTTTCATAAATACCTGTAACATTTCTTGATTTCTTCATGGGATGCCCTCTTCTCAAGACCCAGAAGTTCGTAGAGTGCTTCTCCTGACGTAGATAAAGCACGCTGCCTTTGTTCAGCCATGTTATTAAAGCATTTCCAAGAACTCTAATGTGCAAGAAAGGACACCCTCAGGGATAATGTTTCTTAAGAAAAATAGGGGAACCTCAAAAGGCTCCAATACCACTTAACATTATTTTTTCACACTTCACAGTAGTTGAATACAAACAACCAATTTACCATGTGGTAAATGTGGGGACCTGTCCACTTGTTAAATGTATACTAAAGTGCCCCAGTACATATGATTTTGCCTGGTATTGAAGTATTGTTTGGCTGCTGTTGCTCCATCCCTCGTTAATGACTACTTCTATTTCCATGGTTTGAAGATGCTAGTCCTACCTATCCATGCATTGCTGCAATGTTTTACCACTACTTCCTGGTTCCTTGTTTATGGAATCAGAACTGATCTGTAATATCTGTTCTAATTTATACATCTTCACAAAGTGTTGATTTTAACTCTGAAAAGTCCATTAATGATTTTGAGATGTACAGCTGACATTTTTATTTTATTTTATTGCCTTCATTTCTTTTATGTTCAGAGGCATGTGTTACCAAATTCCTCCAAACTACACAGGAAGTGGATTGAACTGTGAAAGACCAACCCAAATTGTGTTTGCATTTTCACAAATTTGTAGGGCAGTACAATATCTCAGAGAGGTCAGGTCTCCTGCTCCCCTGGTGCATTCACTATAGCTGCCCAATTTCCCTGCTTTTTAAAGTTTGATAGAAATATCTGTTAGCTATAGGGACTCCCCCTTAACCTGCAAGGTTTTTTGCCTATTAGTGAATTATAAAAAACAAACATACTGATTGGTAGTGTGAGGGAAGCCTTACCAAATGATAATGTGAGGAAATATGTGGCAAAACACACACACCATGTTTGGACTGATACAAATGACCAAGCAACCATGCAGCATAAAACCTTACCATGTGGACAGCTGGGTGTCTGGATTCACCCACTGAATAACTTCAAACTGATTTGCACAATGAAAATAGGCAACAGAATCAAGAGATCAATGTGTTGTACCCAAAAATCCTAAACATATGTCCCTTTCATTTATCTAGAATCATTGTATTAGTTTTAATATTTGCAAAGAACAGTATGTCTCTCCAGATCCCATATTTTATTTTTTGGTGCCAGAATCCTTTATATCTTAATAGTTCCTGCATAAGGTGAATGCCAAACCTCCAATCACAAAAACCAGACTCAGAAATTTAGATTCATGCTTGATCACTGCCACTTATCCGGTGCCACATGCCACGTCCCTGAAGTAAAGTCCCCTAATGTGTTCTTGCCCTTGCTAGTTTCCTTGAACACTAATATTTAAAATATTCTGTGCAGGTTATATACTGAACATTTTCAACTGAAGAAACTCTTAAAATGGTTAAAGAGAGAAGGAAAGCAAAAGCAAAAGGAGATAGAAACATGGTCAGAACCCTAAATGCAACAATACAGTGCCTAGTACGTAGGGACAAAGAGAACTATTACAATAGTTATTGAATAGAAATAGAAGAGGACAACAAAAAGGGAAGAACAAGAGCCCTATTCCAAAAGAGAAATGAAAGGGAAATTTAAACCACAAGTAGGGATGTTGAATAATCAACAGGGGAACACATTGACTGACCAAAATGAAATAAAAGGAAGATGGAAGCAATACACTGAAGAACTCTGTAAAAGAGATGCAACGATGACAGATTCATTCACGGAGGAACCATGGACTGCGAAAAAGACAAATAATTGGGTGTTAGAACAAATTAAACTAGAACTACTATTAGAAGCTAAAATGATGAAACTGAGGGCCAAGTTCAAGGTTCTAGTTTTGGTGTACAAAGCCCTATACAGCTCAGGACCAGGATACCTGAAAGACCGTCTTACCCCTTATATGCCCAGTTGATCACTGCGCTCTGCAGGTGAGGACCTCCTGCAGATACCATCTTATCAGGAGGTTCGTTCTGCACAATATAGGAAATGGACCTTTAGTGTGGCGGCACCTCCCCTGTGGAATTCCCTCCCTTTGAATATTAGGCAGGCTCTTTCAGCGCCTTTTGAAGACTTTCCTCTTTCAACAAGCCTTTTAGGTTGAGACCTATCCCAGTCTGCGTCTGTGTTAGAATTGCTCAATATGTTTTTTAATAATGTTTTTAACCCTTTTTTAAAGTTGTTTTTTAAAAAAATGTTTTTAACGCTGTTTTGTTTTAATGTATTTTAAGATCTGTTTTTATGATGTCTTAAAGTGCTTTTAGCGCTTTGTTTGCCGCCCTTGGCTCCTGCTGGGAGGCAGGGCGGGATACAAATTAAATAATAAATAAATAGTTTGGACACATAATGAGAAGATATGATTCACTAGAAAAGACAATAATGCTGGGAAACACAAAAGGGAGTAGAAAAAGAGGAAGGTCAAACGAGATGGATTGATTCCATAAAGGAAGCCACAGACCTGAATTACAAGATCTGAACAGGGTGGTTCATGACTGATGCTCTTGGAGGTCACTGATTCATAGGGTCGCCATAAGTCGTAGTCGACTTGAAGGCACATAACAACAACAAACAACAACCCTGAGGAAGAGTGAGAGTTGCAGCAGTAATGTGGCAAAATCTTATGAAAGCAGCAGGGAGACTTGGGGATAGTTATATCTTCCCCAGTACCACTGTACCCATTCTGTGGCTGTTTGAAATGTACTGGGCGCATATGTGCAATATCCTTACAACAGTGGTCCAGGAAAGATTGATGAAACAGCCTGTTTCCTGAGGGAAGAGGCAGCAAGAGCACTAGTCTACCTGGAATGAGTGTTGCATCAGAGATAAGGGGTGGGTTAGTGGTTAGGAACATGAGGCAGCAAATCCTTCCCCCACCTGAACCTCCAGACCCTTAGGGTCTCACAAATATACCTTAAGGTCAACCCATGCTAAACCAGTTATGCACGGGGGTGGTGGTGGTGGAAACAATAACTTTCTTCACTGCAGCTAGAACAGCATCCCATTAAGAGAAGCAGATCTATGTAATTCTTTGCCTCTGAAAGGAAACCCTCACTACAAAACTTACTGCTGCCCCACAGGGCCAATGTCAAGGGTCAATATGGTCAGGCACCTGCTGAGGGCCAAAACCCAGCAGGAGGCCCACTGACACAAGTTCCCTGGACGTGCTTCTCTTCAACCCTGCACCCTGCTTGTTCCCTTGACTCTCACTGTGGCCCAGAGGGGATGAGCAAATGAACAATACTTGTGGTGGTAAGTAGGGGAGTAGCAGCTGGCAACAATGGCAATGAGGGGGGTAGACTCACTGAGCGAGGAGCCTATTGAGAATATCTTGCCCAGCCCCCCTCAAAACCTGGAGGAGGTACTACTACTCAGTCTAGATGTAGAGTTGTACCAACCTCTTCAAAGAGTAAGAGGGGACCATACCCTTTTTGTGCATTGTGATGTTCCTATATTAATGTATATATGGTAAGTGTTGTTGTTTTAGAAGATACATGGTAAGTGGAGTGAAAGAGGAGGGGGAGTGAATGGGCAGTAGAATGCGAGATGATTGGCTGAGTGTTTAAAATGGCTGAATGTATAAAAGGAAGAGTGAGAGTGGAATCGGGGGGGGGAGAAGAGAACTGAGTGGGTTGGTTGGTGGGGTTTACAGAGTTGTTTGCCAGGAGGGAGGTGGAGTTCGGATTAGTATTGAGTAAAACCATATGCTTATGTGCCTTAAGAAGAAATCTTGTTAATCTTGTTAGCTTTGTTATCTGTAATAAACAGAGCTTGGAAAAGTTACTTTTTTGAACTACAACTCCCATCAGCCCAATCCAGTGGCCAATGCTGGCTGGGGCTGATGGGAGTTGTAGTTCAAAAAAGTAACTTTTCCAAGCTCTGGTAATAAATACTTAATTTGGTTTACCAAAGGCCTGATCCTTGGCTGGGGTTTCACAGACCAGAAGGGAGGGTAAGGTAATGACCAAGGCTGAAGGGGAACTGTAACAAATGGTGGCAGCGGTGAAGAGAATAACAATACCAGTATTCAGAGTCTCTGGGAATACTAGTATTGGGACGTTACTGGTGGTTGCCTAGCAGGGGGATCTGTTGAGATCTGTGCTAGAGCGGGAAGAGAAACCATAAGAGAGAGCGGTCCGGACTGGTGGAGTCCCTGGTGGTGCCTAGAGACAGGCAGTAACCACGAGCAGGTAGGAACCTGACAGGGAGAGCCAGGGAAGGACGCATCACATGCATCTCTTCCAAACCTTTACCAAGGGCTCTTATACAATATAGTTATACCATACTGTGTGTTGGAGGCGAAAGCTAGCGCAGCAGCAGTGAATCTGCTTATGGTGCCAATGCAAGGCCATTCATTGTGTTATCATGCCAGTCTGGGAATCCTAGCACCCAGTCCTACGAAAAGCTATGCTGATGCTTCAGAGCCTGGGACTGGCCCATTCTTTTCTTTTGCACATGGAAATCAGCATATGCTAAGTACTCAATTTCAAAGAAAACTGGTGCTTAGGGTTTTTTTTATTCTCCCTGGCTGCTCACTGAGAAACAGTATCCTGCACCAATTCATACATTATTTACTGGGCCCTGTTTTGCTAGGGATTCAGATTGTAATGAAGACATTTCCTCATTGTATTTGTATATTAAACCATGATCATATGCTATTTACCCTCTCCTCCACAAACCAACAAATATTACACAAGGCTCACACCAATAATTTTAGGAATGGCTATTTTATCTCCATTGGGAAATATATATATATTTATATTCATCATATTTTTCTGCAAAGGTGTTATTGAAATAAATATATCAATACATGAGTGCTTGTGGTTTATTGACATTGTTTTTACCCAAAGGAAATAACTGTCACAAGAGATGCCAGTTAAGTTACATTAATGTTAGTACAATTTTCCTGTACTATAAGGCCTGAAGGGGTCATTTCAGGCCTCTCAATTATTCAGTTGCTGTTATTAATTTATTGCATGTTATTAATTAAGAATTATATGTCTGCAAGATATTTAACATGATAGTAACTTGGAAACTAGTGTTGCACCCAACAAAATTGATGGGAATAGGATCTGTAATAAGATAAGAGACCAATAAAAAGTCACATAGAGCAGCTTTTATGAACTTCACTACCATGCTATCTATTAAACCTCTTTTTTTAAAAAAAATAATGCAATTATATAGCATAGGCATTTATCTATGCTGCTTCAGTCCTCTGGTGGATTTTTTTATTATTTTTAAAGTGGAATTCAAGCTTCTGAAGCCAGTAGGAAATTTCATGCTAATATAAACAGACAGGCAGCTGTTTAGAGCTACATCCTAAACACACTCAATAGGGAGCAAGTCTCATTAAATACAATAGGATTTACTTCAGAGTAAACAGGCAGAGGATTGTGTTGCAAGACACTAAAGCTAGAATCCTACACACACTTATTTGTCAAGCACCAGGTACATACTAATTAATTGCTGGTGGACTCTTGTTTTACCTGGATCACCAGTTTTACAAATTTACTATATGTAGATATAGTGCAATCTTATGCATGTTTACTTGGAAGGAAAACTTATTTTAGCCAGCTGGTTTATTCCCAGGGCATAGGATTACAGTCCAAGTCAATTGTTTGCTTGAGATTAAGCATCACTAAATTCATTGTCACATATATGTGAGAAAACATGCATAGGATTGTGTTGTAAGGCTGCACATGTGTGATGAAAGCACTGAACACAGAAGAATTTATGTATGATCAAACTGACATAGGACTGGGCTTCATAGCAGAAGTTTTACACAATTTTATTTGGATTTAAGCAACCTATGTGCAAGATTGGTTAACATATTTACCTAGTTGCAAAGAGACTAGCTATGGACTGTAACACAGATTGTTTGGAGGAGTAAAAGCAAGAATTTAGGGTCACAATCCAGTCAAAATAAATCTTGAAAACTGAAGTCTAATTTCAGGAGAACTTAAAATGTGCTTAAAAGTTCTTGACTAAGTTGATTCGATCTAGGGTTGATCAGATCCATTGTTATTACTCACAAAGTCTGATCCTTTGCAGATTCCTAAGGAGTTCAATGAGGCTTATTTCCAAGTAAGTAGACATTTGAACTTTGCCTTAAAACTGTTTTAAGATAAATATAGAACACAGTAAATGGTTACATTATTATTCTACATTTTAATAAAAAAGTAATTAACCTAAAGAATATTAGACCCTATTTGTACAGGCGAAAAACATTAGCATCCTATTCTGATAATTTTTTTGTAGAGTATACTTTGACTTGCACAAATAATTTTAAAAGGCAACACAAAGGTCACATCACACGAACAGTTAGACACATCACTCTCACTTAAATCCCAATTTATTAAATTTGCAATTAAGGCCTGGAAGTACAAAAAGCATACCTGTTTCTAAAACAGAGTCCGGTAAATGCATGGATGCTTCGTCAGAACTCACTACGTTACCTTAGCAAGTTAATGCCTTGATGGTATTTATA
Source organism: Rhineura floridana (assembly GCF_030035675.1). NCBI lineage: Eukaryota > Metazoa > Chordata > Lepidosauria > Squamata > Rhineuridae > Rhineura > Rhineura floridana. Next base: position 266,406,732 of record NC_084480.1, on the reverse strand, counting down.
AAAGCGTTCTTATTCATACAGAAAGAAGGAAAGAAAAGCAAGACAGGAGCAAAGAGAAAATACTTGTCTACCTGAACCACTGTTCTGTAGAAAGGGGGTGATGTTTTCTCCCTCCCTTCTTTCACATATGGGGTTAAACAGGTCAGTGGGATCCGGTTACTTTTTGTTAGTCTAGGACCCAATTGGTTATCCCTTCTGAAGGCCCATAAAAGAATGAATAAAACATTAATGAGTATAAAGGTTGCTATAGCATGATAGCCAGTGACGCCAAAAAGTGCAGCACATCCCAATTTTATTATGTTTCATCCTTGGCTCTGCTTTGTGTGGTTCTAACAGCCTTGCTGAGCTTATTTAAGAGTGTGCAAAGTTGTATCTGGTAGCATGTACCAAAGGTGCTGGAGTCCTTTTTTTAAAAGGTGACTAAAAAGCCTGAGAAAATGGATAGGGAACTTGGACTTTTGCCCCAGAAGACCAGGGAGATATCAAGCTAGATTAACAGTAGTTGGTGTGCCACAAATGACAGGGAGATGTGTTATTGAGTCTGCTGCAATATTATTTATTTATTTGATTTATATCCTGCCCTTCCACCCAGCAGGAGCCCAGGGCGGCAAACAAAAGCAATAAAAACTTTAAAACATCATAAAAACAAACTTTAAAACACATTAAAACAAAACATCTTTAAAAATGTTTCTTATAAAAAGCTTTCAAAACATCGTCTAAGGTTAAAACATTTTTAAAAGGTTTAAGAACATATTTAAAAGCAATTCCAACACAGACGCAGACTGGGATAGGTCTCAACTTAAAAGGCTTGTTGAAAGAGGAAGGTCTTCAATAGGTGCCGAAAAGATAACATTTAATATTTAAGGGGAGGGAATTCCACAGTATATATCCTGTATAACAGGACAGGCTTAATCTGAGTCAGGATTTCCCCCCAAAAAACTCTCAGCCCTAGAACCTGTGAATTTGAAATAGAAACGAAACACTTCTTTTGATACATACAAATGCCTTTCCTTCTTTACTGAGTAACCACAGCCTCCCACACCCGTATCTAGAATTAGATGGTGTGGTTTTCAAGTAGATCTCAATAGTAGCACCTTAACCACTGGCCTTCATTAGTTCTTTCCTGGGCATGGAGAACCTGTGGCCCTCCAGATGCTGTTGGCCTCCAGCTCTCATCAAAATCAGCCATGATGGTCAGGAATTATGAGCAACATCTGGAAACTGAAGGGCCACAGGTTTCCCATTCCTGGAATATATATTACTAGTATTGCAAGACTATTTAGCAATGAGATACTTCTGCTGAGTTCAAGGCAAAGTGGTGGAAACAGGAGTGTTTTGCAGGTGAGAAAATATCTCTGAACCTTGCAGTTTTGAAGCCCCAAACAGCCAGCCTTTCCAGGGAAAGGTGAGGGGTGGAAGAATAACCTATAGCAATGTAACCAGTGCAGGGTATTCACTCTGGATATGTACTTTCTCGGGGGGGGGGGGAAATGAAGCAAAGCAAAGCTCTAGCCTTACAACATCCTACTCAGATTGTCTCCTTTTTGATCTCCCTGAGGTACTCTTGTTGGCTTGGACATTGCCACTGTTCTGTTTGTCCAAAACTCCCTCTGAAATGTCTCTGTTGTTGCAGAGATTACTTCCCTGAAAGCCAAATGCAAGTAATGGAAGGGGACTAACATGTTACACATCGTAAGCGCTCAGTGTAGGGTGTCCATGCACCCTTTGCTTTACAGACCATTTGAAGGACTATCAGCCCCAAGTCCTGTTTAAAGACAAAGAATGGAGAACAGGGGTCTTGAAGCTGCCCATCAATAGCCCACTGAGCAGACAGACATGTCCTTGGTCACATTCTTACCCACTGTAGATGAGATATATAGTATATTTAAATTATATGAGAGGCAGTGTGGTGTAGTAGTTAAGGTGAACTATGACCTGGGAGACCCGAGTTCAAATCCCCACATAGCCATGAAGCTCACTGAGTGACCTTGGGCCAGTCACTGCCTCTCAGCCTCAGAGGGAGGCAATGGTAAACTCCCTCTGAATACCACTTACCATGAAAACCCTATTCATAGGGTCACCATAAGTCGGGATCAGCTTGAAGGCAGTCCATGCATGCATTTAAATTATAGTAATTATTCAGTTTTTTTTTTTAAAAAAACCAGTTAGTTTAAGACCAGACCAGAGTTAAGACTCTCTCATGTTGGTTCAAGCTCCCCAAAGCCAGGAAATGGAAAGCTAAAGGTAGAGACACACCTGTGGTTTTGTTGGCTTCGGTGGGTCTCCACCTCCGTTTTCTGGATGCGGGGACACATAGCGCTAATCAGACTCCACCTCCTTTTACTGCAAAACCTCAGAAGCTGCAGCTCGAGTGCATTTTATGTTGAAGTCAGCTTCACACAGACTTCAAAACTGTTTAGCCCAGCCTTTCCCAACCAGTGTGCCTCCAGATGTTGTTGGACCACAACTCCCATCAGCCTCAGCCAGCATTGCCAATGGTCAGGAAAGATGGGAATTGTGGTCCAACAACATCTGGAGGCACACTGGTTGGGAAAGGCTGGTTTAGCCATTAACCCCGTTGCCACTCCAGGAGTGTCCAGTGAAACACTTTGGCCCCATTCACACAGGAACTTCTGATTAAAGACGCAGCATTTGCCATTGCGATAGATTTTCAAGATTCACACTGCCTTCCAGTCCGCTGTTTTCCAATCACATTTTAGTATTGCTGTTTCCTTGTGGCTCTGCTCCCAAATTTACATGTTTGCTCCCTCCAGAGTATTGCTAATAGAGAAGGAGAGGGGGTTTGCTGAAGCTGGGAGAGCTGGGGGTGCAATTTACACGAAAAACGTTATTCTGTCAGTTTCATTTCCTCTGGACAAATTTATAGCAAAACCTCTTTTTTATTAAGTACTTATGAAATGCAATTTTTAGTGGAAGTGTGTGTGTGTGTGTGTGTGTGCATGCGCATGCCTTCTGTCACATCGGTAACTGGGCGTATGGAACTCAGAATGGAGAGGGGGGTGCAATCCCCACCACTGTTTGGGCTAAAGACTGAATCTAGGAGAGTGCCTCAGCGTGAAATTGACATGACACTGACTAGATCCCCTCTCCTATTCCTAGTAAACCCCTTTTTTCCTTTTTCCTTTTTTAAAATTAGGTAGTTGAAGACAGGTTTTGTGAGTGTGTGTATGAGAGAGATAGAGAAACAATGCTGCAATGAAAAGTAGCTGCCGCCGCCACCCCTCCCCCCATTGTGCAGGAAAGTCATGGGGGTAGTTCAGCTTCGCTTTTGCAAAGCCCGAGGGCGTTTGGGTGGAAAGAGTTTGAAAGAACAGGAGTGAAGGAAGGCAGTTTACTGGGCGAGTAAGGGGCAAAAGAAAGGAGAGCTGCAGCAGTTCAGGAGCAGCCAGTCGAAAGTTGGAAGTAAAATGGAGAGTTTAGTGGGTGGAGAAAGGGGAGTATGTGAAGTGACAACCCACCCCTCAGCAAAAAACCTCGGAGCAAAGCGTTTACATGGGAGGAGCGCAGCGAAGCAGAGATGGTTTTTCCTTCACTTATCGCATTTTCAGTGGGTTGCTTTGCTTTGGATTTAAAGGGAAAAGCAGCAAGACACCTTCCTTTTGTCTGCTATGTCATGTAAACTGTGCAAATTAAATGGGGGTGCAGGTGGCACCCATCTCACATTAAGTTTCAGTGTGAACCAGCCCTTGGCTGTAGGCTCAGACAGACATAGTGATTGGCCCAATGCTTTGCGCTGAGCAGTCCTAATCAGCAGTTGGGAAGGGAGATGCATCCAGCCATTGGGCAAATATGTCTGAAGCCACAGCCGGACAAAATGGTCTTGCTGCTTTTGAAACAACTAGTGTGCATGTAACCTCAGGCTGATGTTGTAACAGACATGCTCCATGATCAGTAAGGATATTGTACAATGTCACAAATTGTACTTACTTACTATGTATCCACTTTCCTCTTTCAGACCCAAATCCAGTCGGAGAAGATGAAGTGCCTGGTAGCAGCAAAGATGCCCCGTGCCTTGTGAACATCTGAGCCTTACTGTATTTCTAAAGGAATCTTCCTGCATGTGTACATGTGGATGCATGCTTAGTTGTGGGATGTGGTACCCCATGATAGTTTCTCAGGCTTCGAAATATGTCCATGGGTCCCAAAAGGTTGGTGAGCCCTCATCTAACTACTGCATCATGCAGCCATAGTCCATAACTAAAGGAATAGGCATTGCACATAGCATCTAGCAGGTGCTCCCTCTGCAAACAATGGAGTCCTCCTGGAACATTTTTCACTTGAAAAATCAATCTGTCCATGCCCTGCCTTATTTTCCCAGTAGTTGCTGCCATAAACTTTAAAAAGGCAGGAAAACCTTAATAACTTTTGAATCACTGCTCAGAACTTCATCAAGACAATGAAGGATTGCCTTCTGTGACAAGCCTGAGAAAAGCAGATAAATGGTTTTAACCATAATTGGAAAGAAATATCATATGATTATATAAAAATTGGAATACAAAGGGTCAGTCTTCAAAGACTTTTAAACTTGCTGTACCTGAAACAATTTTTATTGGATTGGTTTGAAATGCTCAATTATTTTTTCACACAAATCGAAGGGGTTGTTTTGCCTTTTCAATTTGTTTGCTGGTGAGGAGTCTATTGGGAGGGGGAAAACATTTATAAAGGAAACTAGCTACGCATCACATAACAAATATTAGTTGAAGTAAATGTTCTAGTAGCACATTTCATAACAAATATGGTTTCCAGAGAATCTATGGAGGTGGGGAATTTTGTATTGCTTTTCAAGAAAATGAAAAACATTCTAGGTTTATCGACCACCTATCACATACATTCTGCAGGCCTAGAGCTCCCTCTGGTGTTGTGCAGTAGCAAATTATTTATGTCTGATGTAAATCTTCAGGTTGATTTGTCTTCCCATCATGATGGTATAGGTCAGATAGGAGAGCAGAGAACCATGAGTGTTAAGACACCATGAATGTTAACTCCTGGTTGTTTAGAAAAATGGAGGCATAAGCTTTATCTTGGAGTGGGACCCAGGGATGGATGGGATCAAGATGCCAGCACTGATATACTATAGTTCATGCAGAATGATGGTCATTTTATTTGTAGACAAAGAAGCATGACTGGAGATGGAGGAGGAAAGAAAGAGAACTCTGTGTGTGTGTGTGTGTGATTGGTCCCATCAATGCACCTGTATGGCGCCAATATATTGCATATATTGCATTACATATCTGTTTTACACACACACACACACACACACACACAGAGAGAGAGAGAGAGAGAGAGAGAGTTTGTATTTAAATGTTGTGGGCCAATTCACTTTTCACAACAGGGAGCAAAGTGAAATTCTATGTGCCTTTAAAAGACGGGTTGGCACTGTATGTTGACCATATATTCTAGTATCTATTCTTTACAACAAAGGTGAGGAAGTGTTTTCAGCCCAAGGGCTGCATTCCCTCCGGAGGCCACACACTCACACATCCCTCTCTGTCCTCTGTCTAGACAAGCACAAGGCATGATCAAGGATTCATTCCAGCCAGGCAAAATCACTCAAGGTGCGAAGCAGGGCCAGTGAGTGGTATGGTCTGGGGAGAGTCCTGAGGGCCAGACAGAGAGGTCTAGAGGGCTGCACTGGTCCCTGGGCCTGAGGTTCTCCGCCTGTGCTTTAAAGATATGTATCTCCTCTTACACCATCCTCCATCACTCATGTCTTTACATCTGCCCTGTAAAATAAGAAGTAGGCCTTGGCCAAAAGGAATCTTATTTTTCAGTACTGAGTTGAGATTGGAATTCTGCAGTTCCAGATATCGGAACTCTGCCTTCACTGTATTCTAGATATTAGAGGAATGTTATTCCAACTATTATTGCCTAATTAGGCAATGCATTACGCCAGTAGAGGCATGTGTAGTGGGGGCAGAGCCACCCTTCTGACACTGGTATCACTGCTACTTATCTGGATGGGGCTGGGGTAGGCGGGGTGGCTGCAAGTTTGGGGCCGTAAGGGTGAACTGGTGGGCCCAGTCCAGCACTCCCATTGGTATACCCTTGTAGCCCCAACCTCACTCCACGGTTCTGCCCTACCTCGTGTATTGTAACTGCATTATGCATTATTACAGCAAAATTAATAAGCAATTTCAAACTTTTTAGTTCTGGGACCTTAAAATCTTTGTAGCTGTTTATGTCAAAATGTTACACTAGTTACTTTTTATTTGGCCCTTGATCTTGTGGCCAACAGCTGTTCAGCTAAACAGTAAGCAAGAGGAAGAGGAAGGACACAGTAGGCCTACTGCTCAGTAAGGAATAAAAAATGGAAATGTACTGCCTTCAAGTTGATTCCGACTTATGACAACCCTATGAATAGGGTTTTCATGGTAAGTGGCATTCAGTGGTGGTTTACCATTGCCTTCCTCTGAGGCTGAGAGGTAGTGTCTGGCCCAAGGTCATCCAGTGAGCTTCATGGCTGTGTGAGGATTTGAACCCTGGTCTCCCAGGTCCTAGTCCAACACCTTAACCACTACACCACACTGGCTCTCTCAGTAAGGAATACAATGGTGAAAATGTCCATGGGTAACAAAGAGAGGAACTGGGGTGTGCATTGACCACAAGATTTGGTTCAGAGTGACTTCAGTTCAGTGTTTCAGGAGATCCCCTGCCTCAGTGTAAGGGGATTGTCTGATTTAGCTTTAAGCCCGAGTCCACTATGGAAAAAAATTAGGTTTCAGCCTCATTCACTATTGTAATTTTTAAACAACCATAGTTATAATTCCCCCCCTTTTGACAAAAGTGGATGAAACTTGCAGACATAGTAGCCCCTCCTTAAATTGCTTGTCCTGATTAACATTGAATATCGCCCTATGATTCTATGATTATCCGCCAATTGATGCCAGATTTTGTTTAAGTCCCTAGATGTCTAGAATCAGAGAGACGCTGGTTTCAAAGAGCAGTGTGCTTCCATACATTTGAGTACATTGCTACATAATAAACTAATAATAATAAACTTTAATTTATAGGCCGCCTATCTGGCCAATGGCCACTCTAGGCGGCGTACAATAAAGCACGATAAAATACATGGTAAAATATGATACAATAAAAACAATATAACCAGTACAGCACAATGCAAAATAACAATATTTAGTAGAGTTGTCAGTAATACAATTCTGAAGCTAGTTCACCTTAGAAGTCTCAAGTTCATAAAGGCCTGATGGAAAAGCCAAGTCTTCAGGCCTCGGCGAAATATATATAAGGAAGGGGCATGTCGAAGATCTATTGGGAGGGAGTTCCAAATCCTGGGGGCCGCCACAGAGAAGGCCCTCTCCCGAGTCCTCACCAACCCAATCATTTTAGTTGACGGGACTGAGAGGAGGCCCTGAGTGGCAGATCTTGTAGGGCGGCACAATTTATGACGTTGGAGGCGCTCCATCAGGTATACTGGGCCGAAACCGTACAGGGATTTATAGGTTAATACCAACACCTTGAATTGAGCCCGGAAAATAACTGGAAGCCAGTGTAGATTGTACAGCACTGGGGTAATATGATCATAACAGCGGGTGTTCGTAAGTAGACGAGCCGCCGTATTTTGTACCAGCTGTAATTTCCGGACTGTTTTCAAGGGCAACCCCACGTAGAGCGCATTGCAGTAGTCTAAACGAGAGGTGACCAGAGTGTGTACTACGAGTGGGAGCTGGTGGACAGGAAGGTAGGGTTGCAGTCTTCATATGAGACACAATTGACCCCAAGCTGCCCGGTACACCGATGAAACCTGAGCCTCCATGGACAGCTTGGAATCAAGGATCACCCCGAGGCTGCAGACCTGGTCCTTCAGGGGCAATTTTACCCCATTAAATACCAGGTCGATGTTTCCCAACCCCCCCTTGTCTCCCACGAGCAGTACCTCAGTTTTATCAGGATTCAGCTTTAGCCTGTTTCTTCCCATCCATCCACTCACGGATTCCAGACACTTGGACATGGTCTCCACAGCCGACTCTGGTGAGGACTTAAATGAGAGGTAGAGCTGAGTGTCATCCGCATATTGGTGGCACTGCAGCCCAAACCTCCTGATGATAGCTCCCAGCGGTTTTACATAGATGTTAAATAGCATGGGAGAAAGGATAGAGCCCTGTGGCACACCGCAATTGAGGGGCCAAGGGTAGCTCACATTTTCCTCAACTGCCTATGGAAATTAGACATGGGAATTGAGCTTTGGGTATATGATCCTTTACAGATCAGACACTACCATAGTTTAACTTATGCATTCCAGGACACACTCTAATTAGAAAAGGAAGGAAGGAAGGAAGTGCATGGCATTAGCGTTTGAAGGCTGCAATTTCTAAACATACCAACTGGAGGTATAGCTCTCTTGAAGATATTGGGACTTACTTCTAAGTAAACATCCATAGGATTGTACTATGAAACATCTACAGTGCAGGCTTAGGAGCAACAAAAAGGGTTTTTTCAGATATGTTCGAAGCAAGAGAAAGACCAAGGAAATGGTGGGACTGCTGCTCAATGAGGATGGCAAAATGTTGACAGATAACAAGGAAAAGGCAGAACTGCTCAACGCATATTTTGCCTCCATTTTCTCCCAAAAAGGGAACAGTGTGCAACCTTGCATCGGTAGAAATCTCAGGAAGGGGTCGGGATTGCAGTTCGAGATTGATAAGGAGATAGTCAGGAAATACCTAGTTAACCTAAATGAGTTCAAATCTCCAGGGCCTGATGAACTGCATCCCAGAGTATTGAAGGAACTTGCGGATATACTCTCGGAACCTCTTGCCATCATCTTTGAGAAATCATGGAGAACGGGAGAGGTGCCAGAGGATTGGAGACGGGCAAACGTCGTCCCGCTCTTTAAAAAGGGTAAAAAAGAAGATCTGGGGAATTACAGGCCGGTCAGTCTGACTTCAATACCGGGAAAGATATTAGAACGGATAATAAAAGAGTCCATTGGCAACTATCTAGATGACAATGCTGTGATTAGTAGGAGCCAGCATGGGTTTGTCAAGAAAAAATCCTGTCAAACTAATCTCATCTCTTTTTTTGATCGGGTCACTAGCTTAGTAGATGGTGGAAATGCTGTAGATGTCATCTATCTAGATTTCAGCAAAGCGTTTGACAAAGTCCCCCACGACCTTTTGATTAGCAAACTGGTCAAATGCGGACTACATGGAAATACTGTCAGGTGGATTCACAACTGGTTGGAAAACAGTACTCAAAGAGTGGTCGTCGGTGGCTCTGCTTCGGACTGGAAGGAGGTTTCGAGTGGAGTGCCACAGGGTTCTGTCCTGGGGCCGATACTCTTCAACATTTTTATCAATGACTTAGATGATGGGGTGGAGGGAAGCCTTATGAAGTTTGCGGATGATACGAAACTGGGAGGGATAGCTAACACAATGGAAGACAGGAATAAAATCCAAAGGGACCTGCATAGACTAGAAAATTGGGCTGAAATTAATAAAATGACATTCAATAAAGACAAATGCAGGATTCTGCATTTAGGCCACAAAAACAAAATGCATGGGTACAGGATGGGAAATACCCGGCTTAGCAGTAGTGCGTGTGAGAAGGACCTTGGAATTGTAGTGGATCGCAAGTTGAACATGACCCAGCAGTGTGATGCTGCGGCAAAAAAGGCAAACGCGGTTTTGGGATGCATAAACAGAGCTATAGTTTCCAGGTCGAGGGAAGTAATAGTCCCACTATATTCTGCATTAGTCAGGCCTCATCTGGAATACTGCGTTCAGTTCTGGGCGCCTCATTTTAAGAAAGATATAGACAAGTTGGAGCGGGTTCAGAAGAGGGTGACGAGGATGATAGCCGGTATGGAGAACAAGTCTAATGAGGAAAGGTTGAAGGAACTTGGCATGTTCAGTCTGGTGAAGAGAAGGCTGAGGCGTGACATGATTGCACTCTTTAAGTACCTGAAGGGCTGTCACACAGAGGAGGGTACAGATTTGTTCACTGCTGCCCCAGAGGGTAGGACTAGGTCTAATGGTTTTAAGTTGCAGGAGCGTAGATTCAGATTGGACATTAGAAGGAACTTCTTGACAGTAAGGGCAGTTCGGCAATGGAACCGACTGCCTAGGGAGGTGGTGGGATCCCCTTCGCTGGATGTCTTCAAGCAGAGGCTGGACAGCTATCTGCGGGATTTGCTCTAGCTGTGGATTTCCTGCTGTGAGCAGGGGGTTGGACTCGATGGCCTACAAGGCCCCTTCCAACTCTATGATTCTATGATTCTATGAAATAAGTCCCACTGTGTTCACTGGGGCTTATTCCCAAGTAAGTGTGTTTATGCAGGTCTTCATGGTAGTCCCATTGAGTGCAATGGAGTGTATTCCCAGTTAAATGTATGTAGCATTGCAAACTCAGTGGCTGAGAAGTCCCAACTTCCTTACTTATGTGTGAAGCATATTTTCCTTAAAAAAGACTTGTGTTTGAAACTCAGTGTGGGAATTAACTATATTTTTTTTCTCTAGCCATCTGGTACTGTGGCTGATTTTCTTGAAATTTTGCATAGCTGTTGATTCCCATTTGTTGTTTTCCATAGTAATAGCAAAGATTTGAATTTGTGAGTTGGAAACGGAACATTTTGCTCAGCAAACTAATTCTGGGTTCCTGAACTATTCATTTGAGCAGTTAAAGAAAGAAGGACTTAAAAAAAGAGGTGCAACCTTGAAAAGGCTGGTGCCCTTTGGCAATCTTTTTAAGGTTGCTTTGCTTGACACAGCTCCATATTTCTTTATATTACCAGACTGCTCTTGGCCATCTCTCTCTTTATAGTTATGAACCATTTAAAAAAAAAAGCTAAATTGATTTTTACCAGAATTTATTGCCCAATGTGTACATATTCTTATATATCTGTGTTTTATTATGAAAACCAGAAAATTATTAATAGTAGTTTTTAATAAAAGCTTATTAAACAAGTTGAGAACCACAATGGGAAGTTGTTTTTTTTGTGAGGGAGGAGGAGGTTAGATGCCTTTATCCTCCTTCACGTGTTACTCATGTGAAAGGGTAAAATGGGGTTAGGAGGCCATGACTGTAGAGCCACCCCTGAGATATGCAGCTCCTCCCAGTTCTACCACCATGGCCTGAGGCAGGGAAGCATCTGTGTGTTGAGACTTCCCAGGGCTCTGGAACCCTGACTGTGAAGGGTTCTAGAGTATGGGGAAGTCTACCTGCATAGGGGAATGTGTGGGGAGGCTTTCCCAAATCAGATATCAATGTGAGTGTGGATGGTCAGAAGAGTAACAGCAACAAAGAGACTAGTCTGAGTAACAGAATATTAGGGCCCCTCCAGACATCCTGGAAACTATAGTTTGTTAAGGGTGCTGGGAATTATAGCTCTGTGAGGGGTCTCATAACAACTCCCAGCACCCTTAACAAACTACAGTTTCCAGGATTCTTTGGATCCCTCCAGAAGTCCTTTCTATTGTGCTTTCTTGATGATTTGTGCTCATGATGCTATCGAGACGGCCGTGAACGATCCCACTTTCAATGCTGTTTGCATTTGCAAAAGTTTTGGAATGGTCACACTGCTTCATTTCCAGTCCGTGCACATGCTGTAACTTTCTGCCTAAATCCCATAACTTTTTATACTACAAATGGTCTGGTTTATTTTTGTTCCACTTTTGTTTGTTTATTTATTATTAAATTTATATCCTGCTCTTCCAAAAGGAGCCCACTATAGCCACTCCAGACAGCAGTAATGTGGTAGCATTGGGGAAGCAAGGCAGCACAAAGAAATCAAGATAAATCTACTACTAATGCACTATTATTATGTCAAGAATGTGTTCCAGAATACACCCGCAATAAAATACCATTCTGGAGGGGGCCCATAGAAGGACCCATCATGAGCACAAATCATCATGAATGTGAATAACAACAACAACAATAAATAAATAAATAAATAAATAAATGTTGTTGTTGTTGTTGTTGTTATTATTATTATCCGCCCTTCACCAATAGGTCCCAGGGTGGGTTACAACGATTGAAAATTCAGTATTAAAGCCAGTTAAAATAAATTACAGTCACAGGAACAGGGTGTGTCCTGAAAACACACATTTCAGGTGTCAAAGCCTGGGGTAAGGAGTGTGCCTTCAGCATTTGCCAAAAACTGTACAGTGAATTTGTCAGATACACTTCTGTGGGGAGGGAATTCCACAACTTTGGGCTACTACAGAGAATGCCTTCCAGGGCACCACCTGAGGAGGAGGAACTACCAAGAGGGCCCCCTCTGCTGATCTTAACACCCGAGAGCTGTAGGGAAGGAGGAGGTGATCTCTCAGATATTTGGGTCCTAAGTAATTTAGGGCTTTAAACAATAGCATAAGCACCTTAATGCAACTGTTTTAGAATGCGGGTTATATGAGTTCTAAAAGCAACCCCAGCCAGTAATTTGGTCACTGCATTTTAGACCAGTTGACATTTCTGAATCGTCTTCAAGGGCAGCCCCAAGTAGAGCGCATTGCAATAGTCCAATCTGGAACTTGCCAGAACATGGAATACTGTGACCAAGTCATCTCTTTCCAAAAGGTGCTGTAGCTGGCAAACCACAAAGCTGGAAATAGGCCACTAGCTGTCAACCCTTCCGTTTCATTGCATGCAGGTCACTAGACTACCAAAAGGTCCTGTGTGTTCCAGAGGTATTGTAAGGGCACTTAGGAGTGATCAAATCGAAGGCTCTACACACCTCACCATTCCACACTAGGGTTGCCAGGTCCATGGCCTGAGACTGATCAACCGGGCCTGGCAACCAAGAGGTCTTCTGTATCTTTAAAAGTTGTGCAGGGGGAAGGGAGAATTCCACCTTGTGGTTTTTCCCATTATAGAGTTGCAAGAACACCTGCGCTTGGCTGACTTTCTCTACTCCTAAAGATACAGGATCAGTCTCAGGCCAAGAACCTGGCAACCCTATTCCACACTATGAGAAGAGTCTTGACAGGAGCATCAGCCATGTCAGCTGGAAGATTCCCCAGAGCAGCAGTTCCCAAACTTTTCTCCCCACAGACCTCTTGAAAATTGCTGCGGGTCTTGGTGAACACTTAATGATATTTTTCTCCCTGATGCAGCAATGGTGATGCACTGTGTTAGATGCTGCATTAATTTTAATTGTATTTTATTACTTCTTTTATTTCCTATACTGTATTTTATTGTATTACAATTTGAATTTCATATAGTACAATATAAAATACAATCAATAATACAACACAATATAAGATATAAAAGCAACAATAAAATACAATTAAAAATCATTATTAGCCCCATGCCTCCTGTATCAGGAGGGGGTGTTGAGCTAAGGTGCTACAGACCTAAGGCAGGCAAAGGGCCCAGTCCTGCCTGGCACTGGCCCTGCATGTGAGAGAAGGAACTTTCCAGAATGCCACCATAGCCAGTGCTGGCTCATAGTACTGGAAGGCTTCAAAGATCTGAAGCACTCTAGGTCCCATCTTGCAAAAAAGACCCCAAACCTCAAGGGTAAGGGTGGAAAGGTGTGTCGGTTTCAGTTCTCCCAGTTTCTCATTTTTCCAATCTTAAATTCAGTTCTGTAGCAATTTGCAATTAAAAAAAAATCTTCATTGGAAAAACCCCTTCATATAAATACATATATGCCACCCTGGGCTCCTATTGGGAGAAGGGGTGGGATATAAATCTAATAAATAAATAAATCCTTTTTTTGCACATTTCCCCCTAATTATGCATTTGTATACATTGGTTGAAGAATTGCACTGCAAATTTATAAGTGCAAATTTTGAAGGATGGCCATGTTTTGGATATTATTTAGGAAAATGCAAATTTGATAAATTCAGCCTTAAATGCAAACCAAATAGAATTTCCCCATCTGTACACCAGAGAATGAACTGTCTGCCCCCCCCCCTCAAGCAGACTCTAAGGGAATGGATACATGCTGAATTTCTGAAAGCAGCCTCTGTAGACATTTATTTATTTATTGCACTTGTATACCGCCCCATAGCCGAGGCTCTCTGGGCGGTTTACAGCAATCAAAAACATTAAAAACAAATATAAAATTTAAAACACATATTTTAAAAACAATTTAAAACACAATTTTAAAATTTAAAACAATATAAAAACAATTTAAAACACATGCTAAAATGCCTGGGAGAAGAGGAAAGTCTTGACCTGGCGCCGAAAAGATAACAGTGTTGGCGCCAGGCGCACCTCGTCAAGGAAATCATTCCATAGTTTGGAATGTTTAAATCTGGAGGGGCCCATAGTCTAACCAGCCGTGTCAAAGGTATGGACTGATCACAGATCTACAGAAAAACTCACTGAAGAAATACAAATTAAGCAGCAGTCTCTTCAGCACTCCGGTTATCTTTTATTGCAAGACACTGGTTGTTATGAGTCTATTAACCAATAAAAATAATCTAGGCACTGGCCTGTTTCCAAGGAAAATGACTTATGCTTGATAGATACATACATGTAGTTACAGAATCATAAAGATATAGATAGCTAATATTTAGTCCATGGTTTGGCACACTAAGCAATATTGAACTTGATGTTATTTAATTACTAGAAGCAAAGACAATTGTTTAAGTGCATCTACTGAAAAAGAGAAAATTTGATCAACAGTGAAGTGCTGCTATGCTTTGTTTTTAGGTAGAGTTTCACTATGGCTTGGGTGGAGAGGGAAAGTACACCCCTTTTTGCAAACCAGATTTGTAGCCTGAAATTTGCAGCCAGGGGGCATAAGGGGGGCAGGGAGATATTACAGAGGAGTCAGAACATAAACATACTGTATGTTTAAAGTTAAGAGCATAAGAAGAGCCTGGTGGATCAGGCCAAAGGCCCATCCAATCCAGCATCCTATTCTCATAGTGCCAACCAGATGCCTATGGGAAGCACACAAGGGGACCTGAGCACAACAGTACTCGCCTTACTTTAGAAGTGAAGGTGGAACATAACCATCATGGCTAGTAGACATTAATAGCAGCAGGGTTGGTGCCAGGCAAGACTGGGACCTTGAGCACCAGCCTGCCTTGGGCCTGTGGAGCTGTAGCCCAACATTCCCCACAGAGGCAACATGGGGCTAATAAGCCTGCCCATGTGCCCACCTACCTTTCATGTTGTGTAAATGATATGCACACATAGCGTGCATGCCTGCCAACAACCAAGATGGTGGTGAGGGCATCAGACCCTTAGGGAAGCCCCTGCCGCCATCTTGGGTGATGGTAGGCATGCATGCACAGCATTCACACTGATGGGAGAGGTAGGAGAAGCATGTGTGTAGGCTTATTTAAGCCCTTGTTGTCTGTATTGTGGGGGTGCCTAGGAGCTCCCTCTCCATGATCCATGTCAGGGTTGGGTTGCATGACCCAATACTCCCACAGATCACAGAATGGGCGCACCACCTTCCCACCCTAAGGAGGGAGCCTTTGGGGCCCCCTCTGAGCTGCAGAGGCCCTTGGCCAGGGCCCAACCTGGTCACCCTCTGGCGCCGGCCCTTAATAGGAGTATCCTCCGTGAATGTGTTTAATCCTCTTTTAAAGCCATCCAAATTGGTAGCCATTACTACATCCTGTGGTAGCAAATTTCATAGTTTAACAATGTGCTGTGTTACTCATGGTTCAATCCTATGCATGTTTACTGTGAAGTAAGTTCTATTGAGTTCAATGGGTCTAAGTGTGTATAGGATTGAAGCCTTAAATGTATTGTTCCTATTGAGCAATTGGGTAGATAGCGCTTGCACACATCCCCTTATGCCTCCGCACACACAAAAAAGAGGAAGAGACCTTCTAGTTTATTTTTTAAAAAGACCAATTTGCATTATATGTCCTAAAAACTCAGGTAGAAGGTAGAAATTGGTCCCACTTCCTTATTCAACTCCTGCAAAATAGAACTCTAATCCACCGTGAATAAGTCAAGCCACAGCTACGATTGTGTGTTTCAATACATTCAGATGGCCCTTTGTTTCATGACAATCTTATTTGGAAGCTGCTTGTGTTCGATGTGGGCTCGAAGTTCACTCATGTTACGCTAGCTGTGTGAGCACAGACAATGACCCACTCTCAGAAGCTGTTTGAGGCATGAAAGATTGAAGTCTCTGCTTGTCACAAACTGTTCGCATGACCGGAGTGGTATGCGAGGGGATAGCCTATAATAATACATGTAATGCAGTATATTAAAAATGACCATGAAAGCAAGGAGCTATAGTAACACCTGTTAAATGCAACAAGGATCTCCCTAAAAACTCAGTATATATTTGTCTAAAAGCCCATTGAAAGAGTAAGGTTTTAACACACACACCCTTGAAAATCTGAGTGGTTGGTGTAAGATGGGTTTCTCTTGAAAAGAGTTCCAGAGTTAAGAGTCATGGCTGAGGAGGGCTGCTCATAGTTCTCATTCATGTAATATCTCAGCTAAATGCAGAGCCAGGATCATAATATTCTCAGCTCCAAAATGGAAATGGACTGCCTTCAAGTCGATCCTGACTTATGGTGACCCTATGAATAGGGTTTTCATGGTAAGCAGTATTCAGAGGGGATTTACCATTGCCTCCCTCTCAGGCTAGCCACAGCTGCACAAGCCAGCCCCTTCCATGTCCGCAATTGCCAGCTGGGGGGCAACTGGGCTCCTTGGGACTATGCAGCTTGCCCATGGCTGCACAGGTGGCACAGCACATAACCCCTGAGCCACTCACTGTGGGGGTGATCTTTAGCTGGCCCTTTGCACCCAGGGGATACAAGCGGGGATTTGAACTCAGAGACTCTGGACTCCCAGCCAGGCTCTCCTCCCCACTGTGCTATACCAGGCCTAAAGCCCAACTGGAATTGATTGAGAAATTCAACTTTATCCAGCAATGCTTAAAGCTTGAGTATCAATGTGTTATACATGGTGCTGCCCTTGAGAATGATTTGGAAGTTGCTTCTAGTGCAGAATTGCGCTGCTAGAGTTTCCACTGGCTTACCTATGTGGAACCATATTACACCTCTTCTGAACGAACTATACTGGCTGCATGTTCATTTCTGAGCCCAGTCAAAGTACTGCTGCTTGCTGTTACAGCCCTAAATGTTTTAGAAGGCAAATATCTGCTGGAGCAGCTTCTTCTATCCCAACCTGTCTATACATTAAGATCTTCAAATGAGGCTCCATCTATAGGACAGGTACATTATGTATCTAACAGGCAGAGGAGAATTTTCAGTAGCGATTCCTCCGCTTTGGAATACCCTTTGCAAGGAGGTAAGACTGGTGCTGACATTACATTCTTTTGGGTAAGAGGTTAAGATGTTTTTATCTGCCCAGGCTTTTAAAATGTTCTGTATTGTTGCAGCTGGTTGAATTGGTTTGGTCTATTACCTCTCAGACATTATTATGTTGTTTTAATTTTAATGTTTGTTTGAATATTGTATTGATACTAGAATTTTTACATATCCCACTCTGGAATCCATGTTTGGATGAAGGTGCAGTTTAGAAATTTTATAAATAAATAAATATCTGCTCAGCTACCTTGCTCAGACAATGGAATGTTGACAATACCTGGAAATTCCTGAGTTCTGAATAAAAAAAGGCTTTTTGTTTAACAAATGCCTCCTTGAAGATAATGGAGATTTTCCCTCTTGAAGCAAAGTGCGAATCATGGTACCAGTGCAGGTTGGTCCATTAGGGCTAATAGGGTGCTGCCTTACCAACTGCAGTCTATCCTCATCCATCTCCCACCTGCCTGTCTTCTTAGTTACAACCAGTCCAGGGGGTGGCACTACCTTGCAGCTTCCTCCTCCTCAGTCTCAGTGTTCCCCTTGCAGAACTCAGCAGGGAGGAGCATGAGGACAAACCTAGATGATTTGGCTCCACCTGTCATTGGCTCTGGCTCCACCTAATGTTGGCCTCCCTGCCACTCCCAATGGTCACCAGATGCCACTGTATGGTACCAACAAAAGTAGCCAGCTTCTTCTGACAAGATTTCACTGATCATGATGAAATGGGCAAAGTTCAAGGTCTGCAAAGCACCCTGTCTGCATCTTCAGGTGATATAAACTGGAACTGACTGAAACAATTGAGACAGGAAGGACCAACAATAAATTCTTCCTCACCAGCATGCAAGATTTTAACCTCTACACAGAACTCAAAATCACCAATGGTTTTTTTTATGGTAAAAAAATGAGGGGTGCCAGTATTCATATCTTGATAAAAGTACTGTTCGTGCCAACACAAAATGGCTGGCATGGGCAGCAACAAAGAGAGATGCAGGTACTCTCTTGTCGTGAGCCAGACAAATTGGAAGAGGCTGCTCGAAGACGAGTCAGAAGATGAGGACTTGGACTGGGAGCCCAGGATAGGGGATGACAGTGGGATGAACTCACAGGACACCTTAAACCCCGTCTCAGACAGTACAGTTTCCCCCGCCCCTGACTTCCTTGCAGAATCACCACCTAGCTCATTGGACACTCTGCAGAGGGACTCGCCCTTGCTGCCCATCTCTGAGACTCAGCTGGGCACATCAGACAATTCCCCACCTAGCGCTGCCCAGTTTCCCATACCTGAACTGACTGTTAGAAGCCCCCCTTCATCAGAGGGGGAGCTGGAGATCAAACTACCTTTGCCCTGTGCTCGGAGGTGCCAGAGGTGGGAAGTTCAACAGTCGGTGCTGAGGAGGAGCCTCCGTGTGCAGGTGCGATCCAAGCCTACTTAAGCTGACTCAGGGGGAAATCCAGTTGCTGAGTCAGGCTTTAGTGTGGCAGCACCTACCCTGTGGAATTCCCTCCCCTTAAATATTAGTCAGGAGCCATCTCTGCTATCTTTTTGGTGCCTATTGAATACCTTCCTCTTTCAACAAGCCTTTTAAGTTGAGACTTTATCCCAGTCTGCATCTGTGTTGGAATTGCTTTTTAATGTTTTTAAACCTTTTTTAAAAAAACAATATGTTTTTAATCTTTTTTAAAAAATGTATTGAAAGCTTTTTGTTTTTTAAAAAAATGTTTTTAAAGATATTTTGTTTTAATGTATTCTAAAGTCTATTTTTATGATGTTTTCAAGTGTTTTTAGTGCCTTTGTTCCTGCTGGAGGAAGGGCGGGATATAAACAAACAAACAAACAGACAGACAAATAAATAAACATCTTATTGCCACGTTATCATGCTTAGTCAGTGTTAGCTTTAGGTTAATGAGGCGCACTGCTTTTGATGTATGTATAATTTTAATAAAAAGAGAGAAAACCACAGACAGGTCTACAACTGAGTCCATCGACAATGGACAGGACATCTCTCCCAGTGAGTACTGTCACAAAAACAGCCCTGAAAATCACCATATACTACCCCTCCTTACAGACTAGATTTAGCTTACAGTGACAATAGATTTATGAGCAAGAAAGTTGCTAGATAGTGGGTAAAAGACTCAGGGCAAAGGCCCATGATACATATTTACATAAACTAATTTATATGTATAGATACAAGTGCAGGCCTCTGAGCAACTTAAGAATGGTGGGTTGGATCTCCCTAGCACTGAGCTCTGCAGCATGCCCAGCCACCCCATAAGAAAAGAAAAAACATTTTAAAGGAAAGAAGGGGCAGATGATCTGGGCAAAGTGCAAAATACTGGAGGTTGGGCCCTCTAGTCACTCCCTGACAACACCTCTATTTATAGAACAGCATTTTTAGCACTCATATGAATCAGTTTTCAGATTGCTGCTCTTAAATCAGTTTGAATTTTCAAAAGTATGTTCATGTTAAGAATCCTATCTCTTTGTCTACCCAACCACCTACCCACACTCCATCAATATAAAAAATATTGATGATGCCCAAAGAAATTTGCACTGCATCTAAAACTTTACTTATTACCAGTGATGGGAAGCTTTGGTCCTCCAGATGTTGTTGGACTGCAGCGCCCAACCAGTATGGTCAATGGTCAGGGAAGATGGGAGTTGTAGTACAAGGATGGTGAACTGGATTTGGCCAGTGGGCCAGATCATATCTTCCCCACCCCTGATGGGCCAAATTTGACATGTGGGTGGGGCTACCCAACTGTCAATCACCTGATCTCACAATGATGTCAGGTAACCCTTTTTTATCTTCATAGTTTGAAATAAAACCTTGAAGCAAATGCAGTGTGCAAAGTTTAAATTTTGTAATTGTAAATGCTTATTTTAATCTTTTAATCTTGTGCTTAAAATGTTTTTATAACTGTATAATGAAATTCACACTTGCTCGTATTTTAAATGTGTTTTATCCTGTTGTACACCGCCCTGAGAGCTCAATGCTATAGGACGGTCTAAAAATGTAATTAAATAAATAAATAAATAAAGTGCCCTTCAGAGAGTTTTATGAGACTGTTGAGCACCAACTCCCCCAGGAGGAGCAGAGAGAGGAGTTGGTCAATAGATCAGGGAGAAGAGCCAGAGGTGGATGAGGTTTTCAAGGGCATTGAGGGAGGGGGTGAAGTCAACAGCCCGCCAATTCCCACAGACAGTCCTCCTGTCAACGCAGAGCTTGCTACACCTACAAGCGCCCCAACAGAGGCGTTGGGGGACAACCTCGCTTGAGCGCCAAATCCACCCCCCCCCAGGATTCCCTGCCTGGCACTTCAAATGCTTCCCCGCCAGTGGGTTCCCCGCCTGCTGAAGTCGAGCTAGCACCTAGCGAACCTGCACTGTCAGATGAGCAGGCAGAGGCTTGCCCCCCCCCTCGCCCTGCACAAGACGCTGCGAGAAGTAGGTTGGTCAGAAGGTGAAACTTCAAAGGAGTCAGAGATTACGGGCAAACACCTTTCCTATTTATGGCGGTGCCCCCCTGATTGGGGTGCTGAATCAAGTTACTCCACACGCTGCAGAGCATGCTTCGGTAGTCTAGTTAGGGTCAGTAGTGAGCCAGCATAGAGAGGTCTATGAAGTGCACTCCTTTTGATGTAACCATTACTCTAATAAAACAAGAATTAATTCCAGTCTCGTCACTGTCTCGTCTCTTGGACTCTGGGCAGGACAGAGACCCAACAATCAGCTGGTTGTCAGGCCTTGTGACGCCCCTTGCAAATCATTCCACAATACCAGAAAATCAGCTGATGGTCAGGTCTTGAGGAGCACTTTGCAAAGGGCTTTTCAAGACTCAGTCAGCTGGTCTGATGATTATGATGCCCTTTGCACAGGGCTTTGCAGCTGCCACCAGTCAGTAGTGCCTACCAACCCCTTTAGGCTAAGCCATGTCTTTACCTGACCCATATATAATGCTAGGTGTAGGGCAGGTGGACATGGCTGGGTAGGCCTAATTAAGCCCATGGGTTGGAGGTTCCACATCCCTGTTGTAGTTCAACAACATCTGGGGGGTAACATGTTCCCAATCCCTGACATGGCACATACATACTGAAATCTGACCATAAAGCAGAATTTACCTCTTTACCTCTTCTCCAGTGCCTAGCACTCTTTGGATGCCAAATAAATGTTAAGTACCAACAGTAATTAGAAACATACTGTTCCTCCAATTAAACATATCGCTTCCCTTCTAACTTCCAAATGATCTGGTCCAAGCTTCAAGGTATCCATTATTTCTAAGAGGCTTACAATTCAAACAGTTTATTAGAGTGAAGATCAAGAAAAACGAACAATGAAAACTGCTCATGTAGAAAATGGCAGGGGTTTTTAAGACAAGGTTATAACAAAGGGAGGGCTTTTGAAATTTGATGTATGGCAGCTTTTGAGTAAGCATTAAAGGCTTGGTAAGCAACTTTTCATGACAGTCATCACTATATAACCCACATTTATGTTGTCTTTAAAACACTGGCTCAAAGCAATTTGCTGCTCTAAACTTGATACCTTGTTTGCAATAACAACACTGTTTTCATATAAAAGGTGGTGGGGGGGAGGAATTTGTGCCACACATTAATACTGTACAACTCAGTTTTTACATATTTTAGTCACATCTTAAGCCTGGGAGTTAGTCAAACATGGGTGAACAATGTTTTTCTGAGGTTCTTTTGCAATTTGTAAAAGATAATCTCATATATATGTGCATTAAAATGCACAACACATCTTTAACAGAGCAATTCTATATTCACATTTTTTTGAGGATAGGGGGAGGCATAGTTACATAATGGCATCCAAGCAGTTCCCAGCCCTGAAAGTGGTAGGATTAATTTTTATTTTATTTTTTCCTTTCATTGAAATCAAAGGGAGAAAAATTAATTATACCAACTTCTGACCCCATGTAGATTCCTGCTGTGTTTGTGGGCACATCAATAAAATGAAGGGGAGGGACTTCCCGGAAGTGAGTGCCCAGCTGGTGGTTGCCTCTGAGAGATCTCTGCCTCAGAGGAAGCTTTTTTCAGTTTAAAAGCCAGCCAAGAGGAAACTTTGACTGGCTTAAATGTTCTCCAAGGTAAAGGTGAACCTATCAGATTTTCCACAGGACTTCGTTGAGCTGTCGGCGGCTGGAATTGATCAGGAATTCCCTGAGATAAGAAGGCATACCGATCGGCTGAAGATGGGGTCAGGACTTCCAACAAGCTGTACTGAAAAAAAGCGAGGCGTTTTTTCTTCTTCTTAAAAACGTTCTTAACCAGCGAGCCTCCTTCTGTCTAAATCTTATCATTTGGCTTAAATTACTACAGTAAAAGGGATTTGTTTACGAATCAGCAATTGAGAAATCTGGGTGAGTCATACTTCTCTTTTAAATATAATTAAGGAAGAAAGAAAATGTAAACAATTTATTTTATTTTTTTTACGACAAAAAGCTGGCCTGAATTTGGAGTTATAAAGATTAAAAACGGATGAGAGGCAATTATTATTTGATGGAAATATATTTTGGACTATTTTTCTCCTTGGATTATTTCTTTTTGGACGAATCTGCTGTTCGTATATGTTACTAATTGCTTGGTGTTGTGAACCAGAATTGTTTTGCATTCCTGGACGTAGATAAGAACTGTGCTGGCCGGACTACAATAATAGGCCTGGAATATTAACTCTTTTGTTGGTGAAGGAAAAAAAAAAGAAATAGACTGCCTCTAGGTTTTGGAACAGTGGTTAATATCAGAAATTAAAGGCTTCTTTTGAGAATGACAACTAGAAAAGCAGCTAAGGCTCAGGAGCGAAGAGGTTCAATTGATCCACAGGAAGGGGTTATACCCCCAGATATGTTTCAAAAAATAATGGAAGGGATTAGTGATCTAAAACAAGAAATGAAAACTGAATTGAAAGATATAAAAGACCATATTAAAACACAAGTGGATGAGATTAAAGGGACAATTGGGCAAATAATGGAGGATGTAAAAAATCCTGTAGAGAAAAGGCGGGTCAGAGGAGACATGATAGAAGTGTATAAAATTATGCATGGCATTGAGAAAGTGGATAGAGAAAAGTTCTTCTCCCTCTCTCATAATACTAGAACTCGTGGACATTCAAAGAAGCTGAATGTTGGAAGATTCAAGACAGACAAAAGGAAGTACTTCTTTACTCAGCGCATAGTTAAACTATGGAATTTGCTCCCACAAGATGCAGTAATGGCCACCAGCTTGGATGGCTTTAAAAGAAGATTAGGCAAATTCATGGTGAACAGGGCTATCAATGGCTACTAGCTGTGATGGCTGTGCTCTGCCACCCTAGTCAGAGGCAGCATGCTTCTGAAAACCAGTTGCTGGAAGCCTCAGGAGGGGAGAGTGTTCTTGCACTCGGGTCCTGCTTGCGGGCTTCCCCCAGGCACCTGGTTGGCCACTGTGAGAACAGGATGCTGGACTAGATGGGCCACTGGCCTGATCCAGCAGGCTCTTCTTATGTTCTTATGTTGTTATGTTACTAAAGAAAAGGTACAAATCTTGGAGAATAGAACAGATATATTAAATCTGGAATTAGAAAAAAATTTGGACTACATGGCTGTGATTGAATTGAGAAATAAAGAACATTGTTTGAGATTCTGTGCAATCCCTGAGGAAACAGGTGAAGATATCAGAGATAAAATTGTTAATGCTTTAGTAAAATTTCTGGATTTGAATGAAGATCGGATGAAATTTGAAATAGATAAAGTTTATAGAATTAATTCCAGATATGCAACAATGAAAAAAATTCCGAGAGATGTGCTTGTTCACTTTATAAAAAAGACGACCAGAGATATGGTATTACAACAACACTTCAACAATACCTTTAAAATTGATGGTAAGGAAATACTGGTGATGAAAGAAATTCCTATTAGACTTTTATGTAAGAGAAAAGAATATGCTTTCTTTACAGAAAAACTTAAGCAATGCAAAATTCAATTTAGATGGGATGTTCCAGAAGGAGTGATTTTTACATTCAGACAACAGAAATATCGATTGAATACTGTTCAAAAAGCAAGGGATTTCTTGAGAAAAGCTTCAAAAGATATGGAAGAAGATAAACTCAAAGATATGGATATAATTCCTGGGAAACAAAGTCAACAGGAACATGCAGAGGAGGGGAAGGAAGATGATGGATTAAAGGGAGCATCAGGTACATTTTAAAATACATGCTTAAAGATGGATTACAAATATCTAACTTGGAATATAAATGGAGCCAACACAGCGCAGAAGAGAAAGAGTTTCATTATTTGAAAAAATTAAAATTGGATATAATTTGTTTACAAGAAACTCATATTAAGAAGAAAGATTCCAAATATTTGATTTGTAAAAATTTGGGTGAAGAATTTATTTCGGCTGGATTAAAAAAAAATGGAGTTGTTCTTTACATTAACCCACAATTGCTTCCTAAATTGATATTACTGGATGATAGTGGTAGATTTGTGGGGGTTGAAATTACTTTACAGGGCATAAAAATTTTGATAGTGGGTATTTATGCCCCCAATGAAGATAAAACAAGGTTTTACACAGGACTTATGGAAAAATTGTCAGAGTTTTCATATGATCATTGGTGTGTCATGGGTGATTGGAATGGTGTAATCTCACCAAAAATTGATAGACTTTCTGAAAAAAATATTAAAGAGACACAGGGTAAATTACCGAAGATTTGCTTTGAATTGATGGAAAATTTAGAATTGGTGGATACCTGGAGATATATAAATGATAACGCAAAGGAATTTACTTATTTTTCAGAAAGACATAAAACATTCTCGAGGATTGATATGATTTGGATGTCTAAAAATCTAGTGAAAGATATTTTTAAAATGGATATATCACCAAAAACTTTTTCGGACCACAATCCTGTGATATTAACTTTCAAAAAAAAAAAATCTTGGATTTAGATGGAGACTAAATGAATCTTTATTACAGAATGACAAAGTAGTACAAGAATGTAAGAAGAAATTAAAAGAGTTTTTTGAACATAATTTACATAAAGGAACAAATGAAAATATTGTTTGGGATACAAGTAAGGCATTTATGAGGGGATATTTTATTAAATGTAACTCTGAATTAAAAAAAAAGAAACAACAGAAAATGCAATTAATTTTGGAAGAAATAAAACAAAAAGAGGAAGAATTGAAAAAGAATCCAACTAAAGTTTCTATTGTAAATCAAATTAAAATGTTACAGAATCAAGTATCAATGCTGACAGTTAGAGAAATTGAAAGGAAACCAAATTTTGCTAAACAAAGGACTTTTGAATTTGCAAATAAACCGGGGAAATGGTTAGCATATAAATTAAGAAAAGAACGTCAAAAAATATTATTTTAAAGATACAAGAAGGAGATGAGATGCTGACAGATAATGTAAAAATCAAAAAGATTTTTCATCAATATTATTCAACATTGTACAAGTGTCAGGAAATCCCATCTGAAAAAATAGAAGAGTATATATCTAAACAGAATTTGCCTAAAATTACAGACTTTCAGAGACAAGCTATTAATGGCCCTATCACGTCAAGAGAGATATCTGAAGCTATAAACAAAATTAAATCAGGAAAGGCGCCAGGACCAGATGGGTTATCTGCAGTGTACTATAAATGTTTGGAGGAAGAACTCTTGCTACCTTTACAGTATACAATGAATTCTATTTTGCAAGAGGGAAAGATACCGGATAGTTGGAAAAATGCTAACATAACATTAATACCTAAAGAGGAGCAAGATTTAACTAAAACAAAAAAATATCGGCCGGTATCTCTATTGAATAATGACTATAAAATTTTTACAATGATTTTGGCAGAAAGAATGAAAATAATATTGCAACAATTTATCCAGGAAGATCAATCGGGGTTTTTACCTAAAAGACAATTACGTGACAACGTCAGGGATGTCTTGAATGTGTTGGAATATTTAGAACAACAAAATTATAAACAAGCAGCTTTGATTTTCTTAGATGCTGAGAAAGCATTTGATAATTTGAATTGGAAATTTATGTTTCAGGTTTTGGAGCAAATGGATTTTGGAGACAATTTTATAAAATGGATTAGATCGATTTATACATCTCAGAAGGCTCAGATAATTGTTAATGGAGATTTAACGGATTCATGTGAAATACAAAAGGGTACAAGACAGGGATGTCCATTATCTCCTCTTCTATTTATTCTGGTCTTAGAAGTGCTGCTTAGAGATATAAGGCAAGATAAAAGGATTTCGGGATTAAAGATAAAAAAAGAAGAATATAAACTGAGAGCATTTGCTGATGATTTGATAATTGTATTAGAAACCCCTTTGGAAGGAATTAATGTATTGATGGACAAATTAAAAGAATTTGGACCGTTAGCAGGATTTAAGATCAACAATCAAAAAACAAAGATGTTGGTGAAAAATTTAACTTTAAGGGAACAGAAAGAGTTAATGGACAAGACAGATTTTACAATAGAGAAAAAGTTGAAATATTTAGGTATCATTATGACAAATAAAAATTCAAAGTTGTTTCATAATAATTATGAAAAATTATGGACAGAGATTAAGAAAGATCTGCTAAGATGGGATAAACTACAATTGTCATTAATGGGTAGAATATCTGTGATAAAAATGAATGTATTACCGAGAATGATGTTTTTGTTTCAAACAATACCTGTAATATCCTCTGATTTACCTTTTAAACAATGGCAAGAAGATATCTCTAAATTTGTATGGCAAGGAAAAAAACCAAGAGTTAAATTTAAATTACTACAAGACACCAAAGAAAGAGGAGGACTGGGATTACCAAATCTGAGACTTTATTTTGCTGCCTGCTGTTTAGTCTGGATAAAGGAATGGATTTTATTGAGGAATAAAAGACTATTGGACTTGGAGGGCCATAACCTGAAGTGGGGATGGCATGGATGTCTATGGTATGACAAAGTAAAAGTAAATGTAGACTTTAATAATCATTTTATAAGACGTCCTTTGTTGAAAATATGGAATAGATATAAACCAAGGTTCTATTCGAAAATACCATTATGTGTCTGAAGTCAAGAAGCGTTTTACAGAAGAGAAATGGCTGGAAAAGAGAAATGGTTAAGTTATCAAGAACTATTAGAAAATGTACATGGAGAATATATAATGAAAGAGAGAGAACAACTGATAAAGGAAGGATATAGTTCTCAATGGTTTGCCTATTTACAATTGTTAGAAAGATATAAAATGGACAAGAAAATGTATGGGTTTGAAATAAGTAAATCTGATTTTGAAATAGGTTTGTGTACAAATGATGAAAATACAATTGCGAAAATGTATAAACTCTTGCTGAAAATGGATATGGAAGAAGAACAAGTAAAAGAGTGTATGGTAAAGTGGGCAAAATTTTTTGGTTATAACATACAAATGGATCAATGGGAAAATATGTGGAAAAAAGGCTTGAGATTTACATTATGCTATAATCTTAAAGAAAATTTCTATAAAATGATGTATTGTTGGTACATGACTCCAGAAAAGTTGTCAAAAATGTATAGTAATGTTTCTAATGTTTGTTGGAAATGTAAACAACAAGAAGGATCATTTTATCATATGTGGTGGCTGTGTAAAAAGGCAAAATCATTTTGGGCACAGATAGGTAGGATGATGCAAAAAATTCTAAAGATAAATATTCAGTCAAAACCAGAATTTTTTTTATTGGGTTTTATGGATAAACAAATAGAAAAGAAATATGGAAGAATAATATTATATACGATTACGGCAGCAAGATTATTATATGCACAAAAGTGGAAAATGGAATCAACACCAACAACGGAAGAATGGCTATTGAAATTAATGGACTTAGTAGAGATGGATAAATTGACATGTTTACTTAGAGAAAAATCGACAGACACATTTCTTAAGGAATGGAAACCTCTCTTAGACTTTTTGTTGAACGATCAAAATAAAATGATGATATTGGGATTTGACGATTAACTAAGATAGCCTATGGAGAAAAGTGATCCTGTATGTATATATTAAGGGACAGGTTTGATATATATTATATACTTATAGCTGATCTGCAACAAATCGAAAGTCAACTATTTTATTTTTTTTTCTTTTGTTGTATTGTTATGTTTTTGTTGTTTGACTTTGTTTTGTTTGTCTTTTGAAAAATTTGAATAAAAATTATTAAAAAAAATAATGAAGGGGAGTAGAATTTTGGTCAGGCATGGACATACTCTACACCTCTGTTGCCCATATCTCACCCACAACTCTATCCTATTTTGATGATCTACAGGTAGAATGTCACTGGTGAAGCAGCTTAGCCAGCAGAGCCTTTCTGTAGCAGATGTGCTGTTGTAAAGCTGGCAGGTTTGCACTTCCAATGGCACTAGAAGCCTTCCTCCTCATCCTTGTTCTGACCTATCTGTACCAGGCATCCACATGAGCAAGACAGGCTAGCAGTTGCAATCCCACAGACAGTTCTAAGTGGGCAGCTTTCTCCAGCAAAGGCTGGAGGTGAACCTGAGGCCTTCTGAGTCTCTTCATCCAGTCCATCTTTCGTAAGCTCCTTCCTTGTTCTAAAGCAGCCTTTCCCAACCAGTGTGCCTCCAGATGTTGTTGGACCACAGTTCCCATCTTTCCTGACCAGAGCTTGGAAGATTACTTTTAAAAAGGAATAAATTACAGTTACAGTTACATGGCCCAAAAAAGTAGTAATTACCATTACAATTACAATTGCTTTGAAAGTAGCTGATTACTTTACTTTTCCTCCAAAGTAATCACTACAATTACATTTCAGTTACTTTAAAGAATGCCTACAAGGTGCTGGCCTTGGCTGCTGCACATCTAAGTAGCTTAAAACAACATTAAAAACAAACAAAAACATACAGAGGCAGTAGAATAATTATTTTTATTCATAAGATAGCAATGGTGGTCTCTCCACTGGTAAGGGTGGTGGGGAGGGAGGCTGAGGACACTACTCAGATCTTTGCACATCAAACCAAGTGCAACCCCCCCCCCACTCAGCCAGCAAGCATAATCTCTCTCACTTAACCACCTCCTGGACCCTGCCCTGCCACCAACTAAGGAACACTCACTCAAGCAAATATTTTCCCGAGATGCAAAAAGGTTAAAATACTGCAAATGCAGCACAGTAGCTAGAGAGTGTGGTGCAGGCCACTTTGTGTGCCAAAACATGTTGTCATCTTTCACCTCCACAGTTCTTTATCTCCATTCTGCTGTTGCCTCCTTCTCCTCCTTTATCCATGTTCTTGACCTCCAGACCATTTTCCCCTCCATTCCATTCTTCACCACCACTATCCATTTTTTAAAATAATTGTTTTCTCCACTCCACCCCATCTCACTCTCTGCCTCCTCCCTCGTTGCCTCCTACCCACCCACAGAGCATGAGGGAAGAGTGACGCTGTACAGAAGCCCAGTTTGAGGCACATGATTTTCATCCACAAATCAGAGGAGCAGAAGACTTTCCCCTGCTCCCCCCCCCAAGTAATGCCCAAAAGTAATTCTGGAAATGTTACAATTACTCCACAAAAGTAGTAAAATTACTCCTAGTTCTATTACAATCAAAATGTAAAGGAATTGCCCACTCGTTGCTCAAAAAAGTAATGAATTACAAGTAATTTGTTACTTGTAACTAGTTGCTTCCAAGCTCTGTTCCTGACCATTGGCGATGCTGGCTGAGGTGGTCCAACAACATCTGGAGGCACACTGGTTGGGAAAGGCTGTTCTAAAGGCTGTGGCTCTCCTGTGTTAGGTAGTTGTGGTAGCATAGGAAGTACCTGATTCCCCCAATAAGTCAGGCTCAGGGGGTGGCATCTGTGAGTGTTTCAGTGCAGGCTCTGGAACACCTGCCTCAGATTCCATTATCCCCAAATCACCAGCCTTGGGCTCTGTTGACTCTGAAATGCCAGCAACAGGAGCCTGGTCTGATCCCTTTGGTGGTACAGTCACCCTAGACTCAGCAGGCTTCATCACTTTTGACTCTGAGCTCAATGCCATTACCCTGATGCTGCTCAGTCAGCAAAATTATGAGTCTAGGAGAACTTCCACCATCCTACCATGGATCACAATGGTCTTCAGAGCCCCAGGAGTTTTCCTGACTTCGGAAAACACCTGGTGAGCTCTTCACTCAGATGAGTTTTAGAATCCTTCCCATTCTCATAGCCTTTCTGAGATCTGTTTATTTAAGCAGTCTTGTTTCCCCATTAATCCTTCTACCCTCAGTCAACCTTCCTTGACTTGCCACTCAGGTGGCTAGCCCCAGAAGTGCTTCCTTTCCCCCCTTCCATACCATGTCAAAGGTCACTGTGGCAAGGCTTGCCTGTAGTCTGGCTCTTTACTCTTTTCTTTTTCTGCTTCTTCTTCTCCGTACTTGTTCCCTCCCTGCTTGGAACCTCCTCTACATGTGCTGCCTGCCACTCCTTTATACACCAGCTGGTTGATTGTCTCTCTTTGTCTAGTGGGACTGCCCTGCCTAGATTCTGAAGGAGCAGAATCAATGGAAAGACAATACCCTTTATGTGGGAGGACTTGGATGTGATGGAGAGAAGAGTGTGTGCCTATCAAATGGCAAAACAAGGGAGGCTCTGATCTGTTATCTAATATTGAAGAAGCTGATTAGAGACTTTTTCTTATTATTAATCATGCTACCATGAATTCAGGCATTCAGCATATTGTTTTGGCATCATTTGACACAGATGAATTCATTTGTTCCCTCTACTACTATGCCAAGACCTTTAAGAATAAGGGGTGACTGTGGGTTTTGTGTGGGAAAGGAGCCACAACAAGATCCGTTCTAATTCATGTGCCAGTTCAAAGCTTACATACTTCAGTGATTGAAATCTTGCCTGCAGTATATGCCTTAACTGGGTGTGATACTAAAAGCAAATTCAGTACAAAGCACACTGCTCTTAAACATGCTAGAGTCACAACAGTGTCTGATGATGTTCAGGAAGGGTTATCTAACCCTATGCTGCAGGCTGCAGAATCATTTCTTGCAAGAATTATATCACCAAATTTCTCTGCAATGAATGACTGTTGAATTCAACAGTACCATCAAATGAAGCATCTTGACTTTCCAAAGCTGCCACTGACATCATCCTCCACACATCTTCACATAAAGAGAGCATATCTACAGAGCTATCAGTAGTACCGCACACTTGAGGATGTGACAGCCCTTAAAACATCTCTGTACGGCTTCACAGAGGAAGACGGTGTGAATGTTTGCCTCATACCACTGAAGAAAGTCTTCCTAATGATTTCCCCATTTCTTACACATGCAAGAAATGTGCAAGAGATACCGTTTGTAAATGCCATGCTAACATCATTTCTTGCTCCAGATTTTGTGATTTGTGGGTGTAGTGATGTTTGCCAACATCTATTTAACTAATATTGAGGACTAATGTGTGTTACAGTAATGTGTGTTATAGTAATAACTGTAACAAATAAAGAGGTTTATACTTCAGCAACATTTTACTTATTTTGCTCTTTGATCTAGGAATTAGTAATATAAACTGAATCTAGGAATTTTGATCTAGGAAGTAGTAATATAAACTGAATCTATAAAATTGTACTTTGCTTAAAAACAGATTTTAGGGCAATAAGCATGACAAATAAAATTGTTCAAAATATTCTTAAGAACAAAATTTATAATAATAATAATCTTCCTAAAATCAATGGTTTCTGAAAAAAATGATGATTTATTAAGCAAGGAAGCATAGCAGCCATTTTGTAGGTTTCCAGCCATTTTGGGGGGGAAAACTGATGGGGCCAGGATGATGTGACCAAGCCAGAAAATATCCTATGCTATCAAAGATCACAGCCCCAAAGAGAAACATTTTATGCACATTTGCCAACAAGCATATGGCTGGCCCCTTACAGCCTCTTCTTGTCTGTTTGGCTCACTTCTGCAGCTGACTGTTGGGCTTACCGCTTGAGTAGGGAGTTGCTGTATCAGCCACTCCCAGCAATAGGTTTGCACAATTAGTCAAGTAGTAAATTCTTGTATCATGGGAAACATCTCTTATTTGCACTCTGCTTGGAAAAGCAGTTTCTGTAAAAACTAATTGGCTGCAAATAAGATTTCTAATTGCACTTTTAAAAGGTTGTTAATTAATTACCTTTCATAAAGAACAGGATTTATAACCTCTGTTGTGATACACAGTCCATATTCTAAAATGGTTTGAACCAAAATGGTAATAGCCACTCAAAATTAGCATGTTATTTTGCCTATCAGGATAGCACGTTATGTGACATCACCTCTAGCATCCAGTTGTACAACATTACATAGGATGCTGCACTCATGTGCAAATTGAATTCATCCAAGAAACACTACAAGCATTGTAGTCTTTGTGTTATGAAAATAAGACACTTCAAAATATATTTACTTTCTGGTTTTTCTAGGCTTGTAACATAATGTTGTCATGATATTAGCAATGAGGTCACTCAGGCTGTCTGTACAACTCGATATGCAGTAATAGATGGAAAGATGTAAGTTGGCACAAAGTGGTATGGGGCAGATCAGGGAAAGAGCTTGCTTTGCAGTTTAGATACTGTAGGTTTAAATGGGTTATAATTATTATTATTATTTATTATTTATTAAATTTATATACCGCCCGACTAGCGATAGCTCTCTGGGCGGTGAACATAAAATAGTATAAAAATACAATGAATAACAGAATAATATTAAAATACAATCAACAATACAATAAACATTATTAAAATTACATCAATGTAACTTAAAATGCTTCAGAGAATAGGAAGGTTTTGACCTGGCGCCGGAAGGAAAGCAGAGTCGGCGCCAGGCGTACTTCCTCAGGGAGTAATATTTTATTCAGTGCTTTTTTTGGTAAAAAAATAAATGAGGTGCTGGTACTCATACTTTGATAAAAGTGCTTGTGTGCCAGCACAAAATGGTTGCCATGGACAGCAAAAGGATAGGTGTCGGTACTCCATACCAGTGAGTCCTTGCACTAAAAGCACTGCTTTTATGTGAGTCCTTGATGGACTACATTAATACATCACAGCATCTTCTGAAGTTCTATGTCTTGCATGTAAACACAAAAACTCCTGTTTTTTCTTTGCATATTGTTCTTTGCTGAGCTCAACAAATCCCATGACTTTCAATATCACCCATATGGTCATGATTTTGAGATAATGAAGTGGTACTCCAGATAATATGAAGGCTACATGTACCCAGTCAAGATTATGGTCAGCAATGATGTAAAATGAGATGAAAGATGAGCTATTTTTGGCATGTTGACCCTTTGCTCATCTTTCCTCTCTGTTTATATCATAACTTACCACACTGTTGATCAGGTACATGTAGGCTTGACTTTTTATTCCTCCCTTTCCTTTGCTCCAAATATTAATCCCTTACTGGATAATATTGCTTCCCTCTATAGAACATTGAAAGAAACCCAGACTTTCTTCTTCATCTCGTGGTGAAAAGTTTGGTTCATTCTCTGGTCATCACCTTGAAAATAGAGAATGTAGAATTACCTCCCCATCCCCATCCCCATGAGGCTCTGGTAATATGAGCTGTACCATAGAATGGAAAATTCATACCATGAATCACAGTTATTATCTGATAGGCTGCAGTATTGATGCAATCAATTTACCTATCCATTTTCCCTACAGGACTAGAATAGTATATGTCATAGCAGGTACAAGGTGACAAGCAGAGGTAAGCAGAGAAGAGGAAATGAAAGAGGGTGGAGAAGAGGGCCAGTAAGTTGATGTACTATTTTCCTTTACCATAATGGACTCAAATTTCAAAGAAAAATAATCTGGAGCTCCATTCTCTCTCACTCTCATACTTCTACACCTTCCATTGTGCAATGTTGGCTCATGTGCTATACTACTTTTTCTGGCTGCCACCTGCATATTTGTTTTGGCAGCAGAAGCAGGAAGTGGATAGAATTCTGAGGGCTTGGTGCTTTTGGTCCTTTCCATTGCTTATGTTTTTTCTGGGAAGATTCCACACACGCACACCCCCCACTGCTTTAACATATGTAATGTTATAGTCTGGCACGTGGAGGATATTTGGAGGGATGTTTTCTTGACATCAGTACAGTTGCCCTTTAAACATACACATAATAGTGTGGGAGATGCTTCAGCATGATGCAGTCCAATAATGCAGGGGTGCACATGTAAATACAGCATAACCATGTGATCAGAGCTGATTGTGAGGGTCTTCTGCAGAACTGACACCTTGCCAGCAGGAAGGGTTCTGATTCAGTGGGAAAGATCCATGTGATTGGCCCTGCACTCTTGGTCATATTATTAATCCCTGCAGAGTGGGATTACACATGTCTGAAACATGCCTCGATGTTTGTGTGAAGGGCACTGTACTTTAAAAAATAAAGATAAAATAAAATTAATAAAAAACAATCTCATAGTATGTCCAGACATAGGATCTTATTGTTGCTCAGTCTTAAGATATTTTAGGAAGGTCATTCTAAGAGTTTATAATATGCTAATGATTTAGTATTATGTCTCAGCCTGATTAACAGCTACCAAGTTCATTGGTGCCAGGACTAGATCTTAGTTCTTCAATATAAGACAAAATGAGGAATTGCACTACATAATAATTGGAGCAAAAATTATAGTTCCTCAACTATTAGGATGGGAGTACCTTGTCATATGAATAAATCACAGCTCCTCTCTAGGAAGGATGTTGCTTTTTTGTTTGTTTTCAAGTTTTCGTAGATATCAAATATCTATTTTCAAAAACAAAGAAGGTGAAAAGTTGGTTTTTCTTTTTTGTTCCCATGGAACTACGTTCTATAGACTTGAACCACTTATGTGAAGATTGTTTCTAGTGCAGATACTGTTAATTCCATTGTACCTGAGCATGGAGAAGAAACTCCCAAAGTAACAAGTGGAGGGATACAATATATTAAGCTTCAGTTCCCACCCTAGTATTGTGTGAGATTCAGCCTGCAGGCCTTAGGCTCTCAAGTTCTTCAAAAACCAGAACTATTTGGCATTTCACAGTCCCATTAACTCATTAATGTACTCTTTCTA
Source organism: Rhineura floridana (assembly GCF_030035675.1). Taxonomy (NCBI): domain Eukaryota; kingdom Metazoa; phylum Chordata; class Lepidosauria; order Squamata; family Rhineuridae; genus Rhineura; species Rhineura floridana. Next base: position 266,371,475 of record NC_084480.1, on the reverse strand, counting down.
CATTGCAAAGGCACATGCTTTGATTTCTTTTCAAATAACCTTAGAAACTCTGGTGGTTCCCAAGAGCTTTTGGAGAAACTTTACACAAGACCACAATACATTCTCACTACATTGACAATGTGTTCAAATAAGACTGAAGCAAAGAAAATGTAAGAAGTAGCGCTCTTCTAGCTAAGCTGGTTGTACAGAGTTGAAAGCAGCATCAAGCCAGACAAGCTCTGCTCTGTATGTGACTGTATAGTGTTATTTGTGTGATGTGTACTTACATCTCCAGACATGGATGAGTCTTACATGAGTACAACAGCAACTGTTGTAATCTAAGAAGCTATTTGTAGGATATGAGTGAATTCCTAGATATTAGGGAATTCTGAAGATTACTAGTGATTTAGAGCCAAGAGCATGTCAAAAGAAGTGATGTTTCTTCCCAGAAGGCTTCCATTTTACTATGCGAGGCTGTGCATGAGATTAATTAATTAATTTCTTACATTTATATCCTGCCTTCTGTCATGGAATCCACAGTGCCATACACATGGTTCCCAGACAGTCCCATCCAGAGACTGACTAGACTCAGACCTGCTTCGCTTCAGCAAGGTGGTGGCCTCATCTACTTTCAGACTACACCCTGAGATCTATCATTTTTGAGAGATGAGGGCAGTATGATAAAGACATTGTTTTCTATAGCTCATAACACACACTTCTTTTCTTGTGCTAATATTTTTGGTCAAATAGGTTTAGTAGGTAATTGAAGCACTACAAAAACATGTGAATAAAGGCAAGAGAGAAATGAAAGAGGGCACTAGTCGGTAATGCTTCTTATCATGCTACCTTCAACCTTCTATCTCCTGCCATCAGCCTATAAGACATGCATATCGAGGGACAGGCTAGATATTTTCAGACAGTTGAAGGATAGGTGGGGGAGTGAAAGAAGGCAACTGGAGCCACTAGTAAGGTGAGACAGGGGTTGCTTGGGTCAGGCTGAGAAGGGCAGCAGCAAATAAGCCAACAGAGAATGCGACACCACTTCAAAACATAAAGTGCTTTATGTGATATTAGCTTTTGTAGGTAGGATGTTTAAAGCAGGGTGCTGAACCTGAGGCCTGGGGGAGAAATCCAGCCATCTAGGCATCTCAGTCTGTCTCTGAGGACTCTTCCTCACCCCTCACTGGCCCTGCTTTGTAGTTCCTTGAGCAGAAGTTGATGGTGTGGTGGGGCTGCACCATTCACCTGACTCCTGACAGCATACTGGGAAGGAGAGGGTTGAAGTGATGGTGAAGTTGGTGTAGTGCAAATGTGCAGGCACAGCCAATCTGGCACTCCTGATCATGTCTTTGCACTGCGCCAACCTCCTCCCAGTCCTATGGTCAGCCTACCTTGTCAGGTGGGACAGCCACATTTCTAGGTGGGACAGCCACATTTCTAGGTGGGGCATTTAGGGGTGAGATGTGCATTGTGCCAGCCAGTTCCCTCCTTTCACTGCTGCAGAGGATGTGAGGGCCAGGCCAGGGGATGGGGAAAAGCAGTGGCTATCCCTGTCACTCCTCCCCCAACAAGAGAGTGTATTAACTTACATGACTAAAGTTTAATCTGTTGAATTGTTTCACCCTTTTTGAGAGATCCACAGGAATATAAATGTAAACGTACTGCCTTCAAGTCGATTCCGACTTTTGGTGACCCTATGAATAGGGTTTTCATGGTAAGCGGTATTCAGAGGTGGTTTACCATTGCCTTCTTCTGAGGCTGAGAGGCAGTGACTGGCCCAAGGTCACCTAGTACTCTTTATGGCTATGTGGGGATTCGAACTCTGGTCTCCCAGGTCATAGTCCAACACTCTAACCACTATGCCACCAGACCCAAAAGCTTGCCTTTGACTATAGCTACAGTACCCTTTCGCCTATGGTCTGTCCCTGTGTTCTGATTCTTCATGAACTGAACTACTTTGGTAAAGACAGTGAGCTCCTGAGCTTGGCTTTGATGCTGAATTAGGTATCTTGGTTTTAGATTCAAGCTGAAAAACAAACTCGTCCACACTACTTGAGTTCTTGATTTTAAAGGAAGCAAAAGCTGAGAGTATACCCTGCATACCCTGGACTTCAGGAAAGGTGATTTTAATAAACTTAGAACAATGATAAGTAAAGTTCCATGGCAAGTGACCCTAATGAAAGAAGGAGTCCAAGATTGGTGGGAATTTTTAAAAAAAGGAAATTCTCAAGGAACAATTGCAAACAATTCCAACAAGGAAAAAAGGCGAAAGACAGCAGAAGAAGCCAATGTGGCTACACAAAAGCTTAGAGATGACCTGAAAACAAAAAAGAACATATAGGAAGTGGAAGGAAGGCCCAGCCACAAAGGAAGAGTATAGACAGGTGACACAGAACTGCAGAGATGGTATCACGAAGGTTAAAGCTGAGAATGAGCTAAGGTTAGTGAGAGATGAGAGAAGCAACAAAAAAGCTTTCTTCAGGTACATGCACATTAAAAGACAGAGAAAGGTAGTTCAGCTACCCAATGAGGATGGCAAAATTGTACCAGACGACAAAGAAAAGGCAGAAGGACTCAATTTCTACTTTGGCTCAGTCTTCTCCCAAAAGAGGGTCTATGACCCTCCTGGCAAACGTGAAGTACAAGTTGAAGGGACAGGACTGCACGGGGCTGAAAACAACAGAATGAAACCAGCTAGGAAAAAGAAACCAAATGCACAGTTATAAGATGGGGGATACTTGGCTCAGCAGTACTACATGTGAGAAGGATCTTGGAACTGTTGTTGATCACAAGCTGAACATGAGCCAACAGTGCAATGTAGCTGTAAAAAAGGCAAATGCTATATTAGGCTGCATTAACAGAAGTATAGTTTCCAAATCGCATCAAGTACTAGTTCTCTATTTGGCATTGGCTATGCCTCATCTTGAGTACTGCATCCAGTTTTGGACACCACACTTTAAGAAGGATACAGACAAACTGGAACAGGTTTAGAGGAGGGCAACAAGGATGGTTAGGGGACTGGAAACCAAGCTCTATGAGCAGAAACTGAAAGAACTGAGCATGTCTAGCCCTAAGAAGAGAAGAGTGAGGGGTGATGTGATAGTACTCTTCCAGTAGAGGAGGGCCAGGATCTCCTCTTGATCATTCCAGTGTGGAGGAAATGGAATAATGGGTTCAAGGTAGGAGAAGCCAGATTTTGGCTGAACATCAGGAAAAGCTTCCTAACTGTTAGAGCAGTACAACAATGGAACCAATTACCTGGGGAGATGGTAAACTCTCCAACACTGGAGGCATTCCAGAGGCAGCTGGACAGCTACCTGTCAAGTATGCTTTATTTATTTATTGCATTTGTATACCACTATGAAAAAGAAAAAAAGGGGGGTTCAAAACCCAAAATGACCAATGAAGTTGTAAAATGATTTATTTTGTCTTCTTAAAATGCCCAACGCGTTTCAGCTTTATTTTATCAGCCTTCATCAGGGGCTATAATACAAACACATATATACATACATATGATTACATTTTGTTTAAAATTCATAATAAACAGTAAGAAAACACCCAATTTTTAAAAAATTACTTACATTCTTTTCTATCTACTTCTTTCTTTAGCTGTTTTTAGCGTTCTCTTCGATTTCCTTTTCTTAATGTTGTATACTGGCACAAGAGAATGTGCTTTTATATGTAGAGTAGTACTCAGCTGTGATGTGTATTTCATTGCCTTTTCAGAAACTGCCTGTAAGGGATCCTCTAAACACTCTAAACCATTATAAAAGAGGAAGAAAATCCAATTCTCCATTCAAACCTAATATATAAGTAATATAAGATGTGGTAAAAAGGGCTCACCATTAGTAGATCATTTTCTTGAATGTAAACATACTATGAAAGATTTTCATTTTTGGGGTGTGGAAAAAGTATGGGGACCTAATAACAACAGACTCCTAAAAAGAGAAATATGGTGGATTTTAGCTTTAAATACTCTATCCCCTTTAGGTTTGAATGGAGAATTGGATTTTCTTCCTCTTTTATAATGGTTTAGAGTCTTTAGAGGATCCCTTACAGGCAGTTTCTGAAAAGGCAATGAAATACACATCACAGCTGAGTACTACTCTACATATAAAAGCACATTCTCTTGTGCCAGTATACAACATTAAGAAAAGGAAATTGAAGAGAACGCTAAAAACGGCTAAAGAAAGAAGTAGATAGAAAAGAATGTAATTTTTTTAAAATTGGGTGTTTTCTTACTGTTTATTATGAATTTTAAACAAAATGTAATCATATGTATGTATATATGTGTTTGTATTATAGCCCCTGACGAAGGCTGATAAAACAAAGCCGAAACACGTTGGGCATTTTAAGAAGACAAAATAAATCATTTTACAACTTCATTGGTCATTTTGGGTTTTGAACCCCCCCTTTTTTTCTTTTTCATATTGACAATTGACCACCACCCTCCTTTTTTATTTGTATACCACCCCATAACCAAAGCTCTCTGGGCGGTTTACAACAATTAAAAGCATTAAAAACAACATACAAATTAAAAAAAACATTTTAAAAAAGCAATTTAAAAACACATGCTAAAATGCCAGAGAGAAGAGGAAAGTCTTGACCTGGTGCTGAAGAGATAACATTGTTGGTGCCAGGCGCACCTCGTCAAAAAATCATTGCATACTTTGAGAGCCACCACTGAGAAGGCCCTCTCTCTTGATGCCAGACTCCCAGCTTCCTTTGGAGTAGGCACCAGCGTGGAGCGTAGTGTATGGGTGGGTTCGTGTCAGGAGAGGCATTCCATCAGGTATTGTGGTCCCAAGCCATGTAAGGCTTTATAGGTTAAAACCAGCATCTTGAATCGAGCTTGGAAACATACAGGCAGCCAATGCAAGCGGGCCAGAATTGGTTTTATATGTTCGGACCGTCTGGTCCCTGTTACCAATCTGGCCGCTGCATTTTGCACAAGCTGCAGTTTCCGAACCGTCTTCAAAGGCAGCCCCATGTAGAGTGCATTGCAGTAATCTAACTTGGAGGTTACCAGAGCATGGACAACTGAAGCCAGGTTATCCCTGTCCAGATAGGGGTGTAGCTGGGCCACCAACCAAAGATGGTAGAAGGCTACCTGGGCCTCAAGTGACAGAGATGGTTCTAGGAGAACCCTCAGGCTAAAACCTGCTCCTTCAAGGGGAGTGCAACCCCATCCAGGACAGGTTGGACATCCACCATCTGGTCAGAAAAACCACCCACTAGCAGCATCTCAGTCTTATCTGGATTGAGCCTCAGTTTATTAGCCCTCATCCAGTCCATTGTCGCAGCCAGGCACTGGTTCAGCACATTGACAGCCTCACCTGAAGATGAAAAGGAGAAATAGAGCTGCGTGTCATCAGCATGCTGATGGCAACGCACTCCAAAGCTCCGGATGACCGCACCCAACAGTTTCATGTAGATGTTGAACAGCATGGGGCACAGAAGGGAACCCTGCGGAACCCCATACTTGAGAGTCCAGGGTGCTGAGCAATGTTCCCCAACTACCACCTTCTGGAGCCAACCCGCCAAGTAGGAGCGGAACCACCGCCATGCCGTCCCTCCCACTCCCAACTCAGCCAGTCTTCCCAAAAGGATACCATGATCGATCCATCCTCAGTGAGGGAAAGTCTTGAGTGAGCATACTTCTGGGGGCTCTTCCAGATGATGCTTTTGTTGTGTATTCGCCTTGCCTTGTTCACTGAATTTTTCAGAGGGTTCTATTCTTCAATTGCTCCTCTTCTTACAACAAGCTATTAGTCTTTAAATTGAGGTTGTCATTGTCTGTCATGTGACAAATTAAAAAGACAATTTCCCAAAAAAATCTTAGAGGGGGGAAGCACAACTTTAGAGGGGGCAGTGCCCCCATTTGCCCCCTCCGGCTACAGGCCTGCCTCCTCCCTCTTTTTCTTCATCTCAGTATGCTGCAGTGACTCAGCTGGACAGAGGTCAGATGAGTGGCACAGCCTCACTGCTACATCTGCTGCTGTCCTTAAGTGTTTTTGCTGGCTGGAAAGTGTCCTTGAATTCTGATCATTGTTCTTGCTTGCCTGGGTGGAGAGTAGTGTGTATGTTTAAACTAGCCTACTGCCCAAAAGTAAAACGTACATTCATTGCTCTGCTCACTTTTCCAGAGGGTTGCCTGGAAGAGAATGCAGGCCTCAGGCTAAAAAAGGTTCCTCATCTCTGATTTAAAGAGATGCTAAGGGAACAGTATTGGTCTTAAGTAAATACAATGCAGCATAACGTTCAGCATAATCTTTATTCAGAAGTAAGTCCCATTGTGGCCACCTCTTAGTAAGCATATTGTTACATGCACCCCAGTCTCTGATTTCTAGGGTGCCAGCACATAGCTTGGATCATTGGTTTCATTATTATTATCATTTATTAAATTTATAAGCCATGCTTCTCCCAAAGAAGACCAGGGCATCAGTTACCGGAGACTGTGGTGTCTTTGTGATATATGGTTTTATTTACACACATATATACACGCTAGGGTTGCCAGGTGTCTGGTTTTCACCCAGAGACTCCGGTTTTGGGGGGTCTTCTCTGGGTCTCTGGGTGAGTCACCCGAATCTCCGGACTCTTAGCTTTCATTTTTTTAAAAATTAAGTTTCTAGGTGGTCTGGTTCAAAAGATATAAACCAAAACATCAGCCACTCCCCTGGCGCAACTTCTGTTAGTACCGGCTGTTCTAATCCCTGCCCTTTCAGGTTTGTAACCAATAAGTGAAGTCAGGGTTGTGATTGACAAGATTTGTTGACCCCTGGAAATACCTAAACCCTATTTAAAGTTCTGAGAACAATTTCCTTTTCCTGCTTGTCTTGCATCAGGAATTCAGTAAATTTATTGTTTTCAGCAGCATAAAGAGTACTTTCTCTGTACAGGATGGGAACTTGCTTCTGAGTAAACATGCATAGGATTGCACTACAACAGAAGATCACAGTAGGATCTTAGTGGGCATACACAGTAAACAATTTTAATTATAATAAGTGTGCATGCCATTTTTAATTACTTGCAAAAATGGCATATCATACTTTATCTTTCAAATAATTTTTGAACAGAAGTTGTAAAAAGTGTAAATGCTGCAGTGTTATACTTTTCTAATTAAGGCGTCAAACAAGTTTAATTTTTACTGGACTGTTGAAGAGGGCAGTTTATTTGTCTTATTCATAACCTGTTTTGAAAACCGTTCCAATGTGGTGCTTTTCTGGGAGTAAAGCTGCAATGCTAATTCCACATGCCTGAGAGTTAACCCCATTGAATTCAGTAGGATTTACTTTTGAATAGACATGGTTAGAATTGTGCTGAAAATCAGTGGGACTTTTGAGTGAACATAGAAAAGGATTGTGTTGTAAATCTTTCTCTCCCCCTCCAATCCTTTTTTTTTTTAAAGCAGTTAGGCAGGGCTTACTTAGGTGCCATTGTTTTTATTTGGCAGGAAACTAATGCTTAAAAAAAAGTTCTGCAATGGCCAACTGGTTTTGACAATAAACTATTATATGGGGTATATTTTTACATTTCCAGTGTGTGTATATGTGGAATACTTCCAAAAACCCTGTGAGGTAGGGTTGGAAACCAAGACAGCTCACAGCAAGAAATAGAGCCATTTAAAACCCAATAACCATACAAGTATAAAACAGTTGAAAAACAGCTTAAAGTGGGATGATTCTGAATTTTGGATTGGGTGAGTGAAGTTCCTTATCACTGAATTGCAGTCCTGTGCATGCTTCCTTGTTTGAGTAAGACCCATTGAATACATTGGGACTTGTTTCTGAGTAAACATGCATAGGATTGCACTATAAATATCTTTACAGGTTGTGTAAATAATAAACATCTTTGACATTCATGCTTATATAAATATTTCTTCATACTATGTCTTGATATGTATCTGATTTCATACTATTGTTGTTACATGCCTTCAAATGGATTATGACTTATGGCGACACTATGAATCAGCAACCTCCAATAGCATAGCTGTAAATTATTATTTACAAATTATTTTTTCCTTCAAATGTTAAGCGTGCCCTTCTTCCTTAGGGTGGTCATGGTACCCCTCCCTCTATTGTTTTCATCCTGAGGGGCAGATTAGGCTGAGAGATGGTGCATAGCCCATGGTCACCCAGTAAACTTTGTAGCTTATTTGCATTTAAAATTTAATTAACATGATTTATTGCAGGCAAAGTTTATGAAGTAATGCACTTCCCCATAATACATTTAAAGCTCATCCAACTCGCATTTAAACTGCATGACTTCCTCCAAAGAATCATGGGAAGTGTAGTTTCCCCATCACAGTTATAGTTCCCACCACCCTTAAAAAGCTAGAGTTCCCATGGTTCTGTGATGGGATTCATGTGTTGAATGTGCTTTAAATGAATGGTGTGGATCTGCCCTAGTATGTTGTGCATTCATTAGTGAACTGAAAAGAACAATTTTAAAAGATACTTTTTAAAACAGGGCTGTAACTCAGTGGTAGAGCACATGCTTTGCATGCAAAGGTTCAAAATTCAATTTCTGGAAGAGACTATTGCCTGGAATCCTGGAGAGCCAATGCTAGTCCATGTCATCGGTACTGAGCTAGACTATATCAAATGATCTGTCTTGGTGTAAGGCAGATTCATTTGTGCCTAAAAGAGGAAAAAGACCCAAGGGCCACAGTGACTCCGAAAGTTATTTATGCATTTTGTTTACAACATTTATATACCACTTTATTGTAAAAAAAACCCCTCAAAGCGGTTTATAGAAGGAATTAAAACAAGAAAATTATTGGCAAAAACAGTTAAAGACAGGTATTTAAAAATATTCAAAATAATAAAACCAACAATGAGTTAAAAACAGGTAAAGAACACAATAGCTTCTACATGCCTGGGTAGAATTGCCTGAATAAAAATGTTTTTTGCAGGTGCCAATATGAGTACAGTGAAGTGCCTGCCTAATGTAAATAGGCAGTTCCAAACTGTAGGTTCTGCCGCACTAAAGGATCAATTTCTTACAAGAGCAGAACAAGTACTATGTGGCACCCGTAACATAGAAAGTACACCTTGAACTTGGCCTGGTAGCAAATTTGCAACAAGTGCAGATTTCAGAGCAGAGGTATTATGTGCTGATAGGGTCTCACTCATGTCAACAATTGTGCTGCAGCAATCTGCACTAACTGCAGCCCCCGGGTCAGGTTGTGGGGGATTTTTGTGATCTTGGCTGACTGACTGCCCAGATTTTTTAGTTTTGGTTAGGAAGCCTGACTAGTTGTGGGATGCTGAGTTTTCTGCCCTACTGAAAGGAATCTTGTTGTGGTTGGTATGGTATTGCATTTAGCAAATCATCACTGTCTTTTTTCTATTTCCATTTTGTTTACCTCTGACCGTATTCCCTTAAATTCATAGAAGCAACAATAGTGGTTTCATGTGGTCAGCTCGACCCCCTTAAACCCACTGATGATGCACCTTGTTATTTGCATGATGGTTTGTTTCTTGCCCAATATTGGTAAAAGACAATTCACATACTGGGAAGTGTGGCTTCAATTGCTGTTGTTCCCAATCTACTGCCTGTGAAGGTAGACCAAACCATGTGTGTTTTTTCTCTGTCAGTTATTACTCACTGGAATTGGGTTGGCTGTCAAAGTGAGTTTACAGCAGCCAACAGAGTAGGCAGGAAAGAGTAGAGAATCTTCTTAACTTTTACTCATTTCTCATACCTCTCTCCAGTGAAGGGCAAGTCTGTAAAGAAGTTTGGAGCAACCATGTTAAAAGGCAGGCAGGGCATTCCAGGCAGGGTGTTGCCAACCCTGCTTTGATATGGGTATAATTGCAGAGGATCTGTAGTCAACCCTTACCAACAGCACAATCCTAACAATATCTACTTAGAAGTAAGTCCTATTGAGTTCTATGGGGCTTAGTCCCTTAGTAAGTGTGCTTACAATTGCAACCTTCAGGGGCATCCATCTTTACTCCCCAAAGCTCCCATCTAACATCTCCACAACACTAGGCTTCCTTCCTACAACGGCCTTCTGGTGACTGGCCTGGCCTGAGGACACTGAAACCCTTCTTGTCAGAAGCAAGTAGGCTAGATTAAATGTTCCTTATCCAGGCCGTCTAAGCAGTTGAGAAGGAATGATCCTGTCACTTCAGTTGGATTTGGAAACACCCTAATTTAGCTAAGATTTCTATCTTAATTTCCAGACAGAACTTTTTTTGAGTGGTATACTTTAAGCAACTGTGGTTGATGCTTAATGTATCATGCTTAATGACATCACTAGGGCTCGCCTCTATGACATCACTAGGACCCTCCCTATTACATCAGTAGGGCATGCCTCATGACATCAGTAAGGCACACCCCATGACATCAGTAGAGGCTTTTCAAAATCTCAGGGTTTGGGATGCTTCTGACCTGGCAACTCTAATACATGCTGAGCATAAGGTGGAAAGGCTCACAGCATTAACACTCTGACAGATCTTGGTCCCCCATTAGGTTTCTGTCCTACTCTCAAAGCTATAGCTTTGGCTGCAGTACAGAAAGCAAGTCAGGCCTCCTTTCCCAAGCTCCCAGCCCAAGATGAGACAGGCCACTGGGCTATTATTCTCTTTTACACTCACCAGTGAAACTATCTTCAGAATCCCTAGTTAGCCGTTTCTGAACCCTTAAGTCATGCAAAGAGTTACTTAACAGCCTTGGCTAGAGCCATTATATTAACAACGAAGACTGGTGGCTTGATCACTTCAGCAGTCTCTTCCTCTACAGCAGGGATGGAGAACCTTTTTGGTCTGCAGTCCAGATTGTTATCTCCCCCTACCCCATGGGCCAACATTGACAGGCGGAAAAGGCAGCTAACAAGTCAATCATCTGATGTCATTTTATAGATATAAAACCACAACTTGGAAGGGACCCAAAGAAGACATCCAGACCATCCCCATAATCTTATAACACTATATTGGTTTGCAGCTTAATTCTGTAATTGTATGTACACTTACTTGGAGCAAGCCCCATTAGACATATTCGGACTTACCTCTGACTAAACATGCAATTAAAGGAGAGACAATTAATTTGACCACAGAATATTCCAGACACATTTGCCCAGCCTCTAGGCAATCCCTATTTCCTCATTGGGCTACAGCAGAAGTGGGACATCTTTTTGGCTGAGAGCTACATCCCTAGATCTTGGGGAGGGGGAAGAGGACAATCTTTTGTGGTGGTGGAGGACACACTGGTCAGTGCCGAAAAGTGAAGTGGCCTACTCCCTTTTTCTTTCTTCCTCCCCATCCAGACAGCTGTCATAGAAAGGCCAAATTGTTCTTGCCAGTGGTCTGATTCCAAACTGATAGCTTGCAGGTTGAGGAAAGTAGGTTGAGGGCTACATGTGGCCTTAGAGGTTCTCAGTTTGGCCTGGCCTACGTGTAACACAATAAAAAAGGCAGCCCTGTTCATTCATAACAGAAAAAATAACCTTAAACTAAGAGTCTAGTAACAGCTTTATTAGGCTCAACCAAAACGTCACATAAAAAGAGCGCAAACTTTCAAGTTCTCCAGAACTCTTTCATTAGGCCAGTTTTTACCCAAAGGAAGGGCGGAACACATGAACAGAGACCTAACCCCCCAATATGTACAAAAAGTAGGCTGGATATTATAGCCATGAAGTCTACATTCAGATTAGCTTCACTCAGACAATCAGTAGAGCTTCCGAGCTGCTGGAGAAAGAAGTTGAAGCTGAAGAGATCTGAGGGTTTCCAACGGAAATAATAATAAAATTTTATTCGTTAGTCGCCCATCTGTCCGAATTAACGGACACTCTGGGCAACGTACAACAATACAAAATACAATATAAAACAATATACAGTCAACAAATCACAACATCAACATCAATTCATCTAAAACCATCTTTCAATTAATACACTATAAAAACTAGTCCGCCCCAGAAATCCCATAGGCCTGCCTGAATAGCCAGGTCTTTAAGGCTCGGCAAAAAGCCATCAGGGAGGAGGCATGTCGGAGGTCAAAAGGAAGCAAGTTCCAGAGGGTGGGGGCCACGATCGAAAATGCCCTCTCTTTGGTCCGCACCAGCCTAGCTGTTTTCACCGGTGGGACCGAGAGAAGGTCTTGTGAGGCTGATCTTGTTTGGCGGCATAATTGGTGATACTGGAGGCGTTCCTTCAGATAAACTGGGCCGAAACCGTATAGGGTTTTAAAGATCAGTACCAACACCTTGAATTGGGCCCGGTAAACAACTGGTAACCAGTGTAGATCTACCAACACTGGGGTGATATGATCCCGGCGACAGCTCTGCTTTATCAAGCGTGCCGCCGCATTCTGTACCAGCTGCAATTTCTGGACCGTTTTCAAGGGTAACCTCACGTAGAGTGCATTACAGTAGTCTAAGCGAGAGGAGACCAGGGCATGTATCACTCGTGGGAGCAGATGTACAGGAAGGTAGGATCGCAGCCTCTGTACCAGATGTAATTGATACCAAGCTGCCCGGCTCACTGCCAAAACCTGAGCCTCCATGGATAGCTGGGAGTCAAGAATGACCCCTAGGCTGCGGACCTGGTCCTTCAGGGGTAATCTCACCCCATCAAGCACCAAGTCTAAATTTCCCAACCTTCTCTTATCACCCACGAGCAACACCTCGGTCTTGTCGGGGTTTAGCTTCAGCCTGTTCTCTCCCATCCATCCACTTATGGACTCCAGGCATTTGGACAAGGTATTCACAGCCAACTCTGGTGAGGACTTAAATGAGAGATAGAGCTGAGTGTCATCCGCATATTGGTGACACTGCAACCCAAAACTCTTGATGATGGCTCCCAGTGGTTTCACATAGATGTTGAATAGCATGGGGGAGAGGATAGAAAAGGACGGTCCAATACACTGCATACTAAGGCTGCAATCCAATACACACATACCTGGAAGTAAATCCCATTGAACCCAATGGAGCTTACTTCAGAGGAGACATGTATTGGATTGCTAAAACAGAAAGTAGGTATCGACAAGAACCTAAGAAAAACCCTCCCTGCCTTCCCTGCGTTACTTTACTCTCCTTCACCCAAAAAGAGCAAGCGTAAGATGAGCGGGAAATGACGTCACGACGTTCAGCTCCGTTGGCGTTCCCTCCGCGCACAAAGACACGCCCACAGTCAGTCCTAGCTTGTACTTCTTTGGACGAGTGTGCGAAGGGTGGGCCAATTGCGGGCGCGGGAGGGGCAAAGGAGGTCTCCTGCGCGCGCAGCTCTTTCCGTCACCTCCCCCCCCCCCTCCGCTTTGCCTGAGCCGTCTCCACTACAGCAGACCCAGCACCAACCGCCACTACCTGGCCCCTCCCCTTGCGCGCGGGGCCGCGCCTCGTGCTGGACAATAGCGGCGCTGCCGCAGCCGAGTTGTGTCTCACCCAAATCAGCCCGACGTCGCCGCATTTGTAGCAGCCACCTGGGCCCGCTCACCGACACCAATGAGCGGCGGCACGCGGCCGTCCCGGCTGCGGAGCTGACCGGGGCATTCAGACCTTGAGCCGGGACTTGCCGCAGCCGCCGTCGTCGCTGGTGCTGCTGCCTCCTCCTCCTCCTCTTTGACACTTGCTTTCCCCTCAGCCTTCCCTGGGACTGCGTCGGTAGGCACAAACCTTACCGAACCCGGAGCGACCGAGCAAGAGGGGTGGGTCGGGGAGTGGGGAGAGCCCTTTAAACGGCTCTATCCTTTGACCAGCTGCCGGTCCTGACCCGTTCCCGGTGCGTGAGGCGGGTGAGAGAGGTGGGCCTGGCCTCGCTTCGCTCCGGGAGCCTGGCCTGGCTTTTGTGGGTGCTCCAGAAGACGAAGCGGCGGCGCTGCCTCCGTTTCAATGGAAGTATGTTATCAGCTGCCGGTGCTGCCGCTGGACAGGCCGGTCCCACAGCATGTCCTCAGCCGCAGAGGGGCCATCAGCTTCAGCTCCAGTTCCGCGCTCTTTGGCTGCCCCAATCCCAGGCAACTCTCCCAGGTGAGGCGGCCCCTAAAATTCTCTCTCGGCTCCTTCTAATGCAGAAAGGGGGGGTGTGAAGAGTCTGTGAAATTGGGGGTTAGGAAAATAGAAAAGACCAGATCAAATGCACCAAAGAGCCGCTTGCCTCTGCTGAACAGGCTGTTTTTCCTCTTGTCAGTCCGTTTCTAGTTTTGTAACGCTGGGTAGAAATGCACTCCAGAGTACAAGGGATGCCTTTGAGGGTGCTTTACTGTATTGATCTGCTTTTGTTGACATATTTCTTCAAGGAAAATTACGCTAGCTTGCGGTTTTATGGCTGTCTTTTGCGAAATACTACTACTAAGATTCTGGAAAGGGGGAGCTATCAGCTGGTTATTGCCAATACACCTGCAAATTTATTTTGCAAGATAGCTGTAGTGATACCTTTTAAAGACTTCAATATTTTTGTACCCTTAATATCAGAGTAGTTATAAGAATTACGGAGGATGTGATTCAGTCAAACGGAAGCAATTTTAAGATATTATTGGGAGGATTAAAAATTAGTGGAAGTGTTTACCTTTGACTAAATTGCACCCAATCTGTTTAAATGTTTTGTGAATGATCGACTACCTCCCTTAGATTAATGTTCATCCTTTTTCAACCACTGAAACTTTTAAAATTGATTTACAGTGGGTTTTTAAAAACTTCATACTCTATCCAATTCACATTGAAAGATCCCAATGTGAATTTTAACAGTAACAAATTTAACCGTAATAAATGTAGGTAGGCGATGGAGTGTGGGAAAATAGATTTTGTTGCCATTTTTGGCTCTCTTCTCTGCAAATGTTTTCAGGATTGAGTTGCCCATCTGTTGTTGCCCTGATGCAGTCTGCTGAGATTTCCCTGCAAATGATAACAAATCTCTGAATTTTAAGGCATCTGCCCAGAATAAATATGATATATGCTTTACTGCAGATTCTTGAATATTCTCTTTAACAGCACAATCCTATACATGTTTATTCAAAAGTAATGAGTTAAATGAGGTTACTCCTAGGGGAGCTGGTATAGGATTGCAGCCTAAACTGAATATTTTCTAAAGGTACTTAGGCTGCAGTCCTATACCCACTCACCTAGGAGAAAACCCCATTTAACTTATTTCTGAGTAGGTATGTTTAAGAGTTTACTATCTTGTGATGGTAGGAAGTTTGCCCAGCCTTAGGCATATTTGGGTAAGTGAAGAGGAAATAAATCAAGGTTTTGCTTCATTCCCTGTTTAATAATAGCCCATCAGAATTTTACAGAATATATTTGTTAGGAAATATTCATTTTGAAAGAAAAAGCATACATAGTTGGTCCAGTGTTTTAAGAACTCTAGCAGATCAAAATTCTTGTGTTTATATTGCCTTAAGATTAGAATGAAAAATATGCAACATTTAGTTCTGAGACTCGTATTGGGGCTAACTACATGCTATGAGGGAACACTTAACTGTCCTAGGGTCTTTTAAAAGAAAGGTGAAGGGTGGAAAAATTAAATGGCGAAGTGTGGGAAGGAGGTGGTTAACTCTTTCCCTGTCTGCCATTTTTCTTCTCTATTCCCCCCCAACCCCAACCCCCAAAATGCAGGTAGACATGCATTTTAACCATGCAGGGGATAAACACCCTGCTGTGTGAAGGAGAGGGATAACATCTGAGGAAAGGGATTCTTTCTAGCTGTACTTAAGAATCCCTCATTGCATAAAAATAACATTTTTTAGAAAGGGGTATTGGGATCTTTTGCAACATCTGGCAGTAGTGTGTTGTTACCCCTTAAACTCTTCAGTCACACTATATAAATGCGCTATTTTAGCTGTATCCTAAAATATTTTATATGCCATGTTTTGTCCCTAAAAAGGTTCACATAAAAATTTAGGAAAAATACAATAAAAAACCAGCAACAGAATAAAACAGTGTAATTAGCAAGGAGATACAAAAAATTCTTACAATTGCTGTACCTGACCCATTAAGTGATATGCTTGTGAATCTCGTTGTCTGGATTGGGATGTGTGTGTTGTCACTAGCACCTCGGTTCAAATTGCCTTTACACTTTGAACATGTTTGCATGTTTACACATTTTACTTAATTTTAGTGGAACTTACTTTGAAGTAAGGGATCATAGTATTGCTTGAATCTGCTGGTTATAACAGAAGCTGCTATCTTTTCCCTGTATGTAATATAAAAATAACTATTTAGTTTTGGGGTATTTCACACAAGTAAGTTGACTGACATCAGTTAACTTTGTTACAAGTTTGTCAGTTTTCTAGTGTTGTACTAAATGTTGCTTATATCTATCTTGGTCCAGGTATCAATCATAAAAAACATAAGTCCTTCATATGTCCTTTGTTTAACAGCAGTAACTATTGTGGTGTGAACTAAATGTGTGGTTATTGACAGTGAACATTTTAATATGAAATGTGGAATTAAATTTCCTGAATAACTCCTCTGAAGGGGTAAGGTGAGATCTTTTTCCTATCATTGATGGAGGCGGCTGCCTATTATAAAAGGTTCTTGTGACAGATAGTACAGGGCGATGCAATCTGGATTTTAGGGCTTGCTTTTTTGTTTTGCAAAACATCAAGCAAATCTTGTTACCATAGAATTATAATTGACTGTTAATTTTCTACTGCCTCTTCCTTCCATGAATTATTTGAGACTTTGGCTTCCATTTGGCTTGTTATGTCATTCCATACAAAAAATATGAACTGACAGATTTCCTTTGTATCTTATTTTACAATTGACACATCAACTCTAGCTACCTGTTCTTAAATTTAACAGTGAAAATTTAAGAAAAATGTGCGGTAATCAAAAGGCTTCATAAACAGTCCTGGTATTGTTTAGATACATATGCTGATCTCAGATGGGGAAGTAGGGCAAAGTCCAGTCTTTAAAAGAAAGTATAATTTTGGGCAAGTTGTGCTAATGGGGTTATATTCTTCTTCAAGAGTAGTTTCAATCCCCTCCCAGCTGTTCTGAAGCAGAAGTGAAATTATATTAGTAAAAACAAAAAAGGCAGAATTTATTCTAGTCACTCTGTTTTTAAAGTCAGATCCCATTTGGTAGACAATATGCAAACACACAGGTCAAATGGTTTTCTTTGATCCCAAACATGCGGTAAGATTGGATCAGCTGAAATTGCTTTGATAGTATCTTGAACAGTACTGTACTATTCTTTGACTGTACTGGTGTCTCCAGTTGTCACCTTACCTGTATCTGTTCCAGTCTTGTAGGGATTAAGTAATATTTGGGTTCTTTTCCTTCTGTGTTTCAGAGTTAATTGTGCTTTCACATGATCCTTGATAATGGATAAAAGTAGCAGTCACATGTTGTACAGGCCTTTTTCTGCATTGAAGCCTTGGATTGTTTGCTTCCCCAAATCTTGTATGTTAGTATTTCCCCACTCTGACCATTTGGAAGTCTTGATACAGAAAGTGACTTAGACCACTTGCAGCCATTCAAGATAGTAGTCTGGGCTGTTAATGTTATGCCTGTGGGTAATCTTGGTGGTCAACATGAAGCGTTCTTGTGACAAATCAGCACCATCATGCTGCTTTGATAGTTTATTTTGGCAGTACGAACTAGAGAATCTGAAGTTGAGGCTTCAGTAGATAAAACTTTCTTATTAAATTCTCAAGATTAGTTGCACTACAGTTGCATACTGAAGAGCTGTATGTGAGTCAGACCAATATTTTTTTGTAGGCTTTTTCTTGAATGACAAATCGTGACAGGTCTGTTGGTGACGTTTTGTTAGAGACAAAAATAAGGAAACAGTAGGCTAATTAGTATATTCAAGGTAGCATTGGATTAGCATTGAAATATGTTGAATATTCTGATTATGATGGGGAAAATACTTTGACAACTTTAAAAGTATTACTTTTACTTTAAGGTAAAGTCGTAAAGGAAATAAGTAGATGTAACATTTACCCCCTTCGTTTGATCTGGCAGCAAGCTTCCTAATCACGTATTCTTAATCAAGGTGGGGATATTTGAGAGGGAATCAATCCTGTATGTGGAAGCTAATAAGTGATTGGGTTTTCTGCTCTTGCTTAGAATGAAGTTGATGAGAGCAGGCTATGTCAAGTAACATAGGTCTAGTGCCGAAGTAGTATTTTCTGATTTTTAGTAGTACCCTGCAGGCTTGTATACTATCTTGTCTCCCATGAAAATTCCATCCTCTCATTCCTGCACTAACTATGGTGAAGCAATAGGTTTACACTGATTACCTTTAAACTATAGCAGGGGTATGGAAGTGGATCTGCCCACTTGCCAATTACCTGACTACACCATGACTTCCACATTATTCAATTTCAAAGGAAAAAATCAGGACTGCATTCATAGTATGCTTCTGATTCTTCATTAGCAGCCAAAAGTTGGACCTTTTGAAAATTTGATGTCTTTTACTGTCATTAGACAGAAAAAGGTGCTAAATTCTAAAACGCCCAGTTTTGGGCTGCAAAGGAAAAATGAGAAGCACACTTTGAGTGCAGTTGTGATTCTTTTTAGCTATGGTTTGAAGTTTCCAGCATCTGATGTCAGACCCAGGAAAGGTGGGCATGGTTTGCCCAGAACAGTCAAATTACACTCTTGTGCCAGAGGTTCCCCACCATTAAAGTAGAGCTAATTATGGTTAGCTTTAGTGTCTCTGCAAGTGTATGTAACCTTATATCATAATTAATATGGGAAAGGGAGGATGACGTTTTTTGTGTGGGGAAGAGGAAGATGGAAGATGGAAGAAAAAAGAGTTTCAAGACAAGTCCCAAGATATTTCATTACTGGTATTAAGCAAAGTGTTCAAAATGTTACTAAATTTTTGATACAGGGCTGTATCCAAAGTAGAGTCAATGGAGTTCCGCAAGCGCAGCAGCACTTGTTTCCTCTCTTCCCACTGCATGCCCCCAAATGTTCTCTGGTCCCCCAACCATCTGGAGCTGATTTTAGGGGGTGCATGGGAGAGGAGGGGAAGGTTCCATTTTGCTAGTGCAAGTCTCTTGTACTAGAGAAACAGCGAAATTGGATACTGCCCACAATCTTTGTGGATAATAAAACTGAACTCTGATATGGAGTTGCTAATGAATTGTTAACTACAATAGAATTGGATGGTCTGTCCTTTTTGGTTTGCACAGTTTTACTGCTGTCCAGTGCACTATACTCAGTCTGTACACACGGTCTTATGGTATATTGCTGCTGATTAGCTTCCAATACACTGATTAGCTATCAATCCAGATGAGCTGGCCCTAATTTGGTCAGATGTCTGGAACATGCTATGCTGTTTTCTGAACATAGCTGTTGCTAGTATGGACAGGTATCTTGTGATCTGTAAGGACATTGTTGAAGTGAACTTCATAGTAATATACTTTAAAAGTATTATGCTTTACTATGCAGTAAGCTTTAAAAGTATTGTTGAGGGGTGGTTGTTCAGAAACACAGTTTGAACGGATTGCCTACGTGTGAATGCTGTTTGATGGGCACATATGGAGTTTATAAACGATAACTAAAAAATATTAACTTGAAATAGTCCATACTGGTTTTTCTTGATGACGTATAACTGGTGGTTTATATTTTTATACCTGCTTTGTTGTGGAAAAATATTTCCGTCTATAACATGAATATTTAGCTGTTTGAGTAACTAGGAACCCAGAATTTTTCTAGACATGTTACAGTTCTGTTGTTGTCCAAATTGGATTACATACTATACAACCTTCTTTCTGATAGTTTTAAAACAAATGTTTTGGTCATCTTAGTTTCTAGTAGTAGGTTATTAGTAGCAAATTTCTTAAGAAATCATTTCCAAGTTGATCAGGGTGAGTGTTGCAACAGTGGGGAAACAAATGAGGATTGGGACAGTTATTTCTCCTTTGGTAGTTGCCTCCAGCAAAGGTGGGAAGATTTCTTTATTTCTAGTTTTGATGTGCTCCGAGTTTTGATGTGCTCATGGAGAGTTCTCTCTCTCTCTCTCTCTCCCCCTCCCCCCCCCGCTGCCAGGAGTACACAACAGAAGTAGGACTTGCAGCAATCTGTAGGATGTCTCTTGTAGATCCCAACCAGTCACATGCAAAATTGATTTTACACCCTCCGTTCTGGTGTTACTATAAGCTTCTCATCAAGATCCTTGAGACCCTTGATAGAACCAGCTCCTTTCCTTTGATATTAATTACCTAATATCAATCATCTCCTTAAGAATCCTCAAAACATTTATGAAGATGTAGACAACAGTATGCAGTTGTACCTCCTGTGGAGCTTAACTGTTGAAGCTATTGCCATTTTAGGGGGTATACTTTTTGAGGCAGTGACATCGTGTCTTCATTAGCACACTAGACTTCTGGGAAATATTACAATAATTACATTGCGTTATTTGTCTCATTAGAGATTGCTTCTTAATGAAACAGTACTTTAATGGGATTGGAATCTGTGTTTGGCAAGGGCTTGTTCTTGTTCTTTCTTTTCTAAATGATTCAAAACATGAATTTTTAAAGCAGATTTTTTCATATGGCTTTTAGAGTCTTCTCTTGGATTTGTTCAAAAGGCAACTTAGCAGATAATTTGGGTTAATGCATAAAAACAGCATTAGCTTATAAAATTATATGGCTATAGAATAGAATTAAAATGTGATATTGAATCCTTTTTTTAATACTAATATAAAATATTATGCTATAAATAACAGTTACACTATAAATAACAGTTTTGTGTTGCTGATCTCCTGCTTCCTGGCCTCTGCTCTTGAGGGTCCTTTGGTCTGCAGGAGTTTGTTCCCAGGGGCTGCAGACATGAAAAATAGGTGACCCTTCCTGTTACGAGAGGAAGTGCTTTCTGCTTGAGCAGTGGGATTCTTGTATCAAGCTACTGTAGTTTAAATTCTTGATATAAGAAATGTAGAACCTGTAGTAGGGAAATGGATTATTAAGTTAGAACTTTTTTCAAACAAAAATGCCTATCAACTTCTTGCAGTGATTATGTAGACCAATTTATGGTTTGTTTTCTAAAGCCGTGTGATATTGTGCTGAAATGTGTATAATAAAAACAATGGGGCTGAAACATTTGTGCTTTCATTCTGCACTAGTGCAAGTAGCATTCCAGTTGAAGTAATTCAGGTTAAACTGATTAAAGACTAGATATAAACTGCTTGTAATCAAATCATGGTATTTAAAAAAAATTGTCTAGTATTGCAAGTAAAAGGCTTTTGAAGAGAAGATACCTACCTAATA
Organism: Rhineura floridana; assembly: GCF_030035675.1. Taxonomy (NCBI): domain Eukaryota; kingdom Metazoa; phylum Chordata; class Lepidosauria; order Squamata; family Rhineuridae; genus Rhineura; species Rhineura floridana. The sequence continues at coordinate 266,350,331 of NC_084480.1, read as the reverse complement.
ATAGTATTTATTGTTTGGATTTTTATGAACCTGCAGGCAGGGACTGTTCTTAATTTTGTCCTTCAAAACAGCCAGAGTTGAACACTTTGGATCATAATGTGACATCATGGCCATAGCTTGGTCGTAGAGCATCTGCTTTGCATACAGAAGGTTCCAGGTTTAATCTCTGGCATGTCCCCAATCTGAAATTCTGGAGCAGTGGTTCCCAAACTTTATGAATACAGGACCGCCTTTGAACAGGGCTGTGGAGTCGGAGTCATGGAGTCGGAGTCAGAAGCAATTTTGGGTGGAGTCGGAGTCGGTAGAAATGTACCGACTCTGACTCCGGCTTCAAAATAAATTTTGATTGACAATTTTTTAAAATATAAATTCAAAATGTCAAAGGAGCTTCCCATGAAGTCAGCTGTAGTTGAGCATTTCACCATAACTCAAGATGGAAAACATTTTGTGTGTCAGTGTGTGACACAGGACCCAGATGAAGACAAATGCTGTGATGCCAAGATCAGCGCATATTCAGGCAGCGATAAAAATGCTCCTACGAGAGCTTCCATTTTAAAAAGACGTTTACAGCCCTTTGCAGGGCTGTGGAGTTGGAAGCAATTTTGAGTGGGGTCGGAGTTGGAGTCGGAATCGGACAGTAGAAAAATAGAGGAGTTGGAGTCGAAGGTTTGGTGTACCGACTCCACAGCCCTGCCTTTGAAGCCTCAAAATTTTTCACAACCCCCACATGCTAATTGTTGTAGTTTCAGTCTGTTAATTGAAAAAAATACATAATGAAATAATGTCACTTTTTATTCATCACAACAACAAATATGATGTTCACCAGAAGGTCCCAGGGCAGGTTACAGCAATATAAACAACATTTAACAAATTTTGAAGGTAATGAAAGGAAGTAAAAGTAAACCACCCAGAGTGGTGAATAGAGCCTGGATGATGCCAGGGCATTTGTACTCTGGTTTTAAGTGTTCCGTCTGTGTACAGCGATGCCTCATCTTCAGCACTGGCTCAGGAAGCTCCATATGAGAGTAATATGTCTAACAGACAGAATGTCAACAGGTGAGGCTTTTCCCATAATTGTATTTCCATACTAGAAAAGGCTTAATTTAATTTCTGTTTAATGTCTGCCTGCCATACAGGTGTTAAAAGTACAAGACCCCTGCTCTCCCCCAGTGCCAACCTTAAACCATGCAAATAACTCAAGAGTAAAAACATGGGCAACTTAACATTTTAAAATATTTAAAAATATATTCGAAATGAACATGTACAACTGTATAAAAACACACTCAAAGCTTTGATAAACGGCAACAGAATACATTGAGCATGTGTAATTTCACATTTTAAAAAAATTCTTTACCCATCTTTTATTTTGCTCGCTGCCTTGGGTCAGCCACTAACTCTCAGCTTAATCTACCTCATGTGACCATTACTCCATTGAATTCTGTAGGATTTATTTTTGAGTATACATGGTTAGGATTGCAGCCTAGGTCCTTGTACTATAGACATAATATTTTACTTCCTTTAACCAGAAAGATGCATTTTTATACTATAATAATGCCTCATGTCCCGTCCCCCCCCAAGTAGTTCAGCTCAAAGCTTCAACAGAATCTTAGTCTGGTCTAATTACTGAAGTTTTTTACCTGGAAGTAAGCCCCATTAAATATGAAGAGACTTAATTCTGAGTAGACATGTATACATTGTACTATAATTTATACAGTGAATTTTTAATAAGTGCCCAGGTGTGTATTCATGGAGGGATGCTCTGGGACTCCGTCCTGTTGCTTTTTTTTTAGCAGGCAACCCCTGCCTGGGGTCCATCTGTCTCTGTAGCCAGATCCAATCGGCTCGATTGATCTTCCCTCACTGCTGCTGACAAAAGGAGGGGGAGAGGTGGTGGAGCTTAAATTAGCCCAGCTGGCCCCCTCTCTTGATGCACTCACTTGAGTGCTCTGCTGCTCCGCTCTCTGTGTGGCAGAAATTGACTGGGCTGGCTGGCTGGAAGGAAGGGGAGGCAGAAGGGGCTGCATGAACATGCAGTACAGTCTTGCAAGTTGGTGGTTTACAGACTAGCCATTAGTTTTTTCAAAAAATAATAAATAATTATTCTCTTGGCTCTTTGTGACTTCACGTTGAACCACTGTCCTAGAGAGCTGCTGCCAGTCACCGTAGAGTCCTGTGAACGCTACTGAGTTAGATGTTTGACTCTGTATTACTGAGGCAGCCTCCTATGTTCACATGTTCTCACTTAATACATTTTAGTGTGAGACATGGGAGGAGGTGATGGAGGACTGTTGTTTTTCTGGAAGCTCAGCATCTCTTACAGAGTGAACCAGACTGTTCTTTACAGTAGGGCCCCGCTTATACGGCGGGTTCCGTTCCGGACCCCTGCTGTAAAGCGGAAAATGCCGTAAAGCGGAACCCCATTGACTTTAATGGGCCGCGTCACGCCAAAATGACGCGAAAACGGCGCAAAACGGCGCAAAAGGGGAAAAAACCCTTTAAAATTGAAAATGAATGGTGCCGCATCAGCAGAATGCCTTAAAGCGGAATGCCGTAATGCGGGGCCCTACTGTATATAGTTTGCTATTACTGATTTTGGTGGGCAAGTTAAAAAATGCTGAAGTTAAAAATTGTCCCATTTTAATTAATGGAAGATAAAAATGGTTACCTTAGTTTTTGCTGATCATTATTATAATATTTAAAAATCACTGTGTTTTTATTTTGGATGTTTTATAGTGTAACCCTGTATGTACCTACTTAGAAGTAAGTCCCATTGAATTTAGCTGGGCTTTCACCTAGGTAAATAGGTATAGGATTTGCAGCCTTGTTTAGACCTTTCCATCCTTCTTCTTGGCCATGGTGGCCCCCAGGATAGCTCTGAAAAAGGTATGTGTTGGTGGAGGGGGCATGTAACAGACTTTTCAACCAAATTCTCAAGGGTATATTTTTTATTTAAAGCATTTGGGTCCTGCTGTCATCCAAAAAAAGCCACCTACAAAGATCTGTAATAAAACATTTCCTGTCCTCATGCTTACACTCTAAAAGACACCATACACAAGAAAAAAAGATTGGGAGGGAGGAGAAAGAAAACAGTCTTGGTGCTGATTATTAGTTACAGTGTTCTTATAACGACAAGCTAGAATGGAAACAGTTTGAGGCATGACGGAGTCAGAAGTTCCTGGTCCTGCAGCTCCATTTCTTCCTCTGTTGTAGCCTGATGGAATGGCTGCTGAACAAATTTCTGTGAGGCACAGTGTGAACCAAGCTCTGTCTCTCAAAAATGGGCTTACTACTCGTGCCTAAATGGGAATCGCCCTACTAAAACCAAAAGGTTTTAGTATATTTACTGTTAAGATATTCTGTACCATATTGTTTTTGTTTAATAACTAATTTCTCCACTAGGAACTTAGAGGTGTCAAGGACCCAGGGTCCAATCCCCTAACCGCAGGGCAATTGACTCTGGCCAGGCACACCCCATGTCTCCTTTATCAGGGTTGTGTGAGACGAAACAGCAGTCCTGTAAGGTAGATAGATTGCCACCACCCATTAACTTGGTCTTCTACTCTGAGTCAAGGGGAACTCAGAGTACCAGTGGACTGGCAGAGATACCTAAGAGCAAGGGGCAAACTGTATACTCCCTGTTCTGGAGCCTCATCCCAGCCCAGTATAGTAGTCAGTAGCTTGATGGTCAAGGTACTGACTTCAGAGCCACAGTTCCCAAGTAACACACATCAGTTAATATTGAGGTAGTTTATTAGATAAAATGTAAGTGCATATAAAAAGAGCAGAATACAATTCCTTTAAGTCAAACACTCTTAAACAGAGTTAGCTATAGTCAACATCTATACAAAATGCAGTGAGAAAGTTCCACATAGACATAAAATAACACAGCTTACCTAACCTAAGCTAAATGCTCAGAAGAAAAATACAAGAGCCGGTCCCCTTGGCTCCTTATACCAATAGACATCACACAGGTAAGGCAAGATGGAATGGGGCCACCAGTTAAAGGTTAGCCCCTTTCTCATGGGAGGTTGTCCAGCAACAGCTAGAGGGCCAATTAGCCAGTCATGACACTTCTTGATGATGGAATAGTCCAGATGTTCACTGCAAGGGCAGGCCTACTAATTTATGGCTACTCAGGCCTCCTGACCTTGATAACAGGCAGTACAGATAAGATACAACTGCATCCTTTTTAGACCAACAAGGTGCAGCTGGACTGTATGAGATGCCCTAATTTTTCCCAACTTAAAGCATCCCAGAAACCTATGCAAGATATCCCCCACAATCCTTTCAGGCTAAGCCATTTTACTTTGGCCAACCTTAGCTTTTCTTGACAAGATGGATCAATGGTTTGACTTCCTGTCTCAACATTATCTACACCATGGGTAGCCAGTGTGCTTCCCTCAGTTGTTGAATTGCAGCTCCATCTCCCCTTGTCATTGGCCATGCTGGCTGGACCTGATGAGAGTTGAATCCAACAACATCTGGAAAGTGCCATACTAGTAGCCCCACCTAGAGATGCCAAGGATTGAACTTGTGACCTTTTGCATGCAGAGCACATGGTCTTCCACTAACCTATAAGCCTTACTGTAAATAGAAGTTTAGTTTGTCCTTTATGTTGCCTGGATTACTTGTCATACTACTTCTAGAAAGTATTGAATTATTAAGGTGGGGGGCAATGGGTATTGTTTTGGAAACCAAGAGAGCACATGTCCAATAAGCCTGGCAGAAGCCCATAGATTTCCTATTTGAGCTTTGGGCCTTACTGAATTCTGTGGGTGGTGGCAGATGACTGTGGTGTTGGCAATAGCAATTGTGGAGTAACCAAAACCCGTTTTTTGGAGGTGTCCTTGTATTTTCACCAGAATTCTTTCTGAGATTGTGTCCAATAAACTGGGGTTAAGAGTAGATAGTGATAAACTGTATACAAGTACAGGAGGAAAAATATGAGTAGAATGAAATCCAAATTAAATTTGGATTTGAGAGGCAAGAAAGAATAGATATTGATAATATTAGCAAGCAGTGGATGTGGACGTCTGTTGGGGAGTGGCAAAGGCGATTTATAGTGGCTTGCATTATAGATGGAAAGGTCTGGGAGTTCTGAGGTTCAGAACAGGGTAAACGTTTTAGTATGTCATTCCTTTAACTGTGTGCTATATCTATATCAGAAGTCCTGAGAGCTTTAATGGAAGCTACTTTCTATTGCTGTTGCTTGGGCTGCTCTTGTAAATGCTGACTTCCTGATAACAAAGAGAGCCTGTTAGTTCAGGGGAATTCTTCAGTTGTTATGGTTATCCTTCTAATAGAATTGTACATGTGTTATAGACTGACCTACCAACCAAAACTGTGGTTACTGCCTGTGGTTTAGTACTCTGTGTTTTATTGTCTTCAACAGCTAACTAGGGCATTTGGCAAACAATCCCCATAGCTAACTCCAACTGAAGTAACAATAGAATACTATATCCTCCTTCTCTCTCCCCCCCCCGGGCCAAAAGAGCCACCAAGGTAGATCTGCAAGAACTTGAAAATAAAGGTAAGATTGGATAGAATAGTACTGCTAGGACGCTGTTTACTACATACAGTTTACCTTAAGCATTTTAATCACTGTCATGATCAAGAGTTGGTATCCAGCTCTTTTGGAGAGAAATACTATGGGAACACCCACTGACATCTGCCTGCTTCCACAATGGAGATCTGCTTGTACAATGGAACTTGTGATTTCTTCATCCGTGAGCCCCCCAACCCTCTGGTGTAGATTTTGGGAGTATGCAGGGTATGCTGCTGAGGGAGGAAGGAAAGGCCTCATTGTGCAAGCAGATGTGTGCTCAGAAGTATATAGAAATATATGCATATACCTTTCAGAGTGTGTGAATGATAAAAGGTAAGAGCTTTGAGATTCAGAACTTTGTGTTATAGGTGTTTTATGTTTCTTGCTAAAACCATAATAAAGTTGGGAGGTGTGTGGAATACCTTTGGCTTGGTGTGTGCAGTTTGTAGTCGGATATACTGGGCAGAATATTCTCATGCAGAATATATTCCTGTAGCAGTCATATGAGTGGCATTGGTACATCTTCAGTTTCAAGTTGCTGCCTTCCTTGCCTGTTATTTATCAGCCTCTTAAATGCCAAAGCACACCAAAGCATTGATTAATATAAGAGATTATGCTGCACCCCTTTGTGTGATCGCAAATGGGCATTATTTGGATCTGGTGTGTGGCCTTGATCCTCCTTGAGTGGAATGATTCAAAGGTAGAGCTTTTTTTAAAGTAGTATCTTGATTTGAATGAATCTTAGTAACTTGAAACCAAAATTGCCATTTATAGGAGTGTACATTTTAGTTATTTGGCATTCTGTTAAATAGGTGCATGTGTTCTTAAATTCTTTTTAGTTTGTTAATATTTGTGCATATTACTTTAGGATTTGCATGGTCTTAGTTTCTCTTGTGGAAAATGTAGTGAGCTATAAGTATTAAAGCCAATAGCTAATTGTTTGTGTCAATCAACAAATTTCATAAATGTTTTTATAGGTGAATGAAATCCCTACTAGGGGGGTTTCACCTATGTTAGATACTCCTATAATAACTGATATGTGGGGAGAGTTAGGGTTTATGTGTTCCTAAGAATGAAGAAGAGACATGCTAAGAGAAAGAAAGCCATAGATCATGTTTCCAGTTGTTTAAAATGTGAATATAGTACATAATCATGCTGCTTGTAGTGATGATGTGCAAAGGAAAAAAGTTAACAACATTTGAAGTGCCATGGTAATATTTTTGGAAATATGTTGACATATTTCATTTATATATCCAAGAACTAATGGGTAGTATCTTACCTACCTAGATCGGTAGTTTTCTTTTTAGTACCTACTGAAGACTTTCTCCTTTCAACAAGTGTTTTAAATAGAGACCATATCCTAGGTTGTATCTGTGTTGGAATTGGTTAAGATGTTTGAAAGATGTTTCTAATGTTTTATTGCTTTTTTGCCGCACTGGGCTTCTGGGAGGAAGGGTGGGGTATAAATTTAATAAATACATAAACAATATAATACTCAAGTGTACATCTATTGAGATCAGTGTACTTAAGCTAGTCCCACATATCATTTCTGAACCTGCACAGAACAACTTTTGGAACTATACTGTTAGCCTAAGAGCAATTATTTAACTTTTGTAGATTGTATTATTTTATTGATGTATTTTATATTGTATTTTTATATTTGTGTTTTTTGTAAGCTGCCTTGAGGGTCTTTGGCTGGAAGGCGGGGTATAAATAAATAAATAAATAAATAAATAAAAACTAACTAGAGCTAGACAAATATTTTGGTGGGAATCATGTCCCCCCCTCAGTGTGCATGATCAAGGGATGTGGCTCCTGCTTAGATTTCCACAGCAGTAGCATGGTCACTTGGTCAGTCCTCTTGGGAGGATGAGGTAGGCCTTCTCCACTTCCCTTTCTCTATCTCTCTTCCACGTTTACCTTTGTCTCTAGTTCCCCCCCCTTTTTATGGATTGTTTCCTTCAGTTTCTTTGTGTTGTTGTCACCCTCATGGCTCACAGAGCACCATTTTGGAAGTGTTTGAATTGCTTGAGGAAATGCCCCACCACAATGATGGTCACAGTCTGTCTTCCTTGTCTGCATGAGGGATGCTGTCAGTATTTCACCAGACAAATGTGCTGCAATCAGTATTCTGACCTATAAAGATTTTTTTGAGCTAATTAGTCAACTGTTTAGTAAAGCATTGTTTTATTGCTAGTGCGTTCCATATCTATATATCCATATCCTGGTGCAAGATGTAAGTGTTGTTGAACCGATTGGGAGCAGTGACCACAGTGCTATTAAATTAAACATACATGTAACTGGCCAATTGCCAAGAAAATCCAACACGGTCACATTTGACTTCAAAAGAGGAAACTTCACAAAAATGAGGGGATTGGTAAAAAGAAAGCTGAAAAACAAAGTCCAGAGGGTCACATCACTCGAAAATGCTGGGAAGTTGTTTAAAAACACTATATTAGAAGCTCAACTGGAGTGCATACCGCAGATCTGCCAGGGTACTGCCAGGGCCAAGAAGAAGCTCTCAGAGGCAAAAAGTCTTCCTTCAAAAAATGGAAGTCTTGTCCAAATGAAGAAAATAAAAAAGAACACAAACTCTGGCAAAAGAAATGCAAGAAGACAATAAGGGATGCTAAAAAAGAATTTGAGGAGCACATTGCTAAGAACATAAAAACCAACAACAAAAAATTCTATAAATACATTCAAAGCAGGAGACCATCTAGGGAGACAATTGGACCCTTGGATGATAAGGGAGTCAAAGGTGTCCTAAAGAACGATAAGGAGATTGCAGAGAAGCTAAATGAATTCTTTGCATCTGTCTTCACAGTGGAAGATATAGGGCAGATCCCTGAACCTGAACTAACATTTGCAGGAAGGGATTCTGAGGAACTGAGACAAATAGTGGTAACGAGAGAGGAAGTTCTAAGCTTAATGGACAATATAAAAACTGACAAATCACCGGGCCCGGATGGCATCCACCCGAGAGTTCTCAAAGAACTCAAATGTGAAATTGCTGGTCTGCTAACTAAAATATGTAACTTGTCCCTCGGGTCCTCCTCCGTGCCTGAGGACTGGAAAGTGGCAAATGTAACGCCAATCTTCAAAAAGGGATCCAGAGGGGATCCCGGAAATTACAGGCCAGTTAGCTTAACTTCTGTCCCTGGAAAACTGGTAGAAAGTATTATTAAAGCTAGATTAACTAAGCACATAGAAGAACAAGCCTTGCTGAAGCACAGCCAGCATGGCTTCTGCAAGGGAAAGTCCTGTCTCAGTAACCTATTAGAATTCTTTGAGAGTGTCAACAAGCATATAGATAGAGGTGATCCAGTGGACATAGTGTACTTAGACTTTCAAAAAGCGTTTGACAAGGTACCTCACCAAAGGCTTCTGAGGAAGCTTAGCAGTCATGGAATAAGAGGAGAGGTCCTCTTGTGGATAAGAAATTGGTTAAGAAGCAGAAAGCAGAGAGTAGGAATCAACGGACAGTTCTCCCAATGGAGGGCTGTAGAAAGTGAAGTCCGTCAAGGATCGGTATTGGCACCTGTACTTTTCAACTTGTTCATTAATGACCTAGAATTAGGAGTGAGCAGTGAAGTGGCCAAGTTTGCTGATGACACTAAATTGTTCAGGGTTGTTAAAACAAAAAGGGATTGCGAAGAGCTCCAAAAAGACCTCTCCAAACTGAGTGAATGGGCAGAAAAATGGCAAATGCAATTCAATATAAACAAGTGTAAAATTATGCATATTGGAGCAAAAAATCTGAATTTCACATATACGCTCATGGGGTCTGAACTGGCGGTGACCGACCAGGAGAGAGACCTCGGGGTTGTAGTGGACAGTATGATGAAAATGTCGACCCAGTGTGCGGCAGCTGTGAAAAAGGCAAATTCCATGCTAGCGATAATTAGGAAAGGTATTGAAAATAAAACAGCCGATATCATAATGCCATTGTATAAATCTATGGTGCGGCCGCATTTGGAATACTGTGTACAGTTCTGGTCGCCTCATCTCAAAAAGGATATTATAGAGTTAGAAAAGGTTCAGAAGAGGGCAACCAGAATGATCAAGGGGATGGAGCGACTCCCTTACGAGGAAAGGTTGCAGCATTTGGGGCTTTTTAGTTTAGAGAAAAGGCGGGTCAGAGGAGACATGATAGAAGTGTATAAAATTATGCATGGCATTGAGAAAGTGGATAGAGAAAAGTTCTTCTCCCTCTCTCATAATACTAGAACTCGTGGACATTCAAAGAAGCTGAATGTTGGAAGATTCAGGACAGACAAAAGGAAGTACTTCTTTACTCAGCGTATAGTTAAAGTATGGAATTTGCTCCCACAAGATGCAGTAATGGCCACCAGCTTGGATGGCTTTAAAAGAAGATTAGGCAAATTCATGGAGGACAGGGCTATCAATGGCTACTAGCTGTGATGGCTGTGCTCTGCCACCCTAGTCAGAGGCAGCATGCTTCTGAAAACCAGTTGCCGGAAGCCTCAGGAGGGGAGAGTGTTCTTGCACTCGGGTCCTGCTTGTGGGCTTCCCCCAGGCACCTGGTTGGCCACTGTGAGAACAGGATGCTGGACTAGATGGGCCACTGGCCTGATCCAGCAGGCTCTTCTTATGTTCTTATGTTCTTATATCTGAATTCACTAATAGGCAAAAAACCTTGCGGTTTAAGAATGTACCTATAGCCCACAGATATTTCTATCCAACTTTAAAAAGCAGGGAAATTGGGCAGCTATAGTGAATGCACCAGGGGAGCAGGAGACCTGACCTGCTTTCTGAGATATTGTACTGCTCTACAAATTTGTCAAAAAGCAAAGATAATTTGGGTTGGTCTTTCACAGTCCAATCCACTTGCTGTGTAGCTTGGAAGAATTTGGTAACGTGCCTCTGAGCATATGGTGAGTAGTGGCCACACCTGCCATCTCCAAAGATGGAGAATTACATTTTGGTATGTTTGTTGGTGTTCTTCTTACTCTGCTTTTTTCCTGTGTTACTATTGTTTCTACAGAGAATCTAGCCTAGAAAATTACATTTCACTCATCATTCATCCTAGAAACCTATGTCAAATTTATTTTTATTAATTTCAAAGCCTTTTTATTGGTCAATGTCATACGGTGAAATAGCCTTTTATGTTTCAAACTGGAAGTTATGTTCTGTTTCTGTTTTGGGTGCATTAACAGTTGAATCTGAAATTGCAGTTTGATGTAAAATCAGACTGATTACAATATGTTGCTACTTCAGGAATGACTCTAGCTGTTGGAAAAAACAAACTTAGCCTGCCCAAGATGCATGTTTTCAGCCTGCTATGTTTAAACCATTTCATTTAAGCAAGGTGGGAACTGTCAATTAAAAACATAGAACACACCTAGCATTTTGCTAGAATATATTTCACCCACTGTTGTATCTTGTGCAAACTGAGATAGAGCTGTGTGTCATCAGCATACTGGTGACACTGCAGCTCAAATCTCCTGATGATAGCCCCCAGCTGCTTTATATAGATGTTAAATAGCATCGGGGAGAGGATGGAGTCCTGTGGCACCCCACAAGTGAGAGGCCAAGGGTCTGAAACCTCATCCCTCTCTGTCTTTTGGCACATTTAAGCCAAAATTGTTTTAAAGGTGTTTTTATTTATTTATTTAACATTTTATATTGCTTTTCTACCCCTCAATGGCCCAAGAATTTGCACGGCACTTTGCAGATAAAATCACTCAGATTCATTCCGACTTGGATGCTATTGTTGATACAGTCTCAGTGGATGTAACTTTGGCTCCTGCCTATCCAATAATAATGGATTCTTTTCAATTTGTGCAGCCCGAGGATGTGGACAGGATCCTTGGAGAGGTGAGAGCCACCTCATGTCTTCTAGACCCCTGCCCTTCCTGGCTTATTAAATGCACCAGAGAGGGACTGGCTGAGTGGGTGAAGGGAGTGATCAATGCCTCCTGACAAAAAGGCAGAGTTCCAGTGAGCCTAAAGGAGGCAGTTGTAAGGCCTTTGTTGAAAAAGCCCTCCCTGGATCTCTCCATAATGGATAATTATCGGCCAGTGTGCAATATCTCATTTCTGGGCAAGGTAACAGAGCGTGTGGTAGCCTCCCAGCTCCAGGGATTCCTGGATGAAACGGAGTATCTAGATCCATTTCAGTCTGGTTTCAGGCTTGGTTATGGGACGGAGACGGCTCTGGTTGCCTTGGTGGATGACCTATGCAGAGAACTGGACAGGGGGAGTGTGTCCCTGTTGGTTCTGCTGGACCTCTCAGTGGCTTTCGATACCATCGACCATGGTATCCTTCTGGGCCGCCTTGCTGGGATGGGACTTGGGGGCACTGTTTTACAGTGGCTCCGTTCCTTCCTGGAGGGATGAACCCAGAAAGTGGTACTGGGGGATTCCTGTTCGACTCCTTGGCCGTTGGCCTGTGGGGTCCCTCAGGGCTCAGTTTTGTCCCCCATGCTATTTAACATCTACATGAAACCACTGGGAGAGGTTGTCCGAGGGTTTGGGGTTCAGTGCCATCAGTATGCTGATGACACCCAACTCTACTTCTCCTTTCCACCTAACTCCAAGGAAGCTGTCTTGGTTTTAAACCGGTGTCTGTCATCAGTGGTGGACTGGATGAGGGCGAACAAATTAAAGCTTAATCCAGACAAGACACAGGTGCTCCTAGTCAGTCAAAAGGCAAATCAGGGAATAGGGATTCAGCCTGTGTTGGATGGGGTTACACTCCCCCTGAAGACGCAGGTTCGCAGTTTGGGTGTGTTCCTGGACTCAGCTTTAAATTTTGAGGCCCAGGTTTCTGCGGTGGCCAGGAGTGCTTTTGCACAATTAAGGTTAGTGCGCCAGCTGCGCCCATTCCTTGAGCCATCAGATCTGGCCACGGTGACACATGCCTTAGTTACATCCCATTTAGATTACTGTAATGCGCTCTACGTGGGGCTGCCTCTGAAGACTGTTCGGAAACTTCAGTTGGTGCAACATGCTGCAGCCAGAATGTTAACTGGGGCTGGTTACAGGGACCATACGACTCCCCTGTTACAAAAGATCCACTGGTTGCCACTCTGTTTCCGGACACAATTCAAAGTGCTGGTGATGACCTATAAAGCCCTATATGGCTTAGGTCCAGGCTATCTGTCAGACCGTATCTCCCTATATGAGCCTGCCTGGGCCCTGAGATTCTCAGGAGAGGCCCTTCGCTCAATACCTACGTCCTCACAAGCACGACTAGTGGGGACGCGAGATAGGGCCTTTTCGGTGGTTGCCCCGAGGCTTTGGAACTCCCTTCCTAGGGAAGCAAGAATGGCCCCCTCCTTGCAGTCCTTCCGTCGGCAAGCAAAAAGACTTTTTTATTTCAACAAGCCTTTGGAACTGAAAGCTGTTAAGGACAGGACTTGAAGGGTGCTGCATTGCTATTGTCTAATTGTATTATTTTAAACTGAGTTTGAATTATTTTAACTGTATGTATGAATGGTTTTAATACTGTAAATTGTTTAATTTGATTTTAATCTAGACTTTTGTATGTTTTTAATTATATGTGTGCTTTTATCTGGAAGCCGCCGTGAGTTCCAGTTTTGGAAAAAGGGCGGGGTAAAAATAATGATAATAAAATAAATAAATAAATGAGTAACACAATAGAATGCAAAGCTATTAAAAACATCCAAATGATTTCAAACATATTGGAACACACACAGGGCTTGCTTGACATCACCTGGGGCTGAATTCCATGGTTGTGGGACCATTACTGAAAAGCCCTGGCCCATGTGCTTGCCAGCTTAATAACTACCTTAGCACTGCAGCAGGACTTTAGAAGCAGATGCTAAGTTACAGACAGATTAATTTGAATCCAGGATGTCCTTTAGGTAAGCTGCTGTCTAATCATTAAGCACTTTAAATTGGAACAGTATCGTGGCATACTGCAGTGATAAATGTGTTGAGTATGTAAGAAGTTAATAGCTCTCTGCTAATTAAGAACCTCTTTAGACAATATTTTGCAGTGTTTGGCCTCTGTTAGTCATAAGGCTGCCCTGTATATTCCAGGTGGACTTCGTTGCTGGCTATGGAGGAAGAAAGTGTTTCTTTTTTAAAGAATATATTTATTGTTTTCAACACAAAGAATAAGTATAACAATAAATATTAACCACCATTGTGTTTGGTTTGTGTAAGACCAAATCACAATTACAAAATAATGGAAGGAACATATGCAGACCATGTTCCTCAAGGTTTATGCAAATAACCCAACCAAAGAGAATCATCTGTGGCTGGTGGTCAGACCTCTAACCCCTGCTCATTTTTCCTGCAGACCTTCCGTTGAACCTATTTCTTTTTCTAGTAATAATTTGTGCAGATCTTGCCCTACCCCCTTTAAAGCAGCATCTGAGCGTGCACACACATGTTCATATACTGTGAGTGAAGGCTTTCTCCCTTTCACACCAGCAGTTTAGCAAATGCCATACCTGTGACTATTGAAACCAATTACTTTTAACATGGTTTGTGTCTTAAGGATCCTTCTGTTATAGGCTATCCCCTGTCCATGAGATCCTGGACTCTAGATATGTCTCCCACACCTGAAATTTATTTATTTATTATTTGATTTATATCCCGCCCTTCCTCCCAGCAGGAGCCTAGGGTGGCAAACAAAAGCACCAAAAACACTCTACAATACCATAAAAACAGACATTAAAATACATTAAAACAATATGATATACTTTCTGTGAGCCAGTTCTCTTTAATTCTGTCTTACCATTCAATGGCAGTTAATAGTGCTCTTGAAGCTTACTGTCTCTTTTTAAAAATACTAGCTGCACTAATTCGGTGTCTCCTAACCACCCCTTTTATAGTGTCCCATAGCATGTGTGGTCTCATGCCAGGAGTAGAATTTTCTTAAAAATAAAGCTCATGCACCTGTTTCAAGTTACCTCTAACCATCTCATCAACTAGCGGCACTGAATTGAACAACCAATCATAATGCTGAGGTGTGGGGTACCTCATGCACAAATCTACAGAAATTGGAGCATGATCTGAGGGCGTTGTAACAGCAGCTTCAGCAATGTCACCAGTGGCCAGAGCTCCTTTATCAAGAATATATAGTCCAGCCTGAAGTGGGACCAGAACCTGGAAGAATAGAAAGTGAAGGCTTTACAACTTGTTGTTTTTAAGGACATGTTCAGCCACTAAAGAGCTTTTTTTTGCTGACCTTGTGCAGGTACTGCCACCCTATTCCTGTTTCTGTCTATGGAATCCTTCAAGCAGGCATTGAGATCTCCCAGAATCACTCTGCCCCTTCTACAGTCTGCCAACTTATTCAGTGGTTTTCTGAGGAAGTTGTATTGGCATCTATTAGGGGTATAGATAGAGCCAGTAACACATCTGACTCCTGGAGATGAGAGGGCCTGCCAATCAGCAAAAAACCCCTTTGGGACAGCTTAAATGCTGTTCCTGGTCACCCAGGAAATAGGGGGTTAGTGGGGGCCACATGGTGTCTTCAGGCCCTGTCCTGCTACAGGGCTATTTTTTGGGTTATAGACTATAGTAGAAGTACAGTAGCAGAATAAACACAGCTGTTCTTTTTAAACACAAGCCTAGTCTTTCTTGTGCTCTTTACAATTCCACTTCACATTCCATTGTGAATCACCATCTCTCTTTTGTCTGGCGCCTGCCTCTTCCTCTGGATTGGTATCTTTAAATCTTTTAACAAGAGTTCAGCTTGCCTTTCATCCCCTGCTGAGAGGAGCTTCCCTTTGTTTTGAACCACCAGCTTAAAGGAGAATTCCCATCTGTAAGGGATTCCTGTCTCTCTGAGAGCCAGTGTATAAGACATGGCGGCTTCAGGTCAAATGTCCTGAATGACCTCAATTAGATCATGTTTGTATTTAAACTCCCTAGTGTTTCATAAATGTAAATGTACTGCCTTCAAGTCGATTCCGACTTATGGCAACCCTATGAATAGGGTTTTCAGGGTAAGCGGTGTTCAGAGGGGGTTTACCATTGCCTTCCTCTGAGGCTGAGAGGCAGTGACTGGCCCAAGGTCACCCAGTGAGCTTCATGGCTGTGTGAGGATTCGAACTCTGGTCTCCCAGGTTGTAGTCCAACACCTTAACCACTACACCACACTTAGGGCTCTGTATATTGCCTCTTTGGTGTGGTATCACTGGAATTGTATTATTATGTCCCTGGGCAAATCATTGGTGTGAGATCTTGGTCCCGCAGCCCTGCTTGCCCACTCTGTGGCATCTACAGAAATAACTACCCCCAGATTCTTGCTATTAAGCCAATCTGTTAGAAATTTAGGGGTATCTCCTCCTCCTCCTCCTCCTCCTTAGGAATTCTACAAACTCAAAAATTCTTCCAGGCTCTCTGTAGGACTGTTCCACCCACAATTCCAAATCCCCAGTCGCCATTTTCAAAGTCTCAATCTCTGTCTATCAAGGCCCATTTACATTGCCTCATTTGCAGACCTGGTGATATCTGATAATTTGATGGTTACAGGCTCAAATTTAGCTTCTGTTGGCTGAAGTGTGATGGCCCAGTCCTCAGATAACTCCTCTGATTTTAAGTATATATTCATCTTCCCTGCCCTCCTCCCACATTGGTTAATTTCACACCTTTTCGTGCTTAAACCTTAGGAAAGCATCCTGTTGATGTTCCTGTCAATGTCTTCACTTGAAAGGTTGGAGTTGCTCTTGTCAGTTATACAGTTGTTGTTTAATTTAGCAATTTTTGCTTTGGTATCATGGGTGATCTGCTGCATAGCCTGTAGATTCCTGAGATTTAAATCTGCCTTTGCCTTAAAAAGTCACCACCTTTGCTGCTTTTGCCCTATAGCTGAATTAAGCCATCATTCCATGGCTTAAGCCATCCTCCCCCCTGGAAGAAAGTGTTTCCTATACACTTTTGGAGGTCAGTGTTTAATAGCCATCAGTGGGACACCTGAATGTGCATACCACTCTGGTTTGTAAAGACAGATTTAAACTAAAGCATTAATTAAAATGTATACTCAAGCTTTACTTTGGTTATGCCTGCATTCTTTTTGTATAAGCTCACTGGAAAAAAATGACTAAAAGCAGCAGCCCTTATACTTTTTATGTGAAAACGGTTGCCAAGAGAATAGCTAAAGGGGATGATGATTGATAAACAGCTAATTCTATGCATGTAAAATGCAAATGAATGCTGGGATGATTATTTATATTCCACTTTCAGAAAAAATTCAAAGCAGCTCAGAAGGATAGACGTTGCAATGATTGGGTTTTAACATGGTGTGAACTTCCATGATCAAACAATGTCCTGTTGCTGTAGCCATGGGAAAGGGCTATATAAGTATTTGCATTAACTATAACTGACAAGTGCAGGAGTTAACAAAGTTGGTATCCTCCAGATGTTGGGAGGTATGTTGGCAGAAGTATTCTTCAAGTGTCTAGTATGGATACCTATGGCAGTTTTGACTTCTTTCTGTCAGGTCAGCCAAAACTGATAACAAGCACTCCTGGTCACCACTGTCATCTGAACCTCTAATAACAGTCCCATCGCACTCCTCGTCACCACTGTCACCTGAGCCTCTACTAACAGTCACATCAAGAGTATCCTCATACTGCAAACTTCAAAGACAGTATGACTGTGTCCAAAACAGGCTAAATCTCAATTCTTCTTAATACTACTAATAATCTATCTCTTTTGCGGCAGAACATACTCAAGGTGTGGTACAACTATGTTTGTAGTTAGATTTACAGATACTGTACATTTGAGTGGTTAAACACGTAAGAATCCAGAGCCATAAGGAAGCATGAAATCTCCATAATCAGCAGCATAAAAACATGTTAAAGCAAGGCAAACTGGAACAAAGGAGTCTCTAACCATGGTTAAGCCGGGAGTGGGAAGGAAGCGTGCAGTTCAGTGACCCACTCCCTTAAACATGATTAATGGAGAGGCTGTGCTATGTCTGAACCACCCTTGTCTTGAACGATTTGAGAGACCACACAAATGAAAAGGTTTTATGCATTTAGCAAATCTGTTGCCTTGATTTCTTTCTCTGCACACATTCCCATATGAAGATAAAGTTTAAAGTTGTTGAGGTACAATAGGCAAAGCATTCTTTATTGGAACAAGTAGTTTTTAATGGAGGCAGTGTCGCTTAGGTAAAATGAGAGTTTTAAGACTAATTTCAAAACCTGGAGTAAAATGTTCTGTTTTTTTTTTTCATTTCAGAGACGTGGGGCAATTTCCTATGACAGTTCTGATCAAACTGCATTGTACATTCGTATGCTAGGTAAGTATGGTCACCTATTGAAACACCCAGATGTTTATATGTATGTATGGCTGTCTGCTGTCAAGTAGATGGTGTACACTAGTGCATCTTAATACCTTTCTGGTTTTATTCCTCCCTCTTCAGCTTCCCACAACTTGTGTTGCTGCTGCTTGCTGTTTTGGCTCTAATTATTTCAATTTTGTTTAGCACAAATTTCATAAGGAGTTGAGCACTGAACAAATGCATAAGGAAATAGTTGTTTACAAAATAGGAGATATCTGACTCCTCAGCAGTGTAGGTCTAACTGAGAAGAAATGAAGACATTGAGGTGGATGCAAATATTAGAGAAACTATTATGCTTTAACATTATTCATACTTAACATTTTATGTATCAAGGCTGAAATATTTGAGGAGTTAGTAAAAAACTTTGATTGCTTTAAAGGTAGCTTTGTTTCTTTCAAATGCACAAAGATTACAGCAGAAACTTGGTACATATGAGATTAAGAATTTGTTTTGTTAAAGCTGAGTGTGAGTGATTCATGAGCAAATATTTGTATAGGAAAGTTTCAGCTTAAGCTGTAAACTAAATATTGTCATGTGCTAGCAATCTTGATATAGCAAGACTATGACAGATAGGAAAAGAACGAGTGGGAGGAGTTTCAATTAAAATTACTTTCCATAAATATTAAGCAAATGTAATCAATATTCTGTATCCATTAACTAACAAACAAAAATTAGTTTATTGGCTCATTATTTGGCAAGGACATATTGATAGACTTTTAGCTTTGAGATAATTGGACCCTGAAATACAGCCCTTAGTTGCTAGTGCTGAACTGTTCAGTTTCCCAACAGTAGTAAGTGTTGATGGTCAATCAGTAAAGCTCTCATTTGCCACCTGTGGATTCTAGTACCCTCTCTGAGCATCTCCAGTTTTAAGGGAGAATTGAAGCTATATTATAATAATAGTTCTCTAAAGAGGGAAAAAGCAGACCTGATATATATGGCAAATTGGAATTACTAGGTGCTTTAAAAATGTTGAGGAACGACGACATTATTCCTAGTTGTGAATGTGTCACTTGTTTCTCCCTGTTGTGCACATAATTATATTTATATTTATGCCATTTGTGTTCATGCATTTATCTTCGTCACTCAAATAGATTTGCATCCCACTTTACACCCCTGTCTTTGAAAATCAGCTTCTCTTCTGTGGGTTCCAAATAGGCTAGGTTCAGTAGTCATTGCTAGTTTTCAGCTTTATGGCATCCACTGGTCTTCCTGCTTATGCTTTAAGAGCAGTGTCAGTGATGTTGTATATCCTTCTGTGGATCTCCTGGTGTTTGCACTGGTAAAGTCAGTTTTGTTTCCTAACATTCCCATTCTGTGTAAACCAGTTAGCTTCCAGTTGTGTTTATTATAGACTTTCATAGGACTTAAACTTTTGGCTAACAGTGCAATAAGTAACTGTACTGTTTAATACTTTAAAACAAATGTATAAAATACAGAATTTCTCTGAGGTGCCATGTATTTGCACCTGTAAATATGGGCAGTAAAATTTATGGAAAGATTAAACTGATTAGCAAAATGAAATTGGGGAAAGAAACCCCCAATGTTTAATGTTTCCTTTTGAGATACCTGGATAAAATTCAGCAGAAGTATGTACTATTATTTATTTATTTATTTATTTATTTAATTTAATTTATACACATCAGAGGGTAACCAGTCATTAGCACTAATAGACATTTACAGTGAGTAGTAGATAGATAGATAGTTTTATTACGACCATATGGTCAGCAAATACAGTGAGTAGTATTCAACTAACCCGCCCAGTCAGCGCAAGGATGACCATTAGCACAATGGGACTTTCCATATTCTTCTCCCCCACGTGTACCTTGCACGCTCTCCAGATGTTGTCTGGAGTGTTGGGAGAACCCCTAGAACAGATTTAGGGGAAGTATGAGAGGAGGAGAAGGGGGAAAGTTCTGTTGCGCTAGCAGGAATTATTTTGCTGATGGAACCCTACGTTGGATAGAACCCTATTTTTCTTTCCTTGTGAAGTTAACGATTATAGCATATCTAGTTTGGTGATGGGGATAGATCATATGACATAACAAAGGGGAGATAAAACCATGCTTTACTTCAGGGATTCCCAAACTATGGTCCACGGACCATCAGTGGTCCACGAGTTTCATTGAAGTGGTTGACAGTGTGGCTGTGAAGAATAGCGGGAGCAGCAGCTATGAACTGTGAGTGCAGCATATTAAAATATATTGCTTTTTAATTGTATTTTATTGTTTCTTTATGTTTTATGTTTTATTGTATTTTGTATTATATGGAGTTCAAATTGTAATACAATAAAATATAATATAGGAAATAAAAGAAGCAATTAAAATCCAATTAAAATTAATGCAGTATGTAGCAGAGTGCATTTCAATTGCTACAAAAGGCAGGCAAACCATTAAGGTGGTCCAGCAAGACCCTCAGCAATTTTCAAGTAGTCTGTGGGGAAAATGATTTGAGAACCGTAGCTTTACTCTTCAGATAGTATATCTAAAAAAGGGAAAAGTGTCTTGATTTTCTTAGAGACAAACATCAAATTCATTCATTTCATTAAACAATTACAGATTATTAAATGCCTTGTCAACAATCAATCTTTTAAAGTGGCCACATTGTGAATTTGCACAAAAGTTTGAAAGGGCTCTGCTCACTGATTACCCCATGTGTACTGAGATCTAAACAAGGGGCTCTTTAACCCACCTACTTCCTTCAATATGAACAGAAAGTGACTGCTAGGATGAAATCTAAGTCAGAGTAGACCAATTGAAAGCAATGGCTTAAGTTAGCCATGACTTAAGTCCAGTGATTTCAGTTGGTTTGCTCTGAGTATGACTGAATTGGTTGTTCCACTTAGAGTTCTTCCCTAGAACTGATGGCTCATGTCTGAGTTTAGATACAGTCAAATGGAGGTTGAAGCTCATAGTAAGGGAGGGCTCTGCCAAAGCTTTGTTGCTGTTTACAATGGCAAAGAAGGTGTTAAAATAACCCTTCACCTAAGTTTTACCTCTCATAGGAGAAAGTGTCTGAGTGCTTAATAAAAGGGGTCCTTGGGATTTGTGTTCCACCATTTACCTTCTCCTATTATAATTAAGATGCAGGTGTTCTTTGTGATGATACTGATGATTGATGGTCTGAAAGTCATTTTTTAAACTTATCCTTTTCATCCAGACTACATAGCTCATGAATGGAACTGCATGCTGTTAGGAAAGTGGAAGGTAATGAGGGGATTGTTAATTGTGTAGCAAAAGCAACTTTCTCTGTTCCACTTATCTCTAGTGATTGTGCACATATGTTTGCACTACAACTTCTTTAATTTATGGGTCACGAGATAACATAGAAGGTTTTAAACTGTGTTATGGAATTGTTTGTACCCTGCCCTGGCAGCCTATGACGAAGGGCCGGTTATGCATTGAAATTAAATAAATAAATAGAGGTGGTTTATATAGTCCAGGTTAACTAAGGGTTTGTTGAATCGGCATAACTTTGATAAAGAATGCTAATAGTGAAATCAGGAATGGGTTCTGGGACTTGCCTGACACATCCACTCCCACATGTAGATTGTAACAGATTAACTGGGAGATCCTGTATTGATTTGAATTTGTAGTCTCTAATTCAGAAAAACAAAGAAGTTAATCTAAAATGTAGAATGAGTTTACACTCCCAAAGACATTTTGATAAATATTTTGGGGGGCAACTATAGATGTCAATACATGCAGACTAAAATAACATATGCAAATACTGTTCTATAAAGTTCTTGGATAACACTTGAAGTTTAAAGCAGATAGAATGAGGAATTAACATTATGAAATGTGTAACTGTTTTAACATCAATATAACATAGAATCCTTTGAAAAGAAACATTTAACATTGGGGAAAAGTTAGATTTATGTGTTGAGATCATGTAATGCTGTTTGACAAATACATTATAGACCTGATGTGTTTCGTGTTTAATATATTGTTATATTGATCAGTAGTAAAAGATATGTGCTACTTAATGTTTCTTATTTTATCCATCTTGAATGTTGATTCATTAATTTTTTAAAAAAAGTTATCTAATTTGCCACAGAATAGCATTATCATATTGATTTTATTCTGCATTTATTGACATTTAGCCCCCCTCACACAGTTTTTGAAGCATTTGGCAGTCTGTTTTTAATGTACAGATCCTTCTCTGAACTCCAGTTTGCTTCAATTCTATTTTTCTGTTTCTCTGGCCATTTTGCTTTTTTGGATCCATAATTGAGCCATTATGTGAATACATTTTCTTTATTACCACACATGCAAGTTGAGAGTATTGCCTGAACAAGTGCTAAGCAAGCCCTGAAGTCTAAATTGTATTTCCATTAGGGAATTTACATAATTTATGAACTGATAGAAATGCATGCCTTAGTCTATATGTAACAATTGATGGCTGTTCAGTTATAACTTATTTTAATTGGACTTAAGCCCTGCTATAAGCAAGCAAATTGATGTATGCATCTTTAATGTGGCCTGTAATAAGCTCTTGTTGAGATGTTAGCTAAGCATTAACTGCCCCCTCTCCCCCCAGTTTATTCTATTGGTATTCTAAGAGGAAAAACTGCCTACTGCAGTGGACATGCTGAGATGTCCGAGATGGCCTTTCCTTATTAGGGTCACTTCTGTTACTAAGGAAAGAGCTCCCACCCACCCACCCAGTTGTAACTGTCTCAAGTCTAGGATATGCTCAGTGTTTCAGTTGTTTTTTAAAAACTATTTTCTATTCCTTCCATGTTAGATAAGTAGGTGATATCCAATCTTAGTCATACTTAGTTGGATATAACCCATATTATTTCCAAGTGTTCAGGCCCCTTTAAATACAACTTGTGCAAGATTAGATCCTGGACAGCTATTTAATTTTATCCTCTCATTCTTCATTTCTCCCTCTTAGCAAATCCTTCCTTCTTTCCCCAACCCCTCTCAGATAATAGCTGCAAGAAAGCTGCATAGATTTAGTTTACTGTTCTTTGGTTCTTTCTAGCACTTTTCATGTAGGTACTTAAAAAAAATTCATTTGTGTCTTTCCTCCCTCCAGTTCAATTTTTTTTTTAAAAAAAGTCAGTTGTATAGATACGGACGTTGGAAGGATTCTGGCCAAAACATAAGCTGGACTCTCTACTGTTTGGAACCTGGGATTCTCTACATCTTAAATATTTATAGGCTGCTTCTCAAAACTTTATTTTGGAACATTTATGCTCCATCCAACAATCTGAAATTCTAGAGGCATCTTACAATATATGTAAAACATAATAAAATAGACAATGGTACAATCGTTACTAGAGCAGGGCAAAGGTGTATATGAATTTCCCCCTAGTTCTTTGATGTTCCAACAAGTGTCACTCTGCAGCTGAATCTCCTGGCCTGAAACTGACAGTTGAAGCTGTTGGATTGGTCCCTCACAGGCTACAGCTTCCTCAGTTGCGGGGCTGTTACTGCTGTCTCTTCCAGCCCCTGACTTTGGTGGCAGATGCAGGAGAAGTTGGGGGGAGGAAAGATGTTAGAAGCCTCCTTCTAGTCCTTAAATGTTCCAGCTGTCATTCTAAAACTTTCGTTAGCTAACAATAGTTGGATAAAACGTCTACATTTAAAATAGCAGCCACAAAACACGAATGCCAACAGCAGTACAACTGCTTTCTACTCCAATAATACATGCTATTCATGTCTTTTTAAAAAAGACAGGAGAGAGGGACATAACCAGGTTTCTTGGGACAGTGACTTTAAAGGCCCTCCTTCTTACCCATAGATATCCTCATTTTCAGTGAGGGGATTTTCAGCAGAGCCAGCTCAGAATATCTTACTGGGATGGAGCCCTGGTCATGTAGAATATGTGCTGGAATGAAAAACCTCCAAGAACTGACATAAAAGGTTGGGTAGGCGGTGTTAAAATAATAGAGGAAAATTAAATGACCTGACTGTGTCTAGACATCAACACAGGTGATGTAGTATATTTTATTGCTTGTGAAAAGCCAACTTGATTAAGTTATACTACATAAACTACCCTAGAATTTTTTTTCTGGTGTTGCTGCTGCCCAGTAGCCCTTGGTCTCCTGGCTGGTAGCAGAGGTCAGATTGTGCTTCCTTTCACCTGTTATTCTGCTGTATGTCTATTACTCTGAAATTGTGAGGACCTTCTTCTGGGGACATGTTTGTGTACTTGGTGCTTGCAAAGATTGGAGTGCATAAATCTGATGAAACGTCATATAGAACATTACATCTGAGTGTGCCTTTTGTCTTTTACCTTGTACGTGTAAAGCAGAGCAAAACTTTAAAAAGAACAATATGACTCTCTAAAATACTTATCTGGGATCCAAAGCATTCTGTGCTGGTACAGAAGGCAGCCACTTTGCAGCACTGAATGTGAATTGTGGGGGAAGGTGAGCAGGTAGCACAGCGGGCTGAAATAGTGAGGGGCTCCTGAAAAACCCATGGACATGCACAAATCTTTTGATTCTGGCTGTTGCATACAAATGTAATGTTGAATCCATCACTCAGTGTCTAGCTATTAGAGGTTTATTACCAATTATCTGACTACCTCAAGCAATTGTGTTCTCAGTATGGATTGTATTTTGTATGTTATTGTAAGCTGAAATTTAGCTCTAGTTCTATTTCTACTAGAAGAGATTTGTAAAATTCAAACTTATGCACACTCAGTAGGAAAAGTTGGATTGCTCACTGCAAATATGCCAACTTTCCTAATGAGCACAATGGTATGTTCTTTATATTGCAGTAGGTTCTAATAAATTTGACAGATGAATATTCAAGGCATATACAACATTTTCTCCAGAATCATCCACATTATAAATACAGTAAAACACACAAAATGGAATCAGTGCTTGTGTTTGAGATATGCTATATTTAGCAACATAACAGCTTTGTATCGACAGAATAGAGGTGGGGATCCTCAGTCTCAAAGGCCAAATGCAGCCCTTGTATCTGGCCCTTGGAACTCTTCCCAGGCCACGCCCTTCACCAGCCTTGGTTTATGCCCTCCTAGGTGTCTTTGGCTGGCTGGAATGCGTCCTTGAACTCTGATAATGCCTCTTGCGTGTCTGAATGGAAGACAGAGGGGTACGTGCAAAAACTAGCATGTTGGGCAAAAAGTAAAATTACATTCATTGCTCAACCCACTTTTTTCTCTGCCCCTGCCCACCATGGGCATGTGGCGTCTGGAAGATTATTTACCATGGAATGTGGCCCTTGGACTGAAAAACGTTTCCTATCCATAGAAGTTCAAAAAAGAATCTGGCAGAGGGAACTTGAATTTGCTGGTATAAAAGCAGTCATGTAACTATTGACTGTTGTACAGTTCAGTTATCCATGTCTTAAAATATTTAGTATAGAGAATAAATATAGAGAATTTTGAGAATTTTAGATTTTACCATTGCTGTGTTTGAAACATATGAGTTGGTTTGCGCATAATTACAAGCCATAGGTTAGTATAACATGAGCCAGCCTTAAATCTCAGTTGATAGTCTTGTGTGAAATGTACAGCTCTAAAAGTTCATAAAACATTTATGTAAGTAGCTCACAACTCCAGGTTCCAGATATTCTTCGGCCATGATGAATTTTTTTATTTTCATCTAGTGTTTCAGTATCCCTTGCCCCACCCCACTTAGTGAAGTACTGATTTAAAAGCATTTGGGGTCAATTCTGCCCCAGAACATTGCATGAGAGAACTGGGGGAAAAAGCCATGCACATAAGGCGCTAGGGTCAAAGTGAATGCAGTTTAATTTATTAATTATGGATGAGCGGGGGTAGTCAACTAAATAATTGTGTTAGTACAAGGATTAGTGCTAGCGCAATGGGACTTCCTCTTCCCCTGTGCCATCCCCAGATCTATTGTGGAGGGTTGGGGAAACTTCCAGAACAGATTTTAGGAGTGAATGGAGGGAGGAGAGAGGAAGACTGTTCCACTGCACAATGAGAAAGGCTTGTGCTGATGGGATCAGTGCTTGGTGCTGTGTGGAATAAAACCCTGTGTCCGCACATGCCATGGGACTTCTCCTCCTCTCCCCTGTAGCCCCCCTCCATCCCAATTTGCTCCAGAGGTTTAGGAGACCCTGAGGAGTTCGTTTGGGGGGCTTGGGAGCTGGAACAGGGGAGAAGAGAAACCAGAAGACCTATTGCACAAGTGGATTTTGCTTTGTAGATGTAGGCAAATATCACTGGATATTGCCTGGTGTCTACACATGCTTAGCTTAAAATCCGATTTTCCATTTCTTGGGAGAAAGAAGCCAACAGATTGAAAATTTCAAACAATATTCTCATAATCAGGGTCCTTTAGATGATTTCTTTTCCTCTTAGAGGAAGATATTTGCAAAATGTGTTGTTGCAGGTTTCTTGAGGCATCTTTATAACCAGCCAGCTCCAGCAGCTGAAAAGTTAGGTCAGACAGTGGTTGAGAAACTAACACATTTACAGACTTCTGGATGGAATATAACAACTGATAACTTTTGCTAGTGTGCCACTAGGTAGGGGATTAGCTAAGAAAAACCTTGGCACATTGGATGAAAAAAACAAAAACAAAAAAGCAAGAAATTCTCTCAAAGTTCCTTATGGACAAATCTAGGAGTGTCAATACTGGCATTTCTGGTTCTGAAGAAAGTTTGACAATTTAAGTTATGTGCTAATGAAAGAAGGATGGTGATTCTCTTTTCTTTAATGAAGCAGTGGGGAGCGTCTGGTTCGCAGGCTGAATTAGGTCTGCCAGGCCTCAGTTGAGTCTGTGAGGCTGTTTTTGGCAACCCTCCATCTGTCAGTCACCTGACATTATATAAATTCAGGCACTGAGATCTGTTATCTCCAGTTTAAGCACTAAAATCAGCATTAAAGAATCTTGTTATCACCAATCTTTAGTGCTAAACACCACAGTGCTAAAATAACTTATCTCTGATTTTAGTACTGTGTGCTTAGGTTGGAGATAAGCCTGTGTCTATTCTTGCAGCTTGAACTTTGAATCGCTTGCCATCATATGATTACAGGTAGGCAACTCTCCCCGCAGGCCAAAATGGCCCACAGAGTGTGGGCCAGTTCTGAATCTACTCCTCTGGCCTGAACAAATTCTCCACTCTTGCTTTAATGCATAATGTTGCAGCAATCCTGGCCACAAAAACAAGCCTGAGATCATATTTCAATATAATTAAAAAAGCTTGCGATACTTTTTTATTTTAATAAAAAAAAGGTGATGTGGATAATTGTAAGATGGATCTCCAGACAACTTTAAAACACATAACCAAATAGGGGCTGGTAGTGACTTTTTCAAATGTAAAGATTGCCTGATTAAATGTCTATATTGTTTAGAAGCTGAACAGCCCACATGGAGTGAATATCCCAAAATATTTCTTTGCAGCAAATCTGAATGTGGAGTTGATCAGACTTGGGTTTGAATCTAGAAACAGAGCCAACTTATCTGGGACGTCAAGAGGCAGCTTCAGAAGTGGTAGGGTTTTCCACCAGGATACTCATACACAAAGCAGAAGGTGTTACTTCTGTAATTAATGCAAGGACAGAAAATTGCAGCAACTATGTGCTTCATGTAACCATTTTGTCTGTTCTACTCATGCAGTTGTGAAATGTGCTGCTTGAGTAGCGTGCTATGGTTGCAAGGTCTGTAAGATTTGTTGTTTCAGGTAATTCACAACTCATGATTACTGCACAGTTATACTTGTGTAGCTGTAATGTGTATGCTAATGACAGAATATGTTTTATGTTTAACAAACTGTGGGGTCAGTTAGACCTCCATATTGTTCTTGTGGGTTTATGTACATTACATTGTGAGTCATTGTTGACCCTGATTATTTCTTTGCAGTGTCTTACTGAAAAAGAAAAGTTCTCAATAAAGGCATACTTTCTAAACTTGCAAATGGTGTCATACTTCATATGGCTTTCTTGGAGCTCATTTGATCTCAAAAACATTTGACTTAAGGTTAAGCTCACATGCACCCTCTCCACCTTCCCTTGTCATAGCAAACCATAAGTTGCCCTTATGAATGAATTCGTGAAAATATGATTGTGCAAGCTTAACTAAAGTTTGAAATGAAAGAGGAAGTTGAGTAAGGAGAGAGCATACTAGTCAAAGGCCACTTCACATAACATAAGCATTACTGTGCGTTCTTTAATCTTACTGCTCTCATAAGATTCTTTTAATTTGAAAAAGCGATTGAAGTCTTAAAATAAATTTAAATATATATATGAAACATACTCAGTTGCCTTTGAACAAAAAGGCTATTTAACTGGTGAGTTTTCTAGTAGTAATAATATACTTTTATTTTAGTATAGAAAGTTGCTGCTTTAGCTTAGGTAGAAAATACATGCAGTTTTAGCCTCTGTTTTGTTAATACTTTGATATTTCAGTAAGGTCTTGTGTAATCAAATGACTAAACACAAGTAAATAAACTTTGTGGCAACAGTTGTAAATGTAAAATAATTGTAATTTAGCCCATAAACTGTTGTGTGTTTTTGGACAACAAACATTACTGTAGTAGGGAGCAACAAAACAAAAAGACTTGACTTTTTCCTGTTCAGCTGTGAGGTTTTTTTTTATCATGGTAATGTAGCATAGTACATGCAACTTCATCTAAGTAGGAATTTTATAGACAGCATGCAATTGCATGTTAAAGATCTTCAGACTTTGTTTAGGAATAGCTTTTCCAAAATAAAAGGCATTGAATAGGTTCACTGTGTGACTGTTGCACTACATACATAAACGTCTACACTTTGCAGCTGTACTCAGTTGCAGTTTTCTCTATAGCTCTTCGACACGGTGTATTTCACTTTTGACCCTATTTCTAGGAGATGTACGAGTAAGAAGTCGGGCAGGATTTGAAACAGAGAGAAGAGGTTCTCATCCATACATTGATTTCCGTATTTTTCACTGTAAGTATTTAAATAATAGCAGAATAATAAAGGATTCCATTTGTGTTTGGCTGCGGGGGTTCAAATAATTGATGGCTGATTTAAAATGGAAATTTACACATTTCTCATTTCCCTGCAAACAATAGAGTGTCTGCTAGGAGAAATTATGAACATACACAGCATGCGGGATAGTATAATAGTTTTCTAAACCCATATGATACTGAAGTGAAAATAAAGTGTTCTTTTTTTAATGAATGCGTAAGAGGTCCATATTCTCTAGTTTGCGTACAAGTCAGCTTGATAGGAGACTGGTCTGGTTAACTACTACATAATTTTACTCCCAGGCATGTAGCCATTACACCAATAATACCTATGAAGCAATAATTTCCTCCCAGTATATGAACTGATAAAAGAAATTCCATGTGTAGCTACCTTTCATAAGCTCTGTACTGCAGCATGCTGAATATTAATAGTGGGTTAGATCCAGAGTTGCCATTATTACAGTTCTGCTAACTGAACACTTCTGCTGGTGGAAGAGGATGGAGGTAATTTGTTTCATTTCCTTCTGAAGTCCCCTGATTACCCTGACAACCCATTTTGGCAAGTGGGAACCATTCAGAAGATCATGGGAGGTAATGTAGGGAAAAGGAGAAATTGAAAATGGTCTCTCCTTTTGCATCTGCTGGATCAGAGTCCTTTCTGTGAATGGAAAGAGTCCTTCTGTTTGTGGAGGAGCCAGTCTGGATTCAATCCATTGTCTATGGTGTTGTAAATCATTTGATAAAGCTTTGTTGTATAATTGAAAATTGCAATGGCAAAACTACTTGGTGATACAGTCTATGGTAATATCCATACCATACATTTATACCACTTGACTGTAGCCATACAGTAATGGCTTCCCACAAAGAATCCTGCAAACTTTAGATTCAGTTCCTAGCTCCCATGACAAACTACAGTTTCCAGGATTCTTTGGGGAATGCAGTGTGTATTAAAGGTATGGTGTGCATGTGACCTTCCATTTCTGGCTGTTTTTACTAAGGAATCTTGCTCCTAGTAACTTGAAGTTTCCTGAAGTTTAGCTAAACTGTTCTTTCTGTAAAAGGAAGCCTACTGCAATAAATATTCAAAAAACAGAGCTGAATCTAACCGAACTCAAATCCACCTGCAATGGGCAAATGTTGTCATGTCAGGTTAATAGTTTCAATGGGAAAAGGCTTTCTTCTTATGTTTTAAACCATATTTGAGATTGTTCTCTCTTCCTTCCCCCCAAGGTTAAGAACTGAAAAATATCATGGCAAAGAATCAGTGATCTTTGCCTTTTCAGGCAACCATTATCTTTAGATGGAAGTGCAGATATTTGACCTGTGGATGTGATATGGAGGTGTGACAATAACATTGACAAGTGTCCTCAGAAACAAACTACCCATAAGTAATAAGACAATAGAATGGGAGTTGAGCAATCATGTAAAGACATTACTTGATATATCTAGATAAGACATCTAAAGCTCAACATTTTAGATGCAAATATTTTCCTCTTGGACATACTATACTAACCACTTATTTTGCACTGATATATTTCTGTTCATACAGGAAATTCTCTGAGTAATTTTGTTATCTTCAAAATAAAGATGTATCCATATTCTCCACATATTTTTAAATGCTTAGTTTAATCTGAAAGCTGCTTACTAATGTTGAGGTTTCTGGCTGATCTGTGGTGTCTGATGGGTTTTGTTAAATTTTATTTATTAATTGGTTTTATATGTGTGTGTTATTCCTTATCCAGAGAGCTCAAGATGCAGGGTGGGCTATCATTATTTTCAGTAAATAAACTGGAAGAGCATTATTTAAATCTTCTGTCAGTTGGGCTCAATTCAGATGTCACATTGCTGACCTCTGAAAAGATTGATTGGTTCACTGGGATGATCTTAAGATGAGATATGAACATTTTGCCTGTGCACTTAGCCACTGCTGTAAAAAGGTTCTTGAGATTGTAGTCTTATCAGAAAAGGAATGAATCAGCAGTGGTGTAGCTGCAAAAAACGGCTAATGTGATTTTAGGCTGCATTAATAGAACTATTGTTATGGAAGTAATACTTTATTCTACTTTATTCTACACTAGTCATACCTTCTCTGGAGTACTTCGTCTAGGTCTGGGCACTGTACTCTAAGAAGTATATAGATTTCAAATTGGAAATGGTACAGAGGAGGACAATGAAGATGGCTAGTAGTATGGCAAACAGGTCTATGAGGAAAGGTTGAAGAAACTGGGTATGTTTAGAGAAGACTGAGGTGACGTGATAGCACTCATCTGAAGAGCTGTCACATAGTAGAGGGCAAAGACTTGTTCTGTCCTGGGCTGGATATAATGGCCTTAAGTTACAGGAGGGGAGATTTTGGTTGAACATTAAGAGAACTTAATTGTAAGGATAATTTGACTAGGAACCAATCACCTGGAGGCATGGTGGGCTATCCCCTGCCTGAGGTCTTCAAGCAGAGGTTGGGCAGCTGATTGCCTGAAATCTTCTGATTCTGCATTTCTTCCTTCTAGCAGGAATTTGGACTATAAGGCACCCCCTTGTGTGATTCCTCCCTTTGATTAAGCCAGGAAGCTTCTAAAATAACAAAAATTTCCTAATTTGGATGAAATGGAGCTCTGTGGTTACCAGAACAAGCCAGGATTTTGAACAATGGGTTAACATTGGTTTTAACATCGTTTTATGTTTTGAAACTGGTAACTATGCTTCAGATGAAATGGGAAACAATGTTTGGTTAAACTTCCTGGTTTAATGAAGTTGGTCCAGAAGCTGCAGCTGGTGCAAAATGCGATGGCATGAATGCTCACAGGGTCAGGGTATTGCTAACATGTTACCCCGCTGCTGAAATAATTGCATTGGCTGCCCATTAGCTACTGGGCCAAGTTCAAGGTTCTAGTTTTGGTGTGCAAAGCCCTATCCAGCTTGGGACCAGGATACCTGAAAGATCGTCTTACCCCTTATATATCCAGTCGATCACTGAGCTCTGCAGGTGCAGGCCTCTTGCAAATATTCATTTTTCTTTGTTTTTACAGATGTTTTTAAAGCTTTTAAAAATGTTTTTAATATTTTGTTTTAATGTATTTTAAGGTCATTTTATGATGTTTTAAAGTGTTTTTAGCGTTTCTGTTTGCCGCCCTGGGCTCCTGCTGGGAGGAAGAGCGGGATATATATCAAATAATAAATAAAATAAATAAATACCATTTTATCAGTTGGTCCGTTCCTCACAACATAGGAAGTGAACCTTTAGTGTTGTGGCTCTGACATTTTGGAATCTCCCCCCCCCCAAAAAAAAACTAGACAGACACCATCTCTGTTATCTTTTTGGTGCCTGTTGAAGACCTTCCTCTTTCAATAAGCCTTTTAAGTAGAGACCTTATCCCAGTCTGCATTTGTGCTGGAATTGCTTTTAAAGTTTTTTTTTTAAAGATGGTTTTTAAGACTTTTTGTTCTAATGTTTTAAAGTCTTTTCTTTAAGATGTTTTAAAGTACTTTTAGTGTTTTTGTTTGCTGCCTCAGGGTTCCTTCTGTGAGGAAGGGTGGAATATAAATTTAAGAAATAAATAAATGCGGCTTGCACTAAGTGGCTAATGTATTGCGAGCTTTATTCTGTTCCTCTGTCTTGTGTATGATTTACCTCCCTTTCTAAGGTGTGCTGTAACCATATTTGAGCATTTTATTTTCATTGATTTAGCTATGGTTAGAACTAATCAGGAGTGCCTTGAAACAATGCATTGAAATGCGTTTGCTGACTAGTTTTAGCTAGTCCTAATTTTGTCTAACTAAATTAACTATAATGGTAAACTAGGTTGACAGCAAGCAGTGATGGGAGGTAGAATGATGCAGTATAAAAGCCTGCAGCATGTTTCTAATCTCTAAACCAGTGGTTCCCAACCAGGGGGGCGTGAAGTAATCCAGAGGGGGCTGTGAACAGTAAGGAAATGAATTATTTATTAATGATTTTTAAAAAGTCTTCACTAGCTGGACACTGTCTGCTCCCCAGTGCCGCTGCAGATGACACCTCCCCCTTGCTCCAAACAAGAGGGGAGGACTTTGCTGAAGTGCCAGAGCATCTTTCAGGCACGCCAAGGGCAGGCATCTGCCTATACCACACATGGCAGATGCCAAAGGAGGCTGAGGGAGGTGCTACTTCGGAAGAAGAGGGTATTACTATTCCAGCTCCCAGCTCCTCGCACTGCTGCTGCTGACGATGCCCTTACTCAGAATGAGAGGAGAGGGCTCTTTCTGATGCAAAAAGAAGCAAGGCTGCAAGGAAAGGCTGCTTTCCACCTTCCTTCCTGACAGCCAGCCTGCCTGCCTTTCTTGACTCCTGCTTCACTGCCACCTCCTTTTAAAAATTATTCTTATTTGCGAGGCCGCCCAGATCTTGCCTTTGGCTCAGATGGAGCCAAGGAGCAGTGAGGAAGCTCAGGACTTACTCGTCCCCATCTCTGAGGCTAAGTGTGTGTGTCAGTGTCCCCTCTTTCTTCTGCCTACATTCTGTCCCCCACAATCTCTCTCTCCAAGATGCTGCAGCAGTTGAAGGTTTTCCCTTTCCCACATGCCCAAATGCATGCACACCTACAGAAAGTTGCAGGTGGGGCAGGTGTGTTTGTGTGTGTGCGTGCACTGATCTGTCTTCTGCTCCACTTTCATTCCCCAAGTGCATGCTAACCAAATTATCAGTTCTGATGATCATCCCAAGACCTAAAAGCACTAACCCCCTCCTCAACCTATCCACCCTTTTGTCTTCTCAATCTAGCATCCTCACCACTACCATATTGCTGCTTCTTGATGATGATGATGATTATTTTAAAAAGCTCAGCAGGTTGGCTGAGGCTGGGGTCCGCATATTGCAGCTGAAATGTATTTATTTATTTAATTATTATTGCATTTATATCCTACCTTTCCTCCAAGTTGCTCAAGGTGGTGCACATGGTTCCCCCCCTCCATTTTATCCTTACACCAACCCTGTGAGATTGGTCAGGCTGAGAGACTGTGTCTGGCCCAGGGTTACCCAGTGGGCTTCATGGCTGGGTGGGGATTTGAACCTGGGTCTTAGCCCAACCCTGTAACCCACTAGTATTGGGAGACAGAACTGTACATCTTCAGACTGTGTATGTCGGGGAGGGGGACCCCAATTTGATTGGACCTTTGCATTAAGAAAAGAAAGCAACACCTCCCTGTCTGCAGGGAACTTTTTATGGAAAGGGATATTTGGAGATGTGATTTTGCCACGCACCATTTTTTTCAATTAGCAGAGGCTAATTAGCATTGCGGGGTGTTCACAAAGTTTTTTGAGCTTACAGAGGGGGTCCCGTACTTATAAAGGTTGTGAACCACTGTTCTAAACCATGGTTTGGAAGAATGACCTCTGAATTGAACCTCAGGCTTTCCCCTTCCCAGCATTTATGGGAAACTTTGGCCTTTCAGCTGGTGTTGGACTTTAACTTCCATCCGCTCCAGTGACCTTGGGCAATGATCAGGAACGATGGGAATTAGTCCAATAACATCTGGAGGGCCACAGGTCCTCTCCCCCGATCTAGAGGAAAGAGTATTTTTTATCAATCTCTCATTTGTGGGAGGAGGTAGCATGTCTCTAGCTGGAGCGTGCCTTTGAGGAGTCTTGAGAAAGAACAAAGAGAAAACAAGAGAGAGAAATTCACATCAGCTCACAGTAACAATAAGAATAATCCATCAATCTAATGTAAACATATATATTAATATAAGCAATCCATATGTCCAAACAGGTAATCAAACAAGATTGACAATTATAATGTATGTTGAAATGTAGAAAGGGTAGTAAGATCTTCATACCATTGAGTAATACATAGTAAACTTGATCCTTGAAGTATGTCTCTTTGTAACCATAACAGCACTCAAGATCCTGTTTTATTGTGGAAGCATAGTACTAAATCCGACCAAGGGTCTATCTAGTCTAACAACCTGTTTTCAGGAGTGGCCAAGCAGATGCTTCTGGAAAGCCTTCAGCAAAGAGTGTTTGTCTCCTAATAATGTGAAGCTGCCCATTACTACCAAAATTGCCTGACTAAAATCCTAAATAGAATGCATTAGGTTTAAGATACTGGTTGAAAGGAAGGAGATTCTCTACCCCTTTTAGTAACCTCATGCTAGGCTTATGTTGTGGTTGTAGAGACAGGACCAGACACTGCTTTCCAGAAATTGGTGTTTGTACGTAGCATTCAAGTTGTGTTTAAATTCACAGAAGTCTCTTAAATTCCAATAAAGTAATCTCCTTAAAAAAAAAATCCATACCTTAAAACAAAGATCTTTTTAAAATTGAAATGCCTTCTCCAAACTGTCCCCAATAAAGTAATTTATGGTAGAATAATATATGGAATACCTGTTTCTTTGTGTAATGAGCGGTGAGCAAAGTTTGAATCTTATGCTGTATCCATTCAGTTAAAAGTATCTTCCTATGTTCAGTAGTGATATTATTCTTGTGTCCTGGTCAGCAACTAATTCTTACTAGAAACCAAATTTTGA
This sequence comes from Rhineura floridana, assembly GCF_030035675.1. Taxonomy (NCBI): domain Eukaryota; kingdom Metazoa; phylum Chordata; class Lepidosauria; order Squamata; family Rhineuridae; genus Rhineura; species Rhineura floridana. The sequence goes on along the minus strand of NC_084480.1, from coordinate 266,315,092 downwards.
ATTGAGCAAAGGCTAAAGAGCCGACAAATTTACCTCTGCAAATTGAGACACAGACAGAAGGCTTTCTAGTTTCCCACCCAGTGTCAACAGCAAGAGGTTTTCTCAGGGTTCTCCTCTTACATTCCCAGGCTACTCACTCCCCTATGCAGAGCAAGACAGCTAAATTGAAGTGAGCACACAAGGTAAGTAAAGGAAGAAAGCTAGTGAATCCAGTGTTGCTGTTCATACTGTTACGTGTGGGGTGAGTGGTGGGTGGAAATTTTAAAAAGTCCTATGCCTGAGAGTGGGCAACTGTAGTGCATAAGGAAACAACATCTATTCACACCTGAGAGGAGCAGGTTGAAAAGCCTTGGACAAAGCTTTTGAGGGAGAAAGCAATTGAGGTGTATCATTGGGGTGAGATATGATGTAGATGAAGTGGGAAGCTCTGGGCTGCAAATTGCTTATCCCTACTCTAGTTATTAAAGTGCAGATTTTGCTAGCTAAATCTTAAGAAGCTGCCTTACAACTGACTCAGACCATCAGTACTGTCAACTTTGCTGGCAGTAGCTCAACAGGATTTCAGAAAAGGGTCTTTCCCTGCCCCATGCGGAGGTGCTGGGAATTGAATCTGGGACCTTCTACATGCAAATCATGTGCTTTACTACTTCCGTACAGTCCTTCTTTGAAATGGCACCCACAGAGCATGGTAGTTTTACTAGGGATGTGCAAATGGACTAATTAATATCTAAAGTGGGGTTGTATTGGACAGAACTGGGGCTTATCTGAGCTAAAGCAGGGCATCACTGAAGTGCCCCAAACCAAAGCAGGGTCTTCCAAAGTGCGTCAGAGGTTTGGTTGCTGCAGAAAGTGTGTCTACAAAAATGGAGACATTTGTCTCCAAAGGAAACATTTCTCCTATAAAAGGAAAGGGCTATGGTGGAGGGGGCGGGAAGAGCACTCTTTTGTGAGTCACAGATCTAGCTTCTAATAGGAGGAAATAATTTTAGCAGGGTGCTTTGGGGAAGGATTGACATAATGCATCGGCTTGTTCTTGTCCTGTATTAGTTCTGCTAATGGTGTTTGTCTGGGAAATGCAGGACATCTGGACCTTTCTGCCTCTGTGCTACATGCCCACACATCTACTCTTATCAAATTAGCTTGCATTTACTTTCTATGAGTGTTGGTGCCAATTGAGCAGGACACAAGCCTAACGCTTTGTTTTCATTCATCAGAACTCTGTAGCCCCTGGTCCCCTCCTTCTAAAATGTTGCAGTGCACTTTCCCAGGACACCACTATATTGTATGCCATTTTCATAATCAAACTGTTGCCACAAAACCATAGGGAAAGAAGCAAAATCATTTACCCTCTCCCCAAAAAACTTTAAAGGTGCCTAGCAAAGCAAAAACAAAAATCCCTGTGGACCTTTGTCTGTATTTAGGCAGGTTTCTTCCCTAGGGTACCTCCCTCATGTGTGCTATTTTCATACATTTTCCCACAAAGCAGTGGGGGGAGATTACGTGAACTTTTTTTTTATCCACTCCAAAACTATAAAGGTTCCCTCATAAGAAAACCACTGCAGCTATCCAGTGCAATGGATGCATCCCCTCAAAACCAGCTACAATGCTTTCCAATTTTCCCCAAAAGTAAAAAAGATTATTTCTAGTTCTCAACAGAGAAAAGTCCTGGTTTGTCCTCTTTGTCATTCAGCACGTTCTGTCTACTCAGGACGGTTAATAGGCCAGCAAATTTTACTCACTTCTGTCAAAAGAGACTTTTTTTAGATTTCCCCATAATAGTGAATGGGGGAGATATAAAACTTCTTTTTTTTCCCCCAACAAGATTTTGACCCTGAGCTGAATTTGACAGCTTCTGAAGTGCTGAAATGTTGAAGTGGGTCTGAATCTAATCATGTGGGTGATGGACACCCTAATTATTAGTTATTTAGAAGTGATTAAGCTATCATGTTGCATGGTTTTTAAAGCTTGCATTTTTAGTTCCTGGTGTATTGTTAGTGATGGAAAACTTTAATTTATCTAAAGGCTGTTTCCTGTGTTGAGATTGCAATCTAATATAGTACCCGACAGTAAGCCCCATTGAACAGTGGAATTTTCTTCTGAATAGACTTGTATAGGATTGCACTCTGAATGTTTGGAATATTGCTGATATTGCCATGACAGAATGTGAAATGTAGGAGGATTTTTATCTCTAACAGCTTTTCTGTAGGACCATGATTTATAAATCTTTCTAGAAGGGTAGCAGTGCTAGTCTGTTGAAGCAAAAACAGCCAAGTCTTGTGATATCTTTAAAGGCCAATACATTTAGTATGGCATACATTTTCATGGACCATAGTCAGATATGTAATATCAAATTGGCAAATCCTAAATAAGGGAGACCCTGGCAAGAAATGCTGAATTACAGTTCATCAGGAAAATTCAATTCTGTCACGTTTGTTTTAAGTTGAGAGTATGGATTTTGTTTATTTATTTATTTGTTTATTTATTATTTGATTTATATCCCACCCTTCCTCCCAGCTGGAGACCAGGGCAGCAAACAAAACGCTAAAAACACTTTAGAACATCATAAAAACAGACCTTAAAATACATTAAAACAAAACAACGTTAAAAACATTTTTTTAAAAAAAGCTTTAAAAATATCTTTAAAAAAGGGGGTAAAAGCATATTGTTAAAAAAAGATATTAAAAAGCAATTCCAACACAGATGCACACCGGATAGGTCTCAACTTAAAAGGCTTGTTGAAAGAGGAAAGTCTTCCAAACGCGCCGAAAAGATAACAGAGATGGCACCTGCTTAATATTTAAGGGGAGGGAATTCCACAGGGTAGGTGCCACCACATTAAAGGTCCGTTTCCTATATTGTGCATAATGAACCTCCTGATAAGATGGTATCTGCAGGAGGCCCTCACCTGCAGAGCGTGGTGATCAACTAAGTATATAAAGGGTAAGGCTGTCTTTCAAGTATCCTGGTCCTGAGCTGTGTAGGGCTTTGTACACCAAAACTAGAACTTTGAACTTGGCCCAGTAGCAAATGGGCAGCCAGTGCAATTCTTTCAGCAGTGGGGTGACATGCTGGCAATACCCTGCCCCAGTGAGCAGTCTCGCAGCTGCATTTTGCACCAGCTGCAGCTTCCGGACCAACCTCAAGGGCAGGTCCGCCTAGAGCGCATGACAGTAATCCAGCCTGGAGGTTACCAGTGCGTGGACAACAGTGGTCAGGCTATCACAGTCCAGAAACGGCTGCAGCTGTCTTACCATTTGAAGCTGGTAAAAGATAATTAATTAGCTTGCTCCCTTGTGCACCCTTGTGCTCCCTGATAGCTGCTAAGGAGGGTCAGGGAGCCCTGTGGTAAAGCTTTGTAATGTGGCACTGGGGCTGTGGAGAAAAGGAGGTGGACAAAAATGGTCTCTCTCCTACTTCAGGAGCCTTCACTGAATCTCAATCCTTTACATGAATGGAATGAGCTCTACCATTCTCAGAAATGCACGTCTGGGAACAACCTCCTGCATAGTTCATTTTTATGGTTCAACTGATAAACTGCTTCAAAAGGATTTAGAAGATTAATATTGTCTGGAAAGTGATCGTAAATTCATTTCTTAATGATCAACCGGCCAGAGCATTCCTTCCTTTTTTCTTTTTTAAAGTCAGTCTATTACTCCCAAAAATATGTAAATATTTTAACACGCCTGATGTCACCCAGTCTTGTATGATCTAGTTAGTCCAACCCATGCCAGCTTGGACTGTAGGAATCTTGGCAGCATAGCAGAGCTTAATGTATGATTTTTTTCAAACTCAGATGATGGTATCAGAATTTGAGTTCTGAAATTTTCCTGAGAAGCTGTTGACGAGTAGCAGAGTCCAAGTGTATAGCTACACTCACTCATATTACATATAAACAAGTGAAACCTGCATCAAAAGGTTCAGTTTTCCAAACAGCCATGCCCTCTTCCAGGATACTCTGTTACATTTCTCCTCTCTTGATTTCCCATTTCTTCCTGAAGCCAGCCAGCATTCTGTGGCCAGTAAGCATGCTCAGTCTTTATTGGGCTGCATTTAGGGTAATCCCTTTAGGAATCCTTACAACAAATACAAAGATTTGTTGTACTTTTGCAAACCTTGCTCCTGGTGCATGGTGGTGCCATTTTGGCTACATACATTACCTTGCTGTAAGGAGATGTGGGTCTGATAAGTGCCGGCAGGGCTGGTGCCAGGCATGACTGGGCCCTTGGGCACCAGCCTATCCTGGGCGCGCGGCTCCTGCCTGTTGCACCTACCTCTCTGCAGTCTTCACTGCTGTGTGTGCTGCGCACGCAGGGCTACCATCAACCAAGATGGTGGCAAAGGCTTTTCTAAGGGACTGATGCCCTCACTGCTATTTTGGTTGATGGCATGCATACGTGGTATGCTACATGCGCGCACATGCCTGCCATCCACCAAGATGGCGGCAGGGGCATCAGCCTCTTAAAGAAGCCACTGCTGCCATCTTGGTTGATGGCAGCCCTGCGTGCACGGCAGCAAAGACGAGAGAGGTAGGTGGAGCGAGCAAACTGACGGGCGGTCTGGAAGCTCCCTCCCTGCAAACTGCAGCAGGCATCCTGTGGCGGATCGCTACTTTTCCTCCGTAAACGAGGGGCCATTGGCCAGGACCAGACCTGACTAAGTAACCCTGTGTTTGCCATGATGGGAGAAAGGTGGGATATAAATGTAGTAAATAAGTAAGGATCAGCAGTTGGGAACGAATTCACTAGTTGCATATGGGATACATACAATGGGATTAAGACTAGAGCTTGAAATTTCTATTTAATTTTCTTTAAAGAACATCTTAAGAAAGAAACAAAGCCATTTGACTTTTCCCGTATCCTATATTTCCTTCTAATTGATAGCTTGATCAGGATATCAGGAAGATTAGGAACTAGTCAGCTCAGATTAGCAAAGTAAAATACTGCTAATGTTAGTTCTTCAGGCAAGTTCTTAGTTCTGATTGTGTGACTGTATTAATACTGATGATCGTATATTTACCCAAGTGATATTTAATTGAAAACTGGTCCTTTAATTCAAGTTGGTGCTATCTTTACGCAGCTTTCCTGATTACCTACATCTTGTGCCTTTTGCATCAGGGTTTGATGTGTCATGTCAATTTTTTCTTTTTTAAAATTGCAGTTTTGAAAAGCTAAAACAACTGAATTGGAGAAAATTAAATTGTATTAAATTATCATTTCTACTGGCACCGTTGGGTTGGTTCTAGAGAAGCCCTTCTGGTTGCAGGGTCTTTCCATAAACTTAGAAGGCCTTCAATCCAGTGGAGGAGGTGACCTTTGCAGATTCTTGTCCCCATCTTGCAGCCCTCTATGTTATCTCACATGCTATTCTGAAGGGTCCCCAGTGCCCTGCAACAAATCTTTGTGGGTGCAAGGGAAAAGGGGGAATTGCCAGAAATAAACTCTTTCCCTTTCAATTACCAAGTGTTGAGACTCTGCTCATGGGAGCATTGGATCCAGTATAGTGTGTCTTACATTAAAGAATTAAATATACATCTGATGGCCTCTGCATCTGCAGTGAAGTGAGTCAAAATTCCATGCTTTTCCTTAAATAAACAAGAATAAATGTTGGTCGCCCAAAAAAGGATCCCCAAAAGATAGGAATTAAAAATGTTCAAATGATTTAATGGTCTCGTTCTCTTGAATTTCAGCAAAAATATATATTGGATAAACATTCATAACTTTGGGGAGACTAAAAAATGCATCTTGTTATTGGGTTGTTATTGGAGTTGTAAACTTGGATGTTTTTCTTTAAACAATAAGGCTTACAATTCTACACTTTCTGACTCTAGATGGGTGTTTCTGTTCTGCCTTCTTGTAAATACATGTGTGAGTTGTGGATGGGAAGTGAAAGGTGATTTGAAAGAGAGCTGGTCACATCACACACACACACACCCTGGTGCGGACAGGTTGGTGTATGGTAATATGAAAACTGGACAAGTTTAGTAAACAGAACTACATGTTAAGAAAGGGTAAATATCTGCTTCTGAACTGATGAATTGGAGTATAGAAATAAGAATGTATGGATTTTATATTTTTAAAAGGCAACCAATTTTAAGTATGTTAAATCCAAAATTGATTATCTTCAGATATCTTTACTTTTTTATAATTTACCCACCTTTCTCCAGTTTCCCTTCCTTCCTCCTACTTGAGGTACTTATTTCATTTGGACTGAGGCTGTTTTTTTATAATACGCTTTCTCCCCTTTTTTCAGTTTGAAAGCCTGTTGTGAATAATACTTTTGTACCTGGGTACATTCCAAAATCATCAATGCTTCTTTGCTGTTACTAGGACACGTGCTCATTATTTAACTTCTGTGGGTCTTTTTAAAACTTGTTCTAGAATGAAAGGAAGAGAACTTTATAAACCTTAGGTTCTGAAAAAAACAAACTGACTGGCTTTTTATGTCTGATCAGGATCATGTCATCTTTAAGCAGAGGTGAAAGATTTAAAATCCTGCTGAAATGTCAAGACATGTCTCGTAAAAAGAGAGCTTGGGGTTCTTGTGAAGATAACATGTCTGACTGGCAATGAATAGCATCATTGAAATTTAATTGTTCACATGTTAGTGGGTGCATGCTTAAGGTTTACAAACTGCCATGTAGTGTTTTAGTTTTAGTATTTTAATACAAAACTATAAAATTAGAATACAATCCATTCCTTCCTCTTCCACCCACCCCAAACAGGCCTTGGTCCATTGCAGTGGGGTCTCTCCGCTCCCTTTTCTACGTGTTCTTTAGCTTAGAGATACCATATACTATTTTTGATTAGGTAAAATTAAAATGTTTCATATATAAATTTGGTAAATTCTTTTTTTTTTTTCTGGAAAGGATGAAAACAAAATGGACTACAAATTTTGCTTTTCACACTTTGAGGGGTAGATACCTGAGAGGATTTGGTATTCTTCACACCATTTCTATCCCAAAGAAGAGAGCAAACAAAACAACCCCAAATTGAGCAAACAATAGATCCAAAATTAACATTTCACAAACTTAAGGCACAATAACAATCACATAAAATTGATGAATTAAGCAGGTTGTCTGTCTTCAAATTGAAGGATTTTAGTCTAGCAGAAAAACCTGTAGTGTAGCCTAGACACAGGGATGGGCAGACTTCATTCTTTTTGATCTATTTTATTTTTTTTACTAGACCCCCAAGATCTACCTATCAGAGCCAGGTCCAAAAGACAGCTAGTTAGAATGAAAGAACAGTGTGCCTCTGCACACGTTCTAAGCTTAGGAATTTTTGTCACTACAAAACTGAATTGGGTTCATAGTCCTTTCATGCAAATAGTCCACTTCTGGTTAGCTTTCTTCTAGCTTTCTTAATTTTGGCAGCATAATTTAGATGGGAAAGTTGTTTTGTATTACTATTGTTAAACAATTGGGAATCCCAGTCTGCGTCTGTGTTGGAATTGCTTTTTAATATGTTATTAAACCTTCTTATTTAAAATGTTTTTAATCTTAGAAGATGTTTTGAAAGCATTTTTAAGAAACATTTTTAAATATGTTTTATTTTAATGTGTTTTACAGTTTGTTTTTATGATGTTTTAAAGTTTTTAGTGCTTTTGTTTGCTGCCCTGGGCTCCTGCTGGGAGGAAGGGCAGGATATAAATCAAATAATAAATAAATAATTTTTAAAAAATGCCTACCTATATAGTGCAAATTGTCCAGACGTCTACCCAGTCTACCTTCTGTTCACCCGTGGTCTAGTGAATTGAAGAAAGTATTCTATTTTTTTTTTAATTCTGGGGTTTACATTTGTTTCATGTAGCAAAATTGTGCAGCAGGAGATCTTAATTCAGAGAAAGCAGAACATGCTCTAGCCTCTTTCAATCTTACCTTTTTTTTGGAAGGTCGCCCCTTCCCATGTTGTTCAGGTAAAGAAGCCCCTTGTTATGTGAGGCCAGTTCCGAGAAGAGTTAATGCTGGCGTTGGGAAAAAGCCAAATGTGATATCCTCTGGCATGGTCCAAAGTTTCTCATGTTGTCTAAGAGGTGCAGGAAGGAGGTGACTTGAAGTGGCTTTTATGGCAAATCAGTGGCATCACTAGGGTTGGTGTCACCCGGTGCGGTAACTCATGGTGTCACCTGCATGACCTCCTCCCGTACCAGACCTAGGGTGCCCAGGGGTGGGGCGGCTCTGGGTTAGGGTTGCCATATTCCAGTTCCACAAATCCGGCAGGCTAATTTGCATATTATTTGCATATTATTTGCATATTATGCAAATATTTGCTTATTAATATTTGGATTGTCCAGTTTTGTTTTTGTGCCTAGGAATTAGCACCAAAAACTGGGGAAAGATGTGAGAAATCTTTTTTAAAAAAAACTTAACATTTTCAGCCTTAAATGCCTAGACTCTAGTTTCCAACACTATGGAATGTTGATTGATTAAGAGGATTTATATCCTGCTCTTCTGCTGTTAAAAACAGAGCTCAGCATAGCTTACAAATATAATAAAAACAATAAAAATGCACAATCAATATAAAAACATAATAAAAACACAAAATAGCAACATACATAAAGTAAGTCAGGGCAGCAGTACGGTTAACCATTACATATATGATATATTTCAGAGATGTGGTGGGTGGAGAAAAACAAGCCAAAATGTTAGGAAAAGGAGTCTTTCATGCCACATGCTCAGTTGTAAATACTGTTGCAGCAAGTTTTACAAGTTCCTCCAGTATTCCACTGGTGCAGGCACTCAGACATTCAAAGTATCTGTATGTTTCTTAGGTTTTATAAAAGCAGAGCTTTGCTTAACTCAAAATTTCTTCTCCCTTTGATCAACCACATCTACACAGGTTCCACCTCCCTACTCAAAATGAAACTGGGCCTGGAAGTGTGCAACAACCCCACACATACCTTACTAATTAGATTACCAATGCCAGGATGTCTGTCTTATCGACTACTCTCCTGCTCCCTCCCCTCCACCGGGCATCATGAAAGACCCAGTCCTGGGCTCAGAAAGAAAATAAATATCTGGTCCTCTTCAAAGTACTGATAAGCCTCTTGTTTTAATTAAAATAATAATTATAAGTTCTTGCTTTTATCACTAATGGGAGTTAATTATTTTGCATATGCTGCTGTTGCTTCTATGGCTGTAACGGAGTGAGGTTAAAGATAAGTGAAATGCAAATAGGAAAAAAAACACAGAAGGCAGTAACACTTTCCTAAATGTAATACCATACCAACCCACAACAAGATTCCTATGAGTAAGGCAGAAAACTCAGCATCTCACAACCAGTCAGGATTCCTAACCAAAAACCAAAAATATGATAAATGAAGAAATATTTATATAAGCATGACTATCAAATATATTTATTATTTACACAAACTGTAAAGATATTTATAGTGCAATCCTAGGTTTATTTATTTAGAAGCAAGTCCCAGTGTATTCAGTAGAACTTACTCAAACAGGAACAGAACTGCAACCTCAAGTGATAAGCAACTTCATTCACACAACCCAAAATTCTGAATCATGCCACTTTACGCTGTTTTGCAACTGTTTATACTTGTTTTTATGGTTATTGGATTTTAAATGGCTTTATTTCTTGTTGTGAGCTGCCTTGGTTTCCAACCCTACCTCACAGGGTTGTTGGAAAGACTACACACACACACTGCAGATGTATAAATACATACAGCCCATATAATAGTTTATTGTCAAACCAGTTGGTCATTGCAGAAAAATCAGTATTAGTTTTAAAAAAATCAGTATTAGTTTCCTACAGAATAAAAACTGTAATACCTAAGTAAGCCCTGCCTACTTGCTTTAAAATAGGACTGGGGGGGGGGGACAGAAAGAGAACACAAACACAATTCTTTTTTACATTCACTCCAAAGTCCCATTGATTTTCAGCACATTCATAACCAAGTCTACTCAAAAGTAAATCCTATTGAATTCAATGGGATTTACTCTGGAGATATGGGATTAGCAATGCTTTTACCCCCACAAAAGCAAGTATTGGGAAGGTTTTCAAAACACTGCCCAGAATCTGACTCCTACACACAAGAGGGGAAAAAACTGAAATGTATATATTTACCCAATTTATGAGATTTTCAGATAAACAGGGGGGGAAACCACCATTTTCTGGCCTTGCAATGAGGTTTACTAGACACTGCCAGAGGTCAACCAAACGCTTCACTGATTGGCTGCAGTCTTGAACGGGTGGGGTTAAAGCTATGAAGTGCTATACTGTAGTTTAAAAAAGATTTAACGGGGGGCTGACGTTTTTATGTATATCTCGAGAACCGGACCACCTAGAAACTTATTTTTTTTTAAAATTAAAGCTGAGAATCTGGGCCAGCTAAGGGGCTAAACGGGCGGCGGGTGGCATGCAAAGAATCCGGGTAAAACCCGGCTAACTTGGTAATATGGCAACCCTACTGTGGGTGACACCCCCCTCTCATGGTGTCACCCTGGTGCAGTCCACACTCACCGCACCCGGCTAGTGACACCGCTGTGGCAAATGCAACAGCAGGGGACAGAAAATGCTACTAAAAGATGAAGCAGGATGTTTGTTTTCCTGAACAGTTACCTCATAACCATTAAAATTAGGAATGTTTTTGTGTCAGGGAGACAGTAGTGGCTGCAGTAATCATGAGAGAACGCAGCAGGAGCAAATAGAAAAATGACAAATACTTTTTGGAAACAAGTGCTTTCTACTTGGTGCAGATTTTCATTCCTGCTCCCATCCATTTTATGTGTGTCAATACCTCACTCCCAACATCATCTGAGTTCATTACTAATATTTCAAATTTAACCTGTGCATACTCCCAAGCGTCATTTCAGAACCTGACTTTATTAGATTTCAGAAAATGAATTTAGGATTATTTCCAATCCTTTTAACTCTTGGTAGTGTTATGCCTGATGCAGGTTTCAAGTTTGTTCACTGACTCAGTAATTAGGATACATTGAACACATCACAGTGATCGTGATCTGATAATTTAGTCTTGCAATGTTTTTAACGATGGCTTGGGTTTTGTAAGTGCATGCTTCTAATTTAATTACAATTGTACAATAATTGTAGCATAGGGATAGCCAATGTGGTACCCACCAGATGATGTGGACTGAAAGTTCCATCAATCCCAGCCAGCATAAACCTGAATGGCTCAGCAAACACTAACCCACTAGCTGTCCCATTGTAGCATGTAGAGATTCAAAAATTACAATACTAACATGTTGTTCAATTGCTTTGATGTGTTTGGAATTCAAGAATTGGATCCTAAGATCCCATGAGTGAAGCTCCATTCATGGAAAGCGTGTTTCCAGATAACAGTGTAAGGGAAGGAGGAAGGTGGTTTTTGTCATTCTTGCACTCTCTTACAGGTGCCTGCAAAACTGCTATGAAGCGTTGGACACTCCAGAATTGCAAGAGAGTGGCGTGGGGGGGGGCATAGTGGGAGTTTCTGAATGCTCTAACTAAACATGCGGTACTATTTTAGGTTACTATATTTTTCCAAATATGCCAATGCTAACCTACGTTATTGCTGTACAAAACATAAATGCTTGAAATGAATGTTCTCATAGATATAATTTTTAATGTTTTATAGAAGCATCATACATCTTAAGGCTCTTTATTTTTCCCCTCAGCAAATTCTGAAATTGAAGCTTCTGTATCTGCAAGAAATATCCGAAGGTTACTGAGTTTCCAGCGGTACTTGAGATCTTCCCGTTTCTTCCGTGGTATCACTCTTCCAAATTCTTCAAACATTTTAGATGATGATTATAATGGACAAGCTAAGGTCTGTTTTTAAAACTACTGTGTAACTTTTCCCTGAAAGCAATATTAATGTATGTTAAGATCTGCAAATAACCAAGCACTAAATGATAGTATTGCATCTACTAAAGACTTCTGGATTTAAATTTATCCCCCATAGAAATAAGCAAAAGAGGTATAGGAATTAGCATAAATAAGATTACTACAGTTGGTAACAGGAAATAGTTTGAATAATCTGAATGAAACTTTAGAGCAGTGTGACAGCAAAATGAGCACATCTTGTTTTAGAAATAGTGGTAGACACCAGCATTGACCAAAATGTCTTCAAAGGATAAAACCTAATCGGATAAATAAATCAAATGTTGTCCTTGGATTAGATACATTGGGAATACCTTACTCTGCCACCTTTTGTTCAGTCTTTAAAACTAACACCATTTGTTTCAGATCTCTCTGTCTCCTTGCTTTCATTTTGCCAAATTTCACTTTGTTAGTGATTTTAGAAACTGGACAGAAACTGTGGATGTCTATATTGCTTTAGAATATTGTGTTCGTATCGTATTGTGTTTTTGTAGTGTTTTTTGTTGTTTGTTTGTATATGTTTTTATGATTTTTATTATGATATATTGTATTTTATCTTGTTTGTTCACCGCCCTGAGAGCTATTCTGCTAAGGGCGGTATATAAATTGAAATAATAAATAAATAAAAATAATAAATAAATAAATAAATATATAGTCTAAAGCCACTAAATTTTACCTTGGCTCCCTCCCTTGATGCAGGTTGTGAATGTGCTCCAGAAGATGGCAGGCACAACACAAGGTTGTGTGTGTTCTGTGCATAAAGATGTTTAAATGACTTTTGCACATGTTTGCGTCTTTGTTTCCACAGGAGACTGCATAAATTTGTATTAGGGTTTTCTTGCTCTGTATAGCAGATTTGCAAATCTTCTGGCACAATACAACTGATCTATGTGTGGTAGGCTGTTCGTTCATGTGGATGAGAGGATTGCAGCTGAAGTGTGTAAACTGAAGGATGCTATGGCATTGTAGTAACAGAGCAAACCATTGTTTTGCTTTATATCATTAATAGGTGGAACATTTTCAGACAATGGCCATGATAAAATCTCTTTTTAAGTAAGCCAAGACATGCACATGCTTCATGCACTGGAATTCCCTGTAGTTCACACGTTTATTATCTTTCAGACTAATCTTGTGTACTGTGAGCTTCTGCGTATTTTCCTAACACTGGATTTTTTAAAATAAAAAACATAAAATATAACAATATTAACAATGTTAGGGGAGGAAATGTTTATAGTGTTTGCTGAACCAGTACTGAGTTTTTACGTCGTGGTGGTGGCGGCACACAACACACACACACCCCTCTGCAGCCGGTGAGAAACAATAGTCAGAGAGGTAGCCAGGAACACAGTCTCTTGGCACTGCAGATTTCTTGGCAAAGCAGTGGCAGCTCTTTTCAAACTCCCAGGATGGGACTGGGATCAGCAGGTGGGCAGCACATAAGGAGCTAGGAGGCTGTGAATGGAGCCCCCAACCTGATTTGTGGCCTCAATTTGTAAAGACAAATAAAGCCTGATTTGATCTGTACATATTTGTAGCCATCCAATTACCAATATCCAGAAATCCCATTAACTTGCATTGCAAAGCAACAACAGCCATAACTTTCCTGTTTTTTGACACAGGGACATGAAATTTTGGGACATGGTAGCCCATAAAGAGGGGATTAACCCTGCGTAATATCAGCTGAGTAGCCCCAGGAATTTTTGTTAGACACCTTTAAACATTCAAATGTTTTAAAATTAAAATGGACATAGCTTTCTTGTTTTTCACTCATGGACATGAGCTTTTGGGACATGGAAGCCTCTGTGGAGTGGACTAACCCTGTGAAATTTCAGCTGGGTAGATCTGGAGGGTTTCATTCTAGCCACCTTTCAGTCAGCTTTTTCCCAAAAATATTTTTTAAAAAAACTTCAAGTGCTCAGTCATGCCAACTCAGGCTTCTGTGCTTGCCCTGTTCCTTCAAGATTTTGGGGTAAAAAAACCTGAGTTTTTTTAAAATTCAGTTTGTGATACTGGGCTCTTGTTGGCAGCATCAGCAGGCACAGGTGGGCAGTAGCATGGAGATAATATATGCATGTAGGGACATGAAATCTGGGGACATGGTAGCCCCCAAAGAAGAGATTAAGTGTGTCAGGTGGGTAGCCACAGGAGTTTTCATGCTAACCACCTTTAAGGTTTAAAATGTTTTAAAATTAAAATGGCCACAACTTTCTTGTTTGTTCACATAGGGATATGAAATGTGGGGACTGGGAAGCCTCTATGGAGGGGACTAATCCTGCCAAATTTCATCTGGTGGCTCCAGGGCGTTTCATGCTAGCCACCTTTAACCTTTGCTTTTTCCAAAAAAGATGTTTTAATCAATACTGTGTGTGCCTGTGCTCATTAGTCAGTACAGGCTAAGAATAAATGCCATCAAGGTTTAGCTGACTGGGTAATAATAAAACTGTGTAGGGTGTATCCTCCTAGGCTATATCATATATGAAGTAGTACTAGTAGTAATAAACATTCTAAGTAATGGGAAGAGAATAAGATTTGGCGGTTGGTTTGTCTTTTCTTTGAGTCCCCTCCAATCTATAATTCATTGTAGGATGTGCTTAAATAAATGATAAATGTATGTATTCAAAATATGAAAAAATGTAAATGTACTGCCTTCAAGTCGATTCTGACTTATGGCGACCCTATGAATAGGGTTTTCATGAGGCTGAGATGCAGTGACTGGCCCAAGGTCATGTGAGCTTCATGGCTATGTGGGAATTTGAACCCTGGTTTCGCAGGTCGTAGTCCAACACCTTACCCACTACACCACACAGGCTCTGAGAAACTACAGAAAAGTCCACACACTGGTGGCCAGCAGTGCTAATATTTCTTCTAAACAGAGGCAGAAGAAAATTATTAACAGTAATTATAGTAGCCTATATGGAAAGTAAATAAGACAGAAGAAAAAGACCACAACTGTGGGTGGTGTTAGCTAATATATTTCATAATGCTGATGATGACTGAAAATTATCAATAATTTAAAATAAATAAATATTGCAAAATGGCTGGTAGTCCAGACTCTGAGATAATCAAGATTGTTTTAAACAAAAGAAAAGAGACCACAGGGCTACTAATACTAAATACCATGAAAATAAAATAGTCTGAAAATGGCTAGTCAAAAAATAAATTTATTCAAGAGAAAAGTGTAAAAGAAATTCAAACAAACAGCTGGCTGGCTCCTAAAACATCAAAGAATTAAATTGGAAAAACAAATTAGATTCAAAACAGTGAAAGGGGGTGTGGATAGAAAAGAAAATATAAGTTTAGGAACCTTAAAAAAAAGATGCATGATACACAGACAGAGTTAAATACATTTATAATAGGGAAGAAGATAAAGCAGATGGGCTTAAGAAGCAAGATTTATTTCTACAGTACAGAGGCTCTGCTAAAGCATTGCGTTCTGCTCAGAGGCAGAACTCCTCCGGGGCTTTCTCTGCTGATTTGCAGAAAGAGCTGTCAATTAAAGGGAGAGACTCAGCGTTTTCCTTACATGGTGTGATCCCACCCAAGAGCATAATGACTGAAAGGCAATTCCCTCTCCCCACCAGAGCTTTCTCCCCTCCTGCTGTTCATGTTTCAGCATGGTGTGTGTGTGTAATGTAATGCAGCCCAACAGACAGCAAAACAGTCAGAGACATTAACGTGTGAGTGCAACTTTTTAAAAAAAAAAATCTGAATAGGCTTTGTTTTTTAAACGAATATCTTGGAATGCTTTATCCACTCTGTACGAGGCTGCAAGTGACGGAGCCCAATTTGTAGCATCAAAAAAAAAAGGTTCCAGAGAGGCCCAAATTGATTTGTTTTTCATGATTTGTCTGAACACAGAGCACAGCCTTACTAGAAGTGGCTGTGGGGTGCTCTGTGCCACTTACGTGTGATCTCCCGAGTGCAACAGTTTCCTCTTGCTTTAACAGCCGGTACCCAATGCAGGTGGTTCCCCCAGCCCAGCGCAGGAGAATAGCAAGTGAGGCTGACCCCTCCTCTCTCCACTTCCCCTCTTGTGTCTCTGCCTCTGGGTGTCTCTACAGCCTTGCTTGCTCTTGGTACAGTGGTAGAAAGAGCTTTTCCACTAGGAAAAAACCTGAACCTATAAAAGCAGAAGATAATGGAAAACAAACACACATGGAATGGAACTGCTTGCCAGTTCAGTGGAATGCGATCGAACTAGCACCAACAAGCAGATCCTATCTTTAACCCAGACATAGCTGCCTTTGCTCATCCCTTTGTGTTAATGAACAAGCCAGGAAGCCGCAATTAACCACAGCTTCCTTTGGAGAGCTATACAGAAACGAACTAGATAACCATGGCTTCATATTCTAGCTACTTTGTAAGCAACTAACTATAGCTTTCAGTTAATACATAAAGGAAAACTATGGTTAACTGTGGCTTCCTTGCTGTTTTCCCAGTTGCATGAAGGGAGGAGTGAGGTGGAAGCAAAATGGCTGTATGTGGGTGCATGAAGCTCGTGCGTATCTTGGCTTATTAAGCTGAGATTTGGCTGCATTGAACCATCAATGTATCTTACAGAAAAACATGTTTTATTAATGCTTTGTTCCACATGAGATATTAATATAACTTCTAGATGAAAGAACATTGTGGCTTTATAGGACCCATTAAGCAAGATCAGTTACAGTAGGCATAGAGGACCTCAGGCCGGGGGACAAAATGTGGCCTTCCAGGCCTCTTCCTTTGCCCCGTGGACCTCTCCTCAGGCCACATCCCTCACTGGCCCTGCTTCATACCCCAAGTGCTTTTGGCTAGCTGGAATTTGTCTTTGAACTCTGATAATGCCTCTTGCTTGTCTGGATGGGGTATGGAGTGAGTGTGTGTGTGTGTGTGTGTGTGTGTGGAAGCTAGCCTGCTGTACAAAGGTAATATTTACATTCAGTGCTCCACTCATTTTTCCCCAGGCCCCACCCACCACTGGCATGTGGCCCTCAGAAGGTTGCCCAGACGGGAATGTGGCCCTTGGGCTGAAAAAGGTCCCCCACACCTGAGTTATAGTATGACTGTTTCTGGGGCCTGTGAAACAGAAAGAAGTGTTGTGGTCACAGACATGCTACTGATCACTTTTTACATTCTTGCCAGTGTCCCTTTCAGTATCTAGCCTTGACTTGTGGAGTGAAAGCAATGTGATTTAAATATGCATTGTACTGAGATAGGTATTTTTAACTTATTTGTAAAATTTTATTTTTGTTTTGCTTTCAGTGTATGCTAGAGAAAGTTGGCAACTGGAATTTTGATATTTTCCTTTTTGACAGGCTGACAAACGGTAAGACTAGAAGTTTATATTCTTATTTAAATCAGTTGTACACTGAGCCAGTCTACTACTACTACTACTTTGCTTTGAACAAGCTGCTTTTCTTAGGCTGTGAATGAGTTTGTTTTTATGATGTTTGAGAGTGTTTTTAGTGCTTTTCTTTGCTGCCCTGGGCTCTTGCTGGGAGGAAGGGCGGGATATAAAGCAAATAAATAAATAAATAAATAAATAAATAAATAAATAAATAATAGCTTGCATTTACTTGCAAAAACTGGTAAGTCAGATTTCTTATAGCTGGTCTGAAGTGTGTGTTATGTGAATGTCTGAGCTTCAAGCCCATTTAGTAGCGTGCCTAAAATCACTTAGCCAATGTACATTTTAAAATGCTTCCCATTAAAGATGATTTTGTGTTTGTTTTTTAGGAAACAGTTTAGTCACCTTAACCTTCCACCTGTTTAATCTTCATGGACTTATAGAGCACTTCCAGTTAGATACAATGAAACTCCGCAGATTTTTAGGTAAACGATATTCATGAGTTCACTTAAACACTTCTGGTAAATCAATTTTGCAAAAATAAGAACAGCTTTTATTCCGTAAGAGTCTTTTCCAATGTTAAAAGCATTTGTAGCACTGGTCAGCAATACCCACACGAAGAATGAGAGTGATTTTAGACTGTTTGCCACTTGAAAGCATGTCCTCCAGTGTGGAGGAAGGAAGAGTTCTGAAAGAACGGGAGAGAATGGAAAAGGGTTAAGATTCAGAAATAGTGGGTATAGCTGTTACATTCCTGGTGGTTGCCAATTTATTTTTAGATTTTAAAGTTGTTCTGGTGAAAATGGACTCTGGGTTTTTGGGGTCCTCTTCAGGTGAGTCTCCCTAATCTCCAGACTTTCAGCTTTCATTTTTGAAAAAAAATTAAGTTCCTAGGTGGTCTGGTTCAACAGATATACACCAAAATGTCAGCCCCCTGCAACTTCTATTACATGAACTCATAGCTCTGCTGCTCTAACCCTGCCCTTTCAAGTTTGTAGCCACTAAGTGAAGTCAGGGTTGTGATTGACAACGTTTTTTTTGACCTCCAGGCAATAGCTAGAACCTTGTCTGAAAATCTCATAAACTGCATAAATGTATAACTTTCAGCAGTAGCAAAAGTATTTTTCTTATGTGCAGGAGATCTAAATTCCATCACAATGTGTTATGCTTTTCTAATTACGAGGAGTCAAACAAGTTTACATTTTCCTGAGTTGTTGAAGAGGGTAGTGTTTTGAAAACCTTCCCAATATGAACCTTTAATTCTATACTCACTTTTCTGGGAGTAAAGCTGCAATGTTAATCCCACATACCGGGAGTAAAACCCATTGAATTCAGTAGGACTTACTTTTGAGTAGACATGGTTAGGATTGTGCTGTAAATCAATGAGACTTTTGAGTGAACATAGCAAAGGGTCGTGTTTATGTTGTAAATCTTTTTCTCCCCCTCTCATCCTGTTTTAGGCAGGGCTTACTTAGGTGTCACTGCTTTTATTATGTAGGAAACTAATACTTAAAAAAAAATGTTTTGCAATGACCAACTGGTTTTGACAATAAACTATTATATGAGGTGTATGTATTTTACATCTCCAGTTTGTGTGTGTATATTGAGTCTTTCCAACAACCCTATGAGGTAGGATTGCTGATGTTAAACCGAGGTAGCTCACAACAAGAAAGAAATCTCTTTAAAATTCCATAACCATAAAAACTAGTATGAAACAGTTTAAAGTAGCATGATTCTGAATTTTGGGTTGGGTGAGTAAAATTTCCTTGTCACTTGAGGTTGCAGCTCTGTGTAGGCTTCCCTGTTTGAGTAAGCCCCATTTAATACATTGGGACTTGCTTCTGAGTAAACATGCATAGGACTATAAATATCTTTACAGGTTGACAGTCATGCTTATATAAATATTTCTGATAAGTATCTAATTTCACACTATGGTTGTACATGATTATTTCCTCTACATTTTAAGTGTGCTCTTCTTCCTTGGGGTGGTCATGGTCTTCCTCTGTTGTTTTCATCCTGAGGGACAGATTAGGCTGAGAGGTGGTGAATAGCCCATGGTCACCCAGTAAACATTATAGCTCATTTCCATTAAAATGATTTACATGCAGGCAAGGTTTATGAAGTAGATCCACACAATACATTTAAAGCATATGACCTCCCCCAAATAATCTTGGAAAGTGTAGTTTCCCTTTCACAATTATAGTTCCCACCACCCTTAACAAATAACAGTTCCCATGATTCTGTGGTGGGATTCATGTGCTTCAGATATGTGTTGAATGTGCTTTAAACACATGGTGTGGATATGCCCTAGATATGCTATGCATCATTAGTGAATTGAAAAGAACAATTTTAAAAGCTAGCTTTTTAAATCGGGGAGGAGCTATAAGTCAGTGGTAGGGCATATGCTTTGCATGCAAAGGTCCAAAATTCAATCTTGGGAAGAGCCTATTGTCTGGAATCCTGGAGAACCAATGGTAATCCATGTCATCAGTACTGAGCTTGATGGTACCAAATGGCCAGAGTCAATATAAGGCAGATGCCTTTGTTCCTAAAAGTGGAAAGAGACCCAAGGGCCACAGCAACTCCAAAATTTATTTATGTACTTTATAACATTTATATACTGCTTTATTTAAAAAAAACCCTCAAAGTGGTTTACAGAAGGAATTAAAACAATAAAATTATTGGCAAAAACAGTTAAAAATGGATATTTAAAAACATTCAAAATAATAAAACCAACAATTAGTTAAAAACAGATTTTAAAACACAATAGCCTCTACATGCCTGGGTAGGCTTGCCTAAACAAAAATGTTTTTAGCAGGTGCTGAAAAGAGTACAATGAAGATGTCTGCCCAATGTTCAATAGGCAGGGAGTTCCAAAGGGTAGGTTCTGCCACACTAAAGGATCAATTTCTTAAAAGAGCAGAACAAGTACTATGTGGCACCCATAACATGGAAAGCACACGTTGAACTTGGCCTGCTAGTAAATCAACAACCAGTGCAGATTTCAGAGCAGAGCATTGTGTGCTGATAGGGTCTCATGTCAGCAATTGTGTCACAGCATTCTGCACTAACTACAGGCCCCAGGTCAGGTGGTGCTGCATGGGGATTTTTGTAATATTGGCTGACTGGCTGCCAGGTTTTTTAGTTTCAGTTTTTGATTAAGAATCCTGACTGGTTGTGGGATGCTGAGTTTTCTGCCTTACTCATGGGAATCTTGTTGTGGTTGGTATGGTGTTGCATTTAGGAAATCATCACTGTCTTCTGTTTTTCTTTTCTGTTTGCATTGCATTTACCCTTAACCTCACTTCCTTACATCCATAGAAGCAACAACAGTGGTTCCATGAGCTCAGCTCAACCTACTTAAAACTACTCATGATGCACCTTGTTGTTTGTATGATGGTTTGTTTCTTACCCAATAGTGGTAAAAGAGAATTCACATATTGGGAAGTTCTCAAGCTACTGCCTGTGAAAGTAGACCAAGCCATGTGTGTTTTCTCTCTGTTAATTATTGCCCACTGGAATTGGGTTGGCTGTCAAAGTGAGTTTATAGCAGCCCACAGAGGAGGCAGAAAACGGTAGAGAATCTTCTTACTCTTACTCATTTCTCAAACCTCCTTCTGAAGTGAAGGGCCAAATTTGTAAAGAAGTTTGGAGCAACCACGTTAAAAGGCAGGGGCATGGCATTCCAGGCAGGGTGTTGCCAACTCTGCTTGGATATGGATATCTTTGCAAAGGATCCCTAGTCAAGGTTTACCAACAGCACAATCCAAACCATGTCTACTCAGAAGTAAATCCTGTTGAGTTCTGTGGGTCTTAGTCCCTTAGTAAGTGTGTTTAGAATTACAGCCTTCAGGGGCATCCATCTCTACTCCTGAGTGCTTCCATCTAATATCTCCACAACACTAGGTTCCCTTCTTCCTGTAATGGCCTTCTGATGACTGGCCTGGCCTGAGGGCACTTAAACCCTTCTTTCCAGAAGCAAATTGGCTAGATTAAATGTTCCCTACCCCCACCCTAAGCAGGTGAGAGTGAATGATTCCTTCACTTCAGCTGGACCTGGGAAGACCATCTTTTAGCTTAGATTTCTAACTTAATTTCCAATCACAGAAATGTTTTTGTTTGAATACTCCAAGCAACTGTGGTTGAAGCTTAATATATCATGTTTCATGACATCACTAGGGCCCACCCCATGACATCACTAGGGCCCACCCCTGAAATCTCAGAGTTTGGGATGCTTCTGACCTTGTAACCCTACTGAAACCTCAACAGATGTGCTTACTGTGGGGAAGTCTGCATTTTCTAGTAGTAAAATACTGTCTCTGATGCTGGAAAAATGAGATTATGTCACATCTGTAATGCTTTCTTAGAGAAAGAAATGTAGGTCCTGTGCAACGACGACGTTACAACTGTGCCATTTAGTACACAATATAAAACACTAGCCTGAAAAGACTCTTTTGCTAATGCTGCACTTAGATTTGTGTAAAAAGCTTTTTGTGTTGTTAGGCCTTTCCTGTCATAGACTAGCCTTATTCTGTAGTTTATTCTGGAAAATCAGTTATGAAAACATAAAAGGTGATACAGAGCCAAAGCAGTTAGATAACGTTTACTAGTTCAGAGTGAACAATAAACTTGACTAGAGCAAATTCGAATTATTTTATCTAGAACCTGCATTTTCTGTATGTAATGCAAACACACGTTTGTGTGCTTTTTGCTTTTATAATGAAAAATGCTGAGTAGCCTGAGCTATAACTAACAGTTCTCTTAAGTGGTCTAGTTAGAACACTTAGGCTGCAATCCAGTACACGCTTACCGGGGAGTAAGTCCCATTGAACCTAGTGGGAGTTGCTTCTGAGTAGACATGTATTATTGGATTGCAGCTTTTGGCTTATTAAGGTAAGGGCAATTGCTCCTAAATTGCAGGCTTCATATGGCCCCAGATATATTACTTTTAGAAAGGAATTGGCAAGGCCTAGCAGTGGCAATACTAGCAAAGGTCAGCCATTGTTTTCCAATGTAGATTTAATGCATACAATACTGTTGGGTTACATTTGAATTACATCTATTTATATGTCTGGAAGGGAGCCAATGTGGTGTAGCGGTTAAGGTGTTGGACTACAACCTGGGAGACCAGGGTTTGAATCCCCACACAGCCATGAAGCTCACTGGGTGACCTTGGGCCAGTCACTGCCTCTCAGCCTCAGAAGGCAATGGTAAACCCCCTCTGAATACCGCTTACCATGAAAACTCTATTCATAGTGTAGCCATAAGTTGGAATCGACTTGAAGGGAGTCCATTTCATTTTTCATATGTCTGGAAACCTATGGCTGACAAAGTTTTTAATTTTTCCAAATTTCTTAAAGGTTTAAAAAGTGTAATATGCAGGTCTGTTTCCTGACCTCATCCTCTAATTATGATTTTAAAAAATGAATATAAACCCTGCTTTTTATAAGCATGTTGAAATTTTTTCAAATATTTCTGAGGAGACTGGATTAGTTTGAAATCCTTTGCCATGGAAACTATTGCTGATGCTAATATTACAGCTTATGTCGTGATGAAGAATTTCGACGTGTATGCTTATATATAAACTCTTCCAACTAAACAGTTCCACTAGCCCAAGGACTTTTAGCTGCATGATGGAACTTTCCTGCTGTCTTGTCTTGCTGTGCCCACCTCCCTAAATCTGTTTCATGATTTCCCCTAACCCTCTGGAGTAGATTTATGGAGAATGCGGGGCCCCTTTTTCAGTCCTAGGGTTGCATTTCCTTTTGAATAGCCTTCCAAGGGCCACATGCCAGGGCCAGAAGGAAAAGTGGGTGGAGCAAAAAATGGAAAATACACATACTTGCTCGGTCACTTTATCCTCCTCCATCTAGTCAAACAAGGGGCATTATTAGAATTCAAGGACACATTGAAATCGGGTGTGCAAGGTGGGACTGGTGAAAGGTGTGGCCTGGGAAGAGTTCTGAGGGCCAGATAGAGAGCCATGGAGGGCCTCATTTGGCCCTCAGGCCTGAGGTTCTCCATCCCTGTATTACTGGAACTGTTTATTTGGATACCACCTTTTAGTAGTTAACATACATATAATTATATCTGACTATGGTTTGGTTAAATAATATACTGATCTCTTGAGGCCGTGGTGCAGTTTATATGCCTTGGTTCATACTTTTAGTTGTGCTTGGGGTGCTGTAATAACAATGTGGTTGAGTGGTACAAAATCCTTCTATAATTTATATGCTATATAGATTATGTTCAGTG
This sequence comes from Rhineura floridana, assembly GCF_030035675.1. Taxonomy (NCBI): domain Eukaryota; kingdom Metazoa; phylum Chordata; class Lepidosauria; order Squamata; family Rhineuridae; genus Rhineura; species Rhineura floridana. The sequence continues at coordinate 266,291,680 of NC_084480.1, read as the reverse complement.
TGAATTGGTCTCTCTGTGTGAGAACCTGGTTGGGCAAACGCCTGGTTTACATGATTATTCCCTCCTCCTTTTTTTGATAGTAAGAAATCATGTGAATTAGACCTTTGTGCAATAATGTGCCCAGTGCATAGGGCAAAATTGGCACAAAAGGTAATATACATGGAGGAGGGGAGAAGCTGAGCTTGCACTGCTCCTACATGAGGTTGCAGCACTGCTCCTGTTTTTTTAACAGTAATATATATATAAAAGTGTGTGATGATATGAAAGGTAAATTAACGTAAGAATTTTTTCTTATTTGTAGTAATGATTCAAGAAGATTACCACAGTCACAACCCATATCACAATGCAGTTCATGCTGCTGATGTGACTCAGGCCATGCACTGTTTTTTAAAAGAACCTAAGGTAAAAATGTGTCATTAACAATTTTCAGCACATTAGCTAAAAAACAGTTTCAAAAGCAGATTGTATGTGGCATAGGGATGGCCTGTTTTAAAATACCAGTTTCATGTAATAAAAACTGTTACATCTTCTTTTCTGCTTTAGTATTGGTCTTATAGAGAACTCTGAATCCTATAGACTAGCATAAATAAATGAAAGAAGAATTCGATGCGTTGAATTGAAATATAAAATTCAGTGTGATTTAGAGTACAACAGATGTTACCCAAGTTTGTTGCAAGTGTCACTAGTGAATATTCACGAGGCATACTTCATGTATTACAGCTTTCCCAGTCTCTGACTCCATGGGATATTCTGCTTGGCTTAATTGCAGCTGCCACTCATGATTTGGATCACCCAGGTGTTAATCAGCCGTTCCTTATTAAAACAAACCATTATTTAGCAACTTTATACAAGGTAAGGTTTTTTTTGTGGGGTGGGTGAACTCCCTTCAGCAGTATATAAGCAAGTGCTAAAATGCTTACTTCATGATAGTTATATGATGGGAGATATTTGGCTCAGCAACACTACATATGAGATGGATGTTGGAATTGTTGATCACAACCTAATAGTGCGATGTGGCTGCAAAAAACGCAAATGCTATTTTAGGCTGTATTAACAGAAGTGTAGTTTCCAAATCCTTGAAGTACTAGTTTCCCTCTATTTGTCACTGGTAAGGCCTCATCCTGAGTACTGCTTCCAGTTCTGGACATTGCACTTTAAGAAGGATGCAGACAAACTGGAACAGGCTCAGAGGAGGACAACAAGGATGATTAGGGGACTGGAAACAAAGCCTTATGAGGAGAGACTGAAAGTACTGGGCATGTTTAGCCTTGAGAAGAGAAGACTGAGCGGAGATACGATTGTACTCTTCAAGTACTTAAAAGGTTGTCACACAGAGAAGGGCCAGGATCTCTTCTCAACCAGAGTGCAGGACACGGAATAATGGGTGCAAGTTACAGGAAGCCAGATTTTGACTGAACATCAGGAAAAACTTCCTAAATGTTAGAGTGGTACAACGATGGAAGCTAGGGTGGTGTGGGCTTTTTAACACTGGAGGCATTCAAGAGGCAGCTGGACAGCTACCTGTTGTGCTTAATGCCGTTTCTCTCTCTGTGAAAATACTAGATCTCTGGGACATCCATCTGTTGAGCGTGCTTTAAGTTGGATTCCTGCATTGAGTAGGGGGTTGGACTTGATGGCCTTATAGGCCCCTTCCAACTGTACTATTCTGTGACACTAGTCATTAATTCATGAGAGAGTGTTTAATTTGGTGATTTAATATGTATAGCAGGTGTGGGGAATGGTTTGGATCAACTTTTGACAAGTGGGCAGGCCCAAACCCTGTGTAAATATCATGTCTTGCATTTGGTGCTGTTTAAATTCAGCACTGATTGCAAGTCCCACTGCTTTCGGCAAGAATGAGCTCCACTTAGGAGTTCTGATTGGGAGCTCCTGATGGGAACCAATCCAGTGGGATTGCATTCAGCACCAAATGCCAAGGAACAATTGGGAGTGTACTTAAGTGCTCCTGATCATTCCTGGCTTGGAACTCTGCATGTGCAAAGATAAGAAGCTAGAGGGAATTGGGGGCAGGACTTGTGTGATTTAAAGTTTTTAATGTCAAAACCAGTGCCTGGGACCAAATTTGTAACCAATGAAACCAACAGAAGATCTGGGTAATATGGTCTAAATGGACAGTTTCTGACAGAACTTTTAACAGTTGCGGCTTCTGGACAATCTTAAAGTGCAACCTCATAAAAGCACATTATAGTAATCTAACCTAAAAGTGACAAGTGTCTAATCACTGGGGTTAGGTCTGATATCCTCAGGAAAGGCCCAGTGAATCTACAAGACAAAGATGATTAAAAGTAACCTGGTGACTGCTCATTATGTAAGTGTCCAAGTGTAAGTTTGAGTCTAGGAGAACTCCCAAACTCTGAACCTGTTGCTTCAAGTGGAGGTCATTCCTATCTAGAACAGGTTGACTGTCTAATCGGAATCCTCAGTCGATAGTATTTCCATCTTGTATGGAATAAGTTTCAGCATTCACCCTAATCTAGTTCAAGTAGATACTGATTCAACGCTTCCACTGTCTACTTGGAATATGCGGGCATAAATGAGAGGGCCGGGTATTGTCTGCATATTGATGATGCTCCATCCCAAAGCTCTGGATAACCTCTCCCAGTGGTTTCATGTAGATGTTTTAAAGTATGGGAGATGAAAGTAAACTTCATGCCACCCATAGGCCCAGGACCACATTCTGGCATTTTCCCCTGAGGTATAGGAGTGGAACCATTTTGAAAACGCGGGTGGTATTCAGCCAACACATCTTAGCAATGCAAGGATTTCCATTTGCGCAGTGGGACTCCCCCCCCCAATGCATGCTCCATACCCTCCCCAATCTGTTCTGGAGAGTTGGGGAGCTCTTAGAACAGATTTAGGGGTGTATTGTGGGGAGGGGGGAGTTCTGTTTTATAAGCAGAAATCCTTGCACTGACAGAGCTACTTTAAATACAACTCAGTATTCCCCAGTTCCAAGTTGGAGAGAATTCAGAATGATACTATTGTGGATGATACAGAAAGCTACGGAGTCATTTAAGAGAGTCAACAAAGTTGTACTCCCCCTGTCTATCCCCTGGTGAAGTATTAGCATAATAGAGTGTTCATTCAAGAAAATACAATTCAGAATTCGAGGAATATTTGATACCAGTAATATTTTCTCTGTCTCTTCTCCCCTCTCTCCCCCCCCCTTTCAGAATACCTCAGTATTGGAAAATCACCACTGGAGATCAGCAGTGGGATTGTTGAGAGAATCTGGATTATTTGCACATATGTCACTAGAAAACAGGTATGTGTCAGATTTGTTGCATAGCATGCTTTTACTTTTTTTATAATTTTTTTTATTATTCAAATTTTTATAAAAACAAATACAAATACAACAAAAACAATACAACAGAAAAAAATAAAATAAAAAGAAAAACTTGACTTCCGATTTGTTACAGATCAGCTATAAGTATATAATATATATCAAACCTGTCTCCTAAAACATACGAAATTCACTTTTTTCCAAGGTCTATCTTAATTAATCGTCAAATCCCATTATCATCATTTCATTTTTTTCTTTCAACAAAAAGTCCAAAAGAGGCTTCCATTCCTTAAGAAATGTGTCTGTCGTTTTTTCTCTAATAAGACATGTCAATTTGTCCATCTCAACTAATTCCATTAATTTCAATAGCCATTCTTCCATTGTTGGTATCGATTCCATTTTCCACTTTTGTGCATATAGTAATCTTGCTGCCGTGATCATATATAATATTATTCTTCCATATTTCTTTTCCTTTTGTTTATCCATAAAACCCAATAAAAAAAATTCTGGTTTTGACTGAATATTTATCTTTAAGATTTTTTGCATCATCCTACCTATCTGTGCCCAAAATAATTTTGCCTGTTTACACAACCACCACATATGATAAAAAGATCCTTCTTGTTGTTTACATTTCCAACATACATTAGAAACATTACTATACATTTTTGACAACTTTTCTGGAGTCATATACCAACGATACATCATTTTAAAACAAATTTCTTTAAGATTATAGCATAATGTAAATTTCAAACCTTTTTTCCACATATTTTCCCATTGATCCATTTGTATATTATAACCAAAATTTTTTGCCCACTTAACCATACACTCTTTTACTTGTTCTTCTTCCATGTCCATTTTTAGTAAAAATTTATACAGTTTTGCAATTATACATTCATCATTTGTACACAAACCTATTTCAAAATCAGATTTATTTATTTCAAACCCATACATTTTCTTGTCCATTTTAAATCTTTCTAACAATTGTAAATAGGCAAACCATTGTGAACTATATCCTTCCTTTATTAGTTGTTCTCTCTCTTTCAGTATATATTCACCATGCACATTTTCTAATAGTTCTTGGTAAGTTAACCATTTCTCTTTTCCAGTCATTTCTCTTCTATAAAATGCTTCTTGACTTGAAACACATAGTGGTATTTTCAAAAAAAACCTTCTTTTGTATTTATTCCATATATTCAACAAAGGACGTCTTATAAAATGATTATTAAAATCCACATTAACTTTTACTTTATCATACCATAGATATCCATGCCATCCCCACTTCAGGTTGTGACCCTCCAAATCCAATAATCTTTTATTCCTCAATAGAATCCATTCCTTTATCCAGACTAAGCAACAAGCAGCAAAATAAAGTCTCAAATTTGGTAATCCCAGCCCTCCTCTTTCTTTGGCGTCCTGTAATAATTTAAATTTAACTCTTGGTTTTTTCCCCTGCCAAACAAATTTAGAAATATCTTTTTGCCATTGTTTGAAAGGTAGATCAGAGGATATGACAGGTATTGTTTGAAATAGAAACATCATTCTCGGCAATACATTCATTTTTATTACAGATATTCTACCCATTAATGACAACTGTAATTTATCCCATTTTAACAAATCTTTCTTAATCTCTGTCCATAGTTTTTCATAATTATTATGAAACAACTTTGAATTTTTATTTGTCATAATGATACCTAAATATTTCACCTTCTATTTTAAAATCTATCTTCTCCATTAACTCTTTTTGATCTCTTAAAGATAAATTTTTCACCAGCATCTTCGTTTTTTGATTATTGATCTTAAATCCTGCTAATGGTCCAAATTCTTCTAATTTATCCATCAATAGCATGCTTTTACTGAACAGTAGGGAATACATTGCAGAGTAAATATTTTAAACTCGTGTAAAATTGAAGTAAAAACCGTTTTTAAACAATAAAACTTACTATAGCTTTGTATAATAAAGGCAGTTGTATGCAAAAAAACAGCAAAGCAAATAGTTGTAATCTTTGATACCTAATTTGCTGCACCTGTAAAATGTACCCCTTTCACATGTGGTACTATAATTTTGAGTGATATAAAAGACAAGGTTAAATCCTTGCGTTGAGAAACTTCATTTAGTATGAATTTCAAGCTTTAAATCAGGGTTGACCTGAATTTTGTGTAAAGTTCACAAAGACTTTACACTTCAGTTTAAATGTTGGTGACTGTAGATTATTTCATTCTTCTTCCTGTGGGGGCGCCCCCAATTTCAGGCAGCTGATGGAAAGCCAGATAGGAGCACTGATTCTTGCCACTGATATCAGTCGGCAAAATGAATATTTATCCCTATTTCGCAGTCATTTGGACAAGGAAGACTTATGCTTAACAGAGGAGAATCATCGTCATCTCATTCTTCAGGTAATTCACTTAATCCCTACATAGAAAAGTAGTGAAATGGTTAAATAATTGCTTTGCCATCTACTGTACCATAGTTTTAGTTGTGTAGTTTGTAAATAAACATTGCTAGTATTGAAATTAAGGTCTTCTGTTTGCCAGCAAAACAGGTGTTAACAGAGTGGGAAATGTTTCACTTATTCTGATCCACCGATGTTCCTTGGTCTTTCTTCTAGTGGGACATCTGGAAAGAAAGGGGGTATTTGCCATTGTGCCTCTTTGGCTCTTCTGAAACTGTATAGAGAGGCACAAACAGGACTGTTTAGTTATCCAAATCAGAAAGCAATAAGAATAAGAGCTCTGCTGGATCAGACCAAAGTCTCTTTTGGTCCAACATTGTGTTTTTGCTATGGCAAACCATGCCTATTGGAAGCTGTAGCTGGGCCTGAGTGCAACAGTGTTCTCTCCACTTGTGATTCCCAGCAACTGGTACTCAAGAGGCATTCTGTTTCCGAAAGTGGAAGTAGAACATAGCAGTTGTGGTGGTGAAAGGGGAGGTAGTACATAACTGTTAGGGTTTAAATTTATTACCTGCCCTTCACCCAAAGGTCCCAGGATGGATTACCATCATTTTAAAATACTTAATTAAAAGAAAGTTAAAAACAACCTAAAGCCACAGCATCGCAAAAAACAGAGTGGGTCCTAAAAATAGGGGTCAAAGGTCAGGGTAATGGGGTGCATCTTCAGCATGCGTCAAACTGTACAGTGAAGTTTTTATTTATTAATTTATTAAATTTAAATCTCACCCTTCCTCCTAGAGGGAACTCAGGGTGGCAAACAAAAACACTAAAACACTCTAAAACATCTTACAAACAAAACATCTTTTTTAAAAAAAACAAGCTTTAAAAACATCTTTAAAAAGTAATTCCAGCACAGACTAGGATAAGGTCTCTACTTAAAAGGCTTGTTGAAAGAGGAAGGTCTTCAGTAGGCACTGAAAAGATAAGAGAGATAGTGCCTGTCTACTATCTAAGGGAAGAGAATTCCAAAGGGAATGTGCCATGACATTAAAGGTCCACTTCCTATGTTGTGCAGAACGGACCTCCTGATAAGTTGGTATTTGCAGGAGGCCCTCACCTGCAGTGAACGACTGGGTATATAAGGGGTAAGATGATCTTTCAGGTATCCTGGTCCCAAGTTTTAGAGGGCTTTGTATACCAAAACCAGAACCTTGAACTTAGCTCGGTAGCTAATGGGCAGCCAGTGCAATTCTTTCAGCAGCGGGGTAACATGTTGGCGATACCCTGCCCCAGCAAGCAGTCATGCCACCACATTTTGCACCAGCTGCAGCTTCCAGACCAACCTTAAGGGCAGCCCCACATAGAGCACATTACAGTAATCCAACCTGGAGGTTACCAGTGCATGGGCAACAGTGGTCAGCCTATCCCAGTCCAGAAACAGCCACAGCTGTCTTACAAGCCAAAACTGGGAAAAGGCACTCCTAGCCATTGAGGTCACTTGGGCCTCTAGCAACAAAGATGAATCCAGGAGCACTCCCAGACTACAAACCTGTTCTTTCAGAGGGAGTACGACCCCATCCAAAGCAGGCAACTGACCCTGTTCTCCTAATAAAGGTCATCCATCAGGGTGACCAAGGCCAATTCAGTCCCATAACCAGGCCTGAACCCAGATTGAAATGGATCAAGTTAATCTGTTTCATCTGAGAGTACTTGCAATTGCTGCGCCACAACCCTGTCAATCACCTTCCCTAAAAAGGGAGTATTTGTGACTGGGTGATAGTTGTCACAAAGAAATGGATCCAGGATGGGCTTTTTCAGGAGCAGTTGGATCACCATCACTTTCAGGGTGGCTGTGACCACTCCCTCCCACAAAAACTTGTTGACCACACCCTGGTATATAAAATGATGTGTAAGATGCACCTTGGTGGGGAGGCAGTTCCACAACCTAGGGGCCATTACAGAGAATGCCCTCTCCCAGGCCGCCTTCCCCCAAGCTTTTGAGGGTGGCAGAACTACCAAAAGGGCTCCCTCTGTTGATCTCAACACCCAAGAGGGTCTGTAGGGTTGGAGGTAATCTTTCAGCTATTTGGGACCTATGTCACTTAGGGCTTTAAACACTAATGTGAGCACCTTGAATTGGGCCTGAAAACAAACTGGCAATCAATGCAGCTGTTTTAAAACAGGCTATGAGTTCTAAAGAGAATCCCAGTCAGTAATCTGGCTGTTGCATTTTGGCCCATTTGAAGTTTCTGAGTTGTCTTCAAGGGCAGCCCCTCATAGATCGTATTGTAATAATCCAGTCTGGAAGTTAGCAGAGCATAGAGTACCATGGCCAAATCAGCTTTGTCCAAAAGGAGCTGAAGCTGGCAAACTAGCCGTAGCTGGAAAAAAGCACTCCTAGCCACCTGAGCCTCCAGTGACAATGGTGGATCCCCAAGCTGTGGACCTGTTCCTTCCAGGGGAGTGCAACCCCATCCAGAACAGGCCTTCTCCCCACCTCCTAGACATGAGAATGCTGAACATATAACACCTCTGTCTTTTCAGGAGTCAGCCTCAATTTATTGGCCCACATCCAGCCTATCACTGCCTCCAAGCACTGGTTTAAGACCTCACCTGCCTCTCCTGATTCTGATTGAACAGAGAGATAGAGTGGGTGTCATCTGCATATTGCTGGTACCTCACTTCAAATCTCTTGATGACAGCTCCCAATGGCTTCATATAGATGTCAAGTAGCATGGGGGACAAGATGGAACCCTGTGGAACACCACAGAATAGTTCCCATGATGCTGAACAATTGCCTCCTGTAACTACTTTCTTGAAGCCACTCTGACTGTGTTAGCAGAACCACTGAAGCACAGTGTCTCCACCGCCTTGCGATGCACCACAAGGATATTGTGGTCAAGAGTATTAAAAGCTGCTGAGAGATCAAGGGGAACGAGCACAGTTGCATTCCCCCATCTCTGTCCTGACAAAAGTTATCAGTCAGGGTGACCAAAGCAGTTTCAGTGCCATGGCCAGGCCTGAAACCAGACTGGAATGGATCCAATAATGATAACTAGTAGCCATTGGCAGGCTTATCCATGAATTTGCCTAAACCTCTTTTAAAGGCATCCAAGTTGGTGGCCATCACTACATCTTATGAGAGCGAATTCCAGCGTTTAACTATGCTTTGTGTGAAGAAGTACTTGTTTTTGTCTGTCCTGAATCTTCCAGAATTCAGCTTCATTCATAGAATAGTAGAGCTGGAAGGGACCTATTAGGCCATCAAGTCCAACCCCTGCTCAATGCAGCAATCCAACTTAAAGCATACCCGACAGATGGATGTCCCAGAGTTTTAGTATTATGATAGATGGAGAAAAACTGCATTGAGCAGGGGGTTGAACTTGATGGCATTATAGGCTCCTTCCAACTCTACCATTCTGTTATTCTAAGCTTCTCCTTCACTTTCTCCACACCATGTATAATTTTATACATAATTTTATACAGTTCTATAATGTCTTCCCCCCTTCTCATCCTTGCAGTAAACTACAAAGTCCCAAATGTGTTAACCTTTCCTCATCAATTATTTCCGTTTTTATTTATTTATTTATTCATTCATTCATACATACATACATACCCTGCCTTCTGGCCAAAGGCCCTCAAGGCGGCTTACAAAAAACACAAATATAAAAATACAATATAAAATACATCAGTAAAATAATACAATTTACAAAATACGATTTACAATTTGCTTAATAGGTAAAAATAATAAGTACAACATGGAACATAATCTCAGAGAGCCAATAAATAACACACCAGGAGTCAAGCTGATATGAAAGAGTCTGATGAGTGTTGAGCAGCAGCAACAGGAACAGGCCTGATTCAGCACCCTTTAGCCACGTATTTGGTTATGGGAATGAGCTGGGAAATGGGTTTGTTATTTGGACAGGCCACTTACATTTTTCTCTCCTTTTCTTTAAATTAAAAAAATTAATATTTTTTTTTTTACATAAAATGATGGATGTATGTAGTTCTTTTTGTTGAATTTTGCTGTGGTATGCTACATGCTTATGCTACCATTAGCAAATAGTTTGGTTTTAGAATAGGATGGTATAACTCAATCCAATGGAAACATAGGGCAGAATTACTTGACCTCTCTCTGGTCTGTTTCCATCCATAACTAGTGTGGATTGAACAGAGAAGTGGTGGATAAAATCAGAGTGTTTTGTCAAAGGCCCAGTTCCTTATTTAATGCATATCGCTATACGTACATTTGATTAGAAATCCATATTCTAAATTATTAGAGGCAAAACAGAACTGTTATTTGTCATGGCAGCAAATCATCCCAAGGTAGTTCTTTCCTTGCAAAGTTTGGAATTATTACACTTGAGCAAAGATGGAAGCCTGTGGACCTCCAGATGTTGTTTAAAGCATTTTTATCCCACTCTTCAGATGAAAAAGGCTCCTAGAGCATCTTACAAAGAACAATGATGAGATATTCCCTGCCCTCACTCACAATCTAAAACAGCAAAGGGACGAGGGGAAAAAAGCAAGCCTCAGGCATTAGTTTTTAGTTAGTTCTTGGAGTGACCAGCTGGAATAGAGAGATTTGAAGAGGAGGAGCCAGTCTATCAGCAGAGCCAATGCAGAGACCCTGTACTTTTATCTTTCCTTCTATAGGCTGATGATGTTGGATTCCAAGAATTGTATCTAAGTCCTACTTACAGTAAACCCACTGAAATTAATAGAACTAAGTTAGGCATTTCCATTAATTTCAGTGGGCCTACTCTGAGTAGGACTAGCATGGGATACAACCCTGCCTCCTATTAGCCCCTTCAAGCATGTCCAGTGGTCAAGCAGTCCAGCAATATCTGGAGGCTATAGATTTCTCATCCCTGTGGTAAAGAGACAGTAATTTAATATATTCCCTTTGAGAGAAGAAAATTTGATGAAGTGGCAGGAAGAGCCCTTAAAGGAACGCTCAAATCCTTTTATGGGTTAATGTGTTCTGCCAAAACAACCTTCCCTTCACAGGTATGTGCTCTTAAGTAGTGAAGGATGAAGTTTGCTTTTATTTATTTATTACATTTATATCCTGCCCTTCCTTCCAGAAGGAGCCCAGGGCAGCAATGAATGGTCTCTTATGATAGGCAAACACAGCCATTTTAATCTTAGTATAAAATTATGTCTCTTGCTGTCAGACTACTTTATTAGTGTTAAGAAACATGAATGTCCATAATCTTCCAATTTTGCATTGATGTTTCTGGGAGAGCTTTACTTATATCTGGCATCAATCTGAACATATTTCCTTCCCATACGTAATGTTTGTGATCTTGTTCAGTTATTTATACCTGAGTTACATTGGATTGAATGGCATTTATCCATATGTAATTGTATGCTGCATTGTAGCCCTCTTTGTTACTCATGATCACTTGTTCATGACATATGGTTAAAGCCAACTACTTTTAAAATAGTTATACACAACATTTAAAGTTGCAAAATTTAAGTGTGGTGTTGTTGGCAGTTCATAACATCTTGCATAATATGATGGTGTGTCCTTTTACTAGATGGCTTTGAAATGTGCTGATATTTGCAACCCCTGCCGAACTTGGGAACTAAGCAAGCAATGGAGTGAAAAAGTAACAGAGGAGTTCTTTCATCAAGGCAAGTAGTGAAAAGTGAAGTGATTTCACTAAGGAATATGAAACAAGGTGGTAAAAGAATTGTAATTAAGCATAGCTCTTACAGGAGAGGGAAGATTTGGAAGTGCCCCTAATGTATGCAGTTGGAATGGTTTCCTCAGATCATTTTTACTGGATAGATTACAGTTTTGTAAAACACTTGATATTTCTGTTTACCTTAAATTTACCTGGATGAAAAGTTATTTCACGTTAATAAAAAAAGGCTTTATTTGCCTGTTGGCGAATGGAGGACTTTCTGTTGTAGGGATGACGCCTCCCTCTGGGATGACAGGCTGGGTTCACTAAGCTTTGCCTCCTCTCCAGGGGGAGGAGTTATCCAGTTCCCCAGTCTGGCCCTACCTGCATGCTTTGGCCTTAGCAGCAGATGCAGCCTTTGATGCATTACTGTATGATGCTTGTTCTGCTAACACAGTAGAAGTTGATGCAAGCTTGCAAATGAGGGTAGTTGCCCTATCCTTTTCTGGAGCCAAACTTTTTGGTGATCCTTTACAACAGCATCTGGTTGAGATGTGGGATAAAAGGAAGGCTTTTCCATCCACGTGTTAAGGATGACTGCAAGGGTCATCATCAGCAGTATTTTCATCCCTGCAGGCAGTTTAACAAACCAAGAGGTTTTTCCTCTTATTGCCCATGTTGGGGGCACCAGGATAAAGGAGGTGGGCGCCATCCTGCAGGATCAGGGGGAAATATTTCTTTCTCCAAGTTCGCTAGGGGAGCAAAGAAGCCCTCCTCTGCATGACTCTGCAAGTCCCCCATTGGGACCGGTGGGGGAAAGGTTACTTCAGTTTGCTCACATGCAGGGGGTAGTAACCTTGGACAAATGGGGCTTAGATACCGTGACTCGCAGATTCTCTCTAGAACTTGTTCACAGGCCACACAATGTTTTTTGTTCCCAATCCCTGGTCCCAGAAGGCAGACAAGGAAATACTTACAGGCCATAAAACATCTGGTGGATATTTGGGCCATAGAGGAGGTTCCTCCCTTGCAGAGGAGATCTGGGCTCTATTCCTTTTTTTTTCTTAGTGCCAAAAAAGAATGGAAACATCTGGGCTATCCTCGACCTCAAGTGGCTCAACACTTGGGTAGCCAGGAGACAGTTCAAGATGGAGACCCTGAGGTCCATTGTGACAGCTCTAAGAAGAGGTGACTGAATGACCTCAATCGATCTCTCTGAGGCCTACCTCCACATTCCTGGAAGCTCATATTTGTTTCTTAAGGTTCAGCTATGATGGTGCACGCTGCCAGTATTGGGTGTTACCCTTCGGCCTCTCATTGATGCCATCGGTCTTCACCAAGGTACTACTGACGTTGGTGATCTTTTTAAGAACAAGGGATATATGATTTCTTCCCTAGATGACATTCTAGCTTGAAGTCCATCACAGAATGCTTGCATAAAGGATACAGAGTATACCCCGGCTTGGCTCTGGCGGTTGGGCTTCATAGTGAACTTTGGAAAGAGTTCAATAGTCCCTTCACACATCTTTACCCATCTAGGGGTGCAGCTCAACACAAATCTGTTTCGTATACCCCTCATGCCAGAGGGGGAGAAAAGATCACTAACACGGTTTTGCATGTGAGGTCATCCATCCAAATGGATGTTCCTGGCACACCTTCTGGTGTCCATTTATAATCTGGTTCGCTGGGTGTAGTTCCATGTCTGCAGTCTTCAACTTCTCCTATTGACCTTTCAGGATCAGGTACGATTCATGTACCCAGACATCTTAAGTAGGAGTTAATGCTGTGATTGTCTCCCCAGAGGTTCATGGAAGGGTGAGTCTGGAGGAGCTGCAATGTTTGGTGGTGACAACGGACATGAGTTTTTATGGCTGGGGAGCTCAAATGGGTCACAGAGGGGTACAAGGAACCTGGAACTTGGAGGAGTCTCACCTGAGCATCAGTGTCTTGGAACTTTGGACGATTCACCTGGTGCTGGAGGCTTTGGCAACGGAGGACAGGGGCTCTCACCTGCTGATGTGCACCAACAACATCAGTGCCAAGGCAAGCAAGGAAGAACTCTATCTGATCTCCGAGGCTGACTATCTCCTTCGCTGGGCAGAACTCAATCTGCTGTCTCAAAGCTGAACACCTGGCAGGTCAGGAGAATGTTATGGCAGATTGGCTAAGTTGAAAGGCCGTAAAGGAGACAGAGTGGCAGTTGAATCTGGAAGTGTTTCAGATGCTGTTGGTTTGCTTCGGGGAGCCAAGAGCGGATCTGTTTGCCTCTCTGGAGAACACTCAAGTTACCTGTCTTCCTATCTCATCTTCTGTGTCCAACAGCCTGGGGTGTGTGGATGCATTGAAGGTTCCCTGGTCATCGGGATCCAGCAAACTCTGTGGACGATTGTCCAGAATCGAGCTGAGGTGATCTTGGTGGCTCTGCACTGGCCCAGGAGACCTTGGTTTCCTGATCTAACTTACATGTTGGTGAAATCCCCATGGCGCCTACCTGTGTGTTGCTTCAGGGTCCGGTAGTCCATCCTAGGCCAGAGTTGTTCCAGCTGACAGCCTGGAGGCTGAGCAGCTCTGACTGACACAGTTGGGATTCTCAGGCAAGGTCTTGGACACTTTGTTGGTTTCCACGCAGCCATCAACAATAGGGCATGTTGTACCATCTGGAAGGTGTTCTTGTCATTGTGGTCTGGAGAACATGTGGATCCCTTGTCTAGGGAGGTAGCCAATTTTCTGGGTTTTTTACAGGCTGGGGTGGACAAAGGTTTAAGCGCCAGTACTATCAAGTGACAGGCAGCTGTGCTGAGTAGTATTTTTTCTGCTTTGGGGGGCACGTCTCTCTCATCTCACCTTCTTTACAAAAGGTTTTTTAAAGGAGTGTCTCTCTCTTTGGGTGGTTCATAGGTTTCCAACCTAGAATCTCAATTGGGTTTTGTCAGCTTTGACTGGTGCACCCTTTGAACCCATGGCCATCGATTAAATATTCTTACTCTTACAACAGTTTTTCTACTTGCTGTTACTTTGGCCAGGAGGATTTCAGAACTGGGGGCCCTCTCAGCCAGCTCATAGCTGTGTATTTTTCATCAAGATAAAGTGGTTCTGCATCCAGATCTCTATTTTGCCTAAAGTCAATTAATTTTCTCTTAGGTCCCAGGAGGTTGTTCTCCCTTCTTTTTGCCCCAATCCTTCCTGTTCTCAAGAAAAATGCTGGCATTCTCTGGATGTGTGGCATGCTCTACTGTTTTATTTAGATTGTACTCTAGAGTTCCTTCGTTCTGAATTGTTTTGGCTTTTTCTGGTCCTTCTAAAGGAAAGAGTCTTCCTCTTCGATTTCTTGCTGGTTGTGATTGGCCATATCTCAGGACTACTCTGCCTTGGGTAAGGAGCCTCTAGGTGGTATTGCTGCCCTTCAGTGTGGGGGCCGTTGCTTCAGCTGCCTTTAAAGGCAATTTTCCAGTCTTGGACATTTGCAGGGCTGCCACATGTGCTACACCTCATACTTTGTTAAACACTACAAAATTGATAGTTTCTCATCAGCTGATGCAGCGTTTGGCTGGAAAGTTCTTCACAGGATCATTCATTGGCAGGTGGTTGACAGAGGAAGTCCATCCAGGAAAATGGGGACTACTCAGATACAGCCCTACAACAGAGTGTCCTCTGCTGCCAACAGGCAAAAACTGAAATTTTACTTACTCTGTTTGATGTTCACAGTGGAGGACATTCTCCCTACCTCTCCTTCCTCTGTCAGAGTATCCCCACATTTCTGATTCTGTAACTAAGGGGGTTGAGGGTTGAATGTTAGGGCTTCTGCCTCTGCCCTACATCATTAGCCTGTTTAGGTTGTCTTGTTTTCGTCTTTTGTCTGATTGTATAAATGTTGCTACATTAAGTGGCTAGCCTTTGTTTTCCTGGTTCCTTGATCTCTTTGATTAAGGCATAGTATGTTTCAATAACTTGGGGTCGAGGGGTTGTTCTGCCAGTCGGACTGGAGAGTGGGATGACTCCTCCCCCCTGGAGAGAAGGCAAAGCTTGGTGGACTCTTCCTGTTATCCCAGAGAGAGCATTATCCTTACAACAGAATGTCCTCCACTGCCAACATCAAACAGAAGCTCACGGTAAGTAAAACTTCAGTTTTTTCATCAACTACTTCGGTCCTAAGACACATGTATTGGGAAATAAATTCAATTTATCTTAGTAGGATTGAGAAAATATGTTTTGGATTGCACTACACAGTACTATTTTGTGTACATGGATTTAAGCTGTCAGCACAATTGAGATGGAATTATAATGTATCTATACTCGTGCACACCTTGAAATTGTATCTAAAATCTGTGACTGCGCAAATCTCCTCTGGTATTGTATTAACTATTTTGTTAATAGCTTATTTTGTAAGGTATTAATGCCATTGATAGCAACTATTGCCGACTTATTACCTCAGCTTTTGAATATGCTGTGCTTGGAGGACTGACAATCCTTACAAGTAGCCAGCAAAGGTTGGTTGTGAAGTCTTGTCACCAGTTAGGCTTTTTTAAAAATGCATTTATGCTTTTCAGCAATATGGCCTTTAAGGCAAGGCATGGGAAATTCTGATACAGCTTTCTGGATCTACAGCCTGAATGTTCACCTGTGACCTTTCTGCAAGCCGTTCTTGTATGGGAGATTATTGCAATAATTCTGGTTGTGCTACAGTTCATGTAAAGTAGTTCAACTCCTTACATATTTTTTGACAGAAAAATGTTAAAATGGAGAAAATTCTATTAATCTTTCGGGATATAATTGCCGAGTGAGATATGTGCTGATAACTTTCCTAACAAATCAGGCATAATCTCTTTTCTTTTTAATGACTTGCCATTTATATTTGTAAGCAATTATAAAGCTAGCGTTCAAATGATCAAGCTATGGTCTTAAATACTGCAGCTTTATCGAACAACTGAAGTTGTACTTCCTAGACTTGTCTGGTATGTGTTGTCTTTAATTATAATTAAATGAAAAAACCTGACACTATTTGAATTGTAGAAAATAGCTTGTTAAAACAATATTTTGTTTGTAGGAGATGTTGAGAAAAAATACTGTTTGGGTGTGAGTCCGCTGTGTGATCGACAAACAGAAACCATTGGCAACATCCAGATTGGTAACTACAGATCTTTGTGAAAATTAGTTGTATTTCCCATTTATATATAATTTAGGGAGGGTAAAGTTTTAGATGTCTTTATGTCAGTTTTTAAGAAATGTCTTTGTTTTTCTTCAAATGTTCATTTTCATGTAACAGGAATTGCATATAGATCGGTCATTTCAGAATTGCTTTTTTATTTGGCATTTATATTCCTTGGCCTGGAGTAATTCTGATAGCTGCCAGTGAAGACAGTTCAACTTGCTGATTTAATTCTAACTTGATAAGTCAGATGCATTTTCACAGCAAATTATTTGTTTTTAAGCTTCAATGAGGATGCTTGTTTTTCACTGGTCAGTCGAAAATTTACACAATGTTGGACCAGTTGAGACGTGCAAATAATGGCTTGGCTATCAGGAATGTGCTACGGGGTCACTTCCTCCATTGTCCCCTTCTGCACTTTAATTCCTTCCTGTACATCCTGGTTTGAAGTTTGCTGTGATGTCCAGATAAGACAAACTGGTTACTGCTGACCATAGTTTGCCTCCATTCCAGAATTAGAAACTGGCTTGAAGTGCATTCCAATTCTGGGTTGAAGGCAAACTACAGTCACCAGTAACCACAGTTTGTCCTATTTTAACATCACAGCAAACTTTGGTTACTTCAAACCAGAATGTGCAGAAAGGAGCTGCTGTGCATACAAGCTTCTAGCATGAGTGGCCTCAAGTAATTAAAAGCTAAGGAAAAAGAAGCAGCACCATTTTAATTTCTTGACCAGTATTCAGCCATAAAGTCATTCACTTGCTTTTCCTAACAAATTTTCATAGTCTCTTGATTCATGACCCTACACAACTACGTTTCTATTGATCACCTTTTTCAGTCTCTCTCTGTGTGTGTGTGTGTGTGTGTGTGTGTGTGTGTGTGTGTGTGTGTGTGTGTGTGTGTGTGTGTGTGTGTGTGTGTGTGTGTGTGTGTGTGTGTGTGTGTGTGTGTGTGTGTGTGTGTGTGTGTGTGTGTGTGTGTGTGTGTGTGTGTGTGTGTGTGTGTGTGTGTGTGTGTGTGTGTGTGTGTGTGTGTGTGTGTGTGTGTGTGTGTGTGTGTGTTACTTGTTTGTAAGTTTCCAGTCATAGCAGCGCAGTGAAATCAGAGGGCTTTTCTTCACCTGAAACATTTGAAGTAGCAAATGTTTATGGTTACTGATCTGAACTGTGTGAGATCTTTTGTGCGCAAGAGACTTGTAATTTCCTGCTGCGTAGTCCTTTTTGTGTAGCTCACCAGCAACCTCAAGTATTTCCCAAACTAACAAAAGGTGTTCCACTTGGGGCTGGAGGGATGACACTGTTTCTTAGTGAAGAGAACTTGTATGCTGTCTCTGAAATGTATATTAACATTTTTGTTGTTTAATTGATAAATTTCCTTTCCACAAGTGCTCAGGACAAATGTAATAAATAAAATGTATAAGAAGATAAAATGCAATTGACTCATTCAAATAACTCTTAATATTAAAATGTTAAATGTAAAATTTCTGGAGTTCTAATTCCTAGGTATTTTTTTTCCCTATAGGTTTCATGACCTATTTGGTAGAACCATTGTTCACTGAGTGGGTCCGTTTTTCAAACACCAGGCTATCTCAAACAATGCTTGGTCATTTGGGACTGAATAAAGCTAGCTGGAAGGGTGTGCAGAGAGAACAATCCAGCAGCGGTGATGATACCGATCCTGCATTTGAGGAAATGGATTCTGATGTTATACCTCAGGAACACCAACTATCCTGACCCCAGGATCTGTTTAATAAACTGCCTCTTGCCTGGTATCTATGGTACAGGGTTTGAGGATAAATTTTGTCTGACTGCCAAGGTTTCAGTGTAAACAATGCCAGCATTATTTATTTCCAAGTTTGTCCTTTGATAAATCATTTGAACAGTTTTGAGTTTCAAGACCTGAACATAGAGCAATATGTATATGCCTCAGTTCGCTTCTGCATGGATCCTTGAATATGCAAACCGGAGGAGTGGTTGAAGCTCGACTAAGGAAAAGTACAAGATATATTGTTACATGCCACATAGTTTTGTTTTTGTTTTTAGAGAAAATCTGAACTCAGGCCTTCAAAGTTGCCACATGACATGGATGATACCTTTCTCTTGGAATTTAACAAGACTCATTCAATCCTTGTCCAAAATGTGGAAATATGAAGTGCCCATATTTGGATGCCTCTGGCAAGAACTGATGTTTACAAATGTACTTGGAAACTATAGGTTCTAAATTAACCTTTCTGCATGGCTGTGAAGGAACCACTAACTTAAAGAAAAAGAGATCAAATCTGAAACTGCAGCTCATTTTCCTGTTAGCAAAAGAAAAGTTTCCCATGTGTCATAAATTTGGCTGTTCATTGGGAAGAGCATTTAACATAAAGCACAGCCACGCTTTACTCCAGTGCAGAATGGGAATGCAATTACCACAAGACTGAAATACTTTTGGATTTTGGGAGGGGAGGTGGGATGCTATGGAGGAAGAGGAGTTCTAATTGTGTTAAGATTCTGCAGTGAAAACATTTGCATGTTGTTTTCACTATTTTACACTTGAACTGCACATGCAAGAAAAAAAAGGTGGAATGACTATAAACACCAGAAACAGCTCAGGGTATTTGCCAATCTGAAATAAAGTGGGATGGGAAGTGTGTCCTTCAGAACAAGGGTACAAATGCCCTTTCGCTGCAGTGTGTGTGGGAGAGTGTGTGGGAGCGTGAATACTTGGGGGTGGGGGTGGGAGGAAGGGGACAATGGGAAGGATTTGAAAGGCAATGTTTTTTATTTATTCTTTTTAGAATGTGACATTTTCATGAGCAGCCACAGGGGGGAAACGAACAGGTTGCTACAGCTGCCTTAAACTATGCACAAAGCTAAGTGACCAAATTTTGTTGATTGAAAAAGTGCATTGTTTACTTATTCCTCCCTCTACTGAAATGTTACCCATTATGGGTTTTTTGATGTGAAAAGGAGAACATGTTTTTAAGGACAAATTTTAAGGACTAATTTTTAATCTTCAAGCATTCCTTTTTTTGTAATTTGTTTTTTTAACATTGTTTTAAGTACTGTAAGCACAACTGTAATCTATTTTGAGAAACTGGTGCTTTCTTTTTGTTCATATGTATTTCCCTTGTTCTTACTGTAAAGACTGTTTCTTCCGTTCTGTTTACAGTTTGCAACAGCCATTTTTGGGAGAGAGCTTCAGTGTAAAGCCATTTGTAAAAGGCTTTGCCATACTCATTTTAATGTGCCTGTTGCTGTTAACTTTTGATTAATAATAAATACTTTTCACATTATCTTCTGAGTCTAGCCTTAGAAGAGTAGTTGGAACCAGTTCAATTACAAAATCCACCTTTGTAACTCCTGAGACTTGTCTAAACAGACCATTACAGTGTTTCATGCCTAATTTGATAGTGAAATTTAGAAGGGATGGGAAACAAATACAAGTCTTTTAAGCTACAATCCTGTCCCTGCTTTCCTGAAGGTAAGCCACATTAAGTTTAAATGGACTTTTGAGTAAAAATACATAGGATTGTACTGTCAATTATTTTACGTATTTCTCTTTAGCTTAGTTAAATGTTCAAATAGCAGTGTTACAGTCTATTTGACTCCAAGAAATTGTATTTAAAAGGAGGGATCACCTTGGGTTTAGGAAGAGGTAGAACATTAACTCTTGTTCTGGGTTTGTGCGCCTGACTTTATTACATATAACTGCAGAAGGATTGGAGCAAATCCGCATGGTATGAACTGCAGCAAATGAAAAGAACCATTTGGCTGACTCTTCCAGTTGCCAAGCTGTTGGATATCATCTTCAAACTACAGGGCCAAACTCCAATGCTGCTTTTTTATTTTGAATTAACCTCTTTAAATGTTGTCAATATCCCTGTGCATATCATTTTAACATTGCAGGCAATTCTGGGGAAATCCTCAATAGTCAGGAAAGCTTATCATATTTTTGAATAATACAAGAGTGGGGCTCTGAGGCAGGATGTATGTAGCTTCTGAAGATGGACTTCCAGTCATAAATTTTTGCTAATGTATGTGGATTTCTATAGTTGGTATGCTTTGGAGACAAACATGCCCATGCAGCCCACGATCCATCTAAATCAGACAACGTAGGGCCACTTGCTTTCCCCACTTATTTGTAGTAGAGTGAGGAGACTAACATGCAAATCTATACGGTTGCAAGCAAACTTGCACATCCAGTGTGACAAGTGTGGTGGCAGGGCCATGGTGCAAGATTTGCTTAGTGGAATGAATTCAATGCTAACTTTGACTTAGTGATTCATTGGATACAACACTGTCTATAAAGACCAAAATATAAACACCCATTTAAATGTCCTATAATTTTGCAAAGTGGCTCAAGTGAGTTAGGTTTCTGTTCCCGTTAATTGATGGGAAGCAGGCTAACATGTCAATGAAAGTGGATCTGATTTTCCAGCAGATTTAGAGTCGAGGACGTTACCTGTAGCTATTCTTTCCAATTAAAGATACCTAAAGCCTATTACTGCTAATTTATAATAGCTGTAAATTAGGGTTAAATAGATCTCTGCCGTTCTATGTAGAGCAGGCTACTAAAGTTTTATTTCCCCCCAAAAACCAGTATGAATTTGGAATTTTCCCCTTAGATAGTGGAAGTGCAGTGGTAAACTTTAAGCCTGTGTACTCCTACTAACAGTCTTGAAATGTATTTCAGAACAGTTGATATAGCTACCTGATGCTGTCCCTATTCTGTATCGCTTGTCGAATGTTGCATCCCAGTGAGGTGACATGAATTCAGTGGCGCCTCTTATAATTCATGTCCTTTTTGAAGTATGTCAAATAATGCAGTGCTAAGCCTCAATCTGATATATCTGGCTGATGTTTTAATAAAAATTAGTTGAGTGATAGTGTCATGTACTGAAATTACTTTTCAAATAGGACTTTAGGAAGGCCAAGCATCAAAACGCACGATTGCCATGGTTACAACTCACCTTGAAGTCACTGTAGATATCTATCCCCCCCCCCAAAAAAAGCTATTTTAGAAAAACTGAACAATTTTTTCATTCACAAGGAGTTCCAGCCTTCCCTAAGCCTATGTGCTTGTATACGGTCATATTATTTGCAGGCACAAAACAAAGTGAGGAAAGAATACCATCATGATCACAAATTGCTGCTAACAACTGAAAATGCTCAATCAACTGTAAGCTATGTTTTGCATTGTCCTAAGCAAATTTATCACCTGCCAACAGGAAGGCATCCAAAACAAGTCAGTTATAGAAACAGGCACTGGGGACTACTAGATCTTGTACCAGAGTTGTCTGAGAAACATGGTGGGATGATTTTAAAAGTGTTTCACCTTAGTTAACATACTCAGTGTTGAGAAATTTAAAAGCTGTACAGCCTGGTTCTACACTCAGTTCACCTAGAAATATATACAGGACTGTAGCCTTCTCTGTTTGACTTCAAAATGTATCCCACAAATATCTATACAATAGGAAGGAAAGTTTTCTTATACCAAGTAGGTCATTGGCCCATCTAGCTCAGCATTGTTTACAACTGACTGGTAGTGGCTCTTCAGGGTTTCAGACGGAATCTCTCCCAACCCTACCTAGAGCTGCTGGGGACTGAATCTGGGACCTTCTTCATAAAAAATACCAGAGCTATAGCCCTTCCTCAGGGTTCTCAAATTTAGCAGCCACCAGTCATGGAATGCCAGTTTCATGCACTGTATTACATCTACAACAGTGGTGTAGAACCTGTGACCTTCCTGATGGATTCCCAGCTCCCACCAGATTCAGCCACCAAGGATGGGAGGTGTATACCAGCGACACGTAGAAGGCCACAAGTTTCCCATTCTTGTTCTACAGGCAGAGCTAAAAATCATGAAATTCCTGGTTTGAATCTCACATTTGCTATGAACAATGAGTTGGATTTAGGCAAGTCGCCCTGTCTCATCTTCCTTGTATAGGGAATAAGAATTAGCTTTCAGGTATGTTGTAAGGATTATAATTGGATAATGAATGTGGAACACTTTGAACACCCAATAGCACTATATAAATGTATTTTTACTTACTTTCAGCCCTGCACAGGGCTCAGGAAAAAAACCCTTACACTAATGGGCAATTAGGTTCTAGGAAATTTTCCAGCACTGCCTGAAAATAGCAGCTTTATAATAACTTATCAAATTATATTATGGCTTTCTGCCTTAGTATGTTATTTACTCTGACCTTATTCAATGGGCTTCCCTTTACCATTTAGTGATAGAGCCTTAACGAATTGGATCTTTTCAGATGCTATTAGTTGCAACAGCCACCTCAACATTGAATTATGAATTAACCATGAATGTCTGTATTCATCAGTGTTGGAGTATGGCATGTGTGATGAACTAAAAATGAAACCAAGAGCCAGTAAGTATCTTATTGATTTTAATATTGTACACTGGTACAGGCCAAAATACAAATGAGTTTAAAGGCCAACAGTTGACTTTAAAGTATATTGTGGCATTTTTACATGGTCAGATTAAAAATAATTCATAAAATAAAGTATAAATTTAAATGACAGCTTTTAAACATTTCAGGGATACTATGTAGCACTTTGCCACCCAGATTAAACTAGCTCTGAACAGTAAAAGTGAATTGTTTTACCTTATGGGGTGACATTCAACAATGTTAGCCCACTTATGCAATAGACTTCTGCTTGTGAAAACAACTCCCCCTTCTTTTCTTCCCCTCTGCATCCCCAAAATCTGCTCTTGAGGGTTGGAGAGCCGACTGGGGGACTGCAGAGCGAAGAGAGGAAATCCTGTCATGTCTGTTGGCACAACATTGGATCTTGCCCATTATAGTTTGAGTCAAGTAACAAGTTCCTAAAACCAGTACTGACAATTGCTAAGATGTTCAAATTAGAAGACCTCAGGATGGGTTCAATTTAGAAAATAATCATTTTCCATTTCCAGAAATGAGATCTTACACAGCACAAAACCAGAGCTGCACTTTACCCTCTTCCAAAGTCAACTTTTCAGTTATTTTTTTCAAAAAGCAGGATGGGTGATACTGTACTTGTTCAGTTGTTTGCTCCCTGTAAATGTGCAAATTCCTACTGAACTGACTAGGCTCAGTATTAGTCAAGTTGCTGGTACAAATACTGAAAATGACAGGCAGGATCATACAGCACAACCAAGAAGAAGAAAATGTAACCTAGGTGCTGTAACCTTGCTTTTTAAAGTCTGAGATTAAAGACCCCTGCAAAGCTTAATATACAGTTTATCAAAGTGTAATGTATAATTTGCTCAAATTTCCTAATACAGAACATGTAGCATTCCAATTCTTCTGTAACAGCATTACTTCCATTTCCTTGGAAATCACAATTAGTGTTTAGTCCTGTATAAAAATATAGTCTAAACTTTGGCTAATTTATTGTCTGTAAAGATGCTGCAATGCAAAAACAGGAGATGCTTCATTGAAAGCTCATTAAGTAAGGCATATATGTTTTGAAGTCTATATTGCTGAGTAATAAATAAGGTTTTGAAGCTGTCTCCATTATAGTGTATGATAAGAGGTAGAGTAGCTTCAGTGAAGTCTGAGTGTTTCATTTAAAGAAGCTGAGAACACAGCATGAGATTTCTGAATGCAAGAGTAGCTCAAAATTAGATGTTCAACTAGCTAAAAAAGACATATTTAAAAATTCCCCTTACATTACTCCAGCTATTACACTGGAACTATAATAACTTAAGCTAATTACTATCATTGTGTTCACACAAGTTAAGAGTGTCAGTCATTCTTATATTTGTATATTAATAACCTACGGCAGTATGGACACTTCTGTACTGAACAGCTGTGTTGCCACAGTACAGATTTTTTTTTCTTAAAAACCAATTACTAGTGGAACTAAGAGGTACATTTCAACTCAGACCTCTGGATTTTTTTAAAAAAAGTTTCCCAACAAAGTAAAAGCAGTTGGAAAAGTCCCATTGTGACGTAGATTTTTTTCTGCTTAAGAGTTCTCAATGAGAGTCTTCATTTTTCCTGTAGACTTCAGCATGTGTGGCCCAAACTGTGAAAAAGAGAAGGAGGGTAAGCAGAAGCATTTGTGCAAACTGGGAATAAAGCACATAGTCTCCCAAGCCTGTGGACTATAGCAATATGTACTCCGAATTCATTCTTGCAAGTTTCTTCTATGTACTGCCTTTCCTGATTTATAATAATAAATTTTGATAAATTTTGTGAATTTAACATTTGATTTTCAGTATTTAATGTTTTATATTCTGTAAACTATTTCGAGGTTGTTGATTAAGTGGTATACAAATCCTGTCAAATAAGAATGGAATCCAGTGAATGGTCTTGCCCTTGTGTAAGGGTTTTTAAAGCAGCAAATGTCTCTGCTGACAAGCAGTACTGTAGTGGCAAATTCAAAAGTGCAGGGTCCCTTCATGATAGCCACAATATGTCCCCTCATAGCTATGCCTCCTTTCCCACTTTCCCTCCTTTCTCTTGCTTTCTGTGAAATTTCAGAGTCCACACGCCACTACAACAGATGTCCCTAATAGCCAATCAGCATGAAAGGAAAGGCTGTGTGTTAGCTACTAAGAAGTGTATTTTCAGTGGCTGACACCTCCTTTCACTTTGATTGGCTCCCATCAGCATGAAACGGCAAGGACTCTTCTCAGTAGCTACCTTGTTCACCTTTCATACTGATTGGCTCATACATAGGGACC
This sequence comes from Rhineura floridana, assembly GCF_030035675.1. NCBI lineage: Eukaryota > Metazoa > Chordata > Lepidosauria > Squamata > Rhineuridae > Rhineura > Rhineura floridana. The sequence continues at coordinate 266,266,525 of NC_084480.1, read as the reverse complement.
TGCCTGGAACACTGATCCCCCAAAATTAAGGGGTTTATGACCCCAGATATCTACATCCCTGAACAGAAGAGGGTAATAGGTGATTTTTTCCAAATCCTGCTTCTTCGTTCACCTTCCATGCTGTTCCAGAAGTTCCCTCAACACTTCGGAGCCAATTTTCAGGAGGGAGGGCTGGGAGAAGAGGGAATTAGCAAAAAATAGTTTCCCCTTCTGTTAGCACAGGCATCTGCCGGATGAAAAACCCTTCTCTTGGGATAAGAACACCAAAGGGATTCAACCCTGTATTCACTCTTGAAGCACAAATATGTCTTTGTTGGATTAAAACCTGTGACATTTCTAGAAAGGAGCTCTTCACTTACGAGTTGGAAACCTTCAGCATAATGCCTATTTAGCCTTCCAGATGTACCTCTGGTACAAAGGATCACTTAGTTCATTATTAGTCAATCAGCCCCTGATTAACTGCAAACTGAAGTAGTGAACAATATCTGCAACATACCCTCTGATGCTCTAGAGACCAACTGTACATGTTAATTACATTTTTGGTGGTTGATGACGATTACAATATGATACATTAGGGGCCCCACAGAGTTAAGGGGAGGTGGGGAGAGAAGATAAATAGTTGGGAAATCTCCCCCTACCCTATGAAAAAATGCTAAGCTCAGACTAGATAAGAAATTTCCTGCTCACCAGTCTAGCAATTGCAACTGCCCTGTAGTCGACTGTATTCAACTACTTCCCTGGTTGGCTTTGGGATCACAAATTCCACACAGGTGAATATATGGAATTCACTCAAGGTGACTGAGCAGGCTGGCAAAGCAGAGACACGGCACTCAGCTTCTGTGTAGGATGTGGTAGAAATTAAGCCCCTCTTTCTGCAGGTAGCATGATAAGAAAGGAGAAGAGTGCTTTGTTTCCCCCTTTACCAGCCTACAGTTCTTCTATAGCCTGAAGGGGTTATAGCCACCTGTTAAAAGAGGGCCCCCTCTTATGGGTATAAAGGTGGTGAGGACTTTTTTTGTGGCAGGCTAGTAAGTTTTATGGGCTTAGCAGTAAGCCCACCCTATAGTATTTAACTACTTGCCTAGTTCATAGGCAACAAGGAATTATATGCGGGTGAGTGAGTGGGCTCATGGAGGGACAGACAGATCACTCCATCCTCACTCCACCAGCCTACTTGGTTCAAGGCACAACAGACTAGTGGCCTGCATCTTCATGCTGCTCCCACCACCCTTGCCCTATTACCTTAACTGTGGATGGACTTACAGCCCTATACCCCGACACATGACAGGGGCTGTGGAACCACAAAGGCTAGCCCTGTCATGAACATGTCAGGAGGAGTCCCGCTGCACACAAATGTACATAGAACTCCTCCATGCCATGGGGCATCCTGGCCCAATCTGGATCCCTCCAACATGTAGGAGCTGTATACACATTGGTACACCACACTCCAACTGTGCAGTGAGTCAGGCTAGCTCACACAGCCCCACACCTGCCCTCACATGGTCTTTTAAAATGTGGACGGAGTTATTTGAATCCCCTTCTAAAGTTACAATGTATCCCTATACCCTAAGAGCAGCACTCTTGGGCTCCAGAAAGCCTGGAATAAGAGCTGTAGTGCTATTCCAGCTTCTCAAGGGAAGGGTGGAGTTTCAGGAATGGGGAAAGAATAACAGACCTATTTTTCTTTTCTCACCTACCTGAAACCTTGCCCCGAAAGGCTGTATCGCACTAAAGGGCTCAGATTTGGGGCTGGCTATGAGAATATGTAGAATATTTTTCCCCTCCCTGCCCCCAATCCATACATCTTTCCATATAGTGTCAGTTTTTAAATCTCAGGAAAGCAGAATTAAGAAAATTTGAGCCACAATCCCTCCACCTTCAGGATACTGTAATATGTTCGGGGCTCAAAGCCAAGTCCCTTGCCTTTCAATTCACCTCCCTTAACGGACAGGCTCTATATACTACAGCTCCTTGTTAGACTATTTAACAATTCTTTAATTTACAAATTAGATACTTGTCTGTGTGTGTATACATTTACCCCCCCCCACACACACACACAGAGAGAGAGAGCGCCTTGCAAAGGTAATCAGTTCCATGACCAATGCTCTCATATTACTGAATTACAAAAGGTGCATTGTAATTTTGTTCTGTATATTTTATTTTGAAACACTTAAAACTCAAAATCAAATTATTGTAAGGTGGCATTGGTTTTAGGTTTGTAAGAAACATAAAAAACTGAAACACGTAGCTTGCATAAGTATTCAACCCACACATATTAATATTTGGTACAGCCACCTTTCGCTGCAATAACAGCCTTAAGTCAGCTTTGCACACAGTGTCGGAGGGATTTTGGCCCATTCTTCTTCGCAGATTCACTCCAGGGTGAATTGGACCCAATTCAGGTTGGTTGGATGTCACTTGTAGACCCCAATTTTCAAAGAGCGCCACAGATTCTCAATGGGATTGAGATCAGGATTTTGACTGGGCCACTGTAGGACATTCACCTTTTTGTTCCTGACCTGCTCCAATGTTGCTTTGGCCTTGTGCTTGGGATCATCGTCCTGCTGAAAAGTGAATTTCCTCCCAAGCTTCATTTTTTTAGTGGACTGAAGCATGTTCTCTTGCAGTATTTCCCTGTATTTTCCTCCATCCATTCTTCCTTCCATTTTAACATGATGCCCAGTCTCTGCTGATGAGAAGAATCCCCACAGCGTGATGCTGCCACCATCATACTTCATTGTAGGGATGGTGTGTCTTGAGGCATGGGCAGTGTTACATTTGTGCCATACATAGCGCTTTGAGTTTTGGCCAAAAAGCTCTATCTTGATCTCATCTGACCACAAAACCTTTTCTCACATCGCAGCTGGGGCACTCTCATGCTTTCTGGCAAACTCCAAATGTGCTTTCAGATGGTACTTTTTGAGAAATGGCTTCTTTCTTGCCACCCTTCCATACAGGTCAGTGTTATGCAGAGCGGTTGATATGGTTGATTGGTGCACCATTACTCCACTCCCAGCCACTGAACTCTGTAGCTCCTTCAAAGTGATTGTTGGCCTCTCTGTGGCTTCTCTCACAAGTCTCCTTCTTGTTTGAGCGCTGAGTGTTGAGAGACGGCTTTTTCTTTGCAGTGCCAGTGGTGTAATGCAGCTTCCACTTCCTGATTATTGATCCAGCTATGCTCACTGGGATATCCAAACACTTGGATATTATTTTGTACCCTTTCCCTAATCTATGCATTTGTATTACATTATCTCTCACTTCTGTACAATACTCTTTGGTCTTCATGTGCCTTCAGATCTACAGCCTGACCAGTGATCCTTCAACAGTAGGGTTTTGATCCTGAGAATGTGATGGCATCTTGAATGGTTCACAGATGGAGACCAATGGTAAGGTAACTCTGTCCTCAATAGGGCAATTTTTTTCATCTGTGTAAATTGGGAGCTTCCACAGCACAGGGGTTGAATACTTACGCAAGCAACATGTTTCAGATTTTTATGTTTCTTACAAACCTTTTCCAACATAAAACCCATGCTACTTTATAATAATTGATTTTGAGTTTCAGTGTTTCAAAATAAAATATCATACAGAATGAAATTACAATGTACCATTTGTAATTCAGTAATATGAGAGCACTGATCAGGGGTCTGATTATATATATATAAATAAACGTAATTGTGATTAACCAAACAGAGGTTTTTATTATATTAACAAAATGTTTCAGCTTCCGCCTTCATCAGCTGTTAACATGTAAATTCTGTTACCAACGTGGCAGTTATAGAGCTTTGAGGATGGAATGCTCAGAGGGGCTTCATTTGCAGAAGCTAAGTAGTGGTGGTACTGTCCTCCAGGTTCAGGCCATGTGGTGCCAATGTGTCCAGAGAGTATATCCAAAAGTTCTCCCTTTTGGTCAATGCTGCTGGATCTGCTGGCATCTCTATCGCTGTAATGGAAAAGTCCAACAGGCTGTGACCTTCAATGTTAAAATGCTTTGCAACTGGTTGCTCCACTTTTTTAATCAAAATTGCCGACTTGTGGTTCCTGAAGTGCGTGCGTAGGTCAGTTGTGGTCTTTCCTACGTATTGGATATGACATCCTGGTCTTTTGCACTCGATGATGTAAACTATATTGCAGGACCTGCAGGTGATGTTCTGTTTGATGTAATATGTCCTGCCTGTCCTAGTGCTTGTAAAAGTGGCTGTCTCCCTGAGGTACACACAGGTGATACAGCATTTGGAGTGACAAGGATGAGACCTTGGATTGGTGATAGGTGGCTTAAGCACAGCTCTCACCAACAGTCTGTGCAAATTAGGAGGTTGGCAAAATGCTGTAACAGGAGGCCTGCTGATGGCTCTGCTAAGATGTTCAGAGTTTGCCAGCAATGGGTAGCTTTCCTTGATTGCTCGGTGATAGTTAGGAGATGCTGGATGGAAATCTACCACAAATGGAATCCATTGCTCTCTGCTCTTTGACACCTCAGTATGATGGAGTATATATGAGTCCCATAAGTATACAGAAACCTCCACCTTATTTTTTGGATTAAACCATTTCACTCCCAAACTGACAGGCATAAGACCACACAAGAAAGAATGATCAGCGGTCCAATATTCTGCTTGCCATGATAAGATAAAGAGGAGCCCTGCCCTTCCCCTCCATTGTACATGGAACAAAATGGTATATTTCTTATCCAGCTGCTTTTGCAAAAAATGTGATGTATGTATGCAGATTGCTTCTCTCCCCTTAAATATTAGACAGGCAATGTCTCTATCTTTTTGGCACCTACTTGAAGATCTTCCTCTTTCAACAAGCCTTTTAAATAGAAACCTTATCCCAGTCTCTGTCTGTGTTGGGATTGCTTTTTAAGATGTTTTTAAAGTTGATTTTTTAAAAATATTTTTTAAAGATTTTTGTTTTGTTTTGTTTTAAAGTCTTTTGTTTAAGATGTTATAGAATGCTTTTAGTGTGTTTTCCCCCTTGGGCTCCTTCTGAAAGGAAGGGCGGGATATAAATTTAATAAATACTTTCTGAAAACTAAGAAAACTGGACTCTACATAACAATGTGGCAGATTTTAATGAAATGTAGGCAAACAGCATTTGCTTCATTGATGCCATTTTTACAGTGTCTGCATGTCAATGAGGCTCTCTTCCTTAAAAAATAGTGTGTGTGGGGAGAAAGACTTCTACACAATACGGTGTCTAGCCAGAACAACTTCCAGCCCATGACCCTTAAGACATGCAGCTGGCTACAGCTATAGTTTAAAAGGCAAAGGGAGAATTGGGAGGGTTAAAATTCACCCACCATTTTGACATGTTGTCTCTAGTCACTAGCAAATCATAATTTGTACACAGAACTTACCAGCCTTGTTTCAGATGCTGTGGTCTGCTTTTCAGTTTCACTTGGGCTGTCAATTCGATATCGATAAGCAAATTTCTTTTTAAGAGCTTCAGCTATTAGGGCAGCAGGATCTGTTGGGTCAGTTACTTTTCTTTTGGTGCTTTCATCTGGTCTTCAAAAGAATAAAGTGAAACTGTTAACACAGACAGTTCAAATGCTTGCAAAGAAATCCACCTACCCGCACCCTGTAGAGCTGGAACAATTAGTTACAATTGCTACAACACTTCTTCCAACCTTATCTGAGACAGCACATATCCTGGCCTTGAGCAGCTATCTTTACCTAAGATAGTGCCACAGTACTCTTCCTGGTTTAAAGGGATAGGAAAGAGATGTGATGCTCCTCCTACTGCGAAAGAGTGCACCATGGTGCAAGTTGGTTCTTCAATAGGACCAGTATTACTTACCTTGATCAAGCAGATGAATTTTCTTCTGTATGTTAACTAAGCAACAATCTGATTGTTAGGCTTCTTCATTTTAACACCTCTTCCCCCCTTCCTGACCAGAGACAGAGAAAAAAAAATTCTAGTGCATTCACCTTTTCACTGATCGCAGCTTTACACTGTTCATATCTTTGAGAATATCTAGCATATTTGGTATTTCAGGTTTCTTTGGATCATTATCTGTCAAAGTCTGTCCAGAGTTTATTCTTTTTCCTTTGCGCTCCTTAATAAGGTCAATGGCTGAAGTGCTCTGCTGAAGTGGTGGTGGAGGTGGAAGGGGTGGTGGAGGTGGAAGGGGTGGTGGAGGTGGTGCTGTTGGTACTCCTGCTGGGACAGACATTGATGCTGCAGAATGTATTCCAGCTGTAACAAAATTATCCATTTAAATATGCAAGAATATCCTTCTTTAGTAAATAAGTTACCATTTCAAAAACCAAGCCCAGCAAAGCAATGCAGCATTTTTCAGCTGGTACAGACATCTAGCAAGATGCTGCCAAGCTTAATCCTATGCTCCATCTTTCACTGCTTCCACTCTTGTGCGAGAAGCAGTAGAAGAAAGGATGGATATCCCTCCTTGTAAAATATGGAAAAAGGTGCCTTAGATGAGTATGCTGGCACCACTTGTCCCAGTGTGGTAATCATGTTGATCAACATTACGAATCCTATTCCCTGATTTGAACACTCATGAATTTGTGGCAATACAGATACAACCCTTAAGAAGGCACCCCTCCTACAAGTTGTTATCTCAGCACCATGTCCTATCGTTCATTTAGAAGAGAAAAAAACTCTGGGAGAAGATGCCAAAAGGGATGCAATATGCCTACTGAGGATTTGCCTCCCTCCACCACTCAACCAGCACAGAAAAGGAGGCGGCAGGAGAGGACCCCCCCCACCAAACAATACAGCAAAGGCTTTGGCAACAGTCTCCCCGAGCAGGGCCAGACCACAGAGGAAGAAGAACCACGCTGCAGGCTGGGATGGGTGAAATATCAGCTTAATTCTGACCCCCCCCGGTGGTGTGGCACCTCCTCTTCCAGTTCCTCCTCTGCAGCCTGGCCCTGTTTGGGAGGCTGTTGCCAAGTCTCCACTGTATTGTTTGGCCGGGGGGGGGGGGGTCGGGTCCATTCCTTGCTCCTTCGTCCTCTTCCTTGGTGTTGGGTGATAGGATGCAGATTGGCAGTAAATCCGTTGCGGCTGCAGATTCCATCCCTACATTAGAGCCTACAACTGCAGGCACTGGGTTGATATGGGCAGGGCTCACAGAAAATTTAATATCAAGCAGTAAAACCCTTGCTAGCTGGGTAAACAAGGTTTTTCTTTCCTGTTGTCCTTCCAATACCCTCCACTGTCATGTGCAGATTGCTTTGCATTCACTTTTCTTTGTTTCATTTATCCCCCCCCTTTAATAATCTACTTGTTCAAAGTGATCAAGTGGCTAATGTGATTTGTATATTTCTTCCAAGAAGTATTGGCAGTCTTCCAATTCAATATAGGTTAAGTAATAATTCAGCAACACAAGTGTATTAACTGAAGCTTTCATTAAGTTGTTTCCAGACATCAGAATAGTAAACAGGTAAGTTTTTTCAACAGCTACCATTCAGTACCTTTAAAGTCAACAGAAGTCAGATAACATAGCAGTGACTCAAGATCACCTTGAATCTGAAATTTTTGAAACACTTTAAGAAGATATGAATAGTCCAGTGGATGGAACAGCAAACCGTGACTTTTCCACTCTCTTCAAGGTGAGTTAAGAAGTGAGCTAGTACAACACAGTTTCTTCAGGTCACCACTTCTAAGAGTACTCACACCCATGTTGAGTACCCCTTGGAAGGGGACTTACATGAAAGGAAAGCCATTTCAGGAGAAAAGACACACAACTAGTTTTGTTATTAAAGTAAAAAAAATCAATACCTGCTGTCATATTCTGCTGTTCTTGGAAGCTTACAATTTTGGCTATTTGTGCTCTTAAACTGGCAAGTTCATTTTCTAATGCATTTATTTTCTGCAAAGCTTCATTATTTGTGGCCACAGCAGTCTTGGAGTCATCTTCTTCTTGCAACTGCTTTGGCACAGGTACTTGAGTATCTAGATCTCTTCTTGAGCAGCCTTCACCTCTAGAGTGTGGTTGGGATTTTGAACAGACTTCTGATCTGTAACCACAAAACCATATACAGTAGTGCTTACTAACATAATCCCCAATATCTAACATGATAAAGGAAGCAATGGTGAGTTTCATTTTGCAGATCTTCATTAGCCAAAGAAAAAATGTGCCTGACAATTGTTGAACGGTGCTTTTTTAAAAAGCATTTTGGTTTGCACTTCTGTTACTTGTCCTTAGTCTTTGACACTGTCAGGCTATAAATCTGAACAAGTGTTGTTATTTATCTTACAAAGATATTTAGTAAGAATGGTATTTAAACGTGCCATTCAAATTCCTTTCATGAAAACGTAGCTAAATAAAAATATAAATGGGACCTGCAACAAACCGTTGCAGTGTGGAGTGTTGCTGTTCAGAGTTCCAAATATTCCAACACTCCTGACCAATGTTTTGTGTTCCTCCCCTCCAATAATCAGTTAGCATGCAAGCAGTCTGTGGTTACTGAGCATGCTCAATTCTCATTGGGCTGCTTGGGATTCCTTCCCCCTCAAGATTTTTTGTACTTCTGCAAACCCTGGGGTTCCCCCAAGCCTGACAATACCTCCCTCTTGTCTGAAGGTGGTACCATAGAGGAAGTCCCATTGTGCGAGTGGAACTCCCTGAGGGCAGTGTCAGATACAACCCAGACGTTAGGACATTTTTGACTACTCCTTTGTACAGGGATGTGCATAGGACTGCCATATTTAGGCAGTTCCCACTTCAATTTGAATCCCCAAAATCTGATTTTGACCTTAAGACACTACCATCACTTTTTCCATCTTTCTGTAAATTTAACGCACTATGGCAACCAAAATACTTTTAAGCATCACCATCAATGCAGGCACACACATCAATCCAGTCAGGCCTAGTGTGAAGCACTTAATAGCAGCATCCTGGTTTTGGCAGGGATGGAAGGGATCACTGGCATTCTCTGCAGCTATCGTTTGCTTTATGGACTAGAAGATTAACAATAATTCAATTGTGCAAAATGAAACCAATGTCCCCGAACCCCAGCATGTAATCTCCCTACTTCTCATAATACTACCAAATGAACTGGGTTCATCCCAGATGCAGTCCTTTGGGGTTTATGTCAAATTACAGAGTTCTAGTCTACACCCAATAATTTAAATATTGCAAGCACCTGCCTTTGCACGGTTCATTCCCTACCCAAGTGCCATAGGGGCTGAAACTTGCGACCGTCCATGTAACTCTCATATTTTTCTCCCTTCAGCAACAATTCAAGTGAAAAGACTATCTAATTCAGTTCAACATGCTGCTGCTTCCCTTGTCACAGCCTGATGTAAAGAAACAACTACAGAGGGAAAGTGTCAAGAAACATACCTGAGCCGTGTAGAGACTTCGCCACCTTCTTCAGCAACCCACCCTACATCTGCAAGGGAAGCTACTCCATCTTCTCTCAAATGGTTAGAATGACTGCCTTCTGCAGACTGAGAAGTAAGCTAGATTGAGCGGACAACATTATATATTAGGCTTGAAGTAGTATTACATCGACTTATGTTCACATAAAGTCTTGTTTCCTTGACGGTAATGGGAGGATGAAACAGATCCTCCTCTTATGAATGAGAGACAAGATAGAAGGATGTGTTTGTTTGCACCAGGGTTAAGTTCCACAAAGGATACTGCATGTGAACTATTGAGTTTTAGTATCAGCACAATTAATCTATGAAATACAAAATATGACCTAATGCAGCACAATGAAGAATCACCATATACACAGATATTTTCTGACATCTGGCATTATACCCAAATTTCCCTCTAAGCTGCACAGAGAATCATTAGTTGCAATTAGGAAAGTTACCTACGCCAATAAAGGTACTTACTGCCATCTATGAACAATTCATAAGCATCCAGCACTGCCATTATTTCAAAATGTTTCCATGCAACATAAGGTTCAGATTTAAAGATTCAAATAATTTTATTTATTTATTTCTTTATTATTTGATTTATATCCCGCCCTTCCTCCCAGCAGGAGCCCAGGGCGGCAAACAGAAGCGCTAAAAACACTTTAAAACATCATAAAAACAGACCTTAAAATACATTAAAACAAAACGACGTTAAAAACATTAAGAAAAGATTTAAAAACATCTTTAAAAAAGGGTTAAAATATAGTTAAAAAAACATATTAACAAGCAATTCTAACACAGACGCAGACTGGAACAGGTCTCAACTTAACTTTTGCGGCTAAAAGATTTGTGTGCAAGGTTCTAATGTCAAACAGTCTGTTTCTATTTCCAGATTTGCAAAGAAAGAGTCAGGAAAAATAAAGGGTTGATTCAGCTGCCTAGGAATTGTGGAAATATTTCTAGGCCAACTACAAACATATGAAATATCTTTCTTCTCTTCAAGCCTTGGAGTCAAATTCATAAGCCTCTTGATAGCTAAGCCCAAATTTGCTGTTAATAAGGCTATTAACATTAATATGTATTCAGAGATGTGGGTTTCATTAGAATGTAGGTACATACTAACCAATTATTCTAAATGGTTTTCAGATTAATTTTTTTCAAAAAATGGGATGATAATTTGGTCATTGTAGTACTACAGCAGAACGAATTTGTGAAGTCATTCAGGAGATGAACCAGGTCAAACTGTCCAATTAATTATGATATTTTTCTCATGATGTGCCAGAATCACCACTACCAAATAGGCTTTTAAATTGTACTAATAAGAATGTTTATTCTTCTGGATAGTTTTCTTCTTCAGCCATGTTTCCTGTAAAAGTATAACATCAAAAGGTTAAAAAGTCCAAAAATGGTTTGTCGTGCTGTTTTGAACGCCATCCTGCTATATTCCATGACAGCAATTTTAATCCAAAATTATTTGAGGTTCGGCCTCCACCTTGCTCAGAGATCCTGTCTTGTCTAAAAAACCCCACATCCGTTCTTTACAGGAATACCCCGCATTAACGTACACAATGGGTCCAGAGCGAGTACGTAAATCGAAAATGTACTTACAGTGAAGCACTACCTTTTCTTTTTATCTGCCATTAAATTGCAAAGCCAAATGTGTTTGAATGGGGAAACGGCAGCTGCCGGAGCCCTCCTAAGGAGGAGGGAAGGAAAGTAAAAAAACCCCACCGCCGCCTGGAAAGAAATGAAGCTGGCGGCAAAAGGCGAGAAGGCTCCCAGCCCAGGCTCGTCTCGGGGGAACGGCAGCCGCCGGAGCCCTCAACAGGGCTGAGGAGGGGAGAGGTAAAAAAATCCCCCAACAAACGCCCCAGACAAAACAAAACCATGAGAGAGGGGAGGGAACGAGGAAAAGGGAATAATGGGTTCAGTCCCACACACTCAATCACTCATAAAACTTAGCTATAACGCTACACTAGTAAAATTAAAACAGTTAAGTGTCACTTCTTCGGAAGCGAGCGTACGTAAACAGGGGAATGATGCTACTGTAAATATGTCCGTACTCGAGTGTCCGTAAATTGAAGGTCTGTATAGCGGGGTATTCCTGTATAAGTGGGACTTTCCTTTCCAGGGTATCTGTGCCATTTCTGGTTTCTGGTGGTCACCAGAAGTTGATTTAGCCCTGACTTATCTTTTACATTTCAAGGATTTTCTAGCCATGCATGCTATTATTCTGTCAGCCAAATCAGCTACCTGAGGTTATGGACTTATTTAAAACTCTAATGGGTAAATTACAGGACCATTTAATCAATAAAACTACAAATACTGCCCTTAGAAAATCCCCAGTAACATCCAGCTGGTTCAACGGTGAATGCAAACAGGCTAAAAGCCAGCTGAGGAGGATGTATCGTGAATATAGGAACACTAACTCCGCCCCCTTGCTTACTGAGTATGTTTCATACAGGCAAAAGTACAAACTATTGATAAAAGGGAAAAAACAGCAATTTGAAAAACATGCCTGGCAAACCCTAATAAAGGCTTCTAATGATAGGGACACTTGCTTCTTTTGGTACACAATATCAGGTTTCTTAGAGAATACCATAACCTTAGTTTTGTTATAATTGACCACTAAGTATTTCTTTTGGCAATAACGAGAAAATGCCCCCAACAGTCTTTTCAAGCCCACTCTTGTTTGAGAAAGAAGCATGGCATCGTCTACATATGATAGGACAGAGATAGCTTTAGAAGACAGTTTGTGGGCATGAAAGGCTGGGGATGTTAAATGCTCAACTATGTCATTAATATACAAATTGAACAATACAGGGGCCAAAATGCAGCCTTGTTTGACCCCTTTTGTCACTGAGACAGAATCTGTAAGATGTCCGTCTGTGGTACATTGCACCTTCAGCCAAGTGTTATTATATAAACACTTGATCAGGAAGAGGAGTCTTTTATCTATAGATGAGAGGGCTAATTTTTCCCAGAGTCTTGTACAGGAGATTGAGTTGAACGCTGCCTTCAAGTCAATAAATGCTTCATATAATGTGCCACCTGGTTTCATTTTTGCATATTTATTGATTAAATGATTAAGGACAAAACAGTGGTCTACACCCGCTTGTTCGTCAGCCAGGATACCTTCCTCAGTTATCCAGTCAGTTAATTTATTATAAAGATTTTTTGCGTAAAGTTTACTAATTACACATAACAAGCTGATTGGACGATAGATAGCTGGGTTGGATTTGGATCCTTTTTTAAAAATAGGAATAATTATGGCAATACCCCAATCCTCGGGCAATAGCCCTGTAGAATTAATAAATGAGAATACAGGTGCCAGCAGAGGGGACCACCAATCACAATTAGATTTTAAAAGTTTGGGAGGTAGAAAATCGATGCCTGGTGCTTTGTTATTCTTTAACTGTGAGATAAGGTTCTTAACTTCGATTACAGAAACTGGCGGCCAGTCTGGTAAATTTTCTGGGACATCCAGTGTTTGGTTCTCCTTAATTCTATGGTCAAAGAATAGTGATTGATAGTGCTGCTTCCATTTGTTAGGACCAATAACACACAGTGGAGCTATACAACTATTCTCTAAATGTCATAGGCCCCATAGATGGCTCCTGGACAAGCAGTCAATTGAACAAGTTAAGAGTTTTTAAATACTTGGGCACAGTCTTTCAATCAAATTTCTTAAACAAAATTTCTCTGCTCCTCGTGCTCTTAATGCTTTACTGTGAATGGAAGCAGGCCTTCCTTCTGTTACTTTGAGGCTTGGCTGAGGACATTTAATTACTGTCTGCAGTTAAGTCTATTTCCTATCGGTCCAATCTCTCGAGTTCTGTCTGACTCTTATGAGAGCAGGTGGTGAAGGCCGTCAGGTCAAGACTTTGCTCCTATGGCTTATCCCCACACCAATTACTTACTTTAGGGGTTAGTAATGCAAGAGCTCTTATTAAACAGCGCCTTTACGATATCGAACAACAAAGCAATTTGGCCGCAGTAAGAAAATTCTATCTGTGGTACAAGTTTCCCACTCAGCTATGTTAACACCCCCGCCCCTTATTTACAAAATGTAACAATCTCTAAATACAGAAGAGCTTTTACTAAAGCAAGATTGAACATACTACCATCAGCTGTATTAGAAAGGCGTTTTAAAAGAATTCCATTGCAAAACCGTCTATGCCCATGCGGAGACGGCAGTGCTGAAACAGTAGCCCATGTACTGCTATTCTGCTCTTTCTATAGAGATTTGAGGAATGAGCTAATTATCCCACTGGGCATCTAACCAAATTCTATGTGGTTTTTCTTCTTGCAGACCAAGAGCAGAGGGTGACAGAAATGTCTGCAAAAGTTTTAGCAAGTGCCATTAGAACCAGATCTACAATGGGACCTTGAGTTTTAATCCGTTACAACTCCTTTTTTATTAGTTGGTAGTTCTACTTATCCACCTCTTATGTTGGATTGTGGATTTATCAATTTTACTGATTGGTATCTTATAGAAATGTTAGAATCCTAGCAGGACATCTGATTAAGCTGTATATTTGCTTTTTATTGCTTTTATTGTATACATTTCAATTGCAATTGCAATGGCTCGTAGCTAATGCAAATAAAGGATTTGATTTCTTCTTCAGCAAATAGCGTTAACAAAACATGAACATGATTTTTGAATAGTTAACTATTTCAGGTTTTAGATAAATGTAAAGTTATTTAAAAAATAAAATTTAAGCAATTTCAACCAAGTCAACATGAGAAACTTAAAATACTGGGTGATATGGTTAAACAGTCTTCTTCTTTACCTTTGCCTTCCTTGTTCAGTGTCTGGAAAAGAAATATAAGCTTTCCTGCTTTTTCAGTTCCCAACTTATTTCTCAATTTAGAAAGAATTAGTGCAAAGGAAGAAAAAAATCTCTCTACACCTGCAGAAGAGGTTACTGCTGTTAAGAGCTGGATTACCACTTCAGTGGTATCCTCTTGTTTAGATCTACTCTATCTCTCCAACTTCTCTGTTCATTGACCTTCTCTATCTTTGCACTTAGAGACAAGGCCTTGAGAGAGAGCGAAAGAAGGCAAGCACACCAGCTGCAGAATATGACTGACCAGGTTATCTCCCATCTCCATAAACTGCTGTTAACCTATTGATAGAATATAATTAGAAGTTGTAAAATTAGTATGCATGATGATATCTTTGACCCAGGCTCTTTTTATTTACACTAATTGTTAAGAAATTTTTGAAATCTGATTTAAATAAAAAAACAGAAGTTTTGATTTTTAAAAAAACAAACCATGATTTTTACCAACCCTGTTTAGAACCCAAACTTTGAGCATCCAGATGTACAGGCACACCATGGTTTAGAGCTACTTGTCTGCTTAGCTCTTCAGTCTCTAGTTCAGGGGTAGCCAATAAGGCAACCTCCAGATGTTGTTAGACTACAACTCCAGTTATCCTTTACTCTTGGCCATACTGGCTGGGGCTGATGGGAGAGCAAGAGTTCTCTATCACGATCTGTGGCAAGCATCCAAATCACCCCACACTTTTAATTTGTTCAACTATACTATAACTTTTTGAGTTACAAAACCTTATTAAGGCCACAATGCTTTGCCCACTTGCCTGGAAGCAAGTCCCACTGAATATAGCGGGCCTTGCTTCTGAGTAAATGCTGCCCTGGGCTCCTGCTGGGAGGAAGGACGGGATATAAATTTAATAAATAAATAATACATAGGGTTGTATATCAATACAATCCCACAGTTCTCTCACAGTTGAGAATTAAGGTTCTAGAATTAGTATAATTTATGGTTCTTAAGAGGTCTAATTACAAGCATGCATTCAAGTTGAAGAAAAAGGAGAAAACTGACTTACTGCTGGTCAGTGCATGATCCTGTGACAGAACAGCTAAAGCAAGAAAGAAAGAAAGGAAAGAGAATGCTATAGAACAGTTTGTAGCAACAATCTAGAAGAAAGCATAAGGGCAACACCATGGCATACCTTCTGATAAAGCCAGCTTGTTGATTCTGCTTCTGTATGGCACATCAAATCATTGTACTGAATAACATAAATTTGCTCAATTTATGGAAAGAATAGAAGATCCTTTTTGAACTAGAAACCACGTTATTTTAGACGAACAAGCAAGCTGTTCCCAAAGAATCTGCTTGCATACTCTTACCTCTAGCCCCTTCCCACTTTTGTAAGAAATACAGTGCCTTCCAAAAATAATCAGATCCCTGACCAATGCTCTCATATTATTGAATCACAAATGGTATGTTGTAATTTTGTTCTGTATATTTTATTTCCCAACATAAAACCCATGTTACTTTATAATAATTGATTTTGAGTTTCAGTGTTTCAAAAGAGTATCATACAGAGCATAAGAAGAGCCTGCTGGATCAGGCCAGTGGCCCATCTAGTCCAGCATCCTGTTCTCACAGTGGCCAACCAGGTGCCTGGGGGAAGCCCGCAAGCAGGACCCGAGTGCAAGAACACTCTCCCCTTCTGAGGCTTCTGGCAACTGAACGAAATTACAATGTACCACTTGTAATTCAGTAATATGAGTGCATCGGTCAGCGGTCTGATTACTTTCAAGGCGCACTGTATCTATAGGGGGTTCACAAATTTTTGGCTTGATTCTATAGAGAGCCATCATTTGTGCTCATCATTGATCCTCCTGCACACACATGCCAAAGGACAGAGGGAGGTGTGTTTGTTTCTGTGGTGTTTTGAAGCAGACTGAAGCAAATCTTTTGTGCTACTTCTGCATCTTTCAAAGGTCAGCAGCACAGAACCACCCTCACCCTGCCTCTGCAAGGTAGAGGAGAGGTCTCATGTCCCACTGAGCTTTTAAACAGAAACCTGCTCAAAGGTTCAGTATGAAGTAACAGATTTCACTTGAGTCGAGAGTTTATCATAAAGCCCTTACCCTGGTGAGGAATTTTATGGATGCATGCCAATGAGAGAACGGGGCTTTGAAAATACAAGAGATGGGATGCTATTCCTCACTTCCCATTCTATTCTTTCCCAAAAAAGCCCTGCTGAGCCAGCCCTTCCCCATATTAATAAGAACATCAATCTAACAGGCCATTAAAATTGTGTTGGTGACAGACCAGTATGTAACAAGTAAGTATGAATGCAGGTGGGCCAACAAAATCAGGAAAGACCCATTTTTTACCTTATAAAAAAGCTAGAAAACTATGCTCATTTTCATGTATCGTACAACACACTTTCAAGCTGCTCATTTAAATGTATTCATTATAAGTTTAAACTTAAAATCACATCCATTCTTCAGTGTATTTTCTCCTCAAAAACAATAGTTGGAGCTCACAAGATTTCAGTAAAATTAAGTGCTACTGTCATAAGACTACAATAAAAGCACAGAATTCATGACTAATGTAATCTTTCCAGAAAAAAATATGTCCTCCCACTTTCAAATTTGAAGAATGAATGTTATTGTAAATCACATTTAATGAAAACAGCAGAGATTTTAATGAAAACAGCAGCAATCTTGCTTTTGACTTTCAGGTGTCTCCTGAGACTTTTTTGTGCCTTCAGGTTTTAAATGTTTTTGAGTAGCCAGTCATTTTAATGATTGTTTTGTATTTTTAAAAATGTTTTTATATTGCTGTACACTGCCTTGATGTTTTGCAAGAGGATGCTATATAAATACTTTTATAAATAAATGACACTCTTAGCTTGCAAATACTTGTCTGGTATATGACACATTAATAACAAAATGACTTGTTTTATTAAAGAATTAAGATTCCAAAAAGGTTACTTTTTTATATTAAAAAACCACAAACTCTAAAAATCAAAATAATGCTGTTTCTATTGGAATAGATTACATTTCAAACACATTTGTTTGCTTTTTATGGTTTCTGTGCATCTCTCCCTGTGTATCACCATTTTGCCCCATCTCTGATTTTCACTTTTATTTACAATCTGTCTGCTATTCTTTATATCATTAAGACTCTTCGCTTAGTCCATCCCATCCCATTTAATTGTGTTTCAACAACTCAGAAATGCATTTATACAGCTCTAGGCTAATGCTTAGAAGGAATGATTACGAAAGTCTGTATTAATCCTCCAAGTGGGTAACAATGTTAAGTCTCTTGCCATAAAAACAAAGTTTTGTGGAACTAGAAAAGACACATTTATTACAGCATAAGCTTTTGTGGACTACCATCCACCTCATCTGACAAAATGGACTGTAGTCCTTGAAAGCTTATGCTGCAAGAAATCCGTCTTTAAGGTCCCTCAGGATTCTGTTATTAATCCTCTTATATTTTGTTTGACCTTTAACAGAGATGAATCACACAGTTTGTAGGCAGCGAAGTGTGGGTTGAGTAGATGTAGTCAGTTCTCTCTTCTGAGCATACAGCAAGCCTTTGTTCAAGACTGGCACCTCATCAAGCCACTTCTGAACCCCATTTCCAAAGCTTCATGACAGCAATATAAAATCAGAATCTGGGTATGCAAGATTCAAAATGTCATGGACGTGACTCCTGGGGCTGCCGACAAAAGGAGCCGTGTTTCAATGATAATAATTCCCCAGGTTCCAAACCAACTTATAGCTGCATTAGAGGCAATCACTCACACCAACATTTGTAATAAGAGGCCCTGCTGCTCCACAGCAGTTATTCTGAAGCAAGTTAGTACAATATGCGTAGCCACTCTACAACAACAAGAACACAGACAAAATCCTTCTTGGAAAATGACACATAGCATCAACAATTTAAAACTGGCCAACTTTGTCTTCATAAGAACCAAACTTTTTAAAGCATAGGTTTATCATACAGAATATGCCAGGTAGCTTATCTTCTCAAAATGAATGCTAAGAATCTCTAGACAATGTCAAAATATGTCATATTCATTGGAAGAGTTCATGTGCACTTGTAAGCAGATGTTTAATGACATCACACTCTACTCCTCCCTAAATACTACTAAGCTTCCAAATGACAGTATTTAAGATGTTTTCTCATGATGTTCAACAATTTTAACAGCAGCCAACGGAAGAGCAGTTTTTAGGAAGTTATCAAGCATGTAAAACGTGCTCAGAAGACAGAGAACCTAGAATCTAATGATAAAGGTAAATTTTAACTACTATGTGGGACCTGCAACAAAATGATGTAGCACATCTCTTGCTCTGGGCCCAAACAGCCTGTAACAGGAGCCTTTTACAGGCCTTGTATGGCTCAGAGAGGAGTGTATTTTAAGCTGATGACACATGTACCCCCCCCTGGATATTTGTTATACAGTTTTAGGGGCTTGAACAGGCCAACTCCTCCTCATTTGCTATGAAAGACAGAAAAATTATGCTGGTCATGACACATTTGGCAGCCTTTAAATTCACAAAAGTGTACCCATAACCTAGACCCTGAGATCCCATTAGACTGCTCTGCCTACAAAGATTGTTTTAATATCCCTCTGGAAATTAAAATGAAGATTAAAAATCTCACCTGAAACTGAACTCTTGGACATTGTATCAGAGAGAGGTTGGTGCCAATTTTCCTTACAAGACTTCTGTTGGGACCATAAGGCTTGCTTGACCAAAGCAACTGAAAGGATAAAAAAGTAATGTTATAAATGTCGACGTGATGTGTCTATTATGAAAACAATTTGTGTCTTTAAGTTTCAATGCACAGCCAGATTAAAGGTTGTATCTAATGCTAGTCCTACTTT
This sequence comes from Rhineura floridana, assembly GCF_030035675.1. Lineage (NCBI taxonomy): Eukaryota > Metazoa > Chordata > Lepidosauria > Squamata > Rhineuridae > Rhineura > Rhineura floridana. The sequence goes on along the minus strand of NC_084480.1, from coordinate 266,247,528 downwards.
GAGTAAACCCATTAAAGTGAATGGGCACAACTAATTTAGGATTATTACTTTCAGTGGATCTACTTCAAGTAGAAATGAGTAGGATACAATGCAATAGCTACAATGCTATGTACATTTACCTGGGAGTAAGCCCCAATGAAAGTACTGGGACTTACTACAGACCCTCTCAGGTGTTAGGATCAGCAGAGGGCCCTTTTGGTAGTTGCACTGCCCTCAACAGTTTGGGGGTGGTGACCTGGGAGAATTCACAGAGATGTATTTGGCAACTTCACCACACAATTTTCAGCGAATGCTGAAGATGCACCTCTTTACCTTAGCCTTTGACACCTGAGATGTATATTTTTAAGATCCACCCTATTTTTGTGATGTTTGTGCTCTTGAGTTTTAAATTGTTTAAGGATGTATTTTAAACTGTTGTAACGTGTCCTAGGACCTCAGGGTGGACGGAGGATAATAAATGAAAAAAATGATAAAATATGCATAGACTTGCATTGCAAGGGCTGTGTACAAAGAAGAACAAACTAAGCAGAATCACACAAGCAGACTCCACTTGTGCAATGGGTCTTTCCCTTCCTTCCCCCCCCCCTCCTGATCTGGAGGGCTGTGAAACGTAGAGTATGGTCGCTGGCACAAGAGACACCATTGGATTTCATGCATTATGCTTGAATAAGGATGATGTGGGATATGCTGCAATTCATATGCAGAAAGGAGTCTAGATCATGGGTGGGGAAATGAATCTGGCTGGTGGGCAAGATCCTGGGTTTCTCCACATTCAGTGGGCCATTTTGACAGGTGAGCACAGCCCCCCCACCTGTCAGTCATTTGAAGTTATCATGGTGTCAGGTGACATTTTTCCTTTGTAGCACAGTAAGCCATGCTAAACAGGAAAACCTAAGCCCAGCCAAGCAGGGCTTAAAGACACTGCCAATTAGCTTACTGGTGATGACTTCAAGTTTCACTTTGTTTTTAAATGATATTTTAATTAATGTTTTTACTGTTTTAATCTGTCTTTCCAATTATATGTAAATCGCTATAGGTCCTTAGGGTGGACATAAGTCTAAATAAGTAAAAATAAAATAAAGGTGTTTGCAGTACATTAGATGGGAAGCTGTAGCATTCATCTACCACCAAAGGTCTGGGCATAAAGGTGTATCTTGACCCATCAATGAAAAGTGTACAACAACAAGGACAAATTAATTTTATAGGAGAGGGAGTTCTATAACCAGTGGCCACACCAGAAAAAACCCTTCTCAAATGCTATCACCCTATGAACCTTAGAGGGTGGTGACACTGTCAATAGAGATGCGTATACACCATACTTCTAAAGCACATTACTGCCTCCAAAGAATCCTGGGAACTGTAGTTTGTTAAGGATGCTGGGAATTGAGAGGTACACTTTAGTTCCCAGGATTCTTTTGGAAGGAAGTCATGTGTTTTAAATGTGCTTTACATGCAGGGTGCATATGCAGCCAGACCCTATTGCTCTGAACAGACAGGTCTGTACTTCACTGTAATACTTACTGATTCCATAGTCAATGCTGCTTGTTCAAACATTACTCTAAGTAGGTTCTTAATCCAGAAGATCATCTGGAACACTGGAGAGTTGCCATAACTTATTACCTAACCATCTCAGTTTGCTGTAATGCAGATGTTCCATAGTCACACTGGGGGAAAAAACAAATGGTACAACAATCAGTATCTGTATGAAACTCTCTCGAATTATGAAAACTTGTCACAGCCTTTCCCAACCTTTGGGGCCTCAGATGTTGCTGGACTACAATTCCCATCATTCCTGGCCATTGGCCCTGCTGGCTAGGGCTGACAGGAGATGTACTCCAACATCTGGGACCCAAAGGTTGGCCTAGAAGAAACATATTTTCACTGCAAGTAAACTACCAGTATTTATTGACTGTCATTTGTAAACCCATTTTAGTTCATTAAAAACTGTCAAGCAGTATCTCTGTAAATTATTCTCAGTGTGTATGTGGGGAGAAGAGTTTTGATGGACAAGAAGGTTTGGGCTGCAGTATGTTGATGACACTCAGCTCTACCTTTCCTTTCCAACTTCAGTCTCCACTGGAGGCTGATGAAGGCAAACAAGCTAAGGCTCAATTGGAGCAAGATGGAGGTGCTGTGGGTGGGGAGATCCTCAGCTCCAAAAGGCAGTTTACAACTGGTTTTGGATATAGTGGTGCTTCCCCTGAAAGATCAAGTACACATTTTGTGAGTACTCCTGGATTTGGCACTGACTGGGCAATCCCAGGAATGCTTTTCTACTAGTGCTGACTGGTATGCCAACTACCCTCTTATCAGGAGAGGAATAACATTGCCACAGTCATCCATACTCTGGTCACATCCAGACTAGATTACTGTAATACTCTATGTGGGGCTGCCTTAGAAGACTGTTCAGAAACTTTAACTGCTTCAGAATGTGGCTGCTGGGGTCCTACTGGGGGTGCAGGGTGAGGCAGTCATTATCTGTAACACTTTATTATATCAACTGCACTGATTATTGGTGTGTTTCTGAGCCCATTTCAAAGTGTTGGTTTTGACCTTTCAAGCCCTAAATGGTTTGGGCCCAAGCTATTATTTGGACCATCTGCAACCATACTACCTGCCTGTACCTTAAGATCTGCTTTGGAGGGTTTCCTCCCTTGGTTGGTAAGGTGAATGGCCACAAGGGAGAGGCCCTTCTCTATGATGTCCTCATGATTATGGAATTTCCTCCCATTGGATCTACTCCACGTCTCTAAGCTGCAAACTTTTCAGAAGGCCCTGAAGACATCTTTTCATGAAGGCTTATCTTTTTTCAGCTAGCCTTCAGGCATGATGCTTGTTAACTGGGTGATGACTTAACTCACTTATGTGCTCTCTAGATCTGTAATTTTTATGTCATGTGTTGAATTGTAGTGTTACGTTTTAAATTTTGCACTGTTTTTCATATTTTCTTTTGCTTGAAAGTTGCTTTGGAAGGGTATTTGCCCATAAAAATGGACTAAAATATTTTAAATAAAAATAAATGTTAAAACCCCAAACTATGCTGTGCAAAATTCTTTAAAACCTCAAATTTATATGATTGTTCTGCTCACATGAGATTATGGGATTACTTCTTTGTTGGTGGTATATGGAATATAACTGCAAAAGAACAGTGATAATTAAAAGAAAAGTTCCTTAAAAGCTGATATTTTCAAGAGCATTCAGTTCAAGTACCTAGTACAGGGATGGCAAATTAGTTATAGCCTGTCGCCAAAGACTGCCCTCCAGTGAATTATTTTAAACTTTTAAAACAAAAAATTAAAAAATCAGTTCACTGCACTGGGTCTCCGACTGTGATATCATGATGCTGAAAGGTTTTCTGTGCATGCTTAAGACCCCCCATGTTTCCATTTTAACCCTCCCTTTTTAAAAAAGTCTTTTTTATTGACTTCTCCCGTAGTCTCATGCTGTGACATTGTGATGCCAAAATGTTTGAGATGCCCTGTATCGCTGAGAAAAATAATACTTTTATGTACTTTTCAACCTAGCCACAAAATCCCTCTGGCCAGAAAGGAGAAACACCTAGGGCTGGCCAGAACTGGATTATGGGTGGCAGGAAAGGAGACAAACAGACATGCGGGAGAGAATGGATGTCAGAAGCCCAGATTTCAAATAATAAAAGGTCAACCTGTGCTGTTTGCAATTCCTGTCCCTAAAACATTCAAAAGATACCAGGGTAGCAAACAATATAAATACAGCGCACATTAACAAAAACAGAACACCAGCAGAAACCATCATGCAAAATAACAGCAGCTTAAAAGGAGAAAGAATATCCAGAATACCTAATAGTCCTAAGGCAAGTAATTTAAGCAGATGTTGCACTAACAGAGCATTCCTAACCAGGCAGATAAACCAGACTATCTCCTAAATAAGTTAAGCTGCATCCTAACTGTTCTGGCCAGGGATGTGTTGCAGGGGATGGGGGCAGTGTAAACCTTCATTTCCTACCCTTTCATTGACTCCTATGGGTTGGACATAGTTACATGTGCATTTTTGATTAAGTTCACCAAACTCTGTGGGCTGTGCCATTGAACAAAAGGAGTCAGGATGCAGCAAAACTTTGTTTAACCCTCTCCATGCCCCCCCCCCAATATGCACTCTCTCCCACTGGCACATCCTTTTTCCCCGATGTAATTTTCACCAGCAAGGCTTTCCAGTAGCCGGAATAAGTAAATAAGCTACTTATGTTTGGTGGTGGGAAAATAAGCTGGCTGGGAGAGTTTAGAATGTGGTGTATCTGGACATTGGAGTTGGATACATAATTGGACAGTTGGACAATAACTTATTGGACAATAACTTATAAACACAGATAGAAAGCTGATCACCAATTTTAAAAAAGTTGCCCAGCACTGCACAGGTTATCTTCAAACACTGATGGTTACTTTTAGGAATTTGAAATAGTTTGCCTGCCCTGAGTGGGACTGAACCTTGGTTAAAACTATAGCTCAGCTATGTGATCTTGGGCAAGTTTCCATTCAGTACAATGGTTGTATAATATCCTACTTGCAAGGTTGTTTTGGGGTAAGAATAAGGATTTCACAGTGGAATTACTATGAAGATAAAAACAAAGGGACCAGCCCATTTCTAAATGTACCTAGAACCTAGGGATTAAAACAATAATAAAATGTAGAGTACCAGTAGTAGAACCAAAACAGTGGGATGGCTTGCATGTAACAAGAAGCCCCACACTATAGCTTGTCATGCTGCTTAAACCTGAGCTGCAGTTTGTTTATTTTGAACAAACCTTGAACGGTAAGGCAACTTGTGGGCTGTCTGGAACAAAAACCAACTATGTTATGGCTTGTTTGAGCTGTGTGGGTGTTGCATATTGGGGGTGGGGTGAGACACCACATGGGGACCTGCATATTCAGAATTAAACTGTCTAAGACAAATTGTGTGTGAACCAGACCAGTGCAATGTCACACCAACACTAATGCAAAAAGCAGTTTATGTTTCTCAAAATACAAACAGCTGGTTTGACAATAGGGGATACGAACATTTAACCTTCATGATATACAGAGACCTCCTTTCTGTGTCTTCATTCCTTCCCCCCACCTCTTTTTTCTACCAGGTTGTAAGTCTGCAGCACCTAGATCCTCGATATGCTTTATAATACTATTTATTATTTTGTAAGTATACCCAAGAACACAATTTATGTGTTATATGGGGGGGGGGGGAGGAACCAATCGCTTTTCAGTTTCCACTTGTCTTTGAGGTCACTAATTATGGATGAATCAAGCTAAAGACCTAGCTAGAGGTGAGGGTTAGCTACTCAAAATTACCAGTTTTGAAAATGTTGCCTAGTTGCAACTCTACAATATGCAGGTACACGGACATGTTTTTCCATACTTTTTCTTGATGTGCCATCTATTCTGGCAAGCCTCACTTTCACCTAGATAGTCTAATTAAACAAATGTTCATATTTAAAGTTCTGTAAATGCCTGTGATGATGAAACAGAAATGCAAGGCTTTTAAATATTCCTGAGATAGATATAAATGATAATCTGCCTAATGTAGAGGTGTAATAATATGCAGAGCACAATTTGTGGCACAAACAAACAACGGTTGTCACAATATACACAATATTATTATTATATTTATATCCTGCCCTTCCTCCCAGTGGGACCCCAGGGGAGTTAAACAAATGATGCCTTCCTACTTTACATAGAAAATTTCTATCTAGCCCAGTGCTGTCTACCCTGACTCACAGCAGCTCTCCAGGGCCCCAGGCATTACCATCATTTGCCACTTGAACATTTTAACTTGAGATACAAAGCATGTGTTCTGCCACTGATCTATGGTTCTTTCTACAAAGCGATGTCTGAACTTTAAAAGAACATACAAGCCACATAATCTTGAAAAGCAAAATTAAGCCTTATTTTTATATGCCTCCTTAAAAATACTTGCCTCAAAATGTCAATATTATAAAACAGTAACTTGCAATTTCTGAAGTAAAGTACTTCAACCTATACACAACTATACGTTTTCTACAACAGCAGCATTATTCTCTGCAAAACTTGTTTTTATATACCCAGCATTTTAAGGAGCATCAGATGAGATTTTAACAAGAGGAGGAAAAGCAAAATAATTATTTCCTAAACCTGCTCTTACACTTCAAGGATCTACAGAAGGGGTTATATTAAGTTTCTTTCAAGTTGAAGCAAGACTGAACAAGGCCTAGCCAGCTTAGATACAACTTCTAGTCTGTGTGTTTTAATGCAGAGCCAATCAAATGTGGCAGTTCTAGCTCTCAGTACTAACGAAAAATTCGATCAAAATTCCTTGCTTCCCTTACCTCTGCTTTTTCTTTACAACATTCGCCACTGAGCTAGCATAGGCAGACAAATTTCAAAGTGCTAGTAAGAAATAGCACGCTGGGCCCAAAAATGTTTACTAGTGCACAGCAGGAGGAGTAGGTAACAAGCAGTTAGGAACAGAATTTCTCAAGGTTAGCCACTGCCTAATCAGAGGTTAAGACCAACGTCCTCACGCCAGATACAGAGAGAATTCAGGCAACGGAAAGTTTTGACCTTTCACTTGACTGCTACTAAATAGAAGTGCATAATTTGTAACCTGAGAAGCACCCAGGTTTAGGCCTACCTGGAAATCAGGCCTTTCTACCTACGCTACGGTGTGGCCTTATTCCTGGATACACGATGGCGGCTTACGAAGGCTTACAGGCACCCTTCCCCTTTCGCTACTACTACTACAACATGGTCCTAGTTTGGGATCTGCCTCGGATCAAGGGCGGTTATTAAAAAAAGGGGTGGTGGTGGAAGCAACGATGCTTGCAAAGGGGCTAAATGGGCTCCCTTTGCAGAAGGCGCGTGGAAGAGTCTATAGCAGCCGCCGCCATCAAACAACTCCCTCTTCCTCCCCCCCCCCATTAGGGCGCCGCCACACGAGCCCCTCAGGCCCCGAGTGCGTGTATCCTTGATCCCGGACTGCCAACTTCTCCCTCAGCCCCTTGCACTGAAGCCGGCCGCAGATACCACTCAAAAATCCCTCCTTACCCTGGGGCTTGCGGTTTAAAACGTGAGACCGAGCGTTGGAGCCATAAAACGAGAGAGCCTCGCTGCCCTGACTCACCCCTCGCCCTGCCGGTAGCGCTCCCTCCTCAATTACCTCAGAAGCTGCCAAGTCCTCCAGCTCATCTCCTCCCACATCGTCTGTCTCCTTGAATAACCAACCCTCCAGTTGCACCGGCTACAACTCTTGGCCAATCGTCTTTTGCCGTTGGGGGAGGCGAGGCTTAAACTCCCTCCCTATCCTGCTGACACGACGTTGGTCTTCCATTGACACGGGAAAGGAGCTAGCTGAGTTTGTCGTACAAGTCTATGGTCTCGTTTCTAGATCTAGGGTTTGAATAGGACCAAGGTTGTGACGAAGGCTGGAGGAGACTTGCTCTTCAAGCAAACAGTACTGAACGATCGCGTTAGAGCGCCATCTGCTGGCATGGACCCCTCGGTACAACGGCCAATGATTGTTATCGATACTGTGCTATATTTCTCAACGCCCCTATCCTGTGGCGGTATCGGTACTGTCGTTTGCAAATAAAAAAGTTATTTTAGAACTACAGTAGTCCTGTGCAATAATGGTGTGGTTTGTATGCTTGTCACCTGTTTGTGTTTTAAATAGCTGCTTAGATTTTTATTATATATATTGTTAGGATTGCTTTGTATTTTATGTATTGTAAGCTGCAACCTCAGCATTCTTATCTGGGAGTAAGAACCATTAAAATAAATGGAACTTCAGGATAGACATATATAGGACTGTACTATCAGATAAATAGGCACTTAAAAACATGTGGAAACACCTGGAGCTAATTGACTGCACCCAGCCCACAGGTTAGCTATGAAGGTTGCTGCAATGCAGAATGTCTGGAGTCTCCATGAGGGCATCACCCCCTTTAATACTGTACCATTGAATGTATTATCCAGTAGAGAGAGTGAGTGAGTGATGTTGTATTATTGGGTTATAGTTGAATTGTGCATGTGCTGCCCAGAGTGAGAGTCTGGGTTGTCACTTTTTTGTATGCTTCAAAGATGCCCAATACCACTCAGTATGAGAAACTGAGCTGGTATTGAGTATGGCCCTACCTGGGTGAGACGAGGAGTGATTGCGTTGGCTGTTATGTATTTTTGTAGGCTAAGCATTTGTTCCTTAGGGTGGTTTGGCTGGAGATAAGCTATCTGTATGGTTTGTGGGAATGAATCAGAGTGGGATTTATTTATTATTTAATTTATATCCTGCCCTTCCTCCCGGCAGGAGCCCAGGGTGGCATTTAAACATGGAGGACTGTTAAGGACATATTTGGGAGGGGTTATTGGGGTGTGTGTACAGCTCCTAGTATAGTTGTTTTAATTAATTAATTAACTAATAATGCTGTTTTGCGAGTTTGTATTTTGTATTAGATTCTTAACTCATAATGTTTATGTTTAAGACTATTTTTATTTTTCTGTTAAATATGATGTTTTGAATGTGTCTTTTATATTTGGCCTGAATTTGTAATCTTTTAATATTTTGTGATCTTTTATTCAGTGTTTTAATCTAGGTTGTAAACCGCTTTGAGATTTGTTTCCCAAATAATATAAAGCAGTATAGAAATGACTTAAAAATAAATTAATTAAAAGAGTGTAAGGCCTGGATACTACCTTAGTTGTGATTCACCAAAGTTACCAGATTTCTCTTTCTCTAGGATTGCAAGTTACAGACAGAGGTGCGTTTAGGAAACCATCACCCAATGGTGACGGAGCCTTTTCAGTAGTGGCCCCACACCTTTGAAACTCCCTTTCAAGTGGGGTATCGATGGCTCATTCTGTGCAGGTCTTTAAGCAGGCATTAAAGACTCCTCCCTATAAGATGGTTTTTTCATAAAAGATGTTGTGGTCATATAGCATAGGTAGGGCCTACATTTCCTCATGGGCAACCTGGGAGTGGGAGTGCACATTGATGAGAGGCAGGGCCAGGTGCAAAAGTGGGCAGGGCAAAAGACGTAACATCCTGCCTTTGTACAATAGGCTACTTTCCAGCCACGCAAAAGTCAAGAGGTTTATACACACACATCTCTCTCCAGCTTCTATCCAGGCAAACAAGAGGGCTTATCCCAGTTCAAGGACATGTTCAGGGATATGGCCTTGGGAATGGGGATGTTTATTAATTTATTTATAGCCCACCCTTCCTCCAGCAGGAGCCCAGGGCAGATGTTGCCTGGGGAAAAGTCCCAAAGGCTGGACAGAGAAATCTGGAGGGTCATATTTGACCCCTAGGCCTGAGGCTCCTCGCCTCTGTTCTCTAGGGTTTTAATCGGCTATAGTTTTTAAGGCTTTGTACTATCTTTGTTTTTAAAGTATTGAATTTATCTCCTGCCTTTCCTCCAATGTGCTCAAAGTAGTGTACATGGTCTCTCTCCCCTCCCATTTTATCCTTGTATATTTTTACTAGATTCCCCCTTCCTCCATTTTAGCTAGGACAATTCCTATCTTTTTCACCACACAGTAGGGTAGGCCCATGAAACAGGAGATTACAGTGGCAATCCTACTCCAGTTACCCGAGAGAAAGCCCCATTAAATTTAATAGGACTTACTTTCTGAATAGACCTGGTTAGGCTTGCACTGCAAGGCTGCAATCCTAAACACACGTAACTAGGGATTAAGACCCATCCAACAGAGGAACTTCTTTCCAAATAAACATCAAGGGCTGCACTGTAGTACTTCATTTTTAAGATAAAGGCTGCAAGTCCTACACACACTTACCTGGAGCGGTGAACCCCTAACTGAACACATGGATACTTACATGGGAGTAAATCCCATTGAATATAGTGGACTCGCTTCCAAGCAAGCGAGCATAGAATTACGATAATAAACCTCTTCGCCTACAAACCCCATCGTGCAACACTCTAGCATAATACCGGAAGCTCGTAGCGTCAAGTAGGTCTTCCTGGTAGTTGTAGTTCCCTATATCCACCTTCAAGGCTACTTCGTCTCTAACCCACAATGCCGCTGAACTCCGGCTAGCAGAAGTTAGCCAATTAGAGACTGGCGTAATAAGGCGAGCTGTGAATGGCGAGAAGGTGCTCTTGATTGCTGCCAATGGGGACCCGGGGAACTCAGAGGTGCTGGAGATCCATGACTGCCCGCCTTGTTGAGTGAATGTTGTCTGCTAGGGTAGAAGAGTCTAATTCAGCTGACCTCTGCTCGGGCGCTCAGGGGTGCAGCGCGCTTTCTCACAGCATCCTTTTGCATGAGGGCGGTCATAGCAGTAGCAGAGACGTGACCTGGACGGTTTCTTCTTCTGTCGGGGCGGGAGTAAGAAAGCGCCTCCCCTTCTGTCTCCTCTGAAAGTGAGGGCGGGCAATGGGGATCCTTGGACTGCGGTGGATGGGTCGGTAGGGAGAAGACTGAGGAGGAATTGGGGGTTTGGTGTTACTGGGTTACTGAAGGCGGGCGAAGAGAGGCCAGAGAGTAACCGGGGGGCGGGTAATAGGGAGCCCTTTGACCTCTTCCGCCCCAGTCTCAAGCTCTTACCTGTTTTTTCCCTCACCAAAACTCTTTTCTCAGGTTGTAATGGCTGTCCTTCACTTACAGTGCTAACATATGCATGTTTACTCTGAATTAAAGCCCTGTTGAGTTCGTCGGGGCTCAGTCCCTGCTAGATGTGTTTAGGCTTGTAGCCTAAAGTGCAGTCCTGTGCATGTCTACTCAGAAGTCAGCCTAATGAGTTCAGTGTAGTAAGGTATAAGATTGTAGCTGAAGTTTATTTCAGTTTACAGCTGAACACTCTTTCAGTTATCTGCTCTTGTTCACAGAACTGAGGATTAGTGGTTGCTGTTTTGTTTTGCTTTAGCATTGGTGCCTAAAATTACAATTCGATGTGTACTGAGCTACAATGTTTTTACAAGGTGAACAAGTATGTGAAAAGTAGAAAAGACCAACACCACAATGGGGATATGCACCCTGGGAATAATTCCCACTGTAGGGAGCAGGATTTATTTCTGGTTGCCTGGGTAATAGTGCTGTCATTTTAGGAAAGAATTGCAGCTGCTGTTGCTTCTAAGACTTGGTGCTGGGGTATAGCCACAGTGCTATATGGTGAGTTGCTTTTGTTTTTCAAAGGAGGAGCAAAAGTGATTCTCAGGGGTCTTGATAGTTTATTTGCAGACTGCACATATGCTTGTGAGTAAGTCCCATTGAAATAAGTAGGATTTCTAAGAAAACTTGCATGGTTCTGGCAAAACTTGACTATGGTCATGTGTTTGCTTATGTGGGAGTAAGCCCCACTGAACAAAATGGGACTTCTGAATAAGCGTAGAAAGGATTGTGCTGAGCACTGAAGTAAGTCTTAAAACATAATGAAGTAGATAGGGCATATTTGTTTTAATCAATTGCATATAATTCTTAATATATGAATGAGCATGTTGTCTATCTCTGGCTCACGTGGTCAGAAGATTTTTGAATTACTCCTGTGATATTTGTGTAGTTCTAAATCCACAAATTGCACAAATGTTTTTATATGGTGCTAAATCCCATCAGCTTCAGTAAAAGTTCCATACAATATTTAGGGTTGATTCTAAGCTCACCTTTTGAAGTGAGTGTCATGGAAACAAATGTTCCGATTTTCAGATCAACTTGGTGTGGTGGCTGTTCATTATAACCTGTTCAAAGAGTAGTAGGATTCCACACAAACAGACTTCCAAAATGTTAAAGTGTAATTCTGTTTCCCAGTAGAGTCTTCTAGTCTATCAGGGTGGAGTTAACTCGTAGTTTTAGTTCATTAGCTTTCAAACTCTTCAACTTCAGGGAACCTTTTCCACATTACCTTGTCTGTTGTGGAATTTGAAGGTATATGACACAGAAACGTGTGCATTGAGAAGATTCTGGATCATGTTGGCTAAGGTGCATAGGGAACTTGATAGGGAACACTGACAAATTGGTCCTCATTGTTGACCTGTGTGAGGAGTCAGTGAATCCTGGATTACACCCACCAAGGGGAAAATTAATTAATTAGCTGTCTTTATGGGAAACTTGAGTTGCATCCAACATTAGCCATACTTCAGAGTACACCCATTCAAATCAAAGTACATATTAACTTAGTTGGATCCAACCCCCTAAAACTGCCATTAAGGGGCTTTGCATTGAGGAACTTGTGGTAAACGTCCAAGGAGTCTCTGAAACACAATTTTGAAATTACTATTTTAACTCGCTAGTTATTGAATGTAGTTTCTCAAAATTGCGAATGGGTTAAGAGATCCTGATCTCTGTTATAGAATAATAATTTTTAAATTGTATAAAAATGGGATCTTTGCATTTTTATATGTGCATATTGAACTTTACAGTGTTTTAGGATATATTTATGTATACACTGAAGTCTTGTTAACTGTGTTTTTAGTCTACTGGTGTTTGTGGAAAATTCTGTTTTGGCAGTATTTTTGTTTTGCCAGTAATAGTATGCAGAATTTGAGAATGTTGTCTTTTTGCTACTTGAGACATACTGCTTCTGTTCAGATGATAAATCCAGTGTTCAGTTTTGGAAACTAGAATAATTTTGCAGGATGTCTACCTTCGTATTCCATCCAGCAGAAACATTATTAGAGTTTGATGTTGTGGGGAGCTCTTTAGGCACAAGTCAAAACCGAAAGAACCATATGGCTACATCTGCTTACCCAAGAGAACTTCTGTTCTTTTTACTGTATGAGTCCTCATGCCCCATGGCAAGTTTTTTTAGGCACTTTTGAAAGTTAAAATCTCTCTGAGTGCATGTAAGCCCTTATGTTAATGTAAAACAGATAGATAAAATAGATAACTTCTGAAGTTGGTAGCACAAATCTTAATAAGACATGCAATGTATTTTCTTGTATTGTTTGACTTGCTCTCCATTTTGGGGGATTTTATTTTAAAAAATACACTAAAATAAATGTGTGCTTTTTAAAAAAAAATGCATATAATCTTTGAATTTGTTTTTTCAACTCTGTTTATGAATATATTTACAAACATGCTACTTAATTTTTTTGTTTAATTTTGAACAAATATAGCAAGTTCTGTATCTTCTGAAACTCCTTATTTTTCAGGATGATCTGAACAGCATTTGCAGACTAGTAAGACTCCTTACTTGAGGAAATCTAATGTGAACAATTCCAAGATAATCGCATTCTATATTGGCAACTCTATGTATTACTAATAAAAAATTCTTCTTTAGCAGAATTTTATGTATGACAAGGAAAAATGAACGCCACCATGAGCGAGGAGCCTGATGCATTAGCTGTAGTTAACCAGCTGAGGGACCTGGCAGCTGACCCCCTAAATAGAAGAGCAATTGTCCAGGATCAGGGATGTCTACCAGGCCTTATTTTATTTTTGGACCATCCCAATCCCCCAGTTGTCCATTCAGCCCTGCTGGTAAGTATCATCTGTTTTCTCATCTTGCAAGGTTTTTTTTGTATGCCTTCTATAGCTTGACTATGTGAGTGGCACCTTAAATTTTAGGATTTTAATATTAAACACTCACTGGCTATTGAAATCATACTGTACATTAATGATCAATGTGTCTCCAAAAAATATCTTTAAACAGACAAAGTCAGAAAACTTTGTCCAGAAAGAAAAGTTGTACTGTAACTGCACAGATTCTTAGCAAGAGATGCTCACCTGAATGTGAAAACTCTAGATGAAACAAAACTAAAATGCAATTTATGCTCATGTCAGACACATTCTGAGAAACCATGAATGTGAAGTGGAGGATTTGTCCATCTTCCTGCTCTTCAAATCAGAAAAGTGAGGCAGTACTTTAGGAGGAGGCATTTAGCCCCCCACCCCCATGCCAGTTTTCTGATTTGAATCTCACCTCTCAGCTGCTATTTTCTTACAGGGGAAATACAGGCACTTGACTACTTTGACTTTGAGGGGGGGGGCTGCAGGACAGAAGAGAGACCTCCTGTCATGTCTAGTTTTTCATCCCAATCATCCAACAACGATTTGATGGTTCAGTAACAGAAATGGGAATGGGGAAAAAGAGCATTTTTCTCCTTTAAGCCTTCCTCCACCTTGCTTGTGTTCTCTTGCAAATGCAATATTTTCAGACCTATCTGCAGACTAGATCTTGCATATGCATGAGTAACTCCATATTATGCAAGCACTAGTCCACGATTCACAAACCTGCTCAATTATATTTTGAATTAGCTCTATGTTCATTGTTCGTAATGTGATCATGTTTGTATGTCTTTTGATGAGAAAAGCCTAGTAGTCTCTGCTTCCCAGTGTATGTGACTTTAGCAAAATAGTCACATGATGATCTACAAATTGAGCTTGTTTGCATATGGAAGTGCTTTCTGTGCCCTGGTTTGGAAGATGCTTTTTCTGATCTTTTTCCTATACATACTGTGAGGTGGGCAGCAGAAAGATCATGCTTTCATATCCAGCCCACCAGATGCATCTGTTGTACTTCAAGATATCCACCTGTATTTAAATTGAGTAAATAGGCATTACATCCAACAGAAGTGGGTCCAAATAACAGCTTATTTCTTCATTATAAGTTGGATGTTGATTACACTGGTCAGATCTATGTGCATTTGGATTTTACATCAGTAAACCCTATATAGACGTTGTTGTTGTTATGTGCCTTCAAGTTGATTACGACTTACGGTGACCCTATGAATCAGCAACCTCCAATAGACCCTGTTCAGATCTTGCAAGTTCAGGTCTGTGGTTTCCTTTATTGAATCAATCCATCTCTTGTCTGGCCTTCCTCTTTTTCTACTCCTGTTTTTCCCAGCATTACTGTCTTTTCTAGTGAATCGTGTCTTCTCATTATGTGTCCAAAGTATGATAACCTCAATTTCATCATTTTAGCTTCTAGTGACGGAAAATGGAAATGGACTGCCTTCAAGTCGATCCTGACTTATGGCGACCCTATGAATAGGGTTTTCATGGTAAACAGTATTCAGAGGTGGTTTAACATTGCCTTCCTCTGAGGCTGAGAGGCAGTGACTGGCCCAAGGTCATCCAGTGAGTTTCATGGCTATGTGGGGATTTGAACCCTGGTCTCCCAGGTCGTAGTCCAGCACTACACCACACTGGCTCTAGTTCTGGTTTAATTTGTTCAAACAGCCAATTATTTCTCTCTTTCGCCGTCCATGGTAGGTGCAAAGCTCTCCTCCAAAACTACATTTCAAATGAGTTGATTTTCCACTTATCTGCTTTTTTCACTGTCCAACTTTCACATCCGTACATAGAGATTGCGAATACCATGATCTGAATGATCTTGACTTTAATGTTCAGTGATACATCTTTGCATTTGAGGACCTTTTCTAGTTCTCTCATAGCTGCCCTCCCCAGTCCTAGCCTTCTTCTGATTTCTTGACTATTGTCTCCATTTTGGTTAATGACTGTGCCGAGGTATTGATACGTTCAATGTCCTCGTTGTCAACTTTAAAGTTACATAAATCTTCTGTTATTACTTTAGTCTTCTTGAGGTTCAGTTGTAGTCCTGCTTTTGTGCTTTCCTCTTTAACTTTTATCAGCATTCATTTCAAATCATTACTGGTTTCTGCTAAGATTATGGTATCATCTGCATATCTTAAATTATTGATGTTTCTCCCTCCAATTTTCACACCTCCTTCATCTTGGTCCAGTCCTGCTTTCCGTATGATATGTTCTGCATATATATTAAACAAATAGGGTGATAAACTACACCCCTGTCCCACACGCTTTCCGATGGGGAACCAATCGGTTTCTCCATATTCTGTCCTTACAGTAGCCTCTTGTGCAGAGTATAGGTTGTGCATCAGGACAACCAGATGGTGTGGCACCCCCATTTCTTTTAAAGCATTCCATAGTTTTTCAAGGTCTACACAATCAAAAGCTTTGCTGTATTCTATAAAGCACAGGGTGATTTCCTTCTGAAATGCCTTGGTCCATTCCATTATCCAGCATATGTTTGCAATATGATCTCTGGTGCCTCTTCCCTTTCTAAATCCAGCTTGGATGTCTGGCATATCTTGCTCCATGTATGGTAAGAGTCTCTGTCGTAGAATCTTGAGCATTATTTTATTTGCATGGGATATTAAGGCAATAGTTCGATAATGACTGCATTCCCTGGGATCCCCTTTCTTTGGAATTGGGATGTATATTGAATGCTTCCAGTCTGTGGGCCATTGTTTAGTTTTCCATATTTGCTGACACATTTTTGTCAAAATTTGCAGATTCAGTCTCAGTAGCTTGTAGCAACTCTGTTGGCATGCCATCTGTTCCTGGTGATTTATTTTTTCCAAGTATTTTAAGAGCAGCTTTCACCTCACATTCTAAAATTTCTGGTTCTTCATCGTATGGTTCCTCTGTGAATGAATCTGTCATCCTGGCATCTCTTATTTATTTATTTATTTATTTAAAATATTTCTATCCCACCCTTCTACCCTGTAATAGGGCACTCAGGGCAGCTTACAAAAATAAAATCAAACATGTACATAATAAAATTGTAAACAGTAAAATCACAGAAACATTAAAATAAATTTAAAATACAATATATATATATACACACACACACATATATACATATATATACACACATATATACTAAAGGGACTACAAAGGTAAAATTTAATGCAGAAGGCATAAAATCAGTGTCAAGCTCTACCTTCAGTCCCTCCCAAAGGCTCTCCGGAAGAAGATCGTTTTCAGAAGTCTCTGGAAAACCAACAGGGAGGGAGCAGAGCGAACTTCTTGGGGTAGAATATTCCAAAGCTTGGGGGCCACAGCTGAAAAAGCTCTCTCCCGCGTGCCTGTCAATTTAACATCTTTCACTCCAGGCACGCAGAGGAGACCAGAGGCAGATGATCTTAAGTCCTGGGCAGGTACATATGGGCATAAGCGGTCGCTCAGGTACATTGGTCCAAGGCCGTTTAGAGCTTTAAAGGTCAGAACCAGCACTTTGAATTGAGCCCAGAAACAAATTGGGAGCCAGTGGAGTCGATAAAGCACAGGGGTAATATGCTCCCTGCGCCGTGCTCCAGTTAACATTCTGGCTGCTACATTTTGAACCAACTGCAATTTCCGAACCTTTTTCAAAGGCAGTCCCACATAGAGTGCGTTACAGTAATCAAGCCTTGATGTCACCAATGCATGTGTCACTGGCCAAGTCAACTGCCTCCAGGAATGGACGCAGCTGGTAGACCAGTTTGAATTGGACAAAAGCACTCCTGGCTACCGCAGCTACCTGATATTCAAGCGGCAGGGCAGGATCCAGGAGGACTCCCAAACCCATCCAGAACAGGTTGCAACCCCATTCCTGATGCAGTTTTTCCCTTGACAAGCAGTACTTCCGTCTTGTCTAGATTAAGTTTCAGTTTCTTAGTCCACATCCAGCCCTTCACAGACTCCAGGCACCGGTTTAGGATGAGCACTCCCTCCCTGCAATCAGGTGGTAGGGAGAGATAGAGCTGAACATCATCAGCATATTGATGACATTGTACTCCAAATCTCCTGATGACCTTTCCCAGCGGTTTCATATAAATGTTAAAGAGCATGGGAGACAGAATGGAACCTTGCGGTACTCCACAGGCCAACAGCCAGGGGGTTGAGCAATAGTCTCCCAGCACCACTTTCTGGGTCCTGTCTGTCAGGTAGGACCAGAGCCACCCTAAAACAGTGCCTCCCAATCCCATCCCAGCTAGACGGTCCAGAAGGATACCATGGTCAATTGTATCGAAGGCCGCTGAGAGGTCCAGCAGCACCAATTCTTTTATAGAATTCTTCAGTGTATTGCTTCCATCTTTCTTTTATTTCATCTCGGTCAGTCAGTGTGTTCCCCTGTTGATTATTCAACATCCCTACTCGTGGTTTAAATTTCCCTTTAATTTCTCTAATCTTTTAGAACAGGGCTCTTGTTCTACCCTTTTTGTTGTCCTCTTCTATTTCTAGACAATAACTATTGTAATAGTTCTCTTTGTCCCTTATGTACTAGTCACTGTATTGTTGCATTTAGGATTCTGACCGTGTATCTTTCTCCCTTTGCTTTTGCTTTCCTTCTCTCTTTAACCATTTTAAGAGTTTCTTCAGTCATCCATTGAGGTCTTTCTAGAGTTATTGTCTTTTTGCATTCTTCCTGTCTCTGCCTTCAGTCCATAGTTCTTCTGGTTCTCAGTCAACTAAGTTTAAAGCCTCAAATCTGTTCCTTATTTGATCTTTATATTCTTCTGGGATGTTATTTAAATTGTATTCCGGCATTATGATTGCTTTGTTCTTCTTTAGCTTTACTCTGATTTTCGACATGACCAGTTCATGATCTGTACCACAGTCTGCTCCTGGTTTTATTTTCATAGAAAGTATGGAAGTTCTCCATCTTCTGCTACCAATTATATAATCAATTTGATTCCTATATTGACCATTTGGTGATGTCCATGTGTATAGTCGTCTTTTCGGTTGCTCAAAAATGTGTTTGCAAGAAACAAATTATAGACATTAACACCCACAAATGTTTGGTGGCCAGAGGTGGGATAGAAATGCATTATGGGCCATCATCTGTAGGGAGAAGATCAAGGAGAGTTTTTTTCTGATTGGCTGTTGTAGGGAAAGCATCATAATATATAGGCTTACCTAGTTTAAAACCAATTTACTCAAATGGTGCGGTCACACAAATTTAGATGATTCCTGTTGTTGTTGTTAATAATATTTATTTTTCTGTCCTGCTCTTCCTTCTTGGGGAGCCCAAGGTGGCTAATTACTAGCGCTTTTTTAAAGTACTTGAGCCCCATGCAGTTTAGGACTTTGATGCCAGATAGCTCACAGGCAGCCAGTGTAGTGTTCAAGTACTTGTGTCATGTGACTCCAATCTTGCTGCTTTGCATAACCTTTCTACACCAGCTGCAGCTTCCAAACTATCTTCAAAAATAGTCCCAGATGGAGTGCATTGCAATAGTCCAATGAAGAGGTTATTTGTGCATAGGTTATTGATGCCAGGCTATCCTGCTCTGGGCTATAGCTTGCGAATCGGTCATAGCCAGGCATAGATTTATTCTTTCCCACTGAAGCCACCTGGGCTTCCAGTGATAGCTTGGAATCGAAATACCCCAAGCTGTGCAGTTGTTTCTTTTGAGGAAGTGTTACTCTGTCCAGTACAGGCTGTCTCCTTAATTCTCTGACAGTTTATTTGTTTTATGATTGCATTTATATCCCACCTTTCCCCCAAAGAACTCAAGGTGGCATGCAAACATGGTTCTCTCCCTCCCGATGTTATCCTCACAACAAACCTGTGAGTTAGGTTAGGCTGAGAGGCAGCGATTGGGCCAAGGTTACCAGTGAGTTTCATGGCCAAGCAGGGAATTGAACCTGAGTCTCCCAGGTCCCAGTCTGACACTTAACCGCTATCCAACACTGGCTCAGTTGTATTGGCAATCCATTCCTTAACTTGTAAATTTCTGATCTGAACATCTGTATAAGCCTTGAATATTTTCTGAAGCGGAAGCAAATGATAGTAATTTGTTAGAAATTATGCTTGGTCATGTTATAAATATTCTTTATGAGAAATAGTGATCCAATGTAGAAACTAGTATGAACAGATTGATTGGCAGTCCAGAATTATTAGGAGCTAGTCTAAGTTTTTTAAATATGTTCAAATTCCAATTAATGTTTCTAATGAGTAATTGGTATTTAGAAAGGAAAATGGTCTAAATTTATGCAGCAGTCCAACATGTTAGCTGGAATGAACCATATAATATCCAACATGAAAATGAAATGGACTGCTTTCAAGTTGATTCCGACTTATGGGTGACCCTATGAATAGGGATTTCACGGTAAGCGGGATTCAGAGGGGGTTTACCATTGCCTTCCTCTGAGGCTGAGAGGCAGTGACTGGCCCAAGGTCACCCAGTGAGCTTCATAGCTGTATGGGGATTCGAACCCTGGTCTCCCAGGTCATAGTCCAACACCTTAATCACTACACCACACTGGCTCTCCTATCCAACATAAAACCATATTAAAATCATATTTATATAGGTAAATAGCACAAATATATTTCAAGTGTTACAAATGGGTGTAATTTTTTTATATGACATGCAGTGCAGTCTTATACATGTTTATTCAGAAGTCCCATTGAATCCAATGGGACTTACTCCCAGGTTATTGTGTGTAGGATGGCAGCCTAAATTCATTAATAATGAAAACATAAGAGAAATAATATTCATCAGCTTTAGGGCAATGTGCATGTTGTATCTGCAGTTAGGAACTGAGCAAACATTAAAGTTAGCACAAACAATTAAGTGAGTACTGGCGCAAGGTTCTTTGCTATCTGACTGTTACATAAATGCTGCACATGTGATCTTAGAGCTGAGGTGGAATGTAATACTAAATAGAACACAGTTTATAATTTGTGTTTTCTTTAGAGCAATCATACCTTTTATGGTGTAAAAATACCCACTTTGAAAAGAATTCAGATTAATTTACTATGTATAAACACAAAATTACTCCTTCAGCAACAAAAATGGAAATACAATGCTATGGACAGTAGCACATTTAAAAATCATACATTGAGTTTTATGCCAATATATACATGCAACCTGCTGGATATTTTCTGCTCACTACAGAATATAGATAACTTGGGAGTGTATTAGTGGAATTCCAGTAAGATTCTCAGCACAATCTTATGCATGTCTACTCATAAGTAAGTCCTGTGGAGTTCAGTGGGATTTACTCCTGAGTAAGTGTGTGGTTCCAATCTTTCCTACAGGGCTGTTTTCAGAGAATAGCACTAGGAGATTCTTTCACTGCACTGGCAGTTGTGCTTTGGGTTGCTGCAGGCAACCTCTTGTCCCCAATGCTGTTTAACATCTATATGAAACCCTTGGGAGCGGTCATCAGGAGATTTGGGGCGAGGTGTTAGCAGTACACTGATGATACCCATCTGTATTTCTCTGTAACATCTGAATCAGAGGCTGTGCAAGCCCTGGACCACTGCCTGGACTCAGTGGTGGGCTGAATGAGGGCCAGTAAACTGAGTCTGAATCCTAGCAAGACAGAGGTGCTGTGGGTTGGTGGTTCCTGGGTTCAGATAATTGGTCAATTGCCTGCTTTGGATGGCAGCATACTCCTTCTGAAGGAGCAGGTTCGTAGTCTGGGGGTGTTCCTGGATCCAATGTCACTAGAGGCCCAAGTGACCTCAATTTTGGCTGATAAGGCAGCTGTGGCCGTTTCTGGACCAAGATAGCCTGACCAGTGTTGTCCATGCACTGGTAACCTCCAATTTGGATTACTGGAAAGCACTCTGTGTGCCTGCCCTTGAGGTTGGTTTGAAAGCTGCAGCTGGTGCTGAATGTGGCAGAACAACTGCAAACTGGGACAGGGTATCGCCAACATATTACCCTGCTGCTGAAAGAATTGCACTGGCTGCCCATTAGCTACTGGGCCAAGTTCAAGGTTTTGGTGTATAATGCCCTATACAGCCTGGGACCAGGACACCTGAAAGATAATCTCACCCCTTATACACCCAGTCGATCACTATGGCGCCTTCTTTGCTATCTTTTCGGCGCCAGGTAAAGACCTACCTCTTCGCCCAGGCATTTTAAAAATTTAAAAATTTGAATTTAAAATTGAAAATTTTTAATTGTTTTATTGTGTTTTTGTATTTTAACCTGTTTTATTATGCTGTACACCGCCCTGGGAGCTTATTGCTATAGGGCGGTCTAAAAATGTAATTAAATAAATAAATAAATAAATAATAAATACTATGCTGCTCACGTGAGGACCTTCTGCAGATACCATCTTGCCAGGAAGTCTGTTCCACACAACATAGGAAGCAGACCTTTAGTATTGTGGTACCTAACTTTTGGAAGTGTCTCCCCTTAAATATTAGACAGGCACCATCCCTGTTGTCTTTCTGGCACCTACTGAAGGCCTTCTGTCAGGCCCCTTCCTGTGGTTACTGCCTTGGCACGGTCCCACTTCAGGGTCCTGGTCTCTTAACGCTTCTATCACCAGCTCTAGCACAGATCTCTCAAGATCCCACTGCTGGGCATTACCACCAGACACTCCCTGTAAACAATATTGCTTTGAGACGATGCCTTCGCCTCCTCCTGGCTTATTGCTACTTTGTGTCTGGGTGCACTTACAGGCCTCAATTCCCCTGTATCTTTGTGCCTATAAAGATTACAGCCCTGGGTTGCTCTGGATACCTAATAATGTTACAGTATCTCTTCACCGCTGCCACCATTGATACTGTTTCCCAACCTTGGTATATGTCCTGCCCACCCTTCTGGTCTGTGTAAACCCAGCCAAGGATCAGGCGTTTTGGTAAACCAAGAATTATTATTTTTTATATACACAGGGAATAACAAGATTACTTAAAGGTTTAGTCAACAAGCGTGTGGTTTCATAAGATGTGTTATTCTTTATGTTTCTTAGTCATCAATAACCTGCCTCACTACTCGCCTAATCCAATCCACCCTATCCAAAACCAACCCACAGAACCGACCGAACCAACTGTCATCCTCTCATTTATACCTTCAGACACTCAAACGTTCAGCCAAACTTCATACAGCATTCTCCAACATTCCAACCCATGTACTCCCCCCTCTCACTCAGTCTGCTTACCACATATACTCTAATAAACCCACACTTACCATATTTACAGTATTATATGTACAGGAATGTCACAATTCCCCCCTTTTAATAAAAGCATAGTATTATTTCCTGTACCCAGGAATAATATGCCGCGTTATACTAAAATTCATGTCTCTCAGGGATTGAGTGTCCATATAGTCACACTTCCTGGTCAGGTGACTGCAGTCTCTGGAACATGTCTAGAAAGTCCGTCCACCAGCATGTTGTCCTTTGATAAACACTTGATACTCTTGCAGCGCCCACAACCATCTCTGAAACATGGTGGTGGTGTTCTTCATGGTATCCAGCCACAGTATTATATATACAGGAACATCACACCTCTTTCAACAAGTCTTTTAAGTAGAGACCTTATCCCAGACTGCATCTGTAGATGATGTGTTAATATACTCCTAATAGAAAGCCACTTGAAATGACCAATTCTCTGAATTCAATATTGAGTCCAAATTACTACTACTACTACTACTACTACTGGATTTTTTTCCTGGAAAGTATTCATCAAATATATTTTGGGATGCAGCTCAGTAAACTAAAAGTGCATATGTTTCATCTAGCCATTGCATAAATTCCTTTCAGAGCCTATAAAATGATATGGTTTCCTTTTAAGAGATGTGAAAGAAGAATTAATAGAATAATGGAAATGCATGTAAATATCTATGACTCACCTTTTCTTACAGGCTCTCCGCTATTTGGCAGAATGTCGTGTCAACAGAGACAAGATGAAAAGTGAACTAGGTATGATGCTGAGCTTACAAACTGTCATACAAAAGTAAGTATAGCATGGTGTTCATAGTAACTGTACGTTATTTTTGTTTTAAAAGTTGTTTTAAGTGTAATGTTCCTAGGAATCAGTTAGATCATGACGGTGATCCTTCCTTGTGTAAGTTCAAGTGGGTGAATGTTAAGTGTGCAAATGAACACTTAAAGTTGGAGCAATGTTTTAAAGCAAGAGTGGTACCATGTAGCTGATAGTAGTATTTTATTTATTTAAAGTATTTCTAGGCAAGTGTTTGTCTTAAGCACCTGACAATCAGAAACAATAAAAACGTTTTTAAACTTGAAACTACAACTCAGCAACACTCCTCCATAATTTTTTTTAACAGAGACAAAAAACCCGATTTGACCAATAGGAAATTACAGTAGAAAACAAAGATGAAGGAAAACTATCGCTTTGAAGTTACAAACTACTTAATGTTTGTTTATTGAAGTAAGTTTCCAAGGAGGAGGAGAGATGAACAAGTTTATCCAAACACAAACATTTTGATAAAAATTCTAGTTGCCATGAAGAAAACTGTTTGCCAGAGTCAACTAAGCAAAATTGCAGTTCTAAAATCTTTGAAAAGGATGTTAATTTTCTTGTTCTGATGACTTATGGTCCCAGTCACAGATGAGGTCCAATTCTGTTAAGCTGTGCACAGATGCATTGTGTGTTTGCAGTGAGAGTAAAATAATGCTTTGGTGTAACATGTCAGAATTTTGCTGCATGGGGCACCATAAAGATCCTAACTATGCTGTTTACTTGGAATTAGTACTGCTCTGTTCAGTGGGACTAAGTGCTCAGGTAAGTATACATCTGATTATAATTTCGATGTAATTGAACAAGCAGTTGACTTAATGTTGTAAAATACTTAATGTGCCACTTTACTAAGTTTTATCTTGTAGCAGCTTTCCCCAACCTGCTGCCCTCCAGATGTTTTGGACTACAAGTCCCATCAGCCTCAGCCAGCATGGTCATATTGTTCGGACTAGTGGGAGGAGCAGTTCACAACATATGGGGAGCATCATGTTGGCAAAGACTGGCTTTTAGTCTGTAAGTAAGAAGCTATAGTCTGTGTTCATCAGGATAGCTACTTATAGTTAGAAAATGTCAAAGTAGCCCTGTTCAGCCATTTGAAGAATATATGAGGGCATAAATGTGTAAGGGACTCAGGGGTATATGCACCATCCCCTCCCTCAGTGCCCCCACCTGCTCCACCCCTGGCCTTTTGGCTTTGAGTGGGAAGATGTACACCGCCCAGAGAGCCTTTTTGGCTTAGGGCGGTATATAAATTAAATTAAATAAATAAAATAAATAAAAAATAAATAAGATCTGAAGGGGGCTTGCAAGTGTATTGTGCTGATAACTTGGGGTACCTGGGTGTGGGGAGGCTTCTAAACATCAACTGATTGCTCTTAGAAACCCACTTCAGACCTTTTTGCTTAGTCAAGAAGGTCAGAGGTGAAGTCGGCAGGAATGTTGGGGACAGAGCTAGTGCATGCATTCCCTACCACTTAATACTGTTGTATATTCTTTGAACTCATGAACAGATCTAGTGTATAGCCCCTTTCATAATTGTCAGTGTTGTGATTCCTATCTTTGTATGTAATATTGAAAATAGTGCTGAAATATTGATATACTCAGTAGCTCTTGATACTAAATGGCTAATTAATGAAAGCAACATTCTAATTACTTAGCTAGAAGCCCTCTCTTCCAAGAAGGTCTGTCTGCCAGAGTCTTGCACTGAACTAAAGTGAGCACAGCTTTCCCCCCAATTTATTACTTGCCTAAGATGATAGAGAGTGGGACATGGGGAGTGTGACCTTGCTCTTGCTTCTTGATCTTGGCTTTCAATGCCATTGACCATGATATCCTCCTGGACCAGCTCCATGGAATTGAAATTGGGGGCACCATGTTACGGTGGATCTAGTCCTACCTACAGAACTGAGTCCAGAGAGTAGTCTTAGGTGACTGGCACCATCAATGGTACAGGGTACCATCTTATCCCCAATGCTGTTTAATACCTATATGAAGCCGTGGGAGTGGTCATTAGGAGTTTTGGGTCAAGGTGTCATCAGTATACTGATGCCACTCAGCCCTACTTCTCCATAACATCTGGTTCAGGAGAGGCTGTATGACCCCCACACCAGTGCCTGGATGCAGTGGTGGGATGGATGAAAGAAAATAAGCTGATATTGAATCCTGGGTGAGTGATTCCCATGTCTGAGAAATTGGTCAGTTGCCTGCCCATGATGGGGTTGTACTCCCCAAAGGAGCAAGTATGCATTTTGGGGGTGCTTCTGGATCCAGCTGTGTCACTGGAAAGGCCCAGGTAGTCTCTATGGCTAGAAGTGCCTTTTATCAGCTGAACCTAGTGAGACAAGTATGTCCATTCCTGGACTGGGAGAGCTTGGCCACAGTAGTTCAAGCATTGGTGCCTTCAAGACCGGATTATTGCAGTGCACTCTTACATGTGGCTTCCCTTGGACTTGACCTGGAAACTGCCGTTAGTGCAGAATTCTGCAGCCAGATTGCTGACAGGAGTGAGACCCTGTCAGCATATAACACCTCTGCTCAGAACTCTTCACGGGTTGCTAATTTGTTACCAAGCCAAGTTCAAGGTGTTGCTACTGGTATATAAAGCCCTTAACAGCTTGGGACCAGTTTACTTGCACAATCGCCTTACCCCATATGTGCCTGCTTGAGCCCTTTGATCTGCAGAACAGGCATTGTTACAGGTGCCACATAATACTCATTCTTCTCTTGTAAGAAATCGTTCTTTTAATGTGGCACTTCCAACTCTTTGGAACTCCCTGCCTATTGACATCAGGCAGGCGCCTTTGCTCCTTATGGTGCCTGCTTAAAAGATTTTTGTTTAGGCAAGTCTATCCAGACACACAAATCTGTTTTAATTTTTTTTATTTCTAGCTGTTTTAATTGTTTCAAATATGTTTTTAATTACTTTTTAAAACTATTTCATTGATAATTTAAATTTTATGTGTGAACCGCGTAGAGGTCTTTACATTCAAGCAGTATCTTAATCTTGTAAAATAAAAATGATCACCTCAAATACATTTTTAATTGCACAGGAGTCCCTTGCAAGTATGGTAAGATGTATACAGTCCAGTAAACCCAACCACCACATCAGTTTTAATTTCAAGAGGCTTTTAATTGCTTGTAAAGCCAGTGTGGTGTAGTGGTTAGAGTGTTGGACTACGACCTGGGAGACCAGGGTTCAAATCCCCACATAGCCATGAAGCTCACTGGGTGACCTTGGGCCAGTCACTGCCCCTTAGCCTCAGAGGAAGGCAATGGTAAGCCACCTCTGTATACCACTTACCATGAAAACCCTATTCGTAGGGTCGCCATAAGTCAGGATTGACTTGAAGGCAGTCCATTTCCATTTTCAGTTCCCATGAATAATTAAACTTCCAGAGCTAAAACAAAAGTTTATATTGATTCCAAGTGAGGGGCAAGTGATGTCACCCTATGATAGCCCAAATCCAGAGTTCCTAGCTGGTTACAGAGCTGAATCCCTTTCCATGCATACCATAGCTAAGCTTTTCTTCCTGAAGTTGGTGGACAATGAAGCAGAGGAACCCACCTGGAATCTCTACAACTATTTTGGACCAAAGATTATTTTTTGGAACATTGAGCTTGATGACGCAGAGGCTCAGTCTCCTTTTTAAGATGGTGGCAAGAATACAGAGAAGTATTAGGAAATGGGTAGCTCCACTAACTGAAGGAGAATTTGAGACCAGTTCTTTTTATCATATCCCTCATTTTAGTGCCGATTTAAGTCAATATTCAAATCTCTAGTTTCACTGTTAAGAATGGCCATACGAGGTGATCTGATAGTCCTGGAAACTTGACAAACA
Organism: Rhineura floridana; assembly: GCF_030035675.1. Taxonomy (NCBI): domain Eukaryota; kingdom Metazoa; phylum Chordata; class Lepidosauria; order Squamata; family Rhineuridae; genus Rhineura; species Rhineura floridana. The sequence goes on along the minus strand of NC_084480.1, from coordinate 266,220,262 downwards.
ATCCACAATTTTGAAATTAGTCCAGGTGATGTTCTTGCTTCTATTTACTAAGGATAAGATAAACTGCATGATAACAAAAACCTCCAGATTCCATTGCAACTTGCATTTTAGAGGCTTGAAGAAAATAATATAGCAGCAATTATAATGAGCTACAACTCTTGAAAATAACATGATGGATTGAAAGACTTCAGAGTTGTGATTTCACAAGGGATTTTGAAGAGGAAGTCTTGATATAGTTTTGTTTCAAAATCAAGGCTGTAACCTCATGTTTTTTAAAAAAGCGGGGGGAGCAGAGGTAGTAAAATATAACACACAATGCATCATGATCTTCTGAAACTTTGAGAAGAAATAGATTATTGGTTACTCTTGAGGGAACAACATATACAGCTCAAATAATGAATGTCTGCTGCTGATAAAAATGGATTTTTTAACAAAAATAAATTTAAGTCCCCTTTCTGGACCATGCCATCCTGTGCTCCTTTGGAAGGAAGGTTGGGATAAAAATCTAATAATAAGTCTACCCTTGAAACAAAACGTGAGATACTGGATATATTTCAGTATCTTGAACCAACCAAAAAGTTTGATTTGGAATAGCAAACAATTGGACCAAAAGAACAGTGCCAGGTTGGGGGGGGGGGAAGGGGTACTAAGGTAGCATTTTATAACTAGGCAACATCGCATTTCAGACAAATTTTATAAAGGTATGTGAGGAACTCGAGACACTGCACAGCACTCTGTTCATGTTTTCAGTATTGTGGGGCAGCTTCTTACAAACTGGCGCTTTATTTTGCAATTGGTGAAGTAGTTGTTATTGTTAGGTCTATTAAATTAATAGCTTGTTCCTGACTGGTAAGGTCCTGAGGATTTCACACAGTTACACACTGTTGTTCTATAGAATTAGTGCCCATTTGGGATGGCTCCATCAGGAGACTAGGCAATTGTTTTGGGTGTTTATGGTTTAAGAGGAAAGGAAGGAATAGGATTATGAAGGAGGGAACCAAGCACTGCTAATTTTAATTGGGTTAAGAAAATACTGCCCTTTTTTAAAAAACAACTCTCATAAGAGATATAGAACTTACCAACAAGACAGCTATGAGTGATAATCAGATTTATTGCTTTTAGTTTTAAAAGGTTTACAGCACGGATGGGAACCTGTGGCTTTCTTGATGTCGTTGGACTTCATTTCTCATCAGCTGCAGCCAGTATGGCCAGTAGTCAGGAATGGTGGGAGTTGTATGTAATAACGTGAGGGCTGCAGATTTCTTATCTTTGGCTTTACCAAATGGTATCAAATACAAGAAGACTGAACAATTGAAAAAGTCCTCATCAAGTGGTGTTTTCATAAATTGAGGACAAATTAGGTGGATAGCACAGTACCTCTAAAAGTAGAAAGATAGAATGTGTGTGTTTAAAATTCCTTCTCTTGCCAATTGGATTGTAAGCTCATTGATCATGAAGGAAAGTATGTGTTACAGGGAACATATTTAGGTTGTAAAAATACGCCCCTAACTAAAGTGAGGTCAAACATAATTTTTTAAACAAACAAAAAAAGTCAATATCTAGAAGTTGTTTGTGAAGGTTTTGGAGTAACAGGTAGTGATTTTGTTCTTTAAAATCTGAAAAATAAAACTGGGAAGAAATATAGGCAAAAAGTGATAAATCTTTTTGCCACATGTTTCTAATAAAAACATATTAGATTCTTAGAGTAAACTACAGGGTTGTTGTCTTTTCAACTTTGCATACAGTACTGAAAACATGGCTAGACTTCTAAAATTGTGCCCTTTTTATATGACATGTCATTTCCCAATAAAAGGATATTTGAAGAAACAGATGCACTATGGACACAATTATATGGTGTGATTTTAAATTGGCTTATACATTTAGCAGAAAGAAATCATTCATATACACTAAACAATATAACAGATATTGGAATACAATATCTGATTAATTGCAAGATTTATTAAGAACAGGTAACAACGCCATCTAGTGTCTAATTAGATCAGACCCACATAATTGACTTGATAAGAAGATTATAGCTCAAGTTTTGTTACATAATCAAGATTGCATATAAAGAAGGAGAAACTATTGATGCAATTAAGAATTACCTGCTTACTCACAAAATTCCTTGATTGTCAGAAATTAAAGTTATTAGTAGGAAGGAAATGCATAAAACAATAAAAATTTCCAAGTTTGATAACATCCAGGAATTCAATATGCATTTTCAAAAACAACTTAAGTAGCAAAGTGTCATTTTGTTGTATGATCTTATTATACAGCCACAAGAGTGGCTGTATAGTATAGCCAGCATAGATTTTTCACATTCTGCAATGTTAAATTGAAAAAAACCCTCATGCCATTCTAATGCTTCCCATAAGCTCATTTCAAAACAAAACCTTACAAACCTTATAGTTCTGAACTCAGAAACGCTTGCTTATAACAACCCTCTCAATTTTCATGGCAATACACAAAACAGTCAGAGAGAATCGAGAGTTCAAAGTGTAAAAAGGGAGAAAAAAACCCAGAGCCCTTTTGGACTTCTTTCTGTCAGAGTTCTCAGATTCTGTTGAAATTCATTAAAAATCAGCCATGTTCACAGAGTACCTGTAATCCTATTACTGACCTTGGCCCATACTCTGAACTTCATCTTATGCAGTTTAAATGTTTAAAAGATGCTTGGCTGATTTTTAATTAATTTAAGAAATTTTGCATTGAACTGAATAATAATGTCGGGCATGCTCAGTAAGAACCAACTGTCAGTGTTCTAAAAGCCAGACTCATAGCTGCTGGGCCACACCCACACCAGACTTTGATTTCACTTGAGACAGTCATGGCTTCCCCCAAAGAATCCTGGATGTGTAGTTTGTGAAGGGTGCTGAGAGGAGACTCCGGTTCCACTGAGAGTGCTTCAGTGGCCAGACTGGTTTAACAGTCAGCTGCTCTGATTGAAGGTCTGTGAGGGGAACAGGGCGTCTCCTAGCAACTCTCAGCACCCTTCACTAACTACACTTCCCAGGATTCTTTGAGAGAAGCCATGACTATCCAAAGTGAAATAAAGGCCTGGTGTGGATGTGGCCAGGGACAGCTTTGGTTTAAATTTTGGTGGGAGGCTATATGTGCCTGCTGTAGAATAAAAAGGTGGGGGAAATGCTAAAAAGCAATGATACTGTTCACAATATTTTCCTTTTGAAAAGGAAAGGGGGTTTCCCTCTTCCCAGTACCCAGCCACCCAATCTCCTCCCCTCCCTGCCCCTCCTCCCCTCCCTGCCCCTCCTCCCCTCCCTGCCCCTCCTCCCCTCCCTGCCCCTCTCCTGGGTTAGTGTTGGACTTTCCACAGAGCCATGAAGCTCACTGGGTGACCTTGGGCCAGTCACTGCCTCTCAGCCTCAGAGGAAGGCAATGGTAAAACCACCTCTGAATACTGTTTGCCATGAAAACCCTGTTCATAGGGTCGCTGTTGGTTGGGATCGACTTGAAGGCAGTCCATTTCCATTTTCAAACATGATTGCACAGAATTAAATCCCATTGAACGCAGAAAGTATGCAAATGGTCAAACCCAACCTCCCTTCTCCCTCCTATTCTCTCCCTCTTGCCCCTTCTCTCCCGTTTCCTTTGCCCCTCCCTCCCCATCCCCTTCCAATCTCTTCTTCCCCCTCCTCCTCTCCCCTTCCTCCTCCCCATGATCAGTTTTACCTGTCTTAAGCATGATTGCACGGGAGTAAATACCATTGAACTCAATAAGCATGCAAGTGATCAGATCTGCCTTTCCCCTCCTTCCCCTCTCTTCTCCCTTGCTCAGAGGCACATGTTACCAAATTCTTCCAAGCTACACAGGAAGTGGATTGGACTGTGAAAGAACAACCCAAATTGTGTTTGCATTTTGACAAATTTGTAGGGCAGTCCAATATCTCAGAGAGGAGGTCAGGTCTCCTGCTCCCCTGGTGCATTCACTATAGCTGCTCAATTTCCCTGCTTTGATAGAAATATCTGTGGGCTATAGGTACTTTCTTAAACTCCAAGTTTTTTTGTCTTTTAGTGAATATACAGTGATTCTGTTATAGAATAATGAAAAGTTGTTAATCATTACATCCCCCAAACTGGTTAGGGGCACAACTATGGCTATGCTGAAACAGCCTCCAAATATCACAGTCCCATTTACAGCCTGCAAATCTGGATGCCATTTCTCCACTTTGAAAAGAGCGTATGTGCTGAAATTCACCCTTTACTTTAAGCAGTGATGACACCCCCAGGATTTTGTAGAGGTACCCCTTATTCTGTCCACCCACAATGCCTTGGAATGATGTACCATCTGAGTAAGTTTGGGCTTATGAAGATATCTGGTGAGAGTAGGGCTCCTTTGCTGTTGCTCCTGGCATAGATAGTGGTAAAATGAAGAGGGTTTTTTAAGCTTTCGCTGCCACTTAAGATGGATGCTCCCTGGCAGTGTTTAATGTACCCCTTAAATTATAGCAAATTCATCCCCCCTATTAAGGGGCTTAAATTCTGCACTTCTAGATCAGACCAAAGGCCAATTAGGTCCAGTATTCTGTTCTCAGAGTGGTTAACTAGATGCCTGTAGGAAGCCCATAAGCAAAATACGAATTCAGTAGCCTTCTCCAGTTCGTGATTCCTACCAACTAGTACTCAGAGGCATATTGCTTATGATACTGGAAAGGAATACATTATCCATCATGACTAGCAGCCATTGATAGACTAGCCTTATCCTGCGTGAATTTATCTAATACCTTTTTAAAGATGTCTAAGTTGGTGGCCATTACAAGTTTGGATGAACCTTGTCCCACTACTCATCTGAAATACTGATATTTCTTACTCAGAATGCAAACATTGTTACCACCATTCTTGCTATTGAGTTATCCCAATACATTGGATTATGTATTTATCCTGACCAAGCAGTCTTTTTATCCAGCTACTATATAGCAGACAACAAAGGCTGCAATCTAATACACATTTACCTGGGAGTAAGTCCCATTGAACCCAGTGGAGATTACTTTTGAGTAGACATGTACTAGATTGCAGCTTTAATTTGACTTAGGACTTCAAGCTTTATTGTATTCCATTGGTGTGGACAGAATGGAATATGGCTTTTAAAAAGAACTTGGTACTTTATATCAGCTTTGGGAATCAATTCTTGAATGCTTTTAAAGCACTGTATTCAGTCTTGTGCTCTGGTGACTAGTACTGTAACTATTCACTGTAATGCACAATAACACATAACTGGTTTTGTTCCTGTTATTAAGAGACAAGTCCAGGATCTCTTGGATAATCTCTTGTTGTTACTGATATCTGTCAGATATCTTTCTGCTATGTGCAGAAAGGCAGAATATAAATGAAATAATAACTAAATTATTATCTAAATCCATTTCTATTTGTCTTTAGGCTGAGTTTCAGCATAGAAACTGCCCTGGTCTCCCTCATGGTGCAATCCTGTTAATTCTCCTAGATCTCTTAGCAGCTTTCAATACCATCAGTTATGTTATTTTTAAAATAGGTGGTCTAGATAGGAGATTGAGGGTGATACTTTGCAGCAGTTGTATATCTACCTGGACAATTGACCCCAGAAAGTGCTGGGGAATTGGTGCTTGGCTCCCTGATATTTATGCTAGGGAGACCTGCTGGATTCTGTCTTGTTTCCCATGCCCTTTAACATCTATATCAGGAGTAGCCCATACGGTTTCCTCCAGATGTTGGACTACAACTCCCATCATCCCTGACCAATGATCTGCTGGACAGGCTAATGGGAGTTGTAGTCTAGCAACATCTGGATGGCCCCACATTGGCTACATCTGATCTACATGAAACCACTGAGTGAAATAATCTTGGGAATTGGGTGCCAAAAATATGCTGATGACACCCAGTTTTATCTCTCTCCCATCTGATTCGGGTGATACAGTGGAAGTGCTGAACTGATATCTGGACTGGGTGAGAGCTAATAAACACAGTCCTGAAAAGATGGAGGTGCTGTTAGTTGGTAGTTTGTCTGGAAAGGTGCTGTTTAGCCTTTTCTAGATGGGGTTGCACTCCTCTTGAAAGTTCACAGCTTGAGGGATACTCACTAATCCAGCTCTGTCAGTAGAGGCCCATATGACCTCCATGGTGCAGAACGCTTTCCACCAACTGAGCCTGGTATGGCAGTTGCATTCCCTTCAGGGCAGAAACAGCCTTGCTACAGTTATTCAAGCTCTAGTAACCTCAAGGCTACAGTACTATAATACATTGTATGTGGAACTGCTTTTGAAGATTGTCCAGAAACTGCAGTTAGTCCAAAAATACAGTTGCTTAAATCTTAAAATCTGTACTGGTTTATGGTCCATTTCTACACACAGTTTAAAACTGCTAATATTCCTGTGTGGGTTAAGAGTGAGGTACCCAGAGGATCACTTGCTTCCACATTGGCCTGTCCATATATTAAGATTGGATGCACTCCTCCAGGTGCCCCCTTTCTTAGGTGGTGGCAGTGAGGAGGGGGACTTTTTGATGGGGGCACCAAGTTGTCAAATTTTCTGCCCAGTGAGGTTTGTCTGGTGTCTGCTTCATTATGTTTCTCACTCTAGGCAAAAGCCTCTTTATTCTCCCAGACCTTTTCATTAGTTTTTAATCCTTGATGGAGTTAGTGTGCTGCCTTTATCAGTTATTAGGTTTTGACTGAAGTTTTCTTTTGCTTCTCAAACTGATGAATGAGGGCAGGAGATCTGAAGCAGTAGTCTTCAATGTTTTCAGACTTGGGACCCACCTTTAACCCAAATATGTCTTTAGGGAGCTATTTTTTTAACCAAATATTTGTATGGTGGTAGTAGTGCTGTTCTGATTCATCTTGGATCAGACCACGGTCTGGTAAAGGGTACTGATTCATCAGTTGAAGACCATGCTCTATAAGCAGGGATGGGGAGTGTGTGGCTCTCCAGAAGTTGTTGGACTACAGTTTCCATCATCCTTGACCATAGGACATGCTGGCTGGGGCTGGTGGAAGTTGGAGTCCAAGAACATATTAAATGTTGGTCTGGATGTGTGAAAGGTATCACAAGGGTAAATAGGACTTCATTTTGGCCAGTTCCAAGCTGCAGTATCTCTTTTCAATTGTGGGTGTTCAAATTGGAAGAGTTTCTATAAATTCCTGCATCCTGTCTCTCTCGCCACTGAATCACTGGAAATAAGCTCCAAGTATCTGATGTTGGAGAGAAGGGAGATGGGAGCAATCCTGAGGTGTAGTCCAAGCTTGAAGTTTGGGGGTTGTGGTAGTGAAATTGACTGAAGTAGCAGTCCCATGAATTAAGAGCTGGAGGAAGTGAAGGGAGGCAGGGAAAGAACTGAGGGTTTCAGCAGAGAGTGGAAAGATATTGCTTAGATTCCAGGTCAACCCTTGGGAGGATAGCAGATCTACCCTTTAATAACCAGCAGAGTGGAAGAAGTGGAAGTAGGGGTAGACCTTCTCAAAGGTCAGCTCTATCCAGGCCTTGCCACCACTCGTCACCAGATTACCAGAAATGGTAAACTTGTTTTCTGATGCTAGTTAAGTATATTTGTTTATTTGGAGCATTTACTCTTCCCTCATCTCAGAAAATTTCTGCAGATGCCTGTGCCTGGATTCTATCACTCTACAAGGCTCAGGGCCAAAATAATCTGTGTGATGGTAGTATCAGGTTGGCTGCAATGAGAAGGAGGTATGGAAGTGATGGGGATGAAAGAAGTAGCACGAAATAGGAAGGACTGGGGGGAATCCTTTGGTCAAAAGGGACAGGCTTGAAGTTGGGTAGATAAAGGGGCCATGAGATCAAGGAGCAAAAAACCTCAATTTCACATTGATATAGGAATTTGTTTCTTACCAATTATTCTTCTTAAAAAAACCTTGCTAATGTCTTGAACGAAGTTGGCTATCATTTTGCTGAAAGCAACTGGAGTTGTGGGATTTGAAAGAACAAGTTGTGCATGTCTTGGTATTTGTGCAGTAGGAACTGTGGAAATAAAAAGTGAACTTGCATAGAATGGCAAAGTAGTGATGGTGGAACAAGTGGTATCTTCAAGCATCTGTTAAACTTGACAGTTGGGTGTTCTCTAAATTCTGAAATGTTAGAATTGGAATAGTCTTCTGTGCAAACTGAAGAGCTATGAAGGAAAAAATCTGAAACAGGCACTTGTGTGATATGCAGTCCCTTTGTGACAGCTTGCTGGAATAAAAACAAAGATTGCTCAAGATGCTATTTTTAAAAAGGGCAGTATATTTTAATTTGATGTTAGTGTATGTGAAAGATGCCGGACTGACAGTATTGCAGATTAAGGTTAGTACATATGGGAAGAAAATAGCTGGATTGGCAATGAACTCCCTTCTTTTCCTTTATTTCTTTGTGCTGGAAGGTGTTTTCGCAGTTATCGAAAGGACAGCAGTGTTGTTTGATCCCTTGATATCTCCGTTATCAACTGATGCAGATTAAGTTGCTTGTGTCATGTAATATTTTCTCCAAATTCCAATTCATTCCAATTTCTCATAATTCGAATAGGTTACAGTGAAAAACTCATTAAATGAAGAGTCATCCCATTTCTGTGACCAACAAATATAACTAAGGATGAGGCTAGTCAGTTCACTTTGTTTCATAGTGGGTGAGAGTGAGCTTAGCCTCCACTCTAATTTGCTCTTCGTTTGCAGTTCTTTCATAACTGAGTGGCTGCCATTCATTCTTATGGTGAAATGTAAAGTATCTATAGGGAGAGAAGGAAAAACAGAGCCATGGTTCGAGAGGGGAGAATAAGAATGACAGAAGGATGCTGTGGGGGGCGAGGGGGAGGAGAGCAATATTAGAAGGATCCAGAGGAATCTTCGCAGGGAGGAGAGCTGGAGTGGAGAAAGATGGGTTAAAGGGATAAGGATTTGGAAGTTCTCCTTCTGTATATGATGCAGCACAAGCCTCATGGCAGCCATAATATAAAGCCCAGTTCAGTGCATAACTCCCAGTCAGTTGGGGCTCTCTGTGGTGTGGAGAAGAAATCTGCAATGGGAGTAAATTAACGGATACTGTTTTGATTGTTTAATGATAACTGTTTATACTAGGGCATTAGAAGGGGCATGCAGACAAGATTTGGCTTGGGTTCCTAATTCAGCTAAGGATAACCAGACAGCATCAGAGGGAGTTAATACTTCACTTAGCCTCATTTTGGGAGCCTCTATTTGGAAAAAGGATTGTAATGAGAAATCCATATAAACTTCAGTTTGCTTTGCCTTAGGACCACAACACCAGGAGAGACAAAGTTGTTGGCTTCTGAAATCTACGATATTCTTCAGTCTTCCAGCATGTCCGACGTTGACAATGTGAATGAGATGAATTCTCGGCGTAGGAAAGCTCAGTTTTTCCTGGGAAGTACAAATAAACGTGCTAAAACAGTAGTGTTACACATAGATGGCCTTGATGATTCGGTAAGGAAGGTTTTGTTTTTTGGTCTAAGTCCCAAGCTGATATATGAAGGTGTGTGAAGGGACAACTATTTTATTTTTTGTAAGCATTCCTTAAATTTACAACTTAGAGTACTATGTACTAAATGCCATAAATGTAATAACATTTAGTAAGTCTGTACAAGTCTCTCAGATGTCAGTAATGTGTAGGAGTTGCTCTTAGCAAATATTGATGCATAATATAAATTTCTCCCAGGAAGCTGACTGCAGAAAGGTCTTATGGTCCAGGCATGTATTTGACATTATGTCTGAACATCAGAACTCTGGCAGCTGTCTTACTCTGAGTCAGACCATTGGTCCCTTTAGCTCAGTATTATCTACCCTAACTGGCAGCATCTCACCAGGGTTTCAGGCTGGGGTCTTTCCTAGCCCTACCTGGAAATGCTGGGGATTGAACCTGGGATCTTTTACAAGAATATCATGTTCTCTACCACTAAGCTATAGCCCTTCCGCCAACTGTGTTTGGCAACTTTTGTTGCCTGTTTTGTTCACCTCTGAGCTTGGCAACAGATGATACTTTATACTGGAAAAGGTTGATCAACTAAACCATCAGGCACAGAGTACTTTTTTCTCATTATTTTTCTTGTAATCATGAGATACTCATAACAGTTGATCATCTTCCTACAGCTAAGGCATAAGAAAACATAGAGTTTTCTTAGCCGACTTTTCCTAACATCTTTCCTCATTCTCTGAGATTTCATCTGGCTATTTGATAACCGCTGTGATAATGAGGTCTCAGTGGAGTCTTCATGGAATGTCAGAAATTTATTTATTTATTTATTTATTATTTGATTTATATCCCGCCTTTCCTCCCAGCAGGAACTTCTATAAATGTATTCTCTGTTCCCCTTGTAGGTAACACCCCAGGGCCATGTTTGCTTTTTTATGGCTGCCAAACAGCATGCAAAGCTGTTTGAGCATGTTATCCACAAATGCCCTTAGGTCTCTGTGTTTCAGTTTTGTACCCTTTAAATGATCAAACCTGACCTTCTGCTGCACTGGCTTACATGTTTGCTATGTATGTCTGTTAAGAGAACCAGGTCTGTATATGTCCTATCTCCTTTAATAAAGTCAATGGCTGTTAATCTGATGAATAATGAGCATATGCAGACCCCTCCTCTCCCTGAGTTGCCTCTTCCCCTCCTCTCCTTTTGTTCTTGTCATTTTACTCTTTCCCCTCCCCCCCCTTTCCTTAAGCCAGGTCCAATCAGTTCCAATAGTTTTGTCCCTGTTATGTTTACTGACTTGGTAGCTCATTTGTTTACCCATCTCTGTCTCCAAAGCTTCTCTAAAAGCTAGGAAAAAGCTACCTGTTTCTCTTTTGCATGCCAAGTTAAGTATGCGTTACCACTGTAAATGGTCTGAGGTCAGCATATCTCAAAGTTGCCTGTACACTCTCCTAAAACAGTGTTAATGCAGATCCTTGCAATTTCACCTCTATGTTGAGGTAAAGATGTTTGTTTCTAGTAGTCAATGTAGAGTGAGAAACGTAGATGCACTTAATTTGGAGGGCTTCCTTAACAGCTGATAGCACGCCAGCACACTACTTCAAGAATGAAAAGGAGGAAATGTATATTAAAGGTTTAAAAATGGTTTGTCCTCAAAACCTTCTCTGTTCTTGGGGATGAGTGATCTACACTTGCCTTGCAGTTTGGGCACAGGTTTTGATGGCATGTTATCATAATCTACAAAGGTGAATGAAAAACACTGTTTGTAGATCATTTTTACTTCCAAGTGCCAGTGCTATCTTAAACAATAGAAAGCATTTGCAGCAATTCTGAGTTTCAGAGAGATGTTTCTAACATGGCACCTACATTCATCCATGAAATTTAAAATATCTTGGTTTTGACACGTTTTTTTAAAGAAGGATAATCATGTTCTGCTCCTTACTTTTCTTCCTTATGATTTCAAATAGTTGGGGAGGGGAAACGAAATACGCTAATATAGGGAAATAAACAAGCAAATGCAAATTTAAAGAACTATAATAACTTAACAGATGTATTTCACAGGAATTATACTAATTGGCGTTTCTTGTGAAATCTTAAGTAATTACTAAAACCCTCTGCATACCCAGCAATATACTTTAATGAACATAGAAAACATTTTGTCATCACTTCTGTTTGCTCTGTCATCTATAAACCATTCTCCATTTTTGGAAAAGTTAACAGTTCTTTCGTATAATTGCTGACTTCCAGTGCATATTCATGTGTATATGTGTGTTACTCTTGGGGAAGGAGTCCTCATAATTCAGGCAGTATGACTTATGTTTGCCAAACACAAACTTGTTGGATTTTAGTTCATTTTTCTTCCAGCTTTTCTGAATATTTAATAAAAACCTTCCCCTAGAAGATGAACTTAGTATTGCTTATCCACAACCCACTTACTTCCAGGCTAGATCACTGTAACAATATTTTCTGTATGGGCCGCCTTTAAAATGAAACAGCAACCCAGAAGCTTCAGTTGGTGCAATATGTGGCATCAGACCATTGCCTGGTAATCAAAGATCAGAGCACATATATTCTAATCTTATTCCATCTCTATTGGCTATCCATTTGTTTCCATACTTATTATAAAGTTCTGGTATTGTCCTTCTACAGCCCTGAACCATTTAGCACTAGGTTACCTCCAAAGCCACCTGCTGTCATAAATGAAAGAGATGGAGCCTTATTGGTGGTGATGATCATGATTGCGGATCTCCCTCCTGGTAGAGATTTGCCATGCCACCCCCTTTCTATATTTTGACAGGTGGTGAACATTTTTTTTTTAAAAAAAATCAAACTACCTTATATTCAGAGTTCTGCTGTTTTTATGATGTATTTGCTGATGTATTACATGTTGTGCTTGTTTTAATGGGTGCATTGTTTTCTGGTTCAGTGGTAGAGCGTCTGCTTAGCATGTAGAACATCACAGGCATTCCCAGGTAGGTTTGCCTGAAATCTTGGAAAGCTGCTGCCAGTCAGTGCTGATAATACTGAGCTAGATGGGTCAATAGTCTGACTTGGTATAAGGCACCTCTCTGTGCTCAACTGTGGTTTCCAGTTCTGGTTTTGCAGACTGATAATGGTTTTCACAAATCTTAGCTTGTCTCATTTCGATATACTGGCAAACTATAGTTTGCTGAGAGCCGGAATGTATAGAGCAGAATTGGAGATTAATGGAGAGAATAAATTAACCTGAAGGTCACTCATATAATGTCAAACCATTGATTGTTACTTGTGAATCAAGCCATGAATGAGTCTCAAGTTTGCACGCTCCCCACATCTTCTGTGGCTGCGAGGAGGAGATTGGAAGGTTTCATGTTCGCTTTTAAACGCACGTTTCCCATGACATCTGAACTTGGAACTGTAGTTTGGTAAAGCTGAAAGCATGGTTTGATCCTCTCTTGGTCTAAGAAACTATAGTTCATGAGCTTGGATACAATGGTGAACTGTATTTTTCTTGAAAAGAGAAGTGAAAGCCTCTGATCCTCTTTTGGCTGTGCAGGAGGGTGGCCATGCAGGGGGGCATGTGAGCCTGAGGCTTGTGCAGGCTGGTTCCTGTAGCGGAACACCTCCTGTTATATCTGAGCCAGCCCACGGTCTTGGTCACTAACCTGGATATGTAGAGCTGTGTGAGAGTATAGTGTTACGAATTCAGAGCAGGTCAAGGGAAACCTGTGAATGACTTAAAACACCATGCAAGCAGGTGTGTTTCAAATCCAATAGGATCTGTTGCTTGTATACAAAATAAGCTTAGCTGTACTGAGGCAGTGTTTAGTTGTTGGAGCATATTGACACTGTGTCAAGCTCTTAAAGCCTGGTCAAAATTAACACTGTATTTGTGATAGCTCTAAGAGCTCACTTATTTCTACGATGTTGTCTTTGATACACTATATAAATGCGCAAAAGCATGCTGGGATAAGGCAAAACAGGTCATTGTAGTGTTTTTGCACAGTAGACACTGTCACTTGCTTTAAATATAACCGTTCTCTTCTGTTTTGTAAGCAGACCTTTTCCTTCCTTCATTTATTATTTATTTATTTAATTTGTATCCCACCCTTCCTCCCAGCAGGAGCCCAGGGCAGCAAACAAAGCACTGAAACACTTTAAAACATCATAAAAACAGATCTTAAAATACATTAAAACAAAACAACATTAAAAACATTTTTTTAAAAAACAACTTTAAAAAAGGGTTAAAACATTATTAAAAAAACATATTAAACAGTTCTGACACAGATGCAGACTGGGATAGGTCTCAACTTAAAAGGCTTGTTGAAAGAGGAAAGTCTTCAAAAGGCGCCAAAAAGATAGCAAAGATGGTGCCCGCCTAATATTCAAGGGGAGGGAATTCCACAGGGTAGTTGCCACCACACTAAAGGTCCATTTCCTATATTATGCAGAACAAACCTCCTGATAAGATGGTATCTGCAGGAGGCCCTCACCTGCAGAGCACAGTGATCGACTGGGCATATAAGGGGTAAGACTGTCTTTCAGGTATCCTGGTCCCGAGCTGTATAGGGCTTTGTACACCAAAACTAGAACCTTGAACTTGGCCCAGTAGCAAATGGGCAGCCAGTGCAATTCTTTCAGCAGCAGGGTGACATGTTGGCAATACCCTGCTCCAGTGAGCAGTCTTGCTGCTGCATTTTGCACCAGCTGCAGCTTCCGGAACAACCTCAAGGGCAGCCCCACATAGAGCGCATTACAGTAATCCAGCCTGGAGGTTACCAGTGCGTGGACAACAGTGGTCAGGCTATCCTGGTCCAGAAATGGCCGCAGCTGTCTCACCAGCCAAAGCTGGTAAAAGGCACTCCTAGCCACTGAGGTCACCTGGGCCTCTAGCGACAAAGATGGATCCAGGAGCACCCCCAGGCTACGGTCCTGCTCTTTCAGAGGGAGTACAACTCCGTCCAGAGCAGGCAACTGACCAATTTTCCGAACTCGGGAATCACCAACCCACAGCACCTCTATCTTGCTAGGATTCAGACTCAGTTTATTGGCCCTCATCTAGCCCGCCACCAAGTCCAGGCAGTGGTCCAGGGCTTGCACGGCCTCTCCCAAGTCAGATGTTATGGAGAAATAGAGCTGGGTATCATCAGCATACTGCTGACACCTCGCCCGAAAGCTCCTGATGACTGCTTCCAAGGGCTTCATATAGATGTTAAATAGCATCAGGACAAGATGGTACCCTGCGGCACCCCATAGCACAACTGCCAGGGGGCCAAAAGACAGTCACCCAATGCTATGCTCTGAGAACGACCCTGGAGATAGGATTGGAACCACTGTAAAACAGTGCCTCCAATACCCATCTCACCAAGTCTGCCCAGAAGGATACCATGGTTAGTGGTATCAAAAGCCGCTGAGAGATCAAGTAAGAACAAGAGGGTCGCACTCCCCCTGTCCTACTGATAAAGGTCATCCATCAGGGCGACCAAGGCCGATTCAGTCCCATAACCAGGCCTGAACCCAGACTGGGATGGGTCAGGATAATCTGTTTCATCCAAGAGTACTTGCAGTTGCTGTGCCACAACTCTCTCAATCACCTTCCCTAAGAAGGGGGTATTTGCAACCGGTTGGTAGTTGTCACAAACCAATGGGTCCAGGGTGGGCTTCTTCAGGAGTGGTCGAATCGTCGCCTCTTTCAAGGCGGCTGGAACCACTCCCTCTCACAATGATGCATTGACCACACCCTGGATCCACTCGGTCAGACCCCCTCGGCAAACTTTAATAAGCCAAGAAGGGCAAGGGTCAAGAGGACACGTTGCTGGCTGCATCATTGCAAGCACCTTGTCCACGTCATCAGGTCGTATCAACTGAAACCATTCCCAAGAAGTTGCAGCAGACACCTCATTGGGGACTACAGTAGATGTGGAGGGGGCATCAAGACTGCTATGGAGGCAAGCAACTTTACCCTCAAAGTGCCTTGCAAACAATTCACAGTGGGCCTCCGAAGGGTCTAAGACTCCATTTCCTAGAGTTGATGTCAACAGACCCCTGACAATATGGAAAAGCTTCACCGGATGGCTACTTGAGGATGTGATGGAGGCAGAGAAGTGGGCCTTCTTCGCCATGCTCACTGACACACAGTAGGCACGGTTATGATGTTTTACTCATGCCCAATCAGCCTCACAGCACGCCTTTCACCACTTGCACTCTAGCCGTCGTCCAGCCTGTTCCATTGCCCTTAGCTCACTGGTGTACCAAGGTGCAAACCGGGCTCCACAGTGCCAGAGAGGGTGCTCAGGGGCAACCGTGTCAAGAGCCCAACGCACCTCGCTGTTCCACAGCGTGACAAGGGTTTCAACAGGGTTACCTGCTCTATCTACTGGGAACTCCCCTAGGGCATTCAGGAATCCAGTGGATTCCATTAGGCTCTGGGAGCGGACAATCTTAATCTGTCCACCACCCCTGCAGGGAAGGATCGAGCCATAAGTAAACACCAGGAAGTGATCTGACCATGACAATGGGGTGACATCCACCCCCACTATCTCCAGACCACCCCTTCCTCCATCTGGAGCAAAAACCAAGTCGAGGGCGTGCCCTGCCCTATGTGTTGGGCCAGTAACAAGTTGAGACATCCCCATGGTCATCATGGAGGCCATGAAGTCCCGAGCTGGAACACTAGAGGCAGCCTCAGCAGGGACATTGCAAACACCCAGCACTATCATTCTGGGCTCCTCCAGCGCCACAGCCGAGATGACCACCAGCTCAGTCAGAGAAGCTGCCGGGCAGCAGGGTGGATGGTACACCAGCAGCAACCCTAGTTTACTATGTCCTCGGCCCAACACCAGGTGTAGGCCCTCACAGCCAGCTCCAAGACAGAGTGGTTTCCTGGTGACAGAGATGGAAGTTCTGTAGACCACAGCAACTCCTCACCCCCCCCCCATCCTTGCAGCCTGTGCTGGTGCTGCGGTGAGTATCCAGGTGGGCAAAGCTGGGTCAGATCAACTCCTCCCAGCTCACCCACCCAGGTCTCAGTAATGCACACCAAATCAGCACTTCATCCACAATCAAGTCATGGATCTACTTGTTCCTGTTTGACTCCTTGGCTGTTGACCTATGGGGTCCCTCAGGGTTCAGTTTTGTCCCCCATGTTATTTAACATCTATATGAAACCGCTGGGAGAGGTTTTCTGGGGGTTTGTGGTTCGGTGCCATCAGTATGCGGATGACATCCAACTCTATTTCTCCTTTCCACCTAAAGCCAAGGAAGCTGTCCTGGTCCTGAACCAGTGCCTGGCATCAGTGATGGACTGGATGAGGGCGAACAAATTGAAACTAAATCCAGACAAGGCAGAGGTGCTCCTGGTCAGTCGAAGGGCAGATCAGGGAATAGGGATTCAGCCTGTGCTGGATGGGGTTACACTCCCCTTGAAGACACAGGGTTGCAGTTTGGGTGTGCTCCTGGACTCAGCTCTGAACTTGGAGGCTCAGGTCTCAGCCGTGGCCAGGAGTGCCTTTGTTCAGTTAAGACTAGTGCGCCAGCTGTGCCCGTTCCTGGAAATGCCTGATTTGACTATGGTGATGCATTCCTTAGTTACATCCCGTTTAGACTACTGTAACGCGCTCTATGTGGGGCTGCCTTTGAAGACTGTTTGGAAACTTAAACTGGTACAAAGAGCTGCAGCCAGAGTATTAACGGGCTGGTTACAGGGACCATACAACTCCCTTGTTACAACAGCTCCACTGGCTGCCAGTTTGTTTCCGGTCACAATTCAAAGTGCTGGTTTTGACCTATAAAGCCCTATACAGCCCAGGTCCAGGCTATTTGTCAGACCGTATCTCCCTGTATGAGCCTGCCCGGGCCCTGAGATCTTCAGGAGAGGCCCTTCTCTCAGTCCCAGCACCCTCGCAAGTGTGATTGGTGGGGACACGAGATAGGGCCTTCTCTGTGGCTGCTCCTAGGTTCTGGAACTCCCTTCCTAGGGAGGCACGAATGGCCCCCTCCTTGCCATCCTTCCGTCAGCAAGTAAAGACTTTTTTATTCCGACAGGCTTTTGGGATAGAAGGTGTTTAGGATTGGGCTTTACAAGGCTTGTTTTATTGTTTTATATTATTATTTATATTATTTTAAATTGTTTTTAGATTTTTAAGTGCCTTTCATGGTTTTACGGTTGTGCATAGTTTAATTATATTTTAATTGTATGTTTTTCTATGTTTTTAACTACATGTAGTTGTATTTGTAAGCCGCCCTGAGTTCCAGTTTGGAAAAAGGGCGGGGTAAAAATAAAGTTTCAATTCAATTCAATGGATGAGAGTGGTCTTAATTATGTACTGATCTGGCATTAAACAACAACACACACAGGCCAGTGGGCACAGCAGATGAGCAACGAGGAACCAATCCATGAGAGGAGTGGCAGCAAGGAACAAAGCACAGATAGCCTTGCCTTCACCTTCTATGGTATAATTCACCATCTCCCCATGGCTATATCTCCCTCTGCCCGTAATCACTTTGAAATCAGAGTTCAGGTTATGCAGTGCAGTGATGTCCATGAGCTGCCACAGATGAGGTAGCTGAAGGATACAACAGCTGCTTTGATGCATTCAGTCAGTATGGATACAAGGTGTCTGATAAATAGCAACTTAACCACTAACTGCTCATCGGTGTGCATTTCAGTCAGTCAGAACTTAACCGCAAAGGACGGTTTAGCTGATCATATTGGAGAAAAGCTTGCTTTGCTTTTCAGTACTTGCCCCTCATTTTTCACAGTTGATTCCGTCCTGATTTGCCGTCAAAACATAAGCAGGAATGTTTTTAAATTGTGTTATGGCTAAATTCAGAGCCAGTCCCCCTCTCCATTTTTTTAAAAAAGTGTCATTCTGCTTCATTTTATGTGTGGTGGTTTCTTAATTAGTTTGTGTTTAATATCTACAATTATTTACTCAGTGTTTGCACATAACCAGTGTCTTTAATTTTTAGTCTCGTAGAAACCTGTGCGAAGAGGCCTTGCTGAAAATTAAGGGGGTCATCAGCTTTACATTTCAAATGGCAGTTCAAAGATGTGTAGTCCGAATCAGATCTGATTTGAAAGCAGAGGTAAGGATTTATAATGGGTTGCTTTCATGTTTTTCTTTATTGGGTAAAAGATTAATTCACCTGCTCTTCTTTTCTACTTTTCCTTTTCTTGTGTATGTGCAGGCACTGGCAACGGCAATAGCATCAACCAAAGTTATGAAAGCCCAGCAAGTTGTGAAAAGTGAAAATGGAGAAGAGGTGAGAGAAGTGTTCAGAATTTACAAAGCAAGCTGTTTGTAATTGGCAATAAAAAAAATGAAATTGGTCCATTCATTGGGTACCATAATAATCCAGTGGCTGTTTACATGAAATTCTATGCAGATGCGGGATGCTCTCATTTTTACAGTGAATCCAGCCCATGTAATATCTACACAGTGCAAGCAGCAGTGTTTTCAATGTGGTGCATCTCGCTTCCATAAATAACAGCTTCTGCCTGTGTTGAGTTTTCATGCCAACGGTGCATGGAAAGCCTGGTAGAAGTTGAAAGCCTATCATAGGTTCAGCATTGCAGAATATTGATTTCATATTATAAGAGGTACAACATAGCCCAATGTATCAATGTTTTATTGGTAAGAGTGTGTGCAATCTTCTGAATTACACTGATTATATTGAGCAGAAACTTTGGGGAATCTGTCCAGTTACACAGGTCTCTGAGAACTTGGTCCAAAGCTGCCTGCAGCATAGGTAAATTGGTTTCTCTTCTTCCAGTTGACTGAACGGAGTTCTCATCAGGAGTTGAATGGCAAAATAACAATGGGGTTTTTTTAAGCTCCTATAAAGTTGTTTTATCTTGCATGTTACATTCTGAACTATGTCTAAAATAACAGATGCATGAATGAGTTATGCTCAACTTGGCAGCAAGGTCAACTTGATAAAATGACTTCTTAAACCCTCATGATACATTGTTTTCCCATGTCCCCATTAAACAGATGCTGGTTCCATTCCAAGATACGCCTGTAGAAGTAGAACACAATACTGACCTCCCTGAGTATTTGCCAGAAGACGAAAGCCCTTCAAAGGAGCAAGACAAAGCAGTGTCCCGAGTTGGGTCGCACCCAGAAGGTGCAGCCAGCTGGCTGAGCACAGCTGCAAACTTTCTCTCCAGATCCTTCTATTGGTGACTTTGAATCAAGGCTAAAGGACTGTGTGAACCAATGTGGGACCGGTTTTCCATTGGTGTGGTGAACTGCCAAGTGCAATTTGCAATAAGTTATCACAACAAATTTTTAGACTACACAAAACATATGCTGTGTGTTACATTTTATTGGACATTTGGCCTTTCAGGCCAGTGAGAAGGATGGAGGCCTCAAATCAAGGCTTGATAATGCCCTTGCCCTCACCTCTGTTATGTTTTATTGCCTCACTTTTTAAATATGGGTCCATGATTAACCAAACATTGTTGAGTGTATAGAGCTTTAAGTTAATATTCATGATAAACCCACACAGAACCCATTCAGCTCAAATCTCAGGACACCTGTAAAAGAAAATGGCTAGATCTTAATTCTGCATGGATTAAAATGCCTTTTTTCTTTTTTTTTTTGGCCTTATTTCGGATTATATATTTCCTCTGGAAGGTCACCGTAATGGGGGAAAATCTGAATTGTTTACCATTTATATCCTCAACCCCCTCCCAAAAAGCTCTGTTCAGAGTTGGTATGTCTTGTATTGCAACTTCTTCTTGTATTGCAACAGGAATGCTTCAGACTTGAACTTCATAGGCTTTGATGTGCTGTTTTTTTTAATTGTCAGCCCTTGACCACTTGTAATTTGAACTTTAGTTAATGAATTAAGATGGAAACGCGTGTGTGCAGCTATACAGTAAATAATCTGTAAAAATAATGCTTACAATGATGGTTGTTTTGTAAACATGACCAGAAACCACTGATTGCAATTTAAAGAATTGGATAAAGAAGCTCTGGTTTCAAAAGTTGCAATCTGCTCCAAAGGTATCTTGATTGCAGATTTTGTCTGTGGTAAAAAGTGTGATGTTGGCCTTATTCAAATATTGTTTTCAGTTGATTCAGTGAGAGCTAAAAATGTAACATTGTGGCCAGTGGGTGCGGATGGGAGTTAAATGCCTATTATACCATAGTGCCACTGCCCTACACTTTAAACTTCTGTTGCATAGTGAAAATTTATATAAAACCCCTGTTGCCTTTTGTGCTTCTGTATTCTACTTTTATGTCCTATGTGAACAGGCATGAAATATGGAGCAGTCTGAAAGTTGGTTGTAGAGTTAGGAGCAGGGCAAAGGTCAGCTTGTGCCTGATGTCCAGAGGTGTGGGCATCTTAGAAAAGATGAAACAGTCCCTGAAAGAGTACTAACCTAGTCTGGACAACAAACACACCCATACCTGAACAGTTGTTGTGGTGCAAACAATTTAGAAGTCCAAAGGTGCTAGGATCATCACATCTTGTCTCTGCCTAGCTTCCAGAAAGGACATACAGGTAAATATTCAGTAGGCAAACTATTAAGCATAGCAATTAAATCACTGAAATCTAATCTGCCATTTTTCTCAGTGTGTTAGGAAAAACTCCAGCGCTGTTCATCTGCACCACAGGAATACAGCTGTGAAACTAATGCTTCTCTAAAGCCAATTCTGCAGTGCTTTTTGTGGTGTGAACCATACCATACATATTTTGACTTAAATCGGTGACTTTAAATGTACTGGGGGAGAGCTTTTGCCCCTTTGAAGGTCTTATTTCTGTGTATTACAGCAGCAGCAGCAGCAGCAGCAATTAAGTAGCATCATGAAACTCGTATTAGCCAAAACAACATTGCAGGGGCAAAGTGAAACATACAAACAATAAATAAAAGTTCACATAAATTCAGTTTTCTTTAGAGGTAAAGAGCTTACTTTCAGATTAAATTATTCTTTCTATTTAACTTTTCTAGTTTATTTGGTTGAAGTTTACATGCACAGAATACAAGCTTTCTAAGGCATGTATTGTATTAAAGTATGTATTACTAAGCATATTGCTGTCTAGAATGTTACAGTACCAAATGTGTTTGCAAAACCCTCTGTTGTATAGCCATGGATCAATGTTTACTTTTTGTTTCAACATCTCTCTCTGCATTTTGCATTGCCGCACACCCACTACACTACATAAAACTCCCCTTTGCATATTAATGGTTCAGTACAAATAGATATTAAAACTTGTGTGTTCAATTTGTAGGTATGCTTTTTGGGGGGTCAGAATTGCAGCTTCTCAAAGCATCTGTAAAAGAGCTTTTGAAATATTGTAAAATAAAAATGTATATAATGGACTTGCATTCCTCTACTTCTGTAAGGATTTTTTTTAAAGAGTATTTGTCTCTAAAGTAGGGATGGAGGACCTGTGGTCATCCACATGTTGCTGGACTACAATTCTCATCATTCCTGTCCATTGACCATGCTGGCTGGGGCTGATGGGAATTGTAGTCCAACAACATCTGTGGACCTAAAGGTTGGGAAAGTTATAGTGGATGAGACGATTCAGCTCTGCTACAGTTACCCCATAGTTCTAGGTCATACCCCCTTGCCTTTGGCCACCTATAAGAATATATCATGCTTGGCTTCAAATGCCATCTGTTGTCTTATTTTTCCAAGAGTTTAGCCTATAATCAACTCGTTGCTTTTCATACACTGCAGAAATGCATCCTTTCCTCTCCACCCCTTTTAACAAATGGCCAGAGTCACACTCTAGTCATCTCTCACCTCAGCTACTGCAATGGTTTCCTCTCCCATGGTGCTACCTCATCCTGCTAATGGAAGATTTCCTCCCAATGCAGATAGCAGCTTTGGAGGAGTGATAGTAATCAGGATTGTAATGGGGAGGAAAGGGTTAAATTTCACACCTGCTGCAGTCCTGATAATGATCTCACACATGCATCCAGTGGCTGCTTTGCATTTTTAATGTCTACATTAAATGTAAAGATGCCTAGAACATAGTATTCTGATACTCACTAGTACTATCATGTGTACTTTGTGCATCTCCTTTGGTGTATAGCTGAAGATGTCTCTTACAGAGTTTGAAATTCCCTTTCATCCCTTTCCAAGGTTTGACATGGTGGGGAGATTGGATAATATATTTATTTTTTAAAAAGCTTTGTATGCTTTATATATACAGTATATATCTGTAAAAAAAACCTGTTCCAAAGAAATTCAACAAAACATAATTTTAAAAATGTTATTGGGCAACAGTAGTAACAATTGGCACCAATTGTGATAAAACCTTGGCATTAGAATGCATTGTACATTGAATAATGCTCATCCAAAAGCAACGACACACAAGGTGCTGGAAAACACAGTGGGCTGATTAGGATGGAAGGCTAATTCTATGAAAATGTCAGCCTACAGATACATTTTTTATTTTCATATATAGTTAACATGTTCTATATCACTTTAAAGATAATTATCTTGCAAGAGTTTTTTTTAAATGGCATTTTACACATGAGTAAAACAAGCAGAACCAGGTAAGATGACTCAGAATTTATTTTCCCCCTAATCTTGTAGCCTTCATGCAGACCTCTGGAGTACATTGTAACCCAAGATGCACTTTTCATTTAATTTCCATATGAGTAGATGTACAATGTTGTCCTTCTATCTACGACATTGTCACAAACTGTAACCCTTGCAATATCCCCGAATTTCAGCCAGTTACCACCTACCATTTTCCTTCTGAAAACAAAATGCCACTGGGGTCCAAATTGTTGGCAGTGAGGCAAAAGCAACTCCTGTTTTGGTTCTTTTGTTTGTATTCCAGAAGGAAGATAGAGTTAGGGCCCTCCAGCTGGCTAGGCTTGCATACCTTTACCTGTGCTCTTCTCTACCTAACTTCCTTTTTTGTAAACTGATATGCTCGGGAAAGCTGACCTGCCCCTCCTTCCTTTGTTGTCTTCTTCGACTGTCCAAGGAGAGAGGAGACATCTTTGCAAGAGAGGAGACATCTTTGCCTTTGCTCTTTCTCTTGAGCCATGAGGGGAATACCCAGTTCTAGGCATTGCACCTCCAACTTAGTTATTTAGTTAGGAAAGGCATATCTAGTTCTATCTACTATGTATTTCTATAAATAAAGTAGCTTTTCTTATTTTACTAAGTCTTAAGTCTCAGTGATCTAAATGCAGGTAAAAGCCTGCTTCTAATGTAAATACACACACTGGCACACATGCAGCTCAGACCACTGAGTATCTCCACCCACCCACCCATCCATCCATCCCTAATCAATTTCCATACCACAAATATACCCCAGAAATTGTGTTGTACTCAGTATGCATCAGGAAGGCGAGTGTGTTACATTGTCCCCACCTCAACAAATGAAAAAATCTCTAACCATTAACTTTTATCTCTTTGTTACCATTTTAAAGATGCGATGAGGTATCACCTGAAATGTGGTTTACATGCACCAGTTTTTTGTAATCAACAAAACATCACAATGTGCAAATTGCATAGCATAAATATGTCATCGTGCAGGTCATTCAAATCCCCTTTTAGGCCTGTCATAATTCCTTCCCTGAGAATTTAATAATTATTAGGCCTATTTGTATTGTACATTCAATGCAGGGCATCTTTTAGAGGTTTACAAAAATAGACATGCATCTGTCAAGCAGCTCACAGTCTGAAAGACAACTTAGACAAGGGGAGGGTAGGCATACATTGTTAACCTTGGAAGAAAAATAATTATGCTAGTATATTTAGTAATTAGATAAATTTTTAGGTTAATTATCAGTAACTTCAAGCTGGGTGTGATTTAGAAAAGTATAGACTTTATATTTCTCTGCTAGACCTGTCACCCAATACCTTGAAGGATGTAGAAGCTGCTACCAGCTTCCCCTCAGATGTCAAGAAGTAAGTAAAGTAAAGTAAAATTTAATTTTTGTGTCGCCTATCTGGCCAAAGCCACTCTAGGCCACGTACACATTGAAATTGATAAAATACAATATAAATACAGAATAAAATACAATGCAGTCAACCATAACCATTTTAAATAGCAGCAGTATAGAACAATGTAGGGCAATCAATAAACAATTTAAAACAATCATAGAAAAATTAGCCCACCCCGGGAATCCCGAAGGCCTGTCCAAAGAGCCAGGTTTTTAAGGCTCGGCGAAATGTATCCAGGGAAGGGGCATGGCGGAGATCGAACGGGAGGGAGTTCCAGAGGCAGGCCCATGGCTAGGCTGAATAGATGGACTCATCTAGAGATGCAAAAATTTACCTCAGGAGCTGAAGGTCTCTTTCCTTACCTTAGGGAGCAGTACAACCCTGTAAAAGGCACAAAGTGTAAATGAATTTTTCATACAACATAAAATAAACACCACAAACACCCCATGGGAAATGTGATTAGCCTGAAAGAAAGTGCAGAAGCAGTCACTGAAGGACTGGTGTAAAAGGGCAACTTTGTTGTTAAGTTTGAGATAGGGAAATTGGAACATTTGTTGGCTAGGTGGTGCAATAAGATACTAATATGAAATTGTCTTCTCAAAGTGGGACATAAGTGAGATGTGTCTTCTCTGCATATTATAAATGTTGGGTTGAAAAGAAATAGATTACTGTATACAGCCACAAGAGTGGCTGTATACTATAGCCAGCATGGATTTTTTGCATTCCGCAATGTTAAATTGAAAATACCTCCCCATGCCATTCTGATGCTTCTCATAAGCTCATTTTAAAACAAAACCTTACAAAACTTATAGTCCTGAACTCAGAAACGCTTGCTTAACAACCCTCTAAACTTTCATGGCGATACACAAAACAGTCTTAGAGAACTGAGAGTTCAAAGTATAAAAATACTTTTTTCTGTCAGTTCTCATAATTTGCTGAAATTAACTAAAAACCAGCCATGTTCACAGAGTACCTGTAATCCAATTACTGACCTTGCCCCATACTCTAACCTTCATCTTCTGCAGTTCAAAAGTTAACAAAATGCCTAGCTGATTTTTAATTAATTTAAGAAATTTTGCATTGGACTCGCTGATAAGGCCGGGCATGCTCAGTAAGAACCAACTGTCAGTGTTCTAAAAGCCAGACTCACAGCTGCTTGGCTTGCCTAATCAGGGGGCCACACCCACACCAGACCTTGGTTTCACTTTAGACAATCATGGCTTCCCCCAAAGAATCCTGGGAAGTGTAGTTTGTGGTGCTGAGGGGAGACTCCTATTCCCCTGACAGAGCTCCAGTGACCAGAGTGGTTTAACAGTCAGCCACTCTGATTGAAGATCTGTGAGGGGAACAGGGCATCTCCTAGCAACTCTCAGCACCCTTTACTAACTACATGTACCAGGATTCTTCGGGGGAAGCTATGACTGTCTAAAGTCACCTCCTCCTCTTGCTGCTGCTGCTGGCCACCCAACTAGCCTGTGCAGATGGAGACACGGGCGAGGAAGATTAGGAGGGGGCCCCCCAGAGGCAGGTCCTCCTGGCCACGGGACCAGTCACTGGAGCTATGCAGACAAGGCAGAGTGCGCCTCTGATTTTCCCTATTGTGGGGGTCACATGCAGTCCCCCATCAACATCAACATGAAGGCCACCCTCTAAAGCCCGTTCTGCTCTCTGATCACAACCTGCCTCCCAGAGAGATGCTCTGCCTTCAGAACAATGGACACACAGGCCTGCCAAGGCTTGAGTCCTGGAGCCTCGCAGTTGGCTGGTGCTCCCCCCACCCCGGGAGGAAGGAGAGGCAAGAGAAATTGCTGCAAGCCACACCAGGGGAGCATTAACCTTTTATCTGTTTGTCGCCCTCCTCCATGGTCAACATAATTTCAGTTTTCTGACACTTCATAGAGCGGGGCGGGCGGCTTACAGGCTTCCATTGGTGAATTCTGACTTTTATACTGTGTTTATGTATATGTTTACGTGTATGGATATTGTTTATGTATTTTGCTTTGTAAATTAATTTGATTTTTTAATTGTACCTTGTGTTTTCTATTGTAAACCGCTTTGAGATCTTTTAGATAGTAAGCGGTCTATAAATAATAATAATAATAATAATAATAATAATAATAATAATAATAATAATAATAATAATAATAAAGGTCAGGTGTGGATGTGGCCAATGACAGCTTTGGTTTAATTTGGGTGGGATACTACATGTGCCTGCTGTAGAATAAAAAGGTGGGGGAAACCCTGAAGAAGAATGATACTGTTCACAATGTTTTCTTTTAGGAAAGGAAAGGGGCTTCCCCTCTGCCCAGCGCCCCCCCAATCTCCTCCCCTCCCCCTTCCTGCCCTCCTCCTCCTCTCACTGCTCCTCTTCCGGGACTGTTTTACCAATTCTAAGCATGATTGCACAGGAGTAAATTCCACTGAACTCAAAAGGCATGCAAATGATCAAACCTGCCCTCCCTCCCTCCCTTCTCCTACCCCCTTCCTCTTGCCACTTCCCTCCCCCTTCTTTTGCTTCTCCTTCCCCCTCCCCTCCCCTTCCAATCCCTTCCTTCCACCTCCTCCTCTTCCTCCTTCCCCCACATGGTCAGTTTTACCTATCTTCAGCATGATTGCACGGGAGTAAATCCCATTTAACTCAATAAGCATGCAGATGATCAAACCTTCCCTCCCCTCCTCCTCCCCACCACCTCCCTTTTGCCCCTTTCCTCCCCCATCCTTTGTCCCTCCTTTCCCCTCCTCATTACCTTCCAATCCCCTCCATCCTCCCCCTCCTGGTCCCCCATGGTCAGTTTTTCCTATCCTAACCATGATTGCATGGGAGTAAATCCCATTGAACTCAATAAGCATGCAAATGATCGCACCTGCCTTCCCCCTGCTCTCCCTTCCTCTTCCCTTCTTCCTCCCCTCCCCTCTTCCTTCTTCCTCCTCCCCTGCCCACTTCAGCCCTCTCCCCTCCCTCCCCATGGTCAGTTTTACATATCATAAGCATGATTGCATGGAAGTAAATCCAACTGAACTCAATAAACATACAAATGATCAAACCTGCCCTCCTCCTCCCCTCCCCCTCCTGCCTGCTCCCATCCCCATCCCCCTCCTCCCCTCTGCTCTTCATCCTCCCCCCCTCCCCATCCCCTGTGGTCAGTTTCATCTATCCTAAGCATGATTGTAGGGAAGTAAATCCCACTGAACTCAGTAAGCATGTAAATGATCAATCCATTCTCAGCAATTTTGCACTGGATCCCATTTCTTACCTCCCAGATTAAAAAGCAGAGAAATTCACTAATAGGAAAAAACCTTGTGGTTTAAGAACATACCTATAGCCAACAGATATTTCTATCAAACTTTAAAAAGCAGGGAAATTGGGCAGCTTTCACAGTCCAATCCACTTCCTCTGTAGCTTGGAAGAATTTGGTAACGTGTCTCTGAGCATATGGTAAGTGGTGGCAACACCTACAATCAGCCCAAATAACCGAAACAAGATATATGCTGTGCTGATCTTGTTTTAGCAGGGAGGAAGCAACACTACAGTAGGGCCCAGCTTTGCGGCGCTCTGGTTTACAGCGTTCCACTGATACAGCGGTTGTCAATTGCAGAAAGGCCCCGCTCCTACGGCGCTTGTTCCGGTTTTACGGCGTTCTTTGGGCGTCGGGTGCCATTTTTGTCAATGTTAGTCAATGTGTTCCACTTTATAGCAGATTTCACTTTACAGCAGCGGTCTGTAATGGGACCTGCCGTATGAGCAGGGCCCTACTATATTAAGACAGCTGATATACCTCAGATAGTCATTTTAAATATGTTTGATTTACTTTGCAATTTTAGTGACGTTTCCTATAGTAAATCATTTTCCTTTGCGTCTGTTTCTGTGAATATGTGAAGTACAGCAACACTTTGCAACACTAAAATAACTCCCAAAACAATTGTAGAATAATGGCACTGACTACTCTGCCGAATAGTTTCCAATGGACGTAACGAGTGTCTCTGTTTGCACAAGATAAAGCAGTGGGAGGTGAAATATATTCTAGCAAAAGTTTAGTTGTGCTGTATGTTTTTAATTGACCATGCCCACCTTTCCTTAAGTGAAGTAGTTAAAGCATAGCAGGCTGAAATCATGCATTTTGGGCAGGCCAAGTTTGTTTTTTCTAACAGCTAGAGTCATTGCTGAAGTAGCAACATATTATAATCAGTCTGATTTTACATCAAACTGCAGTTTCAGATTCAACTGTTAATGCACCTAAAATAGAAATAGAGCATAACATCCAGTTTGAAGCACAAAAGGCTGTCTTTACTATCATATGACATTGACCAATCAAAAGGCTATGAAATTAATAAAAAAATTGACACAGATTTCTAGGATGAATAATGAGAGAAATATAATTTTCTAGGTTAGATTCTCTGTAGAAACAGTAAGAACACAGGAAAGAAGAAAGTAGGAAGAACACCAACAAACATACAAAAATAAAATTCTCCATCTTTAGAGATGGCAAATGTTGCCACCACTCACCATATGCTCAGAGGCACATGTTACCAGATTCTTCCAAGCTACACAGCAAGTGGATTGGACTGTGAAAGAACAACCCAAATTGTGTTTGCATTTTCACAAATTTATAGGGCAGTCCAATATCTCTGAGAGGAGGTCAGGTCTCCTGCTCCCCTGGTGCATTCACTATAGCTGCCCAATTTCCCTGCTTTTTAAAGTTTGATAGAAATATCTGTTGGCTATAGGTACGTTCTCAAACTGCAAGGTTTTTTGCCTATTAGTGAATCGTTATAGTGTTGTCACAGCCAAGTGTAAGTCTTTAAACAATAGTAAACAAATGTGTACACCTAGTGAATGTGCAGTGAAAATCTTTTGTGTTATATCATCGCCTGTTACAATGTAGACACAGATTTCTTATAAGTTCCAGAATGGCCTTCTATATAGTAAGTTGGGGAATTCTGAGAGTCACCTTTTTATTAAATGTCACCATTTGGGGGTTCATTTATTTTTCTTTTTTACCCACCTTCAAATACCATACCTTTTCTGTCAACTCTGCACTAGATGGCAGCATAGAAATATTATTGTGGAAAAACTCAATACCAGAGAGAGAGAGGCACTAGATTGCAAGCTTTTGAATTGCACTTAGGTTTAATTCTTGGAAGAATGATGATTTATCCTGGCATTTTGCAATATGTAGATTAGCAGCAGAATGGGCCTATGAACTGGCAGACCACTTCTTTTTTCAATATAATGTAATAGACTCCTCAGTTTCTTTAAGTCTTGTTAGAATTTGATTTTCTCTACTCCTGAGGTGATGAGCCGTTACAGTAAATGTGCATTTTTATATGATTTTTCTTTTTTGACATGAATAATGAGTGTGGCTAAGGTGGAAAGAGTTGGCAAAATTCTTACAATTGAATACAATGTCTTTAGTAAGTAAGTAAGTCTTTATTTGTGGTCAAAGACCCGTCCTGTTATAGGCAGTTACGGAATACAGAATAAAAACAGTTAAAAGGAATTTTTAAATTAAGCATATATACATAACAAATAAACTGGGAAGTTATACAAATTAATATTTAAAGAAGAGTCCAAATTAGGCTAAAAGTTCTAAACGTATCCGTTGCGCAAGATGGATGAATTTAGCAACTCTTATAGTGATTTCTTTGTTGCGCCCTGATAAGAGATAGCCAATCTTATTAATGGGAGCCATTAGAGTAATGTGTTGAAATATATTTAGTAATGAATAACAGTGTATAGTGTGGTATAGTGGACAGTCAAATACAACATGTGAAAGCGTTTCGATAACGGCATTGCCACAGGGGCATAGACGTTGGTCCAGTAGAATCTTTTGGAATCTTCCTGTAAGTAGTGCAGATTGTATGGCATTGAACCTAGCCCTGGTAAAAGCCAACCGAAGATTTGGATCTGTAAGAAAGTCCAGATATGGGGCATATTTAAAAGGTTCTGGATTTAGTTTAAAATATAGAGGGGAGCAGGTTTTTGTAGCATTTGTGAGGGTAGTTTGGAAGTCTATGTCATAAAGACGAGTACGAATAGAGGCTTTAGCCGAAGTTGACGTTAAAGTTGATAAATATTCATGAGATAGACCAATAGAAGAAAGTTTTACCAAAAGTTTATTGCTCCAGGAGGAGGAAAAAGAATAGTTCCAAAGGTATTTTAGGAAGCCCGTGGACTGCTCATAGGATAATTTGGCCCAGTAGTCGGAAGTTAGCCTCCAAGCCTGGCATTGAATAGAAGGAAGGCCGAGTTCTAATCTAAGGGCCGATGTCGGAACACATCTTGGTACGCCCAGCAGTCGTCGTAGAAAATAGGAAAGGACTGCCTCGATGGAAGAGGCCAGTGCATGTATCCAAATGGGCGCTCCAAACAGAAGTTGGGGAATGATTTTTGACTGAAAAACCTGGGTAGCTGCAGGGACATATCTTCCTCCCTTACGGAAGAAGAAATGTAAGATGTTTTTAACAGTTGTGCGTGCGGTTAGTATAGCGGCCCTTATGTGGGTGTTCCATTTGAGCGTAGAATGAAAAATAATTCCGAGATATTTATAATGTGGGACAAGTGCAATTTGTTGGGTATTTACTGTCCAGGAGCCAGAAGATTTATGTCTCGAAAATACTAATATTTTAGTTTTGTTGTAGTTGATAATTAATTGATTATGCTTACAGTAGGACATAAAGGCGCGTAGAAGACGCTTAAGTCCAACCTTAGAAAGGGAAAGCAGGGCCGCATCATCAGCGTAAAGGAGTAGGGGACAAGCATGGATCCCAGTTTTGGGAGAATGAAAATCATTAGACATACAAATGGGATTGAGATCATTAAGATAGAAGTTAAACAGAAGGGGAGCAAGTATGCAACCCTGTCTGACCCCTTTACTGGTGGGAATTGAGTTGGTTAAACCTCCGTCTCGACCACAACGGACTCTAAGGGAAGTATGCTGGTGCAGGTTATGTATTAGGAAAAGTAGTCTTTTATCGATCGATAGATTTGTTAGTTTTGTCCAGAGGATATCTCTTGGGATCGTGTCAAATGCGGATTTTAAATCCACAAATGCAACGTAGAGGCCGTTTCCTCTGTTACTCTTGTATTTTTCCACGAGAAAGTGCAACAGGAAGCAATGATCAAGGGTGGACCTACCTTTCCTAAATATGTCTTTAACAAAAGCCAATGTCTTTAACAAAATCATTAATTTCAAAACGTAATGCCGATCCACTTATCCAAGTAACTTGGAGAGCATGCAAAATACATGAATATTCAAAAATTTATGCGCTGTGTACTGAGTTATACGGCAGTGAGTTTACAATGGAGATTAAAAAAAAAAACTATAATGGGTACAATCTATCAGTACCTTTTCCGGCATGGTTTCCCTTTGAATGAACAGAAAGTTGAGTAGAACTCTGATTGCTTCCAGTGGAGCCATCTGCAGAAGGTGGTAGATATTAGATTGCACTCCTAGACATTAGCCTGTATGGTGTGGCAGATAGACTACTGGACTTCAGCTGAGGAAAATGGACCTCCACGTTCTCTTTGGCTATGAGTCTTACTGGATGGCCTCATCCCTTTTGGGCTCCGCTCTGGGGGAGGGCAATGCCATGCTGCTTCAGACCACATGAGGTTATTGCTAAGGAGCACTTAAGTCCGGTTCACTATATGCTGTGCAGCTACTCCTGTAAAGAATTAAATGGCCTATGTGCTGGGTATGTTGTTAAAGACATAGCTTTGTTAAAAGGATGAGAGGTGTGGGTGTGTTTGTAATCTCTTGACAGCTATTTTATACCTATGTTGTACCTAATATGAAATATCAGAATAACATAATTACCCCAATACTCTTAAAATATACTCCTCTTAACTCTGAAGTATGCTGGAAAGAGCCTGTGTACTCTGTTGAATCTTGCTCTGTTGTGATCTCCTCCTCTCCACTCAGCCCTGGCAAATCTCTGACATGGTTGAGGTTGTCAACATTTACTATGCCTTTAATAGCAGCTCAGTCTGCCAATAGTAGTAGGTTTTGACATGCTCATCTTCAAATGGTGAAAAGTTTTTTACCTGGTGACTTCTACAGATCAGATGCTATTAAAGGGACAAAAGCAGACCGGGCTTGTGATTACTTGTCAACAAACTCATTCGCAATGGCATTGTGGAGCTCCTTTGAAAGACTGGTGAGATACTAACGTGCGAGTTTAAAATGACACTGCAATGCTTTTGACTGGAGCTTAGTTTTCAGTGACACAGGATGCAGGAAAAGGGTGTTTCCTGTGGACCGTTTCATATAATTTTGAATCACTGTGTTTGCAAAAAGTTGAGGAACATGTTTTACAAGAGAACAGCAATGCTAATACAGTTGTCTTCTATGCAGCAGGAGGAAGCCAGACTGAAATGCATATTGTACTAAAATCCAGTTCCATCTGCTGCTCTTGACAGCTCGCCCTACCCCCTCCTAATATTGCTCCAGTGTAACGTATCTAATAACTGACTCAGATTTGACTCAGCCTCAAGAGGTATGGAGACTAGATATTGTTGTATTTAATTTTTATGTACCGATAGTGCTAATTTTATGATGATTTGTGAAACTTCAGGGTTAGCGGTATAATGTTTGATTTGTATAACTTGTCTTGCTTGGTAAGGCAACTTCTTGTGACTTCTAGAAAGGGTTCTGGTTATGAAATACTGAGTTAGGACTATAGCCTCTCAACTGGCCAAGGCAGACTCTATTGGGCCTGCCTGGCACGGTTAAACAACTCCCATGTCAATTTGGTCCAACTGTCTAGTCCAGCATCCTGCCTCCTTTCTGTACCCAGACAATTGCCATAGCATATGATGGTAATATCTACCACCTGTTGGTCCCCAGCATCTGAAGGTGAAGGCTGCATGTTTGGTTTTCATGACTAGTAGACATGATTTCCTGAATCTTTAAGTCCTTCAAGTCATTTATGCAATAAATTCCACAGCTTAGTTTGTGCTCTGTATGAAATACTACTGTTTGTTTATCTTAGGATCTGCTGCCTGTCAGTTTTGATGGATGACACAGGAGTTTCTTACATTTTTGTCTTACTCTTTCATCATACCCTTTTGGAGAAGGGACAGTTAAGATGTGATATGATACCCATTTTCAAATATTTGAAGGGCTATCAGATGATGTTTTCTCTTGCTCCAGAGGGTAGAACCCAAACTGATAGGCTCAATTTACCAGAAAGAGGATTTCAACTAACCATTAGGAAAAATTACCTGGCACCATGAACTTTTAGACAGTGGAACAGATTGCCCAGAAGGTACAAGTCTTAAGAACAGCTGGATGGACACTTATTTGGTAGTTAATTTTCTTCATCAGCGGGAAGTTGGATTACATAACTTTTTGAAGTCCTTTCCACTTCTATGATCATATTTATCTGCATGATCCATACATTCTCTTGCTTCAAACACAATTGTTCTATATTTCTTCAAAAGGAAGGTGATCCTGTGGAACCCTTTAATTTTCCTCCCTTTTCTACATGCCATTTCACCTCAATTAGATCACCTTGGGGATATAGCAACCAGAATTGTGCACAATATCAAAAATGTCTGTCCTTGTTGGCTCACAGCAGGGGTCAGGGTCTGTCTAAACAATCATCCTGTTTTCAACCAGATGTCCTTGGCAAGCTCCCAAACAGAGCATGGTGGATATTGCCATCTTCTTGCCTCCCTTAATATCTGACAAGGGTATAGTGTCCCTGACCATGGAAGTTCCATTCGTATCTGTCTTTCGATGGACAACATTTTTGACAAATGTCTACAAAGGTGCTTTACAAAACATAAAAGATACAATCATAAAATAAATTAAATTAAAGCTGTATAAAAGAATAATGACAAAAAACAACATAAAATTGTCAAATTTCAAATAATTTCTAAATGCTTGAAGAACAAATGATTTCTTCACTTGCCTCTGAAAAAGTAGTGAAGAAAACACATAGAACTCCCGTTACTGTGTAGTTCATAACTGTAGGGCTCCCACAAAAAAGGCCCTGCTCTAAGTAGATGGTAATTTTGCCTTCCTAAGACTGGAACCTGGAACAAGGCCTCATTAGTGACAGAGCTAACTGCCAAATATTACAAGTGGGAATGCAATATAGACTATTTATTATTTTATTTCTGATCCCCTTTCTAACCATTCTAATCTTTATATGTTCCTACACTGCTGTAGGCTAGCAAATCCTTCTTATCATCAACTATCTGTCAAGGTGGATCAGTCGACTTTGACTGCCAAGATCTCTTCTTTCCTGTTTACAGCAGGTTGTTAGGATTATTTTCCCGTGTATCAAAGTATATTCTGTCCATTTTCATTCTTGCTTGGGTACAATGTGGAGGTTGTTTACAAGACAACAGTGCAGCAGTGTAGAATCCCACCATTTTATGAAAAATTCTGGAAAGAGAATTGGTAGATGATACACCAGAAGATGTATACATCCAGCATATAATCCTATGATTAAAAAGATTGTAATAAGACTTGGTTCTTGCCCGTTTCTCAAGGCTTTCAAGATTTGTGCTTAGAATATTGTAAAGCTTAGAATTTTACTAGTGGGTGCTCAGTGATCAAAAACTGAGAGGAGAAAAAACAACTAACCAGCTTTGTTCTGGTACTCTGGGATAGTGGGCTCCTGAATGGAAAGGTAGTCAAAAAATCTAATTTCCTTCCCCAGACTCTGTGTATTGGTACTCCATACCAACTCCATAAGATGTTTTAATAAGCTTTGGCAGTTCACCAAAAAGCAGAGTTGAATGGTAAAAATAAGATATACTCAAGTGACAGACCAAACGGGTTCTGTAGAAAGGCTTGCAAAGGATTTTAAGAGGCACTGTTTAACCTCCTGTAGAGATGAATGTTTATATAAGAGG
Organism: Rhineura floridana; assembly: GCF_030035675.1. NCBI lineage: Eukaryota > Metazoa > Chordata > Lepidosauria > Squamata > Rhineuridae > Rhineura > Rhineura floridana. The sequence continues at coordinate 266,185,081 of NC_084480.1, read as the reverse complement.
GTAAAGAACACATCAGGGCTTAAGAGGCATGCTCTGCAGAAAGTTTTAAATTGTTTTAAATTTTTAAATAGTGTTTTAAATTGTTTTTAAAAGATGTGTTTTTAAATTTGTATATTTGTTTTAATGTTTTTAGTTACCGTAAACCGCCCAGAGAGCTTCGGCTATGGGGTGGTATATAAGTACAATAAATAAATAAATAAGGTGGTTATGTTAGCCCTTTTCAAATCTTCAACTCATGGCACTGGATGAACACACAAAAAGAGAGCTGGGTTACGTTGGCTAGATGTACCCTAAGTTGCCCCCCCAACTAGCCCCACCCATAGCATCTGCATATACAGTGTGCTAAGAATGGGGGAGAATATTTGCTAAATTGGATTTATTACCAGAGTTTGACATAATCTGAAATCTGCATTGTTTTCAGACTGGCATCCATTTCTTGTGGTGGGTTGCTGCTGTCATCGGCACTTGTTAAAAAAAAAAAAACCCTCTGAATTTTATGGTATTGTCTTCGTAATCGGCTTTCCTCTAAGCTGATGCATTTTTACCAACTCAGTGGAACCAGTGCCAACAGCATAACCATTTTCATAAGCATTTTTGTTAGCAATTATGTTATATTTTTTACTGTGAAAAAAGGTGAATCAGCAATTGTGCACAATTGGGACCAAAAAAATGGCAGATTGGTACTGAAAGCCAGATTGTTGGAATTCAGATGGATAGGAACCAGCTACCAAACCCCATCCCTACAGTGTGCAGAGGTATCTCTGAAGGGAGGAATCTTTCACATTTGCAGCTGTGCATGCAAAGGCTTCCACACAATGTGGGACCCCCAGTAAACTACAATATGTCCCACATTAGGTGGTCCCCACAATTCTCATCTGTGCCTCCCCCTGAAACAGTGCCTAGTCTTTACATACTCAGAGGCACTGAGGGAGGTACACTGACCTTCTGCTCTTTCCCACCCTCCTCAGCTGTCTGATTGGGAGTTGGGGGTGGGGAATAAGAGTCTTGTGTAGCAGATAGGAGAGGGCCAGTGGGAACCCGGCAGATGTAGCCTTTCTCAGTGGCTCCAAGCATTTTAAAGATGTGGACACCATCTCCACGTATGAGGATTGCATTTCAGGGTTTGGTTGGTCCCTCTGTCAAGGTGAGATAATTCTGCAGCTGAATGTGTCTCCACCTGTATATGAGCAGCTGTGGACATACTGGACTGCTTGTGGAGAACAGAGGAGAGGTATGGAAGCATAGTGCCATAAATCCATGTGTTTAAAACAGGGATGGGGAAGCTGTGGTTCTCCAGATATTGTTGGACTCCAACTTCCATCAGTCCCACCAGCAGGGGCAATTATTAGGGAAGATGGGTGTTGGAGTTCAACAACATCTAAAAGGCCACAGGTTCCCCATTTCTCTTCTAAAAGGACCTGATGTATTGCTACTTCAATAACGAAGTTGGGCTCTTCAGGTGAACCTGAGGTACTTGGTCATTGGGAAAGTCTGCCAGTGATGAGCTATTTTAACTTATTATGCAGCTCCCCAACCTGACTTTAATTTTATCAAGTTGTTGGAAACCCATGCACACCCTCACACAGATATTTCACCTCTTAAAATGACGTCCTCATTGCATATTTTTATATTTAATGCTCAGTCTGCTGCAGTTACCTTTTTCTGGGAACTATAGCCCACAATGCCCTTTCTGCATAACTTTATCCGAGGAAAGCTTCTAGTATATGCAAGCTTTACAAAACTGCCCAGAGACTGGGCTGATTGTTCTTCAAAATAAAGTAAGCCAGTGGCACTCCCTGCATCCCCCCCAAAAATGCAAGGAGGCATTAATGTTCTATACTGGCAGAAGGCACAGAGGAAAGTTGTGGGTGTTGTTGATTCTGTTACCAAATATTTTGATACCAATTACAGAGTGGTACAGCTAGGGATGTTTTCAGCACAGTTATGAGACAGAAGTACAAATACTGAGTCAGATTGTAAAAGTGCGGAAAATCTCTTGCACCACAACAGATGTATAACAGCAGACGCTTACGTATAGCAGAATATGATTCAGAGAGGCCAGGCACAACACTGCATTTTATGTAGATGGTAATGGCTTATGTCTTGCATGTGGAGGAGTAGGAATGAGTGATTAAAACAAAAATATTCTAAAGAGATCTCCTACTATCTTGCCCTGTTCCCCATAATATATCAGGATGGGGAACCTATGGCCCTCCAGATGTTTTTAGACTCCAACTCCCATCAGCCCCTGGCACTGTGGCCAGTGGTCAAGGCTGATGGGGATTTATAGCTCAGCAACATCTGGAGAGCCACAGGTATCCCCATCTCTGAAGTAATAGAATGGGTCTCTTGTATGAAGGCCTTTGATTGTGTAGATCATGAAAAACTATGGAACGCTTTAAATGAAATGGGGGTGCCACAGCATCTGATTGTCCTGATGTGCAACCTATACTCTGGACAAGAGGCTACTGTAATGTCAGCTCTGCACTGAGACAGCAGTGCTGGTGGGGGCTGGAAATTCCTGGGTATTTACCAGGGCGGGAAATTCCTTAGCTGGCAGTCTGGTCATAAATCTGCCAGGCTAACGAGGATGAAGCATGATAAGGGCAAGGCCCGTCCTAAGCTTACGTGCCAAGCCAGAAGTCCAGAAGCGAGGTCAGTAGAGGTCCGGGTTCAATTGCCAAGGGATCAGTCCAAGATAAGATTCAGGGAAACTAGAAACACACGAAGCCATGCCTGACGTTGTAGTCAGCAACAAGCTGAAGCCAAGGTTTGACTTTTAAGGAGCAGGTTTGTCAGCAGGTGTGAGCCCTCAGCATTTTGGCCTTAAGTGGACAGGCCTGCCCCTCTTCTGCCTGACCTTCTGCTGTCTACGTTCTGCAGGTGAGGGGGGAGTATCCTGTTCACTGTTTGCGTCTGGCTGAAGGGCTTCAGCTGTGTCTGGGGTGCTCTGCAGCTGAGGAGGAGAAGGAGCTGGGTTCTCAGGAGTTTCCTCCATTTCTCCTTCTGGGTCTGCTGCTGTTACTCCCGAGTCATCCTCGTCTGATGAGTCCTCTGACGGGGCCATGACATGTAAGGACAGAATATGGAGAAACCAATTGGTTCCCCATCGGAAAGCATGTGAGACAGGGGTGCATTTTATCACCCTATTTGTTTAATCTATATGCAGAACATATCATACAGAAAGCGGGTTTGGACCAAGATGAAGGTGGTGTGAAAATTGAAGGGAGAAACATCAATAATTTAAGATATGCAGACGATACCATACTCTTAGCAGAAACCAGTAATGATTTGAAACAAATGCTGATGAAAGTTAAAGAGGAAAGCACAAAAGCAGGACTACAGCTGAACGTCAAGAAGACTAAAGTAATGACAACAGAAGATTTATGTAACTTTACAGTTGACAATGAGGACATTGAACTTGTCAAGGATTATCAATACCTTGGCACAGTCATTAACCAAAATGGAGACAATAGTCAAGAAACCAGAAGAAGGATAGGACTGGGTAGGGTAGCTGTGAGAGAACTAGAAAAGGTCCTCAAATGCAATGATGTATCACTGAACACCAAAGTCAGGATCATTCAGACCATGGTATTCCCGATCTCTATGTATAGATGTGAAAGTTGGACAGTGAAAAAGGCGGATACGAGAAAAATCAACTCATTTGAAATGTGGTGCTGGAGGAGAGCTTTGCACATACCATGGACTGCGAAAAAGTCAAATAATTGGGTGTTAGAACAAATTAAACCAGAACTGTCACTAGAAGCTAAAATGATGAAACTGTGGTTATCACACTTTGGACACATCATGAGAAGACATGATTCACTAGAAAAGACAAAAATGCTGGGAAAAACAGCAGGGAGTAGAAAAAGAGGAAGGCCAAACAAGAGACGGATTGATTCCTTAAAGGAAGCCACAGACCTGAACTTACAAGATCTGAACAGGGTGGTTCATGAGATATGCTCTTGGAGGTCGCTGATTCATAGGGTCACCATAAGTCGTAATCGACTTGAAGGCACATAACAACAACAACAATTTGTATGAAGACTTTCTGACTGCTGTGTATAACTTTTCCAGAAGGTGCAATCCTTAGGTAACTTCTGAGAGATTAGTGTTATCTGCTTCATTGTCCATTGACTCTAAATATTTTCCTAATCCTTTGTATCAGTCCTGGTCCTGGTCCTATCTTGAGACTGAAACTAGCTTTTATACCACTCTGAGCCCACTTTCGCAGAGCTTTCTTGACCCAGACCCTACCTATATTGTCCATGCTTTTAGCTTACAAATGACAACTGTGATCCAGGCTATAGTGTGTGACAAGCGGTGAGCAGGTTATCCGCACTAAAAGTATCTGCACTTTGAGATGACTCAACAAGAGGTTTTGAATCTATATCCTATATCTGAGTTCATAACAAGGAAACTGGGTGAAGTATGTTATCGTTGTGGTTAGACAGGACAGAGAAAGATTTTTTTTACCAATGACAGAGGTCCCTTGCTCTTGCAGGAAATGTAAGAAACCAATTCCCAATTTTGCCAGTGCTTTTCAATATTGTGCAGTTAGTAAAAAGGACATGGGAAAGTTTGATCAGTGTTCTTTGAAAAGCAGTGTTTTGCCCAGTGCTGATATGCCGATGGATTGGATTTAGCTTCAGATCAGGGATGGAGGCTTCTTTTCCCAACATCATGCTACCTCCAAATAACATTTCCTTCCTCTGCCTCACTTATTAAGAGAGAGGAGAATAAGAGCCAGGGCAGAAGAGAAAACCAAGGCTGTTATTTCTGGCTGATTCCTCCTTGGGAAATATTTGGGGTGGGACGAGAATGCTTCACAAGGCAGAAAAGCATCAGAAGTAGGGATGGAAACATCTGTCAGTTTTGGGTTTCTCCGTTTCTCATTTTTCCAGTCTTACATTCAGTTCTCCACATTTCTGCAGTGATTTGTGAATTATTGTTTTAAAAATCCCCATGAAAATCCTTCAGCTTTTTAGAGTGACTTTCTTCTAATAAACACACATTTGTATCCTGTACACATTTCTGCACATTTCATTTATCATGCATTTTTGTATTTTCACTAATATATCCATTTTTATACACACTTTCCTCTAATATATATGCCTTTTTGTAAACATTGGTTGGAGAACTGCATCACAAAACCTGGGTAAGTGGGTAATTTCAAAGGATAGGTGTGTTTTGGTTCTCATATTGTTTTGGAAACTGCGAATTTGATAGATTCGGCTTTAAATGCAAACTGAATTGAATTTCTCCTCCATCCCTAATAGGAATTCTCCTTTGTTTCTCTGCCTTCCTCTTCCACTGCAGTGCTTTGCCAGTATTTACTGCAAATTGTTTGACAATTTGAACAGGTCTTGTTAAATCTGAATACACAGGCTGTGAGGTCTTCTAAGATGTTATCATTGAGCAGAACTGCATCTTTTTAGAATCTCACCATATCACCAGAAACCTGGATTCTAGGATTTTTGTGTGTGTGGTTATCACACTTTTTCCCTGACTTAAATAATTGTTTTAGCATACAGCTTTTGACTGCATGTTACCGTAACATATGCAAAGGACCGATGGGCAAAACATTAGGGCAATTGAACCATCAGCCTTTGTCCATCAATTCTGAAAACTCATTGCATTGTTGTTGTTTTTTGCCTAGCAAAATAACCGTCTCTGTGATCTTTAAATTGTTTGTTCTGCGTTGATCATTTGCTAAGTTATGATGATTTCTTGAAATCCTTCCCTGCAGACTGTGCCTAAAGTGACTTGCTTTCAATTACTTTCTCCCTTGTGACCCCAAAATACACCACCAGACTGTCATATGTCCAAGAGCTGATTTGTTCAGATTTTACAAGGCAAATAGTGGCACAGTTTTTCATCACACACACTTAATGGATTTACTCACTGACTGTAAAACATATTTGTTTGGCAGTATTCCATGTATTGGAATAGTGTTTACTTCCAGGTGATCCAGTAACTGCAGTGAAGCTGGAGCTTTGATGCATTCTTGGTGAACTCCACATACTTGGGTAGGTGGGAAGCCACTGGGGATCAGGCCTTTTCTGTGGTCATGCTCTAGTTATGGAACTCCTTCCCCAAGCATAGTTGCTTCACTGTCATTATCTTTTTGGTGGCAGGGTGAATCTCTTCTGTTCATTCAAGTTTTTGGTGGTATATCTGCCATCTCACACCAATATTTATACGTTCTTTCACTGTTGTTCAAAATATATTTCTTGCATTTCTTATTGGATGTTTTCTAATAATCCTATTTTATGTTTTAACTTGAATAGGATCAAAATGGTAGAGTGGGACATGTTTTTAAATTATTAAAGAGATGTGCTAATCACAATTCTCATAGGTCAGGCCAAACCCCTTCCTACTACTAGCAGGGCCAGTGCTGCAGGTTTTCAAGAGAGGCCTCAAAAGACACCACCTAGGTCTTTGGCATTAGATATCAGAGCAACCTGAGATTTCCTCTGCCCTGCAGCTGATCTTTTTTTCAGGTAGAGGAACTTCCCTCATTATTGGCTACTTGGACTGGAGTCACTGTCTCCTTACGTGTTTCCTCACCCTTGGGCTCACCCTCCTGAAGGGCAGCCACTTACACATTGCCAAAAAAGAGGAATGCAACACCCCATACATGCACGCAGGCAGGCAGGCACATGACACAGATTTGCATGAAATTTGCATATATTGATTTATATTTATAGCGGCAAATTTCAACATAGTCACTGTACTTTAAATAGAAAGACACTACGTCTCACAGTAGTGGGAAAGGATGACTAGGTAACCTGTATGCTTGATTAATCTGCTGTCCAGATACTAACTCTTGATGGCCAGTTTCAACACCTCTGCTTTCCCTTTCTAAGGTTTTTTATCTTTAAACCAGATTTGGACTTCACATAGAGGGCTGTCATTTGCAAAGACCCCTCCAAGCATCTTACTACCTTTCTTGGCCTTCTCCCTCGGAACTTCCTTATCTCCCATCACCAAAGTGGTGGTGCAGCGCTGAGCAGCCACCATCCAGGCACCTGTGGCTCTTCACATAATCTCTATGCCCACTGTACGTTTTTACAAGAAAAGCTATAACTTGTGTTTATGTCCTGGTTAACAATCCAGTTTGGGTGACTTGATTCTTGTATGCCGTAAGGCTTCCTTTGTAGTTTCAAAGAGACAACAGCATCCTGCCCTGCCTCTTGTTAAATGGCTGTCATGTTCTTTATTTTTAGAGGTTGAAATGAGCCTCGTAGATGGATGGAAGCGGTTTGGGATTCTTAGTAAAAGGCTCTGCACAAATGCTATCTTCACACAAGTTGGATTAAGCCTCCTGTTTGAGGAGCTGTCAGCCTGAATGCCCTCAAAAATTAAGCTTTCACAGTTTTCCATCTGGGTCTTGGATGAAGACGAAAAACTGTTTCAAATTGCCTGTACCGTTTGCTTCGAGAGAAAATTAAAGTCATACGCACACCTGCTAAATAGACATATTAGAGTCTTTCCAGATGACAAACAAAGCCAACAACTCCTCCCTCGATAATTTAAGTTCTTCATTAGTGCTAAAAAACAAAACAAAACACCAAGCTCTTCTTGATCCAGTGCTTAGCAGCAGGATATGCTGTCCCATGTAATGGAAGAGGAGAAAGAACCTGTACCAAAAAGCATTAAAATGGGAGAGATGTGCTAAAGAGCTAAACTGCACAAGATTAAAACAAAGTAAAAACCTAAAGGTGGAGGAAGGAGAGAGGTCAGAAATTTGTGAGATACTGCTACAGGAAGAGCCAGCCAAAGACACTTGCTGTCTGCGACCAAGGACATAATGGTACTCCCCGCTATTCCATATACTAACACTTACCATCTGGCAATTGAATCTGATTTTGACCCTGCCAATGGTTCAGCATCCTCTACTGCAGCTGGGGGCAGTAGACTAGCTTAGGAGGTGCAGGACAGGTCACATATGGTGCACACAGCTCTGTCCACTCCCCATACCTCTGCATTTGCTGCTTGAGGTGGCTGCCTCACACTGTCTAATAGTAGGATTGGTCCTGGCTAGGGGAGTAGTCTCTCAGATAGCCAGTCTCCTCCTCGTCTTTTATTTTTATTTATTTATTTGATTTATATCCCGCCCTTCATCCCAACAGGAGCCCAGGGTGGCAAACAAAAGCACTAAAAACACTGTAAAACATCATAAAAACAGACTTTAAAATATATTACAAAACATCCTTAAAACTTATTAAAACAAAACATCTTTTAAAACATATTTTTTTAAAAAAAAAAGCTTAAAAATCTTTTATTTTAAATATGGTTGCAGGAGTCTCTGCAGGGAGCTTTCCACTTCACAGGAATTGTTTAAACTTGTAAAAATAAATAAAATAAGATTTTTTCAAAGTTCACAAAATCGGCGACACCCTTAGTACTCTCTAAAAATGCTTGGTGATTCATGTCCTTCTTGAATGGTCACTGCTTTTGTTTCCATGGACTTACAACAAATTATACTCAAGGATCTCAAGCTGGTGTATAAGGTTCTCTCCCACCCCGTTGTATCCTTGTAACAACCCTGGGAGGTGGGTTAGGCTGAGGAAGAGTGGCTGGCCGAAGGTCACTCAATGGGCTTCATGGCTGAGTGGGGATTTGATCCAGGTCTTTCTAATCTTAATCCAACATTCTAGCCATTACACCAGATTGGTGTGGAGCTGGTAACAATGGGGGCTTAAAAATGAATATATTAGTAAAAATAACATAAAATGAATTGTGTTAGAAGAAATTGCTTGCAAAAATGTGTACATTAGTCAAAACTGTATACAAAAACATGTGTTTGTTAGGAGAAATTCTCATTAAAATGCTGAAGAATTTCCATAAGGTTTTTTTTTTAATTGCAGATTGTTGCAAGTGTGTGGAGAACTGAAATTAAGTTTGGAAAAATGAGAAACTGAGAGAATTTAAATTTACAGATCCTTCCATCTCTATTTAGGAGTAAGAAGGGCAAGCCTGCTGTAGCTCTCAAGGGTCAACTACCACCAACTGCCTTGAGGGAAGGTGAGTGAGAAGGGCAGAAGAAGTCACCAGCACTTGCTCCAGCTGGACTTTTCCCCTACTCCCCTGCCTCAGGCCATCTGCTAGCAACTGGCCTGTGAGGAGGATCCCAGAAAAGTGAGGAGGGCAGGTGAAGAAGATAGCAGAGGCCTACTCCTGTCCTAGTTGGACTGCCCCCCACAGGGACTGCACTGTGGAAAGGATCCATATGAATTGCTAAAGCTATATGTTAAGATTGCTTATTTTTGTGTGTATGTGTGTTTAATGTGCTTATTTTGGAGTGTATGTGTGTTTTAATGTGCACTAGTGTTAGTTAGGATTAATATCTTGAAAGGTGGGACATATATGATTGCAATAAGTAAGTACTCTGAAAGGGCCCTACAGCCACACAGTTCTTTCTCACAGTTAGGGGTCTCAATCACAAGGAAGAGTTGTATACAATTGTATAAAGATGTAGGACCCGTAACAGACAAATAGGCACAGCCAATGAATATATTTGTGTCAGTGGAAGGACTGGTAGGCACAGATCCATCCTGCATTCATTGAATGTTTGTGGGTGTGATGTTCCTATATTAATGTATATATGGTAAGTGTTGTTGTTTTAGAAGATACATGGTAAGTGGAGTGAAAGAGGAGGGGGAGTGAATGGGCAGTAGAATGCGAGATGATTGGCTGAGTGTTTAAAATGGCTGAATGTATAAAAGGAAGAGTGAGAGTGGAATCGGGGGGGAGAAAAGAAAGAGTGGATTGCTTGGTGGGGTTTGAGAGAGTTGTTTGCCAGGAGAGAGTGGAGAAGGAGGGAGGTGGAGTTCGGATTAGTATTGAGTAAAACCATATGCTTATGTGCCTTAAGAAGAAATCTTGTTAATCTTGTTAGCTTTGTTATCTTTAATAAATACTTAATTTGGTTTACCAAAGGCCTGATCCTTGGCTGGGGTTTCACAGACCAGAAGGGAGGGTAAGGTAATGACCAAGGGTGAAGGGGAACTGTAACAAATGGTGGCAGCGGTGAAGAGAATAACAATACCAGTATTCAGAGTCTCTGGGAATACTAGTATTGGGACGTTACTGGTGGTTGCCTAGCAGGGGGATCTGTTGAGATCTGTGCTAGAGCGGATAGGTAAACCATAAGAGAGTGCGGTCCGGACTGGTGGAGTCCCTGGTGGTGCCTAGAGACAGGCAGTAACCACGAGCAGGTAGGAACCTGACAGGGAGAGCCAGGGAAGGAAGCCTCACAGTGGGCAATTCTTAAGTACAGCTTTTCTATATGGTGTGTCTTGTGCCATGGATGCACCAATTTTGCTTGAATAGGGATGGGTGAATATGTCAATTTTGGTTTCTTTCAGTTAATTATTTTTCCAGTCTTAAGTTCAGTTCTCCACATCAGTTTGTGGTTTATTTACTTCAAAGTTCAGCATTTTGGTGTGAATTTCTCCTAATATACACACTGTATGCAATTTTGCCTAATATACACATTATTTCAAAGCAGTATTCCCTAATATGATGCATGTATGTTATTTTCACTAATATAGGCATTTGTATCCAGACTTTACCCTAATATATTTATTTTTGTAAAAATTACTTGGCTGGAGAACCCCACTGCAAAATTTGGAAAAGTTCAAATTTTGAAGGATACCTATGTTTTGATTCGCATATTGTTTCAGAAAGTGTGAGTTTGATAAGTTTGCCTTTAAATGCAAAATGAATTGAATTCCTCCCCCATTCCTAGTCTCCACCTCAGATGGAAATCAATGTTATGCTGTCCACTCTATTAACAGTGGGGATGGGGAGGGTATTTTACCTCACATCAGTTGACAAAATACCCTTAGCCATTCTTAGCCTTAGGGAGAATACCTCTTGTTACAAGTAGCCTTTGACTACTCTGAGTTAAGTTTCTTCCTTCCTTTTTAAAAAGCCTTTGTAAAGACCTTGTAAAATGCCCAATTCCATCTATATTCTCTGGCAAGGTTTATTTCACCTGGGTGATTATCACATAACCATCCTCTATGTGCAACGGAATTAAGAGAGATTCCATTTGTTGAAATCATATGGAGACTGCAGCTGCACTCTGCCTTATTACCAAATGAGTACAGCATGCCCTTCAATAATTCTCTAAACTCTCAAATGCCTTGGAAATAATATGCTGGAATATTACTGAACTGTGACTGAAGCACCATTTGTGCTAAATGTGACAGTGCACAAATGATATTCCTCAATAAAAGTTCAAACTACATTAATCTTTCACAGAGGTTCATTGACTAGGAAGATGCCTTAGATACAAAATAAACTGGTGGCAGCATCCTTCAAAATTGCTTCTACACATTTTTGCTGTGTCTGTTTTTCAGAGACATATATATTAATTTCTCTTAAAAACATAATTTTACCAATGGACAGCACTTTTTTTAAAACAACAATAAATCATATTGTTTCTCTACATTGGTATTAGCAAAAACAATAGGTCTACGTTTGTAATACAAAAATCCCTCTTGGATCATGCTATCATTTAGCAATGTAATATACTTCCTGTTTTCATTCCTTTGGGATGAACGGGCATAATTCACTAGCAGATTTTCTCTCCTTGGCTAGATTGAGTTACAACCATTCCCAGCCAAAGGGGAAAGGAAAGGGGGCTTGCAGTCAGACATTTTTTCTTATGTTTGCTACACAATGCCCTAGCATCACACATGGTGATTTCCTACACTACTTTTAAGAAAAAGTATGCATCCTATGCAAGTATATGCAAGAACCTGTGCAGGCAGCCTGTGCAATCTGTAGTGGTTGAAGCTTGACAAAATATTCACCATGTGTGGTTATTATATATTTGTTTTCCTTCATGGAAATGATACCTGTGGTAACAAAGACCATATAAGATCCTTAGGAATAAATAATCTGTTTCCTAGCAGTGGAGTGTGTGTATATACAGAGTGTGTGTATACAGTTATTTGAACATGGCAACAGCCTGTGTAAGATTTTTTAAACTCCAAGCTCCACTCTCTAAAAACATAGATAGATGTTTCTGCAATTGATCACCCAGTTTGAATGTTGGGCTAACAGTATACTAAGCTGAATAAAAAATTTCAAAACGTTTAAGGCCTATCTAGCTATGTGGTATGAATCAATCAATCAATCAATCAGTCAATCAATCAATCAATCAATCAATCAAGACATCCCATGGGAATGCCCCAATTTTGGGACTGTGCTCTGCACTCCATGGTTAGAGGCAGGATGCTTCTGAAAACCAGTTGCTGAAAACCTCAGGAGGGGAGAGTGCTTTTGTGGCCAGGTCCTGCTCGCAGGCTTCCCATAGGCATCTGGTTGGCCACTGTGAGAACAGGATGCTGGACTAGATGGGCCATTGGTCTAATCCAACAGGCCCTTCTTACACTGTTATGGTTGGAGGAAGCATTGCTCAGAGGTAAAGCGCATGCTTTGCATGCACAAGGTTCCGTGTTTAATCCTTGGCACTTCTATTTAAATTGTCAGGAAAGAGATGATGAGAAAGTTCCCCACCCATGCTGAGGCAAACATTTTGTCCATTGCAAACTTTATTTTGTGAATTATAAACCAATCCTGACTCTATATAAATGTTTAATCCTGGAAAAACAAAAAGCAGAAGAGTAGCTCTTTCAGGAAGCCAGTTGATTTTGGGCATATTCAGCTGCTCCTAATAAAGATGAGTAACAACGTTTTTGTTCATGAGCTTTGCTCATGGAATGTTGCTAGTAAAATACAGCCCAATGCATTCCTTCCTACGCTCTATATTATGAACTGTAGTGGGTGAGAAAATTATTAATATGCTAGTGGGCGATTAGTAAATATTTAATGATACTTGTCTTGATGAGCCTTGCCTGAAAAAGAAATATTTGATCTGCAGAATATTTAATTTCCTTTATTCATCTCTTCAACTAGTTCCATGTGCCTAATAGGGTTTTAGGCTTGTGTTTCTCAGACAGCAGCCTCTCATGCCACATAGGACATTGCTTCTGAAACAGAGAGATCTTTCAAAAGTAGTTTGTTATTTTAGCATTGGGAGGGACCTGCTGTTCAGAGAAAACTTCTGAAAAGTTACTTTCATGAATGGCTTGGATCCAATGGTGTAAAACAGAGTTAGCCAATGAGGTACTATCCAGATGTTGTTGGGCTACAACTAAAGCTCCCATCAGCCCCAGCCAACATAACCAATGGTGAGGGATGCTGAGAGTTGTAATCCAACAATGTCTGGAGGACACCACGTTGGCTATCCTTGGTGTGACGAGTAAGCAGAAAAACCACTCATGCAGGTAATCCCCCAAATCCCCCAATTCTCTACTTAAGGAGCCCCTTGTGCCGTGGCCATTGGGGCAATGCAGGGACTGCACCAGGAAGGAGGAGACAGGAAAATCCGGTGGTGTAAGCAGAACTTCGCTTGGAACATAGGAAGCCACCTGTGGTACATCTAGTTCTGTAGTGTCTGCACCGAGTACAGCAGCTTTCATGGTTTCAGACTGGAGTTTTCCCCTAGCCCTGCCTAGAGAAGAACTGAACCTGGAAAAACATGATTTATAGTACAATCCTATACATGTTTACATTGAAGTAAGTTCAATGGAGCCTAGGTAGGAATGCAGAAATCAGTCTGTTTCTGGTCCATGTTAGTTTTACTTGTGTTTGCTCATTCATAAGACCTGTTTCTGTTCCTGTATTATTCTTTGGTTAAAACAAAAACCTGTACAAGACCTTTGTGTTTTTAACATTTTCACAAAATAAACATTTTTGTACGCATTTTAAGGTACCCACTTTTATCTACTTTTTAATACATTTTTGAACTGAATGTATCACAACATTTCACAAATGTATCACAACATTTGGAAAAGTGTGACAACTGAAGGATAACTGCTCCGCATTCTAGTCTGGGAAGTGTGAATCAGGCTGATTTGCTTAAAAACGTGGACTGAATAAATTCCTTGAGCATCCCTTGGCTTGCTCCTGCATAAGTGTGTAGAGGACTGCAGTTGGTGCAAGTAAAGATGCACAGAATTATGCTGCATAACGGTTGGGAAGTGTCAGCCAGTTCCTGAGCTATCCCACCCCCACAGGCCACTTTGACAGGTGGACAGGGCCTCCCATCAGTCAAACTCCTTACATCACCATGATGACATCAGGTTACCCAACTTCAAAGGAAAGAACTCGAAGCACACTCTCTAAGTGTTCTAGCCAGGCTGCAGAGGAACATCATTGCAAAAAGTGGGGTTTGCAGCCACTGCTGTTAGGCCAAAAGAACCACTTTTATATTTAAAAATCATCGAAATAAGTATAAATACAACTATGAGTAAAGAATGGAATGCAGTCATGGCTCTGCTGGTCATTACAAGAAAGGTTTTGACACGGAATAATGGGCTCAAGTTGCAGGAAGCCAGATTTCGACTGGACATCAGGAAAAACTTCCTAACTGTTAGAGCCATACGACAATGGAACCAATTACCTAGAGAGGTAGTGGGCTCTCCGACACTGGAGGCATTCAAGAGGCGGCTGGACAGCCATCTGTCGGGAGTGCTTTGATTTGGATTCCTGCATTGAGCAGGGGGTTGGACTTGATGGCCTTAGAGGCCCCTTCCAACTCTACTATTCTATGATTCTAAAATGCTTCTGTGAAGGAATAATCACAGGTAACACCACAGACCAAACGTTAATGTTACCTCTAAGACGGTGCCTGTAAAAGAAGGGTGGGTGGAGAGAACATTTCTCCTAAGATGATGCATTTTGCAAGTACTTGAATTAAAAATAGTTCCCATTTAAAAACCAACAACTGATGTCTGATTGACTGGGTCAATTTTTTAATTCATTCTCACCCATGAATTGACTAAACACTGCAGCTTTCAGCAGAATTGGTTGGTTCTACAAATAGTTGGGGAATTGGACATTTTGGTCTTCATTATAAAAGTGAAATGTACATGGGCAGGCTAATACATTGCCATCGCTACAGAGTGAGCCATTGTAATAAGAGCAAAGTGATCTTTAATACAAGATTTGTTTATTTTATCACTGCAAAGGAAGGAATTTGATATGTCAGACCTTGAATAGGAAATTACTGACACTGGCATTGACTTTCATGAGGTCTTATGTTCAGAGAGCATAATGATGTTTTTATTTCATGACAGGGCATGTGAGAGGGCCCTTACAGAGGGCTGCTATTCACTTTTTTTGCTGCTTTCTGATGTTTTATGTGATGGAGCCACATTTATTCTTGTATATATGAAATGCATTCACTGACTGACTTTGGTACATATAAAATGTATTACAAGCTGTAGGATTTAGGAACATACTTTTAGAAGGGCTGTAACGCACTGCGGTGTTCTTCCACATTGGTCTAGCCCTTCTCCAAATGAATGAATGATGATGATGATGACGATGATGTCCAGGTGCTGTTAATGGACAGCTTCCACTCCCCTGTCTTTCCCTCTTATTTTTTTATCATAAGAAAGCCAATGTAGTGTCGTGGTTTAGGGGGTTGGACTAGGGCCTGGGAGACCATGAAGGTCACTGGGTGATGTTGGGCCGGTCACTGTCTCTCAGCCTAACCTACCTCACAGAGTTGTTGTGAGGATAACATTGGGAGGGGGAGAACTATGTTTGTATGCCACCTTGAGCTCCCTGGAGGAAAGATGGGATAATAACATGTAATAACCTATATCTTTAAACCAGGCTTGGACTGGACAGCACTTCAGATGGATTACTCTGTAAAACAGGACATGTGGCCACCCCATTTATTGCTTCGCTAAAGCTGTGTGACTCTCCCACTTGTTTCATCCTAGCCATATTGATACCATTGTTGGAGAAGGCTTTTTTGTTTTTGAAATAAGACAGACTACCCTGAGCTAACAGTTTTGAGAACTGGGACATGCTACGAAGACAAGAACTTTCTGGCATGAATTTTCTAGGAAAATGCAGTACTCCCTCCCTTGAAGAAGAGGAAAAAATCCCAGAAGGAATGTTCCTTCAACCAAATGAGTCTTGTAAACAAAGTCTTTGAATAAAAGAGGCGAATTCCATCTGCCATTCTACCTCCCATGAAATAAAAAAAGAGAGATACATTTATCCAACTGAGCAGAAGTCTCTGATCTCTAACCATGAGGCCTAATTGATCACAGTGGAACATGGGGCTGAATTCTTTGATTCTGGAAACCGCTGACATAGATTTAAGTGCACGATGAGGGGCATGAAACCATGAATGATTTATTGGAGTGCTTCTAGATCATCTCTCAGAAGGTGAGTTCAGTGGCTTCACTTAAAAGATTAACCACCTAATCCTCGAACAGCAATTACAGCAAGAGCAACCTTATTAGGCAAAACACATTACATAATTTAGAGAGCTAACTCTATTGATAAATCTATTCAGCATAGCTGAACTCATGGCACCCAACCTACACAGGCGAGTAGTTAACCCTTTTCATCTTTTGATGATCACGAATCCCAATGCATGCCCAATGCATTAGTGAATTTCCATGTGATGTGATTTGCAAATCACATTTGCAAATGCAAGTTCTCCCTGTGTATATTTCACATCTACAATACCTTTTTTGTGTGTGCATGCAAAGTGCTTTCCCATCTATATCTCAGTAATACAGTGACCTTGACAGGTAGGCCATGAACATTCTAGATAAACCCAACAATGATAGGCTTTGTCTCTCTGGTCCCTACATCAAGGGAGAAATGAGGCATGTAAAAGTAGGAGATGGTGGGCATGCTGAGGCATGTTTTAGGCATAAGGGGCAGGCACTATTATTATTGAAATATGTTTCTATTCTGCCCTTCTTCCCAAGACTGGCAAACAACAAAGCAGCCAAATAATACCATTAAAAATGAAATCAAAACATTTAAAAACAAGAACATCTAAAAACATTTTAAAACAGTTACCTACCCTCAGAGCCAATAGTGCACAACAGGGGAGGCAAGGCTGTAACAAATAAACAGCAAAATTCTGTGGTCAGAAAAACCAAATTCTGCAACCTGTATACATTATGCAAATACATCATACAGAATCCTCCCAAAAGCTCCTTTCCCAGATGCCTTCCGTTAAGCATCGCTCATACACTTTCAAATTAGAGCTGTCACCACAATAAAGAAAAAAAAGTCAATTAATCAAATTAGTTTTAACTCATTAATCAATTAAAAGCAGAACCCTTGAGAGGGCAATGTAGGAGCCAAAGGACAGAGAGGATCTTTCCCTCCTTCTGTAGAGAGGGATATCTGCAGTTGAAGGCCTCCTTATCGTGGCTGCAGAAAGCTCTGCTCTCTCCTGTTAGTGCTGCAATGGCGTTAAGGAGAAGAAAGGGGTATGCTGAGGGTGGATCAAAGGATCCAAAGCTCCCTCTTTCCCTGAGTAATTAATTTACTGATTAATCAGTTAAAGATCACAGTCCTGTTTTCAATCTATCTTTAGTTAAGGACTATAACGTAAAAACAACAACACTCGAATAAAATAAAAGATTTTTAGGATTCCCAGGAGGAACATCAAGCCCAACCTGGCCCCATCTACCAGCCACAGAGATATCTGCTGCAGGGGGCTTTCTTAGCCTGTTCCTGCTAGAGGAAACACTTATTAGAAGTTTGCAACTAAGATACAGTGCCTGGATTTTCTTTTTTCCTCCTTCCTCCTGGTCCGTTTTCCTTTCCAGTTGTGTCTTTTAGGTTGTAAAAGAGGGCAGAGACTATCATTGCAAGCTACTCTGGGAGCCTTCTTCAGCTGAAGAGCAGATTAAAAAAACTCTTTACATAAAACAATAAAATGGAAGTGCCCTACTTTTGTCCCTGAAAAGCAGAGAAAGATAATAATGGGAAACCAGAAATGTAGCTAAAAGGGGGCTTGGCCCCTCTGTGTCCTTTCTATGTAAAACAAATCTCTGCTGTGTTAAAGTATTCCCTCGTGGCACGTCTCTTCTTCTGCGTAGCTTCAGTTCAGTAGCCTCAAATGATGACGTGTCCCTCTCTGCCTATGAGAGCTTTTGGCTGAGGCTTAGCAAGTTTTCTGGTAAGACAGATGTTCACCCTTTGGATATATAATAGGAAATCCATCTGATGTCTCATCAGTTCAAAACTGATGGTGTGATTCAACTTTAGAAGTCTTGCATCCTGTGCAAACTTCTGCATTGATTACTTTGAAAAGGGAATGAATGAAATTGGATTACAACCCCAAACCCCCAACAACCTGCATTTGTCATTACCTTTGATGAAAGTGAGAATGTCCCATTTTCTGAAATTTATTATTATTATTATCTACTAATACTACTACTAATTTTATTATTATTATTTGCTCACCCATCACCGATAGGTCTCAGAGTAGGCTACAACATCTAAAATACAATATTAAAAAGAATTAAAACACATTTCAATCACAAGAATAGGGTAGGTTCTGAAAACATACATCTCAGGAGCAGAAGGCCAAGGTAAAGAGGTATGTCTTTAACATTCACTGAAAACTATACAGTGAAGAGTCCAGATGCACCTCTGTAGGGAAGGAATTCCACAACTTAGGGGCTGCTACAGAGAAAGCTGTCTTCCGGGACACCATCCTCCCGACTTCTGAGGGTGGTGACCTACCAAGAACGCCCCCTCTGCTAATCTTAACACCCGAGAGGGTCTGTAGGGAAAATAAATATTTGGGGCCTAAGTCGTTTCGGGCTTTAAACACTAGCATGAGCACCCTAAATGGGGCCCAGAAATGAACTGGCAACCAATGAAGCTGTTTTAGAATAGGGGTTATATGGGTTCTAAAAGGAAACCCAGCCAGTAATCCGGCTGCTGCATTTTACACCAGCTGGAGTTTCCAAGTCTTCTTCAAGGGCAGCCCCACATAGACCACATTACAATAGTCCAGTCTGGAAGTTACCAGAGCGTGGAGTACTGTTGCCAAGTCATCTCTGCCCCAAAGACGCCATAGCTGGCGAACCAACCAGAGCTGGAAATAGGCACTCATAGCCACTTGAGCCTCCAGTGACAATGCTGGATCAAGAAGTACTCCCAAGCTACAAACCTGCTCTTTCCAGGGGAGTGTAACCCCATCCAGGCCATCTTCCCATCTCCTGGACATGAGAAGTTGGAACACATAATACGTCTGTCTTTTCAGGATTCATCTTCAGCTTGTTGTCTACATCCAGCCCATCACTGCCTTCAGACCCCTGTCTAGCCCCTCAGCTGCCTCTCCTGATTCAGATGGCACAGAGGAGTAGAACTGAATGTCACCTGCATACTGGTGACACTTCAGTCCAAAACTCCTGATGACCACTCCCAGCAGCTTCATATAGATGTGAAATAGCATGGGGGACAAGATGGAACTTTGTGGGACACCACAGGAAAGCTCCCATGGTATTAAACAGAAGCCTCCCTTGTAGGGTTGCCAGGCTCAGGGCCAGAGAATGATTCTGTATCTTTAAGAGAAGAGAAAACTCAGCCAAGTGCAGGTTTTCTTGCAACATTGTAATGGGAAAAACCACAAGGTGAAATTCTCCCTTCCCCCTTCACAACTTTTAAAGATACAGAAGACCTCTTGGTTGCCAGGCCAACCATTCTTAAAATGGTTCCATTTCTTAAAATGGTTCAAGAGATATACCCCCAAATGTCAGCCACCCCAATCTTCTGTTAGTACCGGCTGCTCTAATCCCTGCCCTTCCAGGTTTTTAGCCAATAAGTGAAGTTGGGGTTGTGATTGACAAGGGATTTGTTGACCTCCAGGCAATAGCTAAAACCTATTGCAAGTTCTAAAAACAGTTTCCTTTTCCTGCTTGTCTGCACATCAGGAATTCAATAAATTTATAGCTTTCGGCACCATCAAGAATACTTTTCTCTATGCAGGAGATCTGAATACATTGGGACTTGCTTCTGAGTAAACATGCATAGGATTGCACTAGACCAGAATATCACAGCAAGATCTTGGTAGGCATGCACAGTAAACAATTTCAGTTGTGATTATAATAAAAGTGAACACACAGGCTTTCTAAATTACTTGCAAAAATAGCATGTGTGTGTGTGTTATGTGCCTTCAAGTCGATTATGCCTTACGGCAACCCTCTAATAATATTTGTTATAAACCATCCTGTTCAGATCTTGTAAGTTCAAGTCTGTGGCTTCCTTTATGGAATCAATCCATCTCTTGTTTGGCTTTCCTCTTTTTCTACTCCCTTCTGTTTTTCCCAGCATTATTATCTTTTCTAATGAATCATGTCTTCTCATTATGTGTCCAAAGTATGATAACCTCAGTTTCATCATTTTAGCTTCCAGTGATAGTTCTGGTTTCATTGTTCTAACACCCAATTATTTGTCTTTTTCGCAGTCCATGGTATCCGCAAAGCTTTCCTCCAACGCCACATTTGAAATGAGTTGATTTTTCTCTTATCCACTTTTTTCACTGTCCAACTTTCACATCCATACATAGAGATCAGGAATACCATGGTCTGAATGATCCTGACTTTGGTGTTCAGTAATGCATTTTTGTATCTGAGGACCTTTTCTAGTTCTCTCATAGCTGCCCTTCCCAGTCTTAGCCTTCTTCTCATTTCTTGACTATTGTCTCCATGTTAGTTAATGAGGTATTGATAATCTTGTCAAGTTCAATGTCCTCATTGTCGAGTTTAAGTTTAATCTTTCAAATAATTTTTGAACATAAATTTTGAAAAGTGTACATGCTGCAGCTTATGATGCCATTACAATGTGTTATACTTTTCTAATTATAAAGAGTCAAACAAGTTTAAATTTCCCTGGGCTATTGAAGAGAGCAGTTTATTTGTCTTACCATAGGCTGTTTTAAAAACCTTCCCAATATGAAGCTTTAATCCTATAACCTTTCTGGGAGTAAAGCTGCAATGCTAATCCTATATACCTGGGAGTTAACCCCATTGAATTCAATAGGACTTACTTTTGAGTAGACTGGTTAGGATCGTGCTGTAAATCAATGCGACTTTTGAGTGAACATAGCAAAGGATTATGTTGTAAATCTTTCTCTCCCCCTCCAATCCTTTTTTTAAGCAATTAGGTAGGGCTTACGTAGGTGTCATTGGTTTTATTTAATAGGAAACAATACTGATTTTTTTAAAAAAGTTCTTCAATGACCAACTGGTTTTGACAAGAACTATTAAATGGGGTGTATGTATATTTATATCTCTAGCATGTGTGTATATGGAATCTTTCCAACAACCCTGTGAGGTCGGGTTGGAAACCAAGGCAGCTCACAACAAGAAATAAATCCATTAAAAATCCAATAACCATAAAACAAGAAAAAAGTTGCAAAATAGCTTAAAGTGTCATGATTCTAAATTTTGCATTGGGTGAGTGCAGTTCCTTATCATTTGAGGTTGTAGTCCTGTGCACGCTCCCCTGTTTGAGTAAGCCCCACTGAACACATTGGGACTTGTTTCTGAGTAAAGATGCATAGGATTGCACTATAAATATCTTTACAGGTTGAGTAAATAATAAACATCTTTCACATTCATGCTTACATAAATATTTCTTCATAGTATGTCTCAATATGTATCTGATTTCACACTATGGTTGTATATTATTATTTCCTCTACCCTTCTTCCTTGGGGTGATCATGGTCCCCCTCTGTTGTTTTCACCGAGTGGCAGATTAGGCTGAAAGATTGTGAGCAGCCCATGGTCACTAATTAAACTTTGTAGCTTATTTCCATTAAAAAAATAATTGAAATGATTTATATGCAAGCAAAGTTTATGAAGTAATGCAGATCCACACTATACATTTACATCCAACTCATATTTAAAGAGCATGACTTTCCCCAAAGAATTCCGGTAAGTGTAGTTTCCCCCTCACAGTTACAGTTCCAACTGCCCTTAATTAACTACAGTTCCCATGATTCTGTGGTGGGATTCATGTGCTTCAAATGTATGTTGAATGTGGTTTAAATGCATGGTGTGGGTCTGCCCTAGGTATGCTGTACATTCATTAGTGAATTGCTGCACTGGGCTCCTACTGGGAGCAAGGGTGGGATATAAATCAAATAATAAATAAATAAAAGAACAATTTTAAAGTATACTTTTTTAAAAAGGGGGAAGGGCTGTAACTCAGTGGTAGGGCATATGCTTTGCATGCAAAGGTCCAAAATTCAATCTCTGGAAAAGACTATTTCCTGGAATCCTGGAGAGCCAATTCTAGTCCATATCATTAGTACTGAGCTAGATAGTACCAAATGGCCTGAGTCAGTATTAGGCAAATTCCTTTGTTTCTAAATGAGGAAAGTGACCCAAGGGGCACAGTGACTGAAATTTATTTATGTATTTTATATATATACATTTATATACTCAGAGCTTGGAAGTAATTCGTTACAAGTAACGGATTACTTGTAATTCATTACTTTTTTGAGGAACAAGTGGGTAATTCCCTTACATTTTGATTGTAATAAAACTAGGAGTAATTTTATTACTTTTGTGGAGTAATTATAATGTTTCCAGCATTACTTTTGGGCATTACTTGGGTGGGGGGAAGCAGGGGAAGTCTTCTGCTCCTCTGATTTGTGGATGAAAATCATGTACCTCAAACTGGAGTTCTGTGCTCTTCCCTCCTGCTCTGTGGGTGGGTAGGTAGGAGGCGACGAGGGAGGAGGTGGACAGGAGAAAACAATTGTTTAAAAAAATGGATGGTGGTGGTGAAGAATGGAGTGGAGGGGAAAAGGAGCTGGAGGGCACGAACCTGGATAAAGGAGGAGAAGGACGCAGCAGCAGATTGGAGATAAAGAACTGTGGAGGTGAAAGATGACAATGTGTGCATGTGCGTGTGTGTGTGTTAGGGTTGCCAGTTCAGGGCCTGAGACTGATTCTGTTTCTTTAGGAGAAGAGAAAGTCAGCCAAGTGCAGGTGTTGCAACACAGTAATGGGAAAAACCACAAGGTGGAATTCTCCCTCCCCCGTACAACTTTTAAAGATACAGAAGACCTCTTGGTTGCCAGGCCCGGCCTCTAAAAGGTTGCCAACCCTGCTTTGATATGGATATCTTTGCAGAGCATCCCTAGTCAAGCCTTACCAACAGTACAATCCTAACCATATCTACTCAGAAGTAAGTCCTGTTGAGTTCTATGGGGCCTAGTCCCTCAGTATGTGTGTTTAGAATTGCAGTCTTTACTCCTGAGTGCTCCCATCTAACATCTCTGCAACATTAGGCTGCCTTCTTCCTACAATGGCCATCTGGTGACTGGCCTGGCCTGAGGACACTTAAACCCTTCTTGCCAGAAGCAAGTAGGCTAGATTAAATTTTCCCTACCCAAGCTCCCTATGCAGGTAAGAAGGAACGATCCCATCACTTCAGCTGGCCCTGGGAACATGCTCACTTAGCTACTATCCTATTTTCCAGTCAGAGAATGTTTTTGTTTGTTTGAGTGGTGTGTTCCAATTAACTGTGGTTGATGCTTAATGTATCATGCTTAATGACATCACTAGGGCCCGCCCCTGAAATCTCAGGGTTTGGGATGCTTCTGACCTGACATCCCTACTCTGGACAACTCTCCTGGACTCGCTCTACTGGATTTGACATGTCTCTTGCGGTCACACACAAGCTACTCGGTCATTTTCTGCACTTTAGGAGGGGGGCTATATGATTCCAGGGATAATTTTATCCATTGGCTCGGCTTTAGAGAAGCATGACCTTACCAGAGATCTCATCAGCACTGGCTGTACTTTAACATGCAGCCTAATAAACTGTAGGAAATTCACCAGTCTTTTCCATTTTCAGGACTATTTTAGTCTGATTGCTCTTACAAAGGGGCTGCCTGAAATGATCATCTGAAAATCACTTTACAAATTGCCTGCATCTGAAAAAAGGGTGGAGGAGAGAAGATTTTCCTAAGCTGAACTGGACGTGCCCCAACAAGCTGGTGCTTAGGAAGTGGCTCAGTTCATTTTCATGAGGTGCACAACATGCTTTTTGACTCTTTATTATTTAAAGCTCATATTTTCTTAACACACCCAGTAGGTTTTCTTCCTAGTCCTCTTTTTATGTTTTTGTTTCCCAGCTAAGTATACATGCACACCTTTCAGCTCTCAGAGTGCAGTGGCAAATTCAGAAGTGCAAAGTCCCTTCATGGTAGTCACACCATGTCCCCTGACATCCATATTGCTAGGATTTACTGTCTCTTCTGCAGCTATAGAAGTATAGAAGCAGAATTGAACTCTTGTGTGCATAGGCTCCCCACCCCTAAACTCTCTCTTTGAGGGTTAATATTGCCAGAAACCTTTTGATTTTAAGGCTTGGGATTTGGGAGACCAAGGTACTTTGCCATTTCACGTCTCACTAGGCAGCATGAAAGGGGAGGTGTGTGTTAGCTACTGAGAAGAGTCTTCTCAGTGATTGACTCACCTTCTTTTACTCTGACTGGCTCCAATCAGCATGAAAGGATAAGGAAACATGTTGTTAGACAAATGAGAAGATTCTTCTCAGTGGCTAACATGCTACCCTTCTATGCTGATTGGCTGATTCTGGACTGCTTTATTGCATTTTGACCATGGCTTCACCTAGGCTCTGCTTTTCAGATTCCCCTTGTTCCTAAATGGTGCTGTTGTGTTTTGGATCCCAGCCTGTAGACCTTGTTGCAGGGAATTGCCCTAACCAATGCTCAATATTGAGACTAATCCAATGCTCAAGACTGGAGGGGAGTTTTACAGTCCAGCCACTGGCTGCCTGATGTTTTGTATTTTGTTTCTGTATTGTTGTTATGTATAGTGGTTTTAACCACTGTTTTATATTGTTTTTATTTGTTTGATCATTGCTAGCTGCCCTGGGCTTCTTTTAGAGGAAGGGCAAGGGGGTGATGATAGTAACAACAACAATATTTTATTGGGTAAGATATTTCTATTTTGCTGGGTAAGATTTTTTAAAAAAATTATATTTGAACTTTGGTCGCATTAATAATATGTTCTCCCCCACCTATTTTTTGGGGACTATAGAGAAAAGCTTAAAACAAACTGACACTGTTGTCTTACAAAAAGAAACCGAACACCTTTTAAGACTGAGCATCATTATACTAATTGGGCTAACTAACTGCTTGATTTCCCTGCATGCCAGCTGTTTTCCTTGAGAGGTGACAGAGGGAGAGAGCAAGTACCTGTTCTGCCTATATTTAATTATACAGCCATGAGAGTGGCTGTATACTATAGTAAGCATGGATTTTTGCATTCCACAATGTTAAATCAAAAATACCACCATGCCATTCTGATGCTTCCCATAAGCTCATTTCAAAATAAAACCTTATAAAACTTACAGTCCTGAACTCAGAAACGCTTGCTTAACAACTCGAGCTGAGCAAGTTGGAGAGAAGCCTCAGAGGGCAAAACTATCTGGAGCAGTGGGAAAGGGGTCATTTGGCTGCTGCTCTGAACCTCACAGAAGAGCAGGTTAAAACTTGGTTTCAGGATTGCAGGATGAAACTTAAGCGACAGTTGCAAGGCCATCACCAAGGCCTCTGGTCTTCATCCACTCTTCTCTATTATAGCAGACCAAGATCCCATCCAGCCTGCTTGATGAGTTTGCCATGTGTTCTCCTTTTCTACATCCCCAAAGCGTTCTTCCTCTTATGCCAAATTTTGCCTTGCCATACTATCCTCCTGATTCCATGTATCAACTCCTCCAAAATCCATGTTCTCCACTCCTAACACCTGGTTTGTCTTTCCACTTTCTACCCCAATTATCAGGACATTCAACTGAAGACTGCGATGTTAGACTCTAGGCAACCTTCTCAAATTCCTAAATTGGGAGATGGGGAAGAGTGATAGGATCTTGTTTAAAAATACTTTGATTTTATTGCAGTAGATTTTATTTTATAGTAGTCAATGTAGAATAATATATAAAATGTGCTGGTTGAATAAATGGTGTAGAATTGACAGTGTGCTTAACAACCCTCTAAATTTTCATGGCGATACACAAAACAGCCAAAGAGAATCGAGAGTTCAAAGTGTAGAAAGAGAGGGGGGGAAACAGACCCCATTTGTACTTTTTTCTGTCACAGCTCATAATCTGTTGAAATTAATTAAAAATTAGCCATGTTCACAGAGTACCTGTAATCCTGTTACTGACCTTGCCCCATACTCTGACCTTCATCTTCTGCAGTTTAAAAGTTAAAAAAATGCCTGGCTGATTTTTAATTAATTTAAGAAATTTTGCATTGAATTCAATGATAATGTCGGGCATGCTTAGTAAGGACCAACTGTCAGTGTTCCAAAAGCCAGGCTCTCAGCTGCTTGTCTTGGCTAATCCGGGGGCCACACCCACACCAGACTTTGATTTCACTTGAGATAGTCATAGCTTCCCCAAAGAATCCTGGGAAGTGTAGTTTGTGAAGGGTGCTGAGAGGAGACTCCTATTCCCCTGACAGAGTTCCAGTGGCCAGAGTGATTTAACAGGCAGCCGCTCTGATTGTATCTTTGTGAGGGGAATAGAGCATCTCCAAGCAACTCTCAGCACCCTTCACTAGCTACACTTCCCAGGATTCTTTGGGAGAAGCCATGTCTAAAGTGAAATAAAGGTCTGGTGTGGATGTGGCCAGGGACAGTTTTGGTTTAAATTTGGGTGAGAGACTATATGTGCCTGCTGTAGAATAAAAAGGTGGGGGGGAAACGCTAAAAAAAAATGATACTGTTCATAATGTTTTCATTCGAAAGGAAAGGGGCCTCCCCTCTGCCCAGTGCCCACCCACCCAATCTCCTCTCCTCCCCCTCCCCCTTCCTGCCCTCCTCCTCCCCTCCCTGCCCCTCCCCTCCCTGCCCCTCCCCCAGGTCAGTCTCACCTATCCTCAGCATCATTGTACAGGATTAAATCCCACAGTCTAATCCACTTCCTGTGTAGCTTGGAAGAATTTGATAAATTAAGCCAGAACTATCACTAGAAGCTAAAATGATGATAACTGAGGTTATCATACTTTGCACATAACAAGAAGACATGATTTGCTTAAAAAGACAATAATGCTTGGAAAAACAGAAGGAAGTAGAAAAAGAGGAAGGCCAAACAAGAGATGGATTCATTCCATAAAGGAAGCCACAGACCTGAACTTACAAGATCTGAACAGGGTGGTGGTTCATGACAGATGCTCTTGGAGGTCGCTGATACATAGGGTTGCCATAAGTCATAATCAATTTGAAGGCATATAACAACGACAAATTGCCCTGGGATCTCATGGTGAAGGGCAGGTAAGAATCTAATAAATGGGGAACCTGTGACCAGTAATGGCTGGTGCTCACTGGACTTGGTGGGGCTCCTCAGAAGTCATGGAGGTATGGTCAAGGAGGTCATGGGGGCATGACCACAAGGGCATGGCACCCCTTCAGAACCAAGGTAAGACACTTAGGTGCTAAGTATTAATAAAACTGCAGTGTTTAAGTGTCCACTGTTTCTTTGCAAAAGAGGAGGACAGGGAGAGAGCCAGAATGGGTAGACAAGCAACTGTGTGACCTTGAGCCAATCACTGTGTCTCAGCCTAACCTACCTCATGTGATTGTTAGGCGGGTGACATGAAGAAAAGGAAGCACGTGAATGCCACCTTGAGCTCTTTGGAAGAAAGGCAAAATGGATATACTGATAAATAAGGAATAATAAAAATAAAAATCTATCTCCAGCCCACCTGTCCCTGATTTTGATTTGGAGGAGATGTGTTTGTGTGTGTATGGCCAGGTTTGGAATCAGAAAAAAATCCCAACCTAAAATGAAAGAAGAAATAACCTGAGATGCAACAAGGATATTCAAGCCTACAAACATTAGACTTTACATGTAGATCATTGGCAAATCCAGTGAATGGCTGTCTTCTGGGACAGGCTTGATTGGGTGGGCAGGGGAGGTGCAATCCATCTTCCTGAACTATATGTAGGCTCTACATACTCTCATCTGAACCATCCTCTTTCCTATCCTACTTTTTGTAGTAGTACTTTGAGTTTGCCCGACTGTTTTATAGTCTTGTTATCCTCACAACAACCCTCTAAAGAAGATTATACAACCCTCTAAAGTAGATTATACTGCAATTTTAACAAACAACAACAACAGTACTATCAGCTTCAAGACTAATAAATTTATTATGACATAAGCTGTTTTGGGCTAGAGTCCACTTCATCAGATGCATCATTCTTGGTAATTCATGAAAGCTTATGCAATAATACATTTGCCAGCTTTTAAAATGCTACTGAACTGTTGTTTTGTTTCTGCTGTAAGCCATGGCTGGTTGGCTGTCCCTTTGTTTGAAAGTGTATCGGAGTACCTGGTGTCTCTAGGTAGGGAAAGGCTCCTGCCTAAAACCCTGGAGAACTGCTGCCAGTCAGTGTTGACAGTACAGAGCTAGATGGACCAGTGATCTGACTTGGTATAGGGCAGCCCCCTATGCTCCTAGGTGCAGAGAAAATATTTGTAAGATGGGAACAGTAACATGAAATACACAGTTGTTTTTCTTTTAGAAATGTAATGTGTAGAACAAAGCTCCCCCTAGGATGCATTTTGTCCCTTCATACTATTATTTTTCCTCAGGTTGTCGCTGGTCTCTAGGCTTGTTTATTTGTTTGTTATACATTTATCTGATGAAGGTGGTAGTACTTCTTGTGCCAAATCAGTGCTTGTGATGCGACTAATCTATCAATGCAATGCCGTGAAGCATAACGTTAATGGTGACAACTGCAGTCAGATTCTTTGGTGTAAATGTTTAAGAATTGGGCACAAAATGTCTGATAATTTGATTTTGTACTATAGACAGAAGATTAGCCACGTATGTTTTACACGACACAGCTTTTGGGTATTTGTTCAATATTAAGGTGAAAATGTTCACCTTAAAACTGGTGTAAGCTTATGGTGGATTGCTCTGTTTTATTTACTGTCATCCGTGTAAAAACACCATTTACAGAGTTTTGTAAGCAATAAAGATAGGTCCCTGCCCCCAAGGAGCTTCAAATGCAAATGTGGAAAGCGGGGAAGACAACGGGAAGGAGAGACAAGGATAGTAAAGGGTAATTGTGAGCAAATGCAGTTATATGTATCTAGACCTCATTACAGTTGGGATGAGGATTAAGGGAATGGATTGTTTTGTGCATACTTTCTACTGCTCTTAGGGTTCCATCCTGTACTCGCTTTGCCTAGGGCAGCCTTTCCCAACTAGTGGGCCACCAGATGTTGTTGGACCACAACTCCCATCAGCCTCAGCCAGCATTGCCAATGGTCAGGAAAGATGGGAATTGTGGTCCAACAACATCTGGTGGCCCACTAGTTGGGAAAGGCTGGGCTAGGGGGATGCCTGGGAATTACTGTTTCACTCAGTGGGACTTACTTCTGAGTAGAAATGCATTAGATAGTGTTGTGACAGAATGAATCACAGGCAAACATTCAGAATAAAGGACAAAAGCAACAAAATAGCTTTATAGACTTGGGAAGGAAAAACAACTCAGTTTTTGGATCCTTACCTAATGGTTGACCCAATTAATTTGAGATATGGAAGCCTATTTGAATGCGAAAGGGATGTGTCTGTGCAATACACAACTTGGTAAGACTTCTCCAGTCTGAGAACAAAGGCTCCATGTAATGTAAAGACAAGCATGTTAGCAACCCGATAATACATAACAGAACAAATTAAATGCATTTGACAGTAATTGCCTACAGAAAAGACTGAAGATAAGCGACAAAAACACACAAACAAAACAACAAGACTAAGCGCATAATTGCCATATGCCAATGTTATATTAGGAAACAATGCCAAGCATGTTTAGAATCACAACCTTCACTAAAAAAGAGACATATTTCAGAAACGTGCCCTGGCTTTTGAAGAAGAGATAGTGTGTTGTTGTGCGAGTGTGACTGATCATTCCCATTCATGATGGATACTAAGTGAGGAAGGAAATGTTAAAACTGAAAACCCATTCTTTTTTCATTTTTCAGTCTACTTAGAAGTAAATGATGCTAATAAAACAAGTCATAGTTGGCTAACAAAGTAATTTCTCCCCATATAAATCTTGACTTAGAAAAGATTTGTATCACATCGTGCTCATTCATCTCCACATTTCCTATGAGTGACAAAATGTTGTGATCTAGATATTTTCCCCCTGGTTGTGAAACTCTTATAAAGTGTAAAATGACATTGGTAATAGATTTATTAATGTAGTACTGCTGTATAAATTACAAGTTACAGCTGGTCTCTGAAAAAGTTCCGTTTCTTTCATGGGTTGTTGTGGAAGACTGTGATGCATAAAGAAAACTGAGTGCTGGGATTGCTGTGTTATGTCAAAGGAGATACTGAAAAGATTCCTGGAAATAATTACATAAGAAGAAGAGCCATGCTGGATCACACTATAGGCATACAATATCCAGTCCAGCATTCTTTTCTTACGGTGACCAACCAGATGCCTATAGGAAGCAGGACATCAGAGCAAAGCATTTTACTTGTGATCAGCAGCACATGGTATTCAGATAGGAAAAGGTAGATACAGGTCAAGAAAAAGTAGGAGACTAGTGTAGCTTCAGGCTGTGTGTCTTCATGATGGATTTTGAAACCTTTTGTTTGTGAGTATGCTCAAATCATCTAGACATACTCAGTGACAGCTGCTGAAGTTCATTGACAGAATGAGTGTACATAAGTAAGTTGATGGTGAACTGGTGGAACATTTTTGTCTCAACTTTCTCATCCATCAGTCTCTCAGCATGGGAGATTTGGGGAAATTGAAAATCCACATGGTCAGAAAAAGGAAGACAGCAGGAATGAGATGGACATTAAGCTCAAGGTTGCAGAAAAATCTAGTAGTGTGGAAAGAAACTGTCAAGATTTTTCTTACTCTTCAAATTAAAATGATACAACACCAAAGATCCTGATGGAATTTGTAATATTTTTTGTCTGTCCTCTTTCCTAGTTTAGGGGATTCGAATTTCAAATGAACGGGAAGACCTCCTGGAATTGTGCTGTTTAAAAATAACAAATTTTACCAGGATGTTTTGGAATGTGCAATTCTCAGACCAGGACAGATGTATAGGTAAAGGACAACTGCCCTCAGTATGTCTGATCGTTTCTGGATTTACATCTCTGTTGTCTATGTGGATTAGGGATGGAAAGATCTATCAATTTCATTTCTCTCAGTTCCTCATTTTTCCAATCTGAAATTCATTCTTCACATGTCTGTAGCCATTTGCACATTTTTTAAAATAAAAAATCTTCATGAAAATTCTCCAGTATTTTAGTGTGAATTTATTATAATAAACACATTTTAATGCAGTTTTGACTAAGGCACACATTTTAGCAAGCAATTTCTCCTAATACATTGCATGTTTGTATGCTGTTTTCACTCATATATTCATTTTTATGCATGCTTTCCCCTACTATATATGCATTTTGGTAAGCTTTGTTTGGCGAACTACATGGCAAAATTTGAATAACTGCAATTTTGGAGGATACGTGTGTTGTGGTTCTCATATTGTTTCAGAATGTGCAAATTTGATAAATTTGGCTTGAAATGCGAACTGAATCGAAATTCTCATCTACCCCTAATATGGGTGGTAGCAAATTCTGTCATATTCTTTGTTTTCCATCAGATTAGTAGGAACAGGGGTGCAAAAGCTGACTCATACTGACTGCAAAATACATCATGGACACAAACTCCAGAATGACACCTCCCCGTATTCACTTGTAACACTCTAGAAGTGGAAAGGCAGCACTTTCATCTGAATTGAGAAGGAGATGGCTTATTGAGTAGAGGAAATTGCCATGCTGATCCTGTCATGTTGACTAGGCCACATCCATTTCCTCTTCACAAAGCTGTGAGACAGTTATGATTTGACTCCAGAGTTCAGTTCTGGATAAATTTCATTCTGCTGCCAGGTCATTTGCTAAGCTATAATAAAGTGATCCCGATGGCCTGTAGGATATTATGAGGAAGCAATCTGGGCTTAGGGAGACGGAACAATCCTGCAGTAAGGACGCTTGGAACTGAAACACCTGAAGCGTCATTCAGCAGGTTAGACTGAGAGACTATTTACAAATGATCCCCTAAATCCGTGGCTGCCACAGTTTTTATCACCTCTTGCTAAATTTGAAACATGCATCATCTGGTTAAGTTTGCCATGTAACTGTAAATGCCATGTGCTTAACTTAACATGTTGCAGCTGCTACAGACTCTGAAAGTATTCTGAAGATTATGAACCATACAGCTTTTATTTGGGTTCCTATTGAACAGTCTGCATTTGTTTTATAAAGGGCTTCATTTGGATTTCTTTAACTTATTTGGCTTGTCACATTTATATCCTATTCTTCCTCCACAGTATTCACACTGGCATAAAAGATGTTTAGCTTATTTTATTCTCCCAGCAATAGTAGTTAAGGCTGAGACTTACCTGATGTTACCCAGTGAGCATCAAAGCTGAGAAATGATTTGAACTTGCATTTTCCTACATCTCAGTTCAAACACTCTCAGCTACTACATCACACTATTCTTTAACTTTCTTTTACATGGTTTAATTGAGCCCAGTTGTATATTTCTCAAGTTGTTTATATGATAAAATAAGAAACAATGGTTAGTTTTTATGGACGTCCTTGCTTTTTTTGCAGTGTTTTAACAAACACTGGTTATGTTAGGGTTTTTTTTGGTGGTGGTTGTTTTAGGAAATACTTGTGATGCTAACTGATGCCATTAAACGCCTGAAATAATTCCTTGAGAGGCTGGACGATTGTAATGAAATGGCCAAAAAAACTGAAAAATGGTTTAACAATCCAAATTCTAATAGCTTTTGTAAAAGGTAGACACAATATTTATGGGGGGGGGGAGACAGCAATTTGCTTTAAAAAGGCTTAGCATACACTTACACAGAATCCAAGAATTCAAATTCAAGCCATGTTGGGGCTTTTATGTTTGAAATCTATCCATTAGTATAGGTTGAAGGGTCATAAAACATTTTGTGAAATCAGGCACTGATGTATCACTTTTGAAGGGTGTTAATTTGGTTCTTTAGCAATGATTTGTTTAGTAGAACATACTAATTGCTTGGTGGCTAGAATGAAACCATTTTGTGCTTTAGAAGAAGAAGGAAAAAAAAACTGGAATAGCTCAAAATAAATTCCTGGATGCAAGCTAGGCAATTGTTCTGTTTATATCAGTTTGATTTGCAAAAGTAAAACATGATTATTCCAAATCTAAACAACAATGTGGTAAATTCTTCTCAAATCTTTTGGGGCTTCTTGCTCCCAGACAACCCATAACGAAAACTCATGAGAAATGGACTCTAAAACCACACAATGACCTGCAGCTTGGAGAAAAAGTTTAGGAAAACATAAATGCAGCCACGCAACCAAAGGGTTTCTTTGGATAACAGCCTTAATCTCAGATTAAAGGACATTAGGGTTAAATACTCAGCCATAGTCTAAGGGATTGCACTGTTCTGATCCACATGCTACACTGTCTTCTCTCTTGCAACACATAGAGATGATCACCTTAAAAAAATAGAAGCATTTTAAAGTAATAGTCATCAATATATTTTGATGACTGATTCCGCTCCTCCAAGCCATGTGTGAACATGGAGACTTTTTTTTTAAAGGCTCTAGGTACTGCTCATGGTTGTAATGGAAATGGTGACAATGAGGATCCTATCTAACTTGTTCCTGCTTTGCATGCAGAAGGTCCCAAATTCAAATCCTGACATTTCCAGTTAAAAAGTGATCAAGTAGTAGTTATTATTTACTTATTTGATTTACTTGTAGGCAGGGCCGGTTCTAAAGGGTGGCCAGATTGGGCACTGAGGGGCCCTCCACTCCCCTTCTGCGATCCGTGCCCCCATGCCCCCCATTTACCTGTCAGCTGGCTTTTTAGCATTGCCCTTAATGAAGATGGTGGCCGCAGCTTCCCTAAGGTACTGAAGCCACTGCCACCATCTTAGTTGATGGCAGAGATGTGCGTGCTTTGCTTTAGGGAAACTGTGGCTGCCATCTTCATTAAGGGCAATGGTAAAGACTAGACAGGTAGGGGGGCCGTGGGAGGGTGCAAGGGAGCGCGTGCACACCCACCCACCCACACACCGGGGGGCCAGGGCAAGCTGATGCCTAAGGGCTCCTGCATGCCTGGAGCTGGCCCTGCTTGTAGGTGATATGAAAGACCTCTGTCTGAGACCCCAGAAAGCATTGGTGGACATAATGGACCTGGGGACCCCAAATATCTTTTACTTTTAAGTTTTTGTTGTTTTATCACTTGTTGTTTGCTGACCTGGGCTCCTTTGGGGAGGAAGGTCAGGATATACATTTAATAAATAATAATAATATGGCACCTTTGGGTGCCACTGTACCCTTAGACACCTCCCTTGGTGCCTGATGAGGCCACCCACTCTTCCCAATGTCTTAGAATTATATTAAAACGATTAATAAGTTCATTTTAATGAACTCAGAAGAATGATAAGTAAGGTCCCATGGGAAGTGACCCTAATGAGAGAAGGAGTCCAAGATGGGTGGGAGTTTCTAAAAAAAGAAATTCTAAAGACACAATGGCAAACAATTCCAACAATGAAAAAAGGGGGAAGACAGCAGAAGAAACTAATGCAGCTTCACAAGAAAGCTTAGAGATTACCTGAAAACAACAACAACAAAAGGACACATACAGGAAGTGGAAGGAAGGTTAGGCCAGAAAGGAAGAGTACAGACAGGTAGCACGGAATTGCAGGGATGGCATCAGGAAGGCTAAAACTAAGAATGAGCTGAGGTTAGCAAGAGATGCTAAAAGCAACAAAAAAGATTTCTTCAGGTGCATCCATAGTAAACATCAGAGAAAAATGGTGGTACAGCTATTCAGTGAGGATGGCAAAATGATAACACATGACAAAGAAAAGGCAGAAGTGTTCATTTCCTACTTTGGCTCAGTCTTCTCCCAAAAGATGGTCTATGACCCTTCTGACAAACATGAAGTTGAAGGGGCAGGATTGCAGCTTGAGGCTAATAAACACATGGTTAAGGAATACCTAATCACTTCAGATCAGAGTTCAGATCTGCAGGGCCTGATGAACTGCATCCTAGAGTATTGAAGGAACTGGCTGAAGAACTCTCTGAACCATTGTCTATTATCTTTGCAAAATCATGGAGGATGGGTGAAGTGCCAGATGACTGGAGGAGGGCTAACGTTGCCCTTTCCTCAAAAAGGGCAAAAAAGAGGAACCTGGGAAGCCAACATGGTTTTATCAAGAACAAATCCTCCCAGACTAATCTTATCTCATTTTTTCATCAGGTAACCTCCCTGGTAGACTGTGGGAATGCTGTGGACATAATATATCTTGATTTCAGCAAAGTGTTTACAAAGTGCCCCATGATATTCTGATTAGCAAACTAGCTAAATATGGGCTGCATGGAACAACTATCAGGTGGATCCACAGTTGGCTACAGAATCATACTCAAAGAGTGCTTATCAATGGTTTGTTCTCAGACTGGGGGGAGGTAACAAGAAGCGTACTGCAGGGCTCGGTCCTGGACCCAGTGCTCTTCAACATTTTTATTAATGACTTGGATGAGGAGGCGCAGGGAATGCTTATCAAATTTTCAGATGATACAAAATTGGGAGAGATAGCTAATACCCTGAAGGACAGAAACAAAATTCAAAGGGATCTTGATAGGCTGGATCACTGGGCTGAAAACAACAGAATGAAATTTAACAGGGATAAGTGCAAAGTTCTACACCTAGAAGAAAGAAACCAAATGCACAGTTATAAGATGGAGGATATCTGGTCCAGCAATGCCACATGTGAGAAGGATCTTGGGATTGTTGTTGACCACAAGCTGAATATGAGACAACATGATGATGCGCCTGTAAAAAAGGTAAATGCTATTTTAGGGTGCATCAATAGAAGTATAGTTTCCAAATCTTGTGAAGTCCTAGTTCTCTATTCGGCACTGGTTAGGCCTCATCTTGAGTACTGCATCCAGTTCTCGACACTAAACTTTAAGAAGGATGCAGACAAACTGGAAGAGGTTCACAGGAGGGCAAGAAGGATGATCGGGGGACTAGAAAGAAAGCCCTATGAGCAGAGACTGAAAGAATTGGGAATGTTTAGCCTTGAGAAGAGAAGACTGAGGGGAGATATGACAGCACTTGAAAGGTTGCCACACAGAGGAGGGTAAGGATCTCTTCTCAGTCATCCCAGAGTACAGAAAACTGAATAATGGGCTCAACTTACAGGAAGCCAGATTTCTACTGAATATCAGGAGAAGCTTCCTAACTGTTAGAGCAGTACGATTATAGGACCAATTATCTAAGGAAGTGGTGAGTTCTCCAACACTGGAGGCATTCAGGAGGCAGCTGGACAGCCACCTGTTGGGTATGCTTTAATTTGGATTCCTGCACTCCGATGGCTTTATAGGCCCCTTTCAACTCTACTACTCTATGATTCTATGATTACCTTGGGTGGCCGGGTGCTTTCCTCTATCCACCAACAACTTTGCTTTCCTTCCCCCAGAATGCTTCTGGACCCCTACTCAATATAGCCAACAATGATCTGGATGAACCAATTGCCTGACCTGACATAAGGCAGCATCCAGAAATTAAAATTCAGGGGACAAATTAGAATTCAAAGTATGGGTTTTATGAAAGAACCATGACAAGTATAATTGAATTCATCCCTTCACCCCTATTCATGTTGTGGTGTACATGGGAGGGGATCTCCACAGTAACCATTAAAATCCTTTAACTTACACTTGTCCTTGTGTATGTTGTGTCAAGTACATTGCAACATACACAGCCGCTAGCTGGAGTGGAAGCCTATGCATGCCCACCATAG
Organism: Rhineura floridana; assembly: GCF_030035675.1. Classification (NCBI taxonomy): domain Eukaryota; kingdom Metazoa; phylum Chordata; class Lepidosauria; order Squamata; family Rhineuridae; genus Rhineura; species Rhineura floridana. Next base: position 266,148,337 of record NC_084480.1, on the reverse strand, counting down.
AGCAATGCAGTCATCTTGGCCTGGCATGATGTGTGCATTCCAGTGCACCCATCTAGCCCAAGGAGCAGTAGTTCAGCTAGAGATGGACCTCAGGTCTAATGTTTGGGGGCTGACAGTCCAGGCCTTACACAAAAACACCACCCACAGAGCCACAGATGATGGAGCAGTGGCAAACAGGCTTGGTGTCAGAACCTGGGCTTATGTGGAAATCCCTTATCTTTTCCATATGAGCACACATGCAAAGGAACTGGAGGAGGGCTAAGTCTGCTTTCTAGCTCCCATACCTGACATAGCTTTGTAACTATTAGGAAGCTAATGTTAGGGAAAAGTTTGAAAGCTCTGGATAATTATATTTCAGACTGTGTTAGCAGCACTGCTGAATACTATTACTGACCCTGTTTTAAAATGTGCTACCAGGTCTCAGTGATACATGCTCTGCAAAATTTCAGGGGGGTACATGGATTACTTTACTATATATTTTTACATGCTATCTAGAGGGTACAATCTTTCCTGGCCGTTTTAAATTCCTGAGAGGTTTGCCTGCTGGAAAAAATGTGAAGACTTGCAACATGCCAGCCTTAGAAAAGGCATAAAGATGGAAGGCACCACGTTTTCACCTTTCGATGGAGAACTGGGATGCTTTTGGTAGGCCAGGCAGGATTTTTAAGCAGACTGACTGTGAGGAAGAAGTGAGGAGATGGGGGGCCCCATCCTTACCTAACCACAAAATCCACATTTTCCATATTTGGTTGGTGGCCTCGAGATCCATATATGTCCTGTTTGTGGGCGGATTATTGTGAAAACCTGATTATCAAGCATCCATACGTGTGGGCTTTTTTTGGTCTAAATTGATTTAGCATTGGCGACTCCCCTAAGTCCACCCCTTTTCAGTGATTGGTTCATAACGGTCATTTGCTTTTCTCACGCTTTTTCAGAAAGGGCAGAAACGCATATCTTTTTTAAAAATTCCCACACGTACAGGTTTGCAGATGTGGTGTTGGGTGGGAAGCAGACAGGGGGCTTAGCACATGAAGGAGGAACGCCCATGGACTGCCTGTTGCAGGAAAGTCCATGACAATGTGTCCAAGCGCACAGACATTAATGTGATTGATTATTGATATAGGAAAGCATATCAGTTTTTCAGTAGTATTTCTAATGCAGATTTGTGAATGCGAAAATCTGTACTAGCTTGCAACATCATATGGATGACGGTGAATTAATAAGGACACAAAGCAATAACACTGCGGATTATACAGTCATATGGATGGTCCCTGGAAAGGCTTTGCAGATGTCATGTTTGCAGATCTCCAGACTTGTATTTCCCTTCATAATGAAAAGGAGAGAAGTGAGTGAGGGTGTGTGTGCTTAGCTCCTCCCAAGCCAAACCTGCTTATTATCTGGTGCAAATATCTCCCACGTGGGTTTACAGCCCCCCCCCCCCCAATCTGGGCTTTGAAATTGGAAGTGAGTGTGGCTGAGGAAATAAAACACCTTGGGAGAGGCATATGTAGAATATTAGAGTGGTTGTGGCAGAGATTAAGCCCCCTTCCCTCTGGACTCTACCACTCTTCCTTTGCATATGCCCCTCTGCCTCTCATTTATTCAGTCAATTAATGAATTATGGGTAATATCCAGTGTTAGTAATACTCTGAGTAGACCCTCTGATATCACCCATTGTCAATTTCATCATCACCCTATATTACATCATGCTACTCAGACAAATGCTGTCTCCCAAAATGGCCCACCTTAGTAAAAAATTAAATATGGTGAGGGTGGCAGGCACTACAGATAAATGAAAATGGAAGTCAAGCCTTGCCTTTAGGCTTACAAACTCAAAAGATGAGATATACAAGGGAAAGGGAGTGGAGGGAAATGGAAGAGGAGGGTGATCCAGTTGACAATGCCAGAACAAAGTGGTGAATTGTAACCTGACCTTTATATCCAGTTGGGGTCAGGCTAATCACACTATCTTGGCAAACACAAGGCTAGGACCATGGGTTAGTTAGTTAATTTATTTACTTACTATATTGACAGGCCACTTTCTAGCCACAACAGCTTCTACTGTCATGCATAAGGGACTAGAGGTTAGAGAGTTGGACTGGGACCTGGGAGACCAGAGTTTGAATCTCCACTCAGCCATGAAGCTTACTGGTGACCTTGGGCCAGTAACTGCCTCTCAGCCTAACCTACCTGACAGGGTTGTTGTGGGGATTAAATGAGGTACAGGGAACCATATAGGCCATCTTGAGCTCTTTGGAGAAAAAGTGGGATATAAATCAAATAAATAAATACTGTTAAATTTGGATTTACACTATTAAAGTGGATTAAAGCACTTTGGGGCTCTCGTGCAACAAATCCATTTAAAAGAAGAAATTTTTGTGGTAAGAAAAGTGATGGGAAAATCATACAACCTCCAGGCAAATGAATCAGGATGAATGCTCAATAAACAGTGAATGTTGTATACCTTAAGTGCAAGCTTTGTTCAAAAAAGTCAGGATGAGTGCTCAAGAAACAGGTCATCTGGAATAGGAACGGGGGCAAAATTAAATTCACATTTAAAGGCAAACCTACCAAATGAACTCATTCCAAAACAATGCACTGACCAAAATGCAGCTATCCTTCAAAATACAATTTCTCTGAATTTTGCAATGCAGTTCTCCAGCCAAGGAATGTGAGCAAAAACGCATATATGAGGGTAAACTGTGTATAAAAGTGCATGTATTAGGGAAAATGGCAAAATAATAAAACAACATGAAACAAAAATGCATAATATTAGGGGAAATTGCTTTGCAAAAATTTTTGTATTAGGCAAAACAGCACACAAAAATGTGTATATTAGGAGAAATTTGTACTAAAATGCTGATGAGAACAAAATTGTGTTGAAATGTGGAGAACTGAATTTAAAACTGGGAAAATGAGAGAAACCAAACTGACAGATTCGTCCATCCCTATCTAGAAGTGACCCAAGGCAGTTTATAATTAAAAATAAATGGAAAACAATTCACAATTACAATTCATGCCTAACAACAAATCGAAAAACCATGTCTATACAAACAGGAGTGACAAAAGTACAATCAAAACAGAATGTCTGAATAAGGAACAGAGCAAAACCAAACCAAACCAAAAATAACTTCCTTATATTAGGTACGTTTTTACTCCTCTGAACCGCAAAGGGAGTTCCAGAACATAGGCCATCACAGAGAAACCCTCCTATTTAACCGAATTTGTACTGTTTAGTTGAATGTCACTGTTGTGGTTATTTGTTGTGAGCTGCCTTGGACTATTTTTTCCCCAGGAAAGGCAAAATAGAACATGTAAAAATTTATTTATTTATTTATTTTTGCAGGGAAAAATTATTATCTTGAGTGTTGCAGGATAGCCTTTGCCAAATAAAATGGCTGAAAATTTAACAGGCAATTTTCTGCAGTGATCTTATTAAAAGATTTTGTGTGGGGGTGGTTTAAAAATATGGTCTTGTGTCTTTGGTGCCAAACTTTCAAGCAGTATCAGCTGTCTCTTTACATAAAAAAAGCAGAATATGTTGCTTTAATGTTCAGAACTGCATTAGTCTTATCACCAGAATAAGATGACTATAAAAGGACACCAGCAGCTTAGCTAGTATGGGGTGATTCTGATGTAATATTTCACAAGGTTTTTGCATGCATTTTTTTGCATGGAAACAACAGAGGTGCAGATGGGAAATTTTATGTGTATTAATTCAGTGATCTAAACATGTAGTAAGCCAACCTTGCTGCATTTGGGGACTTCCTGAATTTTTATCCTTAAAGTCCTGTCCGGAAGACTCCATTGGTTATGCCAGTGTGGATCTGTTTATACCATTAGCAGAAACAAGTGGAAAAGCTTTTCCTGGATGTATCAGTTCAGGAAGAGAAAAATCAACTCGTTTGAAATGTGGTGCTGGAGGAGAGCTTTGCAGATACCATGGACCGCGAAAAAGATGAATAATTGGGTGTTAGAACAAATTAAACCAGAACTGTCACTAGAAGCTAAAATGATGAAACTGAGGTTATCATACTTTGGACACATCATCAGAAGACATGATTCACTAGAAAAGACCATAATGCTGGGAAAAAGAGAAGGGAGTAGAAAAAGAGGAAGGCCAAACAAGAGATGGATTGATTCCATAAAGGAAGCCACAGACCTGAACTTACAAGATCTGAGCAGGGTGGTTCATAACAGATGCTCTTGGAGGTCGCTGATTCATAGGGTTGCCATAAGTCGTAATCGACTTGAAGACACATAACAACAACAACAATCACTTCAGGTTGCACGGTAGTCTGAACCATTGTTTTAGACATTATAGCTTTCTATTTCCACTGAATATTTTCTTTTCACATGGGTGTACTTAAACATTCCCTCCCTTCAGTTTTAAGTGGCACAGTCTGGGTGAAGGTTTACTTCTTGAGTCTACTGATTGCATGGAATGGTCCATAATAATCAAGCCCTGTAAGTATATACTTTAGAAAAGGCCTTCCTGTAATTTCATTTCAAACTTCTGTATTGAATCTGGGTAGATGTTTATTTAAGTACTTTTAAGAAGTATTTGTTTTTCTCTGCAGAAGAACTCTTCTGCCAGTCTGATGAAATAATTTGGGATGCAATCGATCTCAATGTAAGTCAGTGGGAGTGTGGTCATTGACTTCAAATGGATGTGGGCTGCAAGCAGAGTTACCTCAATGTCTACTGTAGATCAGCCCCAAATACATAGCTCAGTAAACTAAAGCCAGCTGTTTGATGAATTGAAACAACTGATGCACTGCATGTACTTGTGTTAGTGATTTGTTTCCAATGGCATACATGCAGATAAGAACATAAGATGAGCCTACTGAATCAGGCCAATGGCCCATCTAGTCCAGAATCCTGTTCTCACAGTGGCCAACCAGTTGCATATGGGAAACCCGCAAGCAGGACCCCAGTGCAAAGAGCACTCTCCTCTCCTGCAGTTTCCAGCAACAGGTATTGGGAAGCATATTGCCTCTGTATCATGTGAGCATCCAAACCTGTTACCTAGTTTTAGTTTGGAAATGCACAAAAGAAAATTGGGATCTCTGGAGAGAAATACTGAATATGCAGGTGATCATCCTATTGCTTCATTTTTACCTTATATAATACCTTGATCCAAGATAAACAATAAATTGAATGTTGTGACAGACCTCTTTCTAGCCAATGCTTTTTTTAAAATTTAGCAGTGGTTAGCTTCTCCCTTTAGCTTGTTGTATTTAAATATATTCCATCAAGAATAACTTCTTTAACACATAAAAATAAAGCTCAATAAATTCTAAGAAGCATCCATTGATAAGTCTTTACATAATTTGGTATGATATTTTAGAGAGGCTTGCATTCAGGATATTGCATGTGCCATGTAAGTCATCACATTTATTTAAATTTTATATCTAAAATTCCTTCTTTTAGGAAACTGCTCTTACAGGGCAGCTCTCAATAATATTAAAATTAAGCAAATATATAATTACAATATATAAAACATCTTAGTTAAAGCTAAAGAACACACAACCACAATAAAATTAATAAATAACAGTAGCCCACAATAACATTAAAGTAGCACTCAGCCCAGCAAAACCAAAACATTACAAACATAATCAAAGATAAAATAGCAGCCCAATTAAAATCCTTGAAATTATGGACAAACAGTTTTCAAGACCTGCATAAAGGCCTGCATACATATTTATTTTGTTTCGTGTGCTTACAGTGGTAACTGTCATGACCCAGAGACAGAGTTACCAGCTAAGGGGCCAGACCAGGTGTCTGACTCTGATGCTAGTGGCGACCAGGGGGACACGAAATCCAAGGCTGGCTGGTAGGCAGGAGCTCCCTGGACCAGATCCCACACCTTAGAGCCAGAGATGGGATCCTCATGAATGCCTTTCCCTAGGCCTGAAGAACCAACTGCCTCCCAACCTACCACACTTGTCCAACAGTGCAGAAAGTGGGAGCACAGGAATGCCTGTCTACAGGCCAGAGAGCTGGCCCTTTAAGGTCTGCCGTTTTCACAAAGCAGGTGGCATCTAGGAGAGGTGGACTGGAGGCCCAAAAGGCCTCAGTCCACCTCTGGCCCTTTGTAGAAGCAACTTGCTCACTCAGAGTTCTTCATGGCCTAACTTGCCCTGTGGACGCCTTCACTAGACTAGAACAGGACAGTAACCAGTTGCCAATCAGCATTTATTTCCATGGCTATATGCAAATTAAGCATGTGTACTTGTCACAAGCAATTTCACACACAGGAGTGATATCCATGAAGAGAACTTCATAAGATTTGAAAAAATGTGTGGGAGCAAAGTTTCATGCCCAAGAAATCAAACATACTAGATTTAACTACCAAGAGTTCCACTATCCTTTCGGTCAACCAGTTATTGTCCTGCCTGAACCCACCGAAGTCAGACACGAACATGGAGGTGTGCTTTTCTTTAGTAGATTTAATAGAAAGTTTCAGTTCAGAGCGCTTCATGAATCAGCTTATGGGTTACACAGAATTCAGCATCTTTACTAGGAGTAACTAGACACAACTATAGTGTGCTAAAATGTCGCAGCAACTATTCATGTCCTCTCACCATGCTTAGGTAAGGATGGGCGGGCACCTTACTTGTGTGAACTGAGCATCACTGTTGAGAATGAGCACACACACAAGTGCTCCTCCTCAGAGGAGCCATGGGGGCACACTGAATTTGCTAGCGCAACCGCCTCCATGTATGAGACGAGGTTGGCTGCTCTGCCTCAGCAAGATGCTCTCCATCAGAGGGAGGGGGCTGTACTGTGACGGTGGTGAAGCGGGCATTGGAAGGGGATGAACATTGGACAGAGAGGCAACTGCCTGACTGGGTTGAGCCTCCTCGCGGGCTTCTGGAGCTACAGGGTGGAGCTGTCATCGTTCATGGTGTGAGAGCTTTCAGAATCCAGAGCACCTGTAGGCCCGTCACTGGAACTGTCATCCCATTCAAAGTCCTCCTCCACATTCTTGCTGCTCCACCCCCTTTCTGCGGGGCTCACGACAGTTATCATCAGATTTATTATCTTTGTGACACTGTTGTCAGATAGGTCACCTAGTGAAAATGAGAAAGGGAAGAGCACTTTAAAAGATCTATGGCTACCCAGAAGGGAGATTGCTAAATGATATGCACATGAGTTTATGATGACTGCAGGACACTTGAGGAAATGAGGAAAATGTGGGCACCACTGTTTTTGAGACATTGAAATATGGCATCTAGGGAAATGGAAGCTTTCTGCGGCACCCAATGATAAAATGGCAGTTGCTGATCCTCTGACAGTCCTGGATCCAGCTTTCTCACCAGTAGCAATCACTTCTAAACATAATATGCCACAGCTTATTTGAAACCCATATAAGATTTATACCCTGACTTTTCAAATGGCTTAATTTTCAGCTGAAAGTGCTTTAGCTCCCCATGTGTATAAAGGTGGGCAAAATACTCCTCAAACAACTACACAATTTCTAAAATATTTCATCTGTATTGTTACAAAAAAGAAAAGAGAGAGAAAAATGGGAGGAGGGGAAGAAAAAGAAGAGGGTTTAGGAAAATAGATGTGGGTGAGCGATCGTAACATATCTTTTAAGAATAAACTGTGCTTTATTTCTCTCTGCAGTATGCCATATTGCTGATTAACCACTGCTTTCATAAACTACAAGTGGGCCATTTAAACTGTTTCACCGCTGGTTAATGTACTGTATTGTGATCATTCTTCCCCCCCCCCCCAATAGTACCTAGCTAGTGTTTTGTTTTTATTACAAATTCACCTACCCTTGTCTGCCGAGGAGAAAAGAAATTACACGACAGAGCCCCACAGCACATAAAACAGCAGAGATCCCTAAATAAGAGACCAGCCTGAAAGAGAAACCTCTGCCTGCCTGCCTGCCTGCCTGCACAGTAATGAAATGCATGACTACAGGAGATAATAATAATTGCAGCAATAGCTCGTTACAGCTCCCAGATGATTTGGTGCTGTCAGGAGTGCACTGTCCTCTTGACATCCCAGGAGGTGAGAAGCATCACTGACTGCAGGCCCTGATTGGTGCAGTGAAATATTGCTGGCAAAAATTAAAAGGTCTTGGTGTCAAAATAATTCATGATATGCATATCTTCCATTCTGATGAAATGGCTGATATCCGGATTAGCAAGATAATAAAACTGATCAGGCTACAGTTAAACAATTTAAGTTGGAGGGCTGTTCATTTTGTAGGTGTCACTTGTCAGATCAAGGGGTCAAAGCAGAATGAAAGGCTCTCCCCAGTAACCTTCTGATGATTTGGAACTGGAATGTTCTTCATGATTTGTCCAAAGTTTTCATCACAGCACTGCCGAAGAGCATTACTGCAGCAGGCTGCATTCTGACATTCAAATCCCAGGAATGACAGGTTATTAGGAGAAGAGAACCGGCTGTACATACATTAAGCCCCATATCTTTGACCTGTAATTTGAACTGATAGTGATATTGTAATTGAGTGAGTAAAAAGGGGGGGATTCTTCATTAAAACACAGGAAGATGAAGAAAACGTTTATTTTCTGGAGATTTATAGGTTCATAAAATAAGCCTTTTGATGATGATTTATTTTACAATTTTTGAAATGCTGAACTATGTGCTTAGTATTTATTTGGTCGAACAGCTATTTAAAATAACACCATCTCCCATCTATTGCCAGCTTGTTCTCCAGAACCCACGTTTGCACAGATGGAAAGATATTTGTGTAATATTGGAGTTCATGTAGTAGAATAGCTCAAAGATTATTCTAATAAAGTGTACCTATGGAAAAATATTGTGCCCACTTAATGGTCATGGCTCAGAGGATTCCTTGTGCCCTATCTCAGCAGATTTCTGGGCTTTTAAGTCATGATTACAAGGAATGGGGAGAGAGGGAAATGAGTTCAGTGATGAGTGGAAGGGTGGCACATCTGAGAATTTTAGGAGACTCATTTCTTATTGTTAGGTCAAATAATTACTGAGTATCCAGTGGTGGCTGGTGCCCATTGGGACTAGTGGGGCAGAAGGCAGGGAGCCCAACAGTAGGTGGAGCCAATGTCAGGCAGACTCAAGTGTCTCTAATTTTGTTCCCAGCTTTCTCCCTGCTGAGTTCTGCAAGGATAATACTAAGATTTACTAATAAGCAAAGAACCTTGTGGTTTAAGAACGTACCTATAGCCCACAGCTATTTCTATCAAACTTTAAAAAGCAGGGAAATTGGGCAGCTATAGTGAATGCACCAGGGCTGGAGGGCTGGAGTGGGCAGGGGAGGAGGAAGAAGGAAGAGGGGAGGGGAGGACGAAGATAGAGGGGAAGGAGGGAAAAAAGCAGGTCTGATCATTTGCATGCTTATTGAGTTCAATGGGATTTCCTCCTATGCAATCATGGTTAGGAAATCATAGTTATATATAGTTATGCAATCATAGGAAAAACTGACCATGGGGGAGGAGGAGGGGAAGGAAAGTACCGTATTGGAGGGGGCAAAGGACGGGGGAGCGGAGGGCAGGTTTGATCATTTGCAGGCTTATAGAGTTCAATGGTATTTACTTCCGTGCAATCATGCTTAAGATAGGTAAAACTGACCATGGGGAGGAGGAAGGGGAGGGGGAGGGGGAGGAGGAGGAGGGGGAGGGGGAAGGGGAAGGAGGGGATTGGAAGGGGTTGGGGATGGGGAGGGAGGGGCAAAGGAAGGGGAAGGGAAGAGGCAAGAGGGGCAATAGGAGGGAGGAGAAGGGAGGGTGGGTTTGATTGTTTGCATACTTTTTGAGTTGAATGGGATTTATTTCTGTGCAATCATGTTTGAAAATGGAAATGGACTGCCTTCAAGTCAATCCTGACTTATGTTGACCCTATGAATAGGGTTTTCATGGTAAACGGTATTCAGAGGTGGTTTTACCATTGCCTTCCTCTGAGGCTGAGAGGCAGTGACTGGCCCAAGGTCACCCAGTGAGCTTCATGGCTGTGTGGGGATTCAAACCCTGGTCTCCCAGGTTGTAGTCCAGCACTGACCTGAGGAAGGGGCAGGGAAGGGAGGGAGAGGAGACTGGGTGGGTGGGTGGGTACTGGGCAGAAGGGAAGCCCCTTTCCTTTATTTATTTATTTATTATTTGATTTATATCCCACCCTTCCTCCCAGCAGGAGCCCAGGGCGGCAAACAGAAACGATAAAAACACTTTAAAACATCATAAAAAGACCTTAAAATACATTAAAACAAAACAACATTAAAAACATTTTTAAAAAAGCTTTAAAAAAATCTTTTTTTAAAAAAAGGGTTAAAACATTATTAAAGAAAACATATTAAAATCAATTCTAACACAGACGCAGACTGGGATAGGTCTCAATTTAAAAGGCTTGTTAAAAGAGGAAAAGTCTTCAAAAGGCGCCATAAAGATAGCAGAGAGCAAAAGGAAAACATTGTGAACAGTATCATTGCTTTTCAGCGTGTCTCCCACCTTTTTATTCTACAGCAGACACATGTAGCCTCCCACCCAAATTTAAACCAAAGCTTTCCCTAGCCACATCCACACCAGGCCTTTATTTCATTTTGGACAGTCATGGCTTCTCTTAAAGAATCCTGGGAAGTGTAGTTAGTGAAGGGTGCTGAGAGTTGCTAGGAGATGCCCTGTTCCCCTCACAGACCTTCAGTCAGAGTGGCTGACTGTTAAACCCATCTGGCCACTGAAGCTCTGTCAGTGGAACAGCAGTCTCCTCTCAGCACCCTTCACAAACTACACTTCCCAGGATTCTTTGAGGGAAGCTATGACTGTCTTAAGTGAAATCAAGTCTAGTGTGGGTGTGGCCCCCTGATTAGCCAAACTCAGCAGCTGTGAGGCTTTTAGAACACTGACAGTTGGTTCTTACTGAGGATGCCCCAAGGTATCATAGGCTTCCAGCCAAAATTTCTTAAATTAATTAAAAATCAACCAGGCATTTTTTTAAACTTTTAAACTGCAGAAGATGAAAGTCAGAGTAAGGGGCAAGGTCAGTATTAGGCTTACATGCACTCTGTGAACATGGCTGATTTTTAATGAATTTCAACAGATTATGAGAACTCTCAGAGAAAAAAGTCCAAAAGGGCTCTGAGGGTTTTTTCTCTCTTTTTAGAATTTGCACTCTCGATTCTCTCTGACTGTTTTGTGTATCGCCATGAAAATTGAGAGGGTTGTTAAGCAAGCGTTTCTGAGTTCAGAACTATAAGTTTTGTAAGGTTTTGTTTTGAAATGAGCTTATGGGAAGCATCAGAATGGCATGCAGGGGGTATTTTCAATTTAACATTGCGGAATGTGAAAAATCCACGCTGGCTATAGTATACAGCCACTCTTGTGGCTGTATAATTAAAGAGGAGGAAGTTGTGCCACTCCATTGTTTTGCTGTAAATTAGAAGGCAGGTAGATGGAGGCTGGTTAAGACCAGACTTGAAGTTGTTGGGGCACTGCGCCATTGGCACCAGTGGACCAGCCTCCACTGTCAGTATGAGCTTCAGTTTTTGTTTTGGGGACGACACTTGGGCAAGATACCCTCAGAGGTCCCCTCTCCCTAAGTAGCAACACCTCACAGGAACATAGAAAGCTACCTTATAGTGAGCCAGACCATTAGTCCACCTGATTCAGTTTTATCTATGCTGCCTGGCAGTGGCTCTCCAGTGTTTCAGGCAGGATTTCTCCTGGTCCTACCTAGAGACACCAGGGATTGAACCTGGGACCTTCTGCATGCAAGGCAGATGCTCTGTCCCTGAGCTATGGCCCTTCCCCAAGCAACCTCCTCATTGCCATTGTTGTTGGCCAGTGCTCTTGCCTCTGGGCCCAATCCATACCACTGCCCAGTGGGAGATGGCAAAGTAAGTGTTGGCTGTTGCTTCTTCCTCTTGCTCTAGTCCAGGGGATGGGAAAGGTGTGTCCCTCCAGGTGTTGCTGAACTACAATGCCCATAATCTCTGGCCGTTGGCCATGCTTGCTGAGGCTGATGGGATTTGGAGTCCACTAGCATCTGGAGGGCATAAGGTCCCCCAACTTTACTCTAGTCACTGCTTAGTGCTTACTTGTTTGGAGAGGGCAGGTAAGAGACAGAAACATCAAGGAGGGGATGAGTTAGGGTGCCTGGGGGTACTTGTTGGAGTATGTGCCCTGGCAAATACCTGATGATGCCAACCACTGAAGTTTTCCCTGTCATTATTCTACTACCCCCTTTGTAGCATCTGAACACCCCTTGAAGCCCTTTTTACCAGGTTACAATTCTTCTGTACCTTACAGGATAATTATTTTTGTGTGTGTAGCGACCAACCTGGCATTATACGAGGTACTGTAAATTGTTCCTAGAGATTTCAACCCACAGAATAATTCTTATGGATATTCTAGTTAGGAACACAGGAAACTGCTTTATACTGAGTCAGACCACTGGGACATTTAGCTCAGCACTGTTCACACTGGGTGGCAGTGGCTCTCCAGGATTTCAGACAGGGGTCTCTCCTAGGCCCCCCTATGGAGTTGCCGGGGTTGAGCATAGGACCTTCTTCATGCAGAGCAGAGATTCTACTGCTGACATAGGGTTCTTCCCCACTTCTGGGATTCTGACACCTCACCCCTATGTGTTGAAAGAATATATGAAGGGGTAATGAGACAACACAAGTTAACCCCATCCCCCACCATAGACATTTGCAATGACCACATCCCTGCCACCTACACATTCAGACGGTGTGTGAAAAAACTGTACATGTGTTGGTGTATGTGTGTAGAGGACTTCCAAATGAGGAGAAAACCCTCACTTGATATGGCTCTTCCCTTGCATGCAGAAGCTCTATGTGCATACATTGCTAAATGTTAGGGATGGAAGGATCTGTCAATTTTGGTTCTCTAGTTTCTCATTTTCCCCATTTTAAAGTTAGTTTTCCACATTTCTGCAGCAATCTGTGATTTTAAAAAAACAAACATGAAAATTCTTTAGCATTTTTGAGCACATTTTTCCTATTAAGCAGTATGCAGTTTTGACTAATGTACAAAGCAATTTCTCCTTATAATGCATTTTTGTATGTTATTTTCACTAATATATTCATTTTATGCACATTTTCCCCAATATATGCATTTTTAAAAACTTCATTGCAAAATTTGCATTACGTTTTGGTTCTCATATTGTTTGAAATGCCCAATTTGATAGATTCAGCTTAGTGTTGCAAACACTCAGATGGCAGTGGAAGTGCAAATACTGGGTGTGTTAACAGTGCAGATGTGGTTAGCCTGCATGACCGCCTGGCCCCCTAACAATTCTTTCAATATATGGGGAGACTATATGAGCTCCCCTAATATTATGCTAGTGATGGATGAAAAGTGATTCTAATGTAAACACTTTGTTGCCCTTTATGCCTGTTAGGGGTGAAAAAGTTGTACCTCTCACTCATCTGGCAATGGCTGACCAAAACCCATGAGATAATCCTACTTTAGAAAAAGAAATTGGATACAAAAGATACCTCAGTTCAACACTTTTCAGTCTAAGAGTATAACACTTCCCTTAAGTACTTTCAAGGAAACCTGAACACTCTTGTGTGCTAGTAACTTTTATTCTCAAGCCAAATATCATTCTTGGAGCTCCCCCCCCTTCCAAAGAGATATCCCAAAGAATAGAGACCCTGAAAAATAGAAACAGTGGGAGTGTATGTGAGGTCATTGAGGCTATTCTGGAGTAAAGGCACTGACTTGCAATAAGACCTAAGCATGCTTACTTATTAAATCCCATTGAATTCAATGGAACCTACTCCCAGGTAAGTGCACCTAGGATTGCAGCTGGACAGAGCAATCTTATGTGGTTCAACCACAGTCAGAGGTCTGCATTATCCATGGCCCCTTAGCCACCCTTGCCAGAAGCTTAGGGTTGGTTCCTAAATAAATGTACACAGTACTCAGCAGTGTGTGTTTGAATGGAATTGAACGTTAAATTAGAATGATCTTGAGACAGTACGATGTGTTTGGTTGAATTTAGCAAAATATGTTTAGGTTTAAATTGGTTCTGCTAAATTGGCTTATATCATGGAATAAGCAAAAACATTGGTTCCTTTCTGAGATCAGCAATACCTTTGCTTGCTTTGTGATTTAAGGAACTGTATGAATTAACCAAAGCCTCCTCCCAGTTCATAGAATCAGCAACTCCTTTCCTTGATTGCATAAATGCATAAGATTTTCAAGGAACATAGTCTCGGCCATTAAAGTTCGTGTGCTTATTCTTAGCTCTATTCATTTTAGCATATGCTAATATTATATGAGGAGGAATATTCCCTGATTTCCCAATTAATACTTAGGTTATAATCTGAAATTATTCCTCTTTCCTGGATGAAAATCTATAAGAAAATTTGCTCCCTGAATATCCAGTCATTAACACTGTCACCTTCAGTCTGATAATAAAGGCAAAAGATAAAAAGCCTTCATTTTATCATTTGGCAATTCTAAATTATGTAAAAAGAAAATAGTTTTTACATATTTTAAACATAAAACTTTAACTGTGTTCAAAGAAATAGACCAGCCATGAAATAATACTTATAGAACAAAGTAAATAATTAAAACAAACAAATGTCTGATGACAACAATTCTTTAAATATGTCATGGAAAATCCACCATAGACTTTTGGAGACCAGGTCATGCAAGAAACATTTATTGAAGATCAAGTTAATTAGAAAACATGCATGCATGGAGAAGCCTCCAAATGACAGCAATGTGAAGCTGCTGCGTAGAGGGTTCTGACATCATAAGGTCTCTACCAGTGTTTTATAGCTTCTATCAGTTAGCCTTTGCAAGCTTAATTTCATTTCATCTTTTATCTGAACAGTGGAAAATTACTATTACCAGTGCACAACATGTTTTGTCTCTTTCTGCAGGAAGTTTGTGGTTACTGCATAAAGGGCAGACTGCTGTAGCTAGCTCGGAACATCTTGTGGTATATCCTCCCCCACCCCTCCACCTTGTCACATACAGGTCAGGGGAAGATATAGGTCTGTGAAAATTGTTCCTCCACAAATATTAGCCATGATTATCCAAAGACTTACTTAGAAAGCAAACAGAGTAAACAAATAACATTCCTTTTTGAAGCACTTATTAATGATACCTTTAGTACATCAATGATCCCTGATCCAAATCACCAGACAGTTTCTTATTATGATTTGAATACATAACCCACACAACAACATATTTGTGATCTTCATAAAATTATTTTAATCCCAGCTGTCTGCTTTGTTTGTCTTTGCAACTCCTTCCAGGGGTGGCCACTCCGTGGCTCTCCAGATGCTGCTGAACTACAGCTCCCATCAGTCTCAGTCAACACAGCTCATGGTCAGGGATGATGGGAGCTGTAGTCCAGCAGCATCTGGAGAGCCACGGAGTGGCCACCCCTGGTCTATGCTGCATATTATTTATTATATTTGAGTCACTTTTCTGTTTGCAGAGCTCAGAGAAATTGCAATCAAAAGTCTGATAACATCCTACCTAAAAGATCTGTAGAGTCACTTCTGCCTCAGACAAATTAAGATATAGTAGAAATTGCAGCACCCAGTCTCCCGTTTTACCCAACTGGATTTGATTAAAGACAGCTTCAAAAGTATCACCTTCTTACATGGAAAGCTCTTTTGACTAGGAAATAGCATTACAAACCATATGTATGTCACATAGTGAATGACAACGATCATGTCAACAGGATTAGCCCAAGTCTTTTTGCTGCCTAAGGCAAAGGGCAAAGTGATGTCCCCCCCCTTCTATATACAGAGTGTAATCTAGCTGGCAGTTGCTTCAACTCTAGTGATGGGACATCCTCCTCCATTGCTCCTGAGGACAGCAGGCTTTTCAGGGGGAATTGGAGGGCTGCTTCCACCCCTTCCACCTCTTATCTGCCATCTGAGGAAGCTATCGCACTCTGCCTAAAGGTAGGGCTGGCTATGTGGGATACTTTGCTCCATATACATGTGGTGAAATTGATATGGTCACAATAGTCACATGTGGTGGTTTGTATACAGTCTGCACAGTATTCCTTACATAAATGTATTTTCAATGCAGGAAATTGGTCTGTTTGAAGTTTCCTTGTTCAGATTTAAATTTATGGCATGCTTGGAAAACAGTATGCTGTGGTATGCTTAGAAGTGGATGGTGCTTATTCTAAGTTTCTGAGCCTGCAGTTTCCTCTCGTGGAAAAAGAGATCCTGAGGCCCACGTCTGTGTGGAAACACTACCATCTGGTCTGAAAGCTCTTCTATCAAATCCTTGAGGTGTTGTGGAAAACATAGTTTGCACCTGCTCTGGGTTACTTTCATGTTTTCTAATTTCATACGTTCCAGGAGTAAGCCCTGCACTGAAAACAGATGGTGAGCTCTAGCACATATTAAGCCTTTTCTGTATCCACCCTTAAAATGTCGGATCTGAAACGCTACTTCAGAAAATGCTTTTAATCCAGGCACTCCTTCATGCAACTACCTTTTGATGCTTCAGTAACTACCACGTCTTCAAGCAACTTCAGATTTTCCCATGCCTTACTATACTAATACTGAATCTCCCAAGAATATAAACACTATTGGAGATGTCCCAAGCCCAGACTTAGGATTCTGACCAAAGCTCTACTCCATGGGTGGGGAATAAATATTGTCCTCCAGGGCTCTATCAGGCCATTGGAACTTTCTTCAGGCCACAACCCCTCTGCTAGGCCACGCCCCTCACTGGCCCTGCTTTGCATTCTGGCTGGAATGTGTCCTTAAACTGTGGTAATGCCTTGCCTGGACAGAGGATAGGGGTCTGTGAATGCGTGTAGAAACTAGCGTACTGTACAAAGGTGAAATTGACATTTGTTGTTTTGCCCACTTTTGCCTCTAGCCCTGTCTACCACAGGCATGTGGCCCTCAAAATGTTGCCCTAAGGGAATGCGGCCCTTGGACTGAAAAAGGTTGCCTAACGCCTAGTCCTGCTCTTTGCCCATTGGTTTATGGTATGTTTTGTTTACTTGCAATTGGATAGACCAAGATTCCACGAAAACATGGTTTTTCACCCACACTATTACTGGCAGAAACAACAACCCAGCAACAGTCATCTACACACCTTTTCAGAGGGTGTCACTCATGTGCTATGGGGAACATTGTTCTCCGTAGGGATCCTGCCAGCATTGGCAGGATGAGGCAGCAGGAATCCATGTGATATATTTCTTTAGATTAGAGGGTGATATAATAAACAAAGTTGAGCATGATGCTTACATAGTCTCACAAGGTTAATTCTCATCTTAGTGGGAAATACAAACAATGGAGTTTGCTGATAACTCCAAAATTAAAACGTTCCCTCATATCTTCTTCCTACAAGAGAACAGGGTGCGATAACAAGGGCCTGCTTAGCAGACACAACCCTGTAGCCAGCCTTTCTTGTTAAGTGGGGCAGCCACATTTCTAGGAGGGTCATTTGGAGAGGAAAGACACATAGCACCAGCTGCACACACTGCTGGAGAGGCTGTGAGGGTCAGGCCAGGGGAAGGGAAAGCCAGCGGCCATCCCTGTCACTCCTCTTCCAACCAGAGAGTGTGTTAACTTACATGAATGAAATTTAATCTGTGGAACTGTCTAACCATTTTTGAGAGATCTCTAGGAATATCAGACTTGAAAGCTTGACTTTGCCTATAGCTACAGTCCCCTTTCACCTATGGTCTGTCCCTGTCTTGATTCTTCATGAACTGAACTACTTTGGTAAAGACAATGAGCTCCTGAGCTTGGCTTTGATGCTGCATTAGGTATCTTAGTTTTAGGTTCCACCTGAAAAACAAACTAAAACAAAGTTTAGGGAAGGGCAGAGAGAAAATAAATACTATAGATTGTGTTTGTTAACACTTCCTTGAGTGTCCCTCCTTCTAGTCTTGTTCCTGGTCTTTAGATTTTCCTTCCTGTTAGACAATCGGGGAAAACTTTTTAACTGGCTGCTATATAAAGGACGAAATAAGCAATTGAAAACTAATTGTGGAAAGAAATTGGAATATTTTTTAATGGTTGCTGGGTTGATTTTTCTGTGCAGAAATCCTGAAAAGCCCTCATGCTGAGATGCACATATTGTGAAAAATCAGACATTGGGCCTGAGCTACAGCTTAGATGTCGAGCCAGCTAGCTAGATAACTGTTGCATACACGGCAATATTTCTATTCCTCTAGGCCTGTTTTCATCCTTTACCTAATAATAATTGAGAAAAAGAAGAAAAAAGTAGCCATTATGATTGTGAGTATAGTGAGTGGGGTAAATGAGTAAAGGGTAGCCATTTTTTCAGATTACTTTACCTCTTTATTTCACCCAATAGCAACAAGCACCCAATCCTGCTCTACTCATTATAATAACTCTTAGTACTTACTGCAGGCAAACAAACATGCTTCTTTATTGCTGGTTGGGTAGACAGCACAACTGAAACTGAAAAGCAGAACAAAGGAAAGTCCAAGGGGTGGAGTCTAGCTTGTAATACAAAGTTTTAATATTTAACTCTTCAAGGGTCATGTTCCTATATAGACTGGTTTTTTTCAGGATCACTGAAGCATTTATAGGGTGATTGTGATCATGAAAAATCCACCCTCACTTAGGAAAAGTCTTGAGTGAGCAGACTTCTGGGGGCTCTTCCAGATGAGGCTTTTGTTGTGCACTTGCCCTGCCTTATGCACTGAATTTTTCAGAGGGTCTTATTCTTAAATTGCTCCTGTTTTTAAAACAAGCTATCCTCCATGGCGCAGAGTGGTAAGCAGCAGTAACGCAGATGAAGCTCTGCTCACAGCTGGAGTTTGATTCCAACGGAAGGAGGAAGTCGAATCTCTGGTAAAAGGGGTCGAGGTCCACTCAGCCTTCCATCTATCCGTGGTCGGTAAAATGAGTACCCGGCATATGCTGGGGGATAAAGAAAGGCCAGGGATGGAACTGGCAATCCCACCCCATATGTATATATGGTCTGCCTAGTAAACGTCGCAAGACACCACCCTAAGAGTCAGAAACGACTCGCACTACAAGTGCGGGGACACCTTTACCTTTTTTATCAGTTTTAAATGGAGGCTGTCATTGTCTGTCATGTCACAAATTAAAAAGAAGACAATTTCCCCAAAAATTTGGGGAGAGGGGAGCACAGCTTTAGGGGGAACAGTGCCTCCACCTCCCCCAGCTTCAGGCCTGCAGACAACTGCCCTCTCTCCTGAGTTCACTTTGGCTCATGCTAATCCTTCCCATGGCAGGACCACTATGAGGCCAGCGGACGGAATTCACAGGCCAGCATCAGCTTAATTATGTAGTTCTTGTTTGCTAACAATGTTGCGATTGCTTTAATCCCTCCTCATTGCTTCCCTGCACTGTAAGGAACAAAAGATTATCATAGAAAGAGGAACCGATCTTTTAAAAGTTCAGTAATTTTATGTATGAGACGAAAATATACTTTTAAAGCAGACATAAATCCCAATGTATCTTATCCATCATTCAAGGAGAATTGTAACTGAAGGAATAGCATTTATGTTTTAGAAACTGGCAACACATTCAGCTTCGTTTCTTCATATACCGTGTGAGGATAAGAATCAGTCAACACTAAAAATAGTAAATGCTGATAATATTAAAAATGAATACATTTGATATGTTCTTTAAATATTTTCAGTTCAATATATCTGATAAGGCCATATCTTACTTTGCTTGCTAGGCATAACTGCTTATGTGATAATCACACTCATGATACATGCATGCCATTTTTTGCACACATATGCTAATTTACATTAATATACAGTTTGACGAATTTCATGTCTTGAAGTTATTTAATTCTGGGACTGAAGTTGCAAATTTTATTTGATGCCTATTTGATGTCTATGCTTTCTCCCATTTCATTTTTTCATTAGGATATAAAAATAGTCATGGGAATGTGATGTATTTCATTATGTTTTTAGAGCAAGGGGGGTAAATCTAAACTGGGAGAGCATCACTAATTTTCAAACAGAGTAATTTATTCCGCAGTATTTAAATGCTGCAATTTTCACACTCAGGCACATGCTGCCACATCTATCTTTCCCTGGGACTAGTCTCTGTCTTGCTCTTTCCTTTTCATCTATGAGGGTTTTTTTTCATTTTTTTCATAAATTCGACAGATGGCCTCTTGATGAATCCCTGATAATACTGTCATGTAAAGCAGCTAAGGCTGGAAATCATCTTGCAACAATTTTCCACTGCAGAGAGAAAATTGAACAGAGATAAACATCGCTAAGACCCTAACAACAGTAACCAAAACCCACTTCTTATAAATAAAGAGGACAGGCTTTCTTTGTAGTGCTCAGGCTCAACCACCAGTATCCTTGTAACATCCCTTGATTTTTTAAAAAATACTATGTTTAGTGCATCCTTTAAACCCTAGGGCTTGTTAAGTGTTTTGTTGCTTTCATATTCAGAACATTTTCCAGGCTCTTAATATGTTCTTCCTCCACAGACCCCCTCCTCATAGGTCTTTATAATTGTGGATCAGGTGAAGTTTGCTTCCCTTCATTTCAAGGTCATGCACCACTAGGACCATTTTCCTGACTCAGAGGGCACGTAATTTCACAGCCGTGTAGTCCTCATTAATCCACCCTGAGTGGGTGCTCAGGAAGTTCCAGATCACAGATTTGTTTTTGTCTTGTTCTCTGACTCAGTGCTTCACAAAAGGATTAGATTAACCCCCTCTTGATTGTATTTATATCTTGCTGCATCAGGGTAGAAATAAAGTGATTTCTCCTCTTTCTGCCGACCTCCTTCCCTGCTTCTGGGACTAACAGATGGCAAAGAAGAGTCAGTTAAAGTGAGCCTTACAGCAGCTACAAAGAACTGTAGTCTATTTGGTCACATGGTGGTTATTGGAGCTTTAATGCTTGATCGCTCCCCACTCCCAGCCCTTTGAGCCTACTGCCATCCAGTCCAAATCAAGGCAGGGCACACCTATCCATCCACAGGGCAAATAGTGCAAGAATGCTCTCACAGATGAGCTCAGCTACACTCTGCAGAAGAAAGCCACAGTGATGTCACGAATAGTTCTGGTGGGCTGGCACATTGCCAATCTTAACCCCTTCCTTATCATGGGCATGATGTGTTGTTGCTGTTTAAGTGTATTTATATAAGACTCTTCATTTAAAAAAATCACAGTGTAGTTTACAAATTTAAAACAGTAAAACCAATGCATCAATAAAATTACAAATGCATAAATCAGCAATGAAGAACATTACATGTATACACAATGAAGAACATTACATGTATACACAAACAGCAGAAATAATACACTTGCTCCAGTGACTCATCTCAATCCCCTCCTCTCAAAAGACTTAGCTAAACATGCCTTACACTGATGGCAAAAGGAAATAATTGAAGGCAGTTGATGCACCTCTAGAGGTGGGGAGCCGCATGACAGGGAAGCCACAATGCCCTATCTTGGGCTACTGCATTCTGGGCAGCACCTATCGCTGGCGCCATAAGTAGGGCCTCCCCAACAGAGTTCAAAGGACAGACTAGCAGATACTGGGAGATATACTCCTTCAAGTATTGGGGCCCTATGTAATTTAGGACTTTATAAACAAGCATCAGCACCTTGACCCAGAAAGCACATACAGTAGACAGCTAGTGCAGGTCACAGAGGACTAGTGTAATGTGGTACCAGCTTGGTGACCAGTGGGCTTTAACTTGTTCATAAATGATCTATAGCACTGTTCTTCAATCTTAGGTCCCCAGATGTTATTGGACTACAACTCCCATCATCTCTAGACAGCATGCTCTATTGTCAGGGATGATGAGAGTTGTAGTCCAACAACCTGGGGAGCCAAGGTTGATGAACAGTGACCTAGAGTTAGCAGTGAGATAGCCAAATTTGCTGATGACACCAAATTATTCATGGTGGTAACAAAGAAAGGGATTATAAGAAGTTCAAAAAGGATCTGTCCAAGCTCAGGGAATAGGCTTTAAAATGATAAGTGCTGCTGAATGTAAACAATGCACATCGAGGCAAAAAAATGCCTATATTACATATATGCTGAGAGGATTTTAGCTGTCACTGACTGACCTGGGAAGGGAATTTGGAGTTGTGATAGATAGCTCAATGAAAACTTTAACACAGTGTGTGGCAGCTATGAAAAAGGCAAATTCCATGCTAGGGATCCTTTGGAAAAGGGTCAAAAATAAAACTGTTAATATTGTAATTCCTTTTACAAAACTATGGTGCAGTCATACTTGGAATACTGTGTACAGTTGTGGTCATTACACCTCAAAAAGGTTATTGAAGAGCTGGAGAAGGTGCGGAACAGGACAACCAAAAAGATACTGGACTAGTTGGACCTTTAGTTTGACCCTGTAGGGCTCTTCTTATGTTCAATGTATGTTCCCAGTAGTTTTCACAAATCTTATTGTTAGTTCATCATTAATCATTATTAATCAATAGCATTCTCTCCATTACTAAAGCAGATCAGAATTGCCATTAAAACATATTTGGAGGGGAGGGGAGGGGGAGACTTTTTGATTACATAAGCAAAGGGATTGATAAGGAGTGTTTGGAAGCTAAAATGATGAAACTGAGGTTATCATACTTTGGACACATAATGAGAAGACATGATTCATTAGAAAAGATAACAATGCTGGGGAAAACAGCAGGGAGTAGAAAAAGAGGAAGGCCAAACAAGAGATGGATTGATTCCATAAAGGAAGCCACAGACCTGAACTTACAAGATCTGAACAGGGTGGTTTATGACAGATGCTCTTGGAGGTCGCTGATTCATAGGGCTGCCGTAAGTTGTAGTCGAATTGGAGGCACATAACAACAACAACCAACAGGAAGAAATTGTCCATGTCAAGTGCAATTGTGAATGCCTGTTATGTCTTCTCGCCTGCTGGGAGGAAGGGTGGGATATAAATAAAATAAAATAAAATAATAAATAAATAAATAAATAGAAACATTGGCAGATTCAGTCAATGTAAATGACATTACATTGTTCAGTCAATGTAAATGCTATTCCCATATTTGAACAACGTTTAAACTTCAGATTTCTTCTTGTATGTAAAGTACTAGCCATATTTGCTTCTTTTATGTATGTAGCTGAATTGTACTTAATTGGCAGTGTCATCCTATGCATATTAACTCAGAAGTAGGTCCTATTGAATTCAATGGATCTTATTCCAAGGTAAGGCCTAGCTCTGTTTTCATTTCTTTCAGTGCTAGGTTATTGGTCTGTAATAGCCTTTGGAACAAAAAACAAAATCCATAGCTGGTGTGTGTATGTGTGTATGTACATGTAAAACTAGACATGTACATGTATGTGCAAAACTAGGAATCTGTGAATCTGTTCTCAAGGATGTGAGACTCCTTAGGGAAAGGGCTGTCGTTCAGTGGTAGAACATCTGCTTTCCATGCAAAATGTCCTATTTTCAGTCCCTGGCAGGGTTGGGAAAGAACTCTGCCCGAAACTCCAGACAGCCTCTGCCAATCATTGTTGAAAATATTGAGATAGATAATCCAATGGCCCAACTCAGGATAAGGGCAGCTTCCTATGTTCCAAACAGAATCCAGCTGAATCCCATCCAGAATCCATTCTTCCTGTCATACAGGAGTGTGACCCTCAGCTTAATTTCATGAGACCCTTGATCTAATTTCATATGGGAGGCAAGGAGGGGAAAATGGTGGAAAGGGAGGTAGCAAAAAAAGAGAAAGAAGTTGATGGCTCCACCCACCTTTTGCTCTAGTCACACCTACCATTGGCTCCAGCCCTGGTCACTTTTGACCCTGGCCACATCCACTGCTGATATGCAGCCCCCCCCCAAGATTACTGCTGAGAGAATGCAGCCTTTGACAGAAAAGAGGTTGCCCAGCCCTGTTTTAATAGCATCATCTTCATCTGTGAGCAACATCCCTTATGCTGAAGATCTTAGCAATGACAACTACATTTAAAAATGGCATATACTCTACGATCCTTAGCTTTCAATAAAGAGAATTCGAAGACTGTGGCCACTCTGTGCCCCCTTTTCTCTCTTCTCCATATTTCCCCCAAGCGTATCACCATTGCTTGCAGGAATCCTAGAAACCTCTTTTTTTAAAGCACTTACGGTAAATGTAACTGCTAATGGAAATTCATGATTTTAAATAATTTACAGTTCCATCTGGCTAGAGGAACACCAGGTGGAGACTGCAGATCAGGATGCATCTAAGTGAAGTGAACCCTTTGCTTAAAATATTAAAACTAAAAACAAACATTTTTAGTGTCCACTGCAGTGTCTTTATATCGTCTCTTGACTCATATTCCCATAAAAGGTGGCATGCTGCTCTGCCCAGGCTACAGTTATTCAGAGTTGGTGCCTTCTGGTAATGCAGATCAGAAAGTGGGAGGAACCAAACATGTGTGTGTATGTAGATTACAGTTAGGCTCTCTTCAAGAACTTGTCTGGCCATTACATTGTCTCTAACTCCACTTTTACTGTTTTCCTAGGTGCAACTTACATTTATAGACACTTACATGAAATATTTGGAGAACTCAGCAGGACAATGACAGTGGATTTTAAAGTTCTGTTGTGTCCTGCTTGTGGGCTTCCCATAGGCATCTGGTTGCTCCCTGTTAGAACAGAATATTGGACTAGATGGGCCTTTGGCCTGATCCAGCAGGACCTATGCTTTTATGTACACGAGCAACCAACCAAGGAGTGTAGAGGAAACAAACAGCCAAGGGCCAATTAAGAAACTAGACATTTATATGGGCTGCAAGATTAATAACACTCCATTCAAGCACCTGGTTTGCACTCTCAGTAGTAGTGTTCCTAAATTCAAAGGATGTAGAAACTCCATCTAGAAGTCCCCGTGGCCACACTCATCAGGCCGACCTCTTCTCGTCAGGAAGTCCTGACTCCTAGAGTCTTTGCCTTTCTTGCTGCTTTTGTTAGGCTCTCCCTAGGTCTCTGTAGTTATTTCTGGGAAGCACTGAGAGTGAATACTATAAAATGATATCAAAACTCTTTTAGGCATGCCAACTTCTTCTGCCCATTGTAGTACATGCAATATGATCTTTAATAGCAATGGGGAAAATAAGACAGACAACTGGACCAAGAGCTATCAAGGGGAAAAATATGATTGTCAGAGTTCCCTGGGAAGAGCTGTTGAATGTTAAACCACTTTGGGAATTGTAGCTCTGTGAGGGAAAAAGGGTCTCCTAGCAATTCTCAGCACCCTTAACAAACTACAGTTCCCAGGATTCATGACTGTTTTAAGTGGTATGATACTGACATCAGAGCTTGGAAAAGTTACTTTTTTGAACTACAACTCCCATCAGCCCAATCCAGTGGCCATGCTGGCTGGGGCTGATGGGAATTGTAGTTCAAAAAAAGTTACTGCTTTGAATATACAGAGCAGAGGGGGCCTCAGTTCAATAATGTACTTCCTGGTAAAATAGGCCACAGATGAGTCATAGATTTCTTTTTTCCAGGGGATACAAGCAAGAAAGTTAGGAATCTAGAGCCAGTTGGCTTGATTTAAATAGGTTTGTTTGGGAATGAATAACTACAGTGAAAAGAGAGTAATGAAGCGACATCCTCTTCATGTAGCAGCACCTTCTTTCCTTGTCAAGATAGCTAGACTGCACCCAGAGTCCAAAGCTCATGTGTGTTTACCTGGAAACAAGTCCCATGTACTCTCCAAGTTAGGGTGCATGATATTATAACTGAATGACATGGCCCTCCTGGATGCCTATGATAGTTGGCCCTCCTAATTCTAAAACATAACTAAAACAGTTTATTCTATCTTACCGCTGTCTAAAAGTCTTATGGAGGCTTTGGATGTTTTGGTGTAGTGCTGTTTTTAAAAAATGTAATTCCTCATGACTTAAAAGCTATTATTTTTATAAACAGCCCTTCCCAGATGTCATTAATAGTAATTCCTGTACAGTCTTTGGAGGCTGAGGCAGAGCTAAGAACTCTTCATCAGTACATATGAAAGAATTTGCATCTTGTAAATTTGAATCTTAAGTTTCTTTATTATGAGAATTTGCAATAGGTGACTTTAAATGACCTTCTTGTTCTCATTTCCTCTGGTAAAACAAACAGCAATCTTCACTCCAAAATTCATTCTACACAATATCATTAAAGGGAAGTAAACTAATAACACATAGATTTAAATGTTTACTGGTTTGTGTCAGTGTCGGGTAATACAATGAATAATTCATATCAAACTAGTAGAATGTAGCATTTACATAAAATAATACTTTCCAAATATATGGTAAGTACTAATTACTTGCCTTATTTGCCATGACTATGATATTAAATATTCATAAAAATGTGATTATTTCTTTGATTTGGCAGGCATTTAGATTTCTCTACAGCTTTTCACACTGCTAATTTTAATCCAGTAAATTATCTGGAAGAAAACAGTATGCAGCCTAAAAACTGTTCAAAATTCACTCTCAACATTGAACACATTATGGACGTAATGATCCATTACAGCCAAACTTCAAGAAGGTCTTGCAAGAAACTGAGAATTAAACAAAGAAATATGGGGGCCATCATTGTTAGTTATCAGATATATTTATTAGTAGTTATATTTCTTTTTGTACCCTTTTATACACACACAGAGAGATGCACACACACACACATGTACACACATACATACATATGCACATACATGCAGCTTAACATTTAATAACTATATTTTATATAAATTAACATTTGAAAATGAATCTGCATTCATTTCCATAGCTTGATGCTTGATGCATTTGTTCTTTAGCCAGTTGCAGCACAATCATAATCAAAAGCAAGCCCCATTGAGTTCAATGAGACTTACTCCAAGGTAAGTTGGTACAGGATTGCATATGTAATAAAATATATGTATTGACTGTGATTGATACACTACATCTGTATCCTTTCCATCTGCTGCACAGTAGCAATATTTTATGGCATTGTATCATACTGCCATAATCATGGGTTGGGTGCCCCATGATCTGGAGATGAGATGAGTGACTCTGAGGAGGAGAGAGAGCCACTGCCATTTACTCAGTATAAAGCAGCAACATATGTCACCTGTTTTAAGAGAGCATGTGGAGAAATAATAGCAATAGGGGAAGGGAAAATATCACACACCCCATGTCACTTCTCTTAGGATTTCAGTGACCAACTGCACACATCCTAGGGATTTCATGAACTGATTGGTGAAGAGAGTGGTGAACTGCCAGTGGGAGTTTCTGAGAACTCCAAATTATGCAAACAAGTTATTGGCAGTTTATCCCACAAACTCTCCAGATTCCGTTCAATTTCACAAGAGTCTTTAGTATGGCTGATTTACTGAGCCTTAGATTAGACATGAACAAGCAGAGGCAGGGGTAGGGGGAAGAGGGGTGGGAAACTAACATATAAGACATTTCTCAACTGAACTATAGCTTAGCAGGGAGCCTGTTTTGATCAGAGCTTGGAAAAGTTGCTTTTTTGAACTACAACTCCAATCAGCCCCAGCCAGCATGGCCACTAGATTGGGCTGATGGGAGTTTGATACCAATATGCAATCCTGAAAAATATGAAGGAACAATGAAGAAGGAAGTGGCTTTGAACATATACAGAGAGCATTTCTGTCACCATTCAGTTACTGCAGCCAGCAGTAACATAGGTTTAGGGAACAGACCAGGTTGGCAGACAATGGATGTTTTAGACCAACCTTTCCCCCTGCCCAATCCTTATTTTAGAAATTAAGCAACACCGATGGATAGAGACAAAATAAGCACCACCACTGAATATGACTCCAAAAATCGTCTCCCTTTAGTTTTGACCTGACAGCTTTACATGGCCTTTATAGATGAATAAAAACATCAAATTCTCAATAGGCTCACCAGATACATTAGAAATGAACCTGATGGTAGGTTCATCCAACCTAATTTTATGGTGGAGAAAATGATGCAAACCCCTGCTTGTTGAGGCAAAACTCAGATATTTGGTAAATCAAGAACATATCGAATCTCTTAATTTCTCTCTTTTTATAAGCCATCATTAAAAAAAATAGCATTTTCCTTGTTGAAAACAATTCCGCCCTCCATGTTCTCTTGATGGTGGAAGTGGGAAAAAGACTGAGTACAGAAGACCTCTATGGTGTTGTGATCCCACAAGCTATGTGGGGGAAGCCATATTCTCTTCATCAAAGAGAAGCCAAAGGAAAATGGCACAGAAGTGGTCAAAATAGTTCACATGGCACACGAGCATCTGTGTATGCCATCTGACAGGTCCAAAGGCAACTTCTGAGCTGTCTGTACAGTATGTGGATTACAGTGCCAGAGGTTGGCTTTACTGATGTCCAAAGCATTGGAGGAAAGAGATAGATAGATAGATAGATAGATAGATAGATAGATAGATAGATATCCTCTTCTATGTAGCAAAAATAGGTAGCTATGTAATCTATTATACAGTCCCACAGATATTACAATGGTTTCACATTAGCAAAATGTCTGTCATTATGTTGTGTGTGTGTGTGTGTGTATTGGCACCCACAAGAGGATCCTTTCAGTGAGGGCTAGTAAAGTAGAAAGTGTTAATCTTTTATCTATTTGCCCAGAGTCTGATGAATGTCAATTTTTTACAGACCAGTTCTCTGGCTTATTGGAGCTGGAAACGCTTCAGGCCAAGATTTTGGATGTGGTCAGCTCCAGAAAGGTCACCCTAACTACACTGCAGGAGTTGGCTTGTCATTTGAACTTTGCTTGCAGGGTCATCGCACCCAGGCAAGCCTTTTTGAGGCAGGTATATGACGCCATGTCTGGCTTGTGCCAGCCTCAGCATCATGTCAGAGTTTCTGGTGCCCTTAAGGCAGATCTAGCAGTATGGTCTACCTTCCTGCAGGATTTTAATGGGGTTTCATTTTGGTGAAGGACTGCCTCAGTGGGATAAGGGCTGTATTGTAGTGCTATCTTTCTGCCAGCATGAGGAAAACTGCCCAGCCATGGTCCTAGAACATTTCTTATCAGCCGAGGTTCGCAGCCTGGTTATTTGTTTGTTTAAACAGGAAAATGGCCAACCCCTTACGAAGTACCAGTTGGGGGCAGTAGCTAAGGTGGTGCTCTGCAACCTAGGTTTTGACCCCCACAATTTTGGAATGCACTCTTTTAGAATAGGTGCAGCTTCCAAGGTAGCCACCTCGGCTTCACGCAGGAGAGGTTGTGGGCAGTCAGTGGATACTGCTCTAGTGCTTACAAATGTTACATTCAACCATTCCCTGGGGATAGGGAAACCAACTGTTGAATTGATGTTGTTCTCTGTTCTGAGTTGTTGTTGTTTGTTTTGACAGGCTGCCTGAAGGGAGCCGAGTGGGTGCACATCCTCCTCTGCAGCCTTAGCATGGTCTTCTGGGTGGGCCAGAGAACAGTGAAGTTGTGGTTTGGCACACAGCTGGGGCTTAGCTGATGGGCCACAGTGCAATGGCTGGGCCACTGGAAGATACACTGGGATGGGCTCCTACCCATGTTATTGCAGCTGAGTTTGGTTTGGGCTGTCCCACAGTTTTTGGTCATTCACCTAGGGGGTAATGACCTTGGTTTGTTGAAGGGCAAGGCCCTTATCTTGCAGGCTTACAGTGACTTCATGGCCATCAACAGAGCTTGGAAAAGTTACTTTTTTGAACTACAACTCCCATCAGCCCCAGCCAGCATGGCCATTGGATTGGGCTGATGGGAGCTGTAGTTCAAAAAAGTAACTTTTCCAAGCTCTGGCCATCAAACTGCGCTGGCCAGAAGTGCATTTGGTGTGGTCTGACCTTTTGCCCTGTATAACATTGGAATTGTTATACGGGATAAATAGGGCTCGCAAGAAAGTTAATAGGCAAATCTGGCTGGCTCTTTTGGACCTGGTGGATCTGTTATTCATCACCCAGAGATAAGACACACTAGGACCGAGCTATGCCGGCCAGATGGTGTTCATCTGACCAATGTAGATAATGACATCTTCCTAGTAGACCTGCAGAGGGGCTTACGTGAGATTTTTCTCAGCGGTGGGGTAAAGGGATACTAAACTGAGGTTTGTCCCCCATTTGTGGCTAGGAAATGTGGGAAAGGTTAAAGATGGGAAATGTAGCTAGTGATACCTTTAGGCACCTTTGGAGGTGATTGGCAGTTCCAGAGGCCTGCATCTGAGAGCTATAGGACCCGGAGGCAGGATATGGGCTGCCTTTGGGGCTAACATGCCTCATCCACTCAGAATTTTAGAGCCCCAGGGGGTGGTGACATGGGTGGGTCTCCCTATGCACCTTCAGGGAGTGGTCGAGGCAGGGTAGGTAGAATGGCTTGCCCTTGCCCTGGCAGGAGGTAGGTCGCCCTAATAGCTGCAAGTAGACTTTGCCTGATGTCATCATGATGCTCCTGCACTTAAGTTCCCCTCTGCAGGTTCATTCTTCTAATCTGAATTTGGTTTAATAAAGTGGCCCATTAGTTTAACCCAACACTAGTTGTCTGTGTTTTATTTCAGCCCTTGGCTGCAAAACAATTTCATATGTAAAGACAAATGTTGGCAACTTTTTTTATTACTTTACCATAATTGAAACTCTTATAGATCTTTGAACTCTTCTTTCATTTACTGAGTCATATAAAAGATTTTAAAAAACTAGTGATTTGTTGCTGTTCTTGAAGGCAGCCAAATCTAATGTAGAACATCTCACATGTATTTTAATTTGTTTCCCAGGAGGGGAGAGGCAGAAGAAGAGTAACATACTAGGAATTGTCTCAGTTTGTCCCTTTTACCCATTCAATTATGGCATCCTTTTCCTTCCAAAGCAAACTGCTCTGCATTTACTTTTTCATTTTGTTAACTTGGACTTTCAAATTGCCTCTTACATTTTTACAGCTTCTCCAAGAATCTCAAATGTGAACTAGCAGGGTTTTTTCCCTCCTTGCTACTTTCTAAATTATGTTGCTTTCTCAGATTCTTAGCTCAAAAGCAGTACAGTTTTATAGACATTTGGGGGGTTAATTCTGTGTCTGCAGACAGGACCTAACCCATCCATGATATAATTCAGCTGACTTCACTGCTTTTACAAGCTAAGAGAATTTATCTCTATATGAGGCCAGGAGGAACTAGCACTAACATAAATGAAGGATTGCAGCGATTATCATAATACATGTTAAATGTTAGGAACTATATATTAAGGGCAGAGACACATGAGTATTCTAGAAGCGCCTGGGGATTTTCTCCCAGACTAAAATACTGTTTTCGTTTGGGTTTCTTTTCTTCTATTAAGCCATTTGTCTTAATTATTTAGATTGCTATCCCTTTGCTGGCACGGATCTGTCTTTTCTAGGAAAAGTTGCATGTTACCTACTTTGAAACCAGTAGACATGGTGGACTATTAATCAAAATACAGGGAATGAATGATTGGGCAGGTTAATCTCATGCAGACATTTAAAGAGGCAAGAGCATGTGATGAAGCCCAGAAAATGGTCAGAAGGTATAGATACAGTTCTATTGCT
Source organism: Rhineura floridana (assembly GCF_030035675.1). NCBI lineage: Eukaryota > Metazoa > Chordata > Lepidosauria > Squamata > Rhineuridae > Rhineura > Rhineura floridana. The sequence goes on along the minus strand of NC_084480.1, from coordinate 266,116,915 downwards.
GAATGTAAAGCAGTCTGGCCCAAGAAGCTGCCTTGATGGGAACCTTATGTAATAACAAAACAAAACAAAAACAATCATAGTGTTTCAATGAACCCTGTGCGCGATGCCGTCGGGAGTCATGTACTCCCAGCAGGGTCACCCATGACGGTAAGGTCAAGGGAGAGGAACCAGACGAAGAACAATCCAAGAAAGTCCTGAATGGCAGAAGAGGTGGAGGATAACAATGTGTACGTTACAACGGCTGTGAAGGCGGATGAAGGCTGCAGCAGATAAAAGACTTCCAATCGTCATGGTACCCATGCCATTGGATCAAAGCCTTTTTCTGTCAAGATTGTGTGTTGATTGTCATGCACCGATCTCCCCACATAAAACAAATTCACACAGAGGCGTCTTCCAAGCAAAGACCTTATCTTGGAAGACAATCTTATTCGGCCACGAGTGATCACCAATGAAATGATTGTCAAAAAGGATGAAATCTTTACTTTGTGTATATATCTAGCATTAACAAGCCATTACAGAATGTAGGATATGTTTCTCTGAAAAGCAAATGCAACTTCTGCAAGAAATATTTCTTTCTTTCCTTTTTGTTCCAGAAAACACGTTTCTGAAAAATAATTCATTATGATTTAGGTAAATATCATATTCTTTCACTATACAGCAGTTTATATTACAGTGGGTCTCAATGCACTTTACAAATACAACTACTGAGTCTGAAGACATGGAATAATTACAGCGCAGAGGGCACTTTGGTAGTTGCAAGCCAGTATCTGAAATACTTACATTATTGACATATGTTTCTATTAATTGGGAATATAAATGATGGCAATATATCAATTTCTTTTATTTATTATTTCCATTATATGTTTTTTTAAAATAATGTTGATTAGAATGGTATTTTACAAATATTTATCTGTTGAATGCCCTGTCAATGAATGCAAAATTCAAAACAAAAGTACTCAAATTGCTCCTCTCCAAACCCACCCACCCACCCACCCACCAACCAACCAAAAGGTTAGTTTGTGGAGGCTGTTAACCAAGAGTCTGTGTGCATCAGCACTGAACAAGTTCCTAGGTTTTAAAACTGTAGAGCATGATTGCCCGGTGCTCAGTTATTCCCTAGTATTTGATACTAAACATTCTGCAGTTTCTCATATCTGTGGTTTTGCTTTGTTTTTGTGTTTGTGAAAGTCAAATGCATATTGAAAACTGGAGTGTCACAAGGACTTACACCCATGTTAGGAATTAGCAGATTTACCCCTATTCTGTTCCATTATTGTTCTGTAAGTTCCACTTTGCCTGCATTCTGATTTCCCTAAATTTAGGAGAATTTCTAAAATGAATTCTGAAATTGGACAGTGCACCGTTTGCTGCAGCTTCTGATCCCTTCCATTCCTTTGCATCTCTCTGCCCCCTCTCCTGCCAATAACAAATATATATGTTGATAAAACACTGCAAAAAAGCAACCTTGATGTGATGCTTTATTATGGGACAACCCATGAAGGGAAGAAGAGAACTAGGAAGCTGTGGCAGGGACTACAACTACAATGTTGGGTTTGAGCTTGCTCTTTCCATCTTCAGTCAGCAGAGGACATACTCTGAAGCAGAAAGAAGAAGCAATCTTCTCAGATGGTGGTGCATCAGAAAGTAGAATACGAAAAAGGACCAAGTTGCACAGTAGAAGCCCCCAAATACTTCTGGGCTACTGCTTTTGGGTCTCTACCTTTCAATATTCCCTGTTGAGTTCTTATTTTTATTGCCCTGGCACATGAAGGTGATTTTATTTGCTCTGGGCATTTTAAAGGACTATATTTTAATAGTCTTTTGTTGCATCTCAGTCTATGAAAGATGTTATTACATTGTGTTCCTATTTTGTTTCAATTTACTTTTACATATTTTCTACACTGCCCTGGAATCCATTTGATGAACGGTGGTTTAGAGGTATTTGAAATAAATAAAGATATTTTAATACATAGGGCAGAATAGAAGTCACAACCAGCCTTGACCTGGTATTGCTCAGAATATTGCCTGGTATTCTAAAAAAAAAAAAAAAAATCAGAACAGTTTTGAAATCAATCATTACAATCAGTGCAGTTTCAAAATGTTCAGTCCACCATCTTGATTCAAAATGGTATCCATTTGTATCCAAACATAGACAAAAACCTGCTCCTTGATCTCCGGGAACATCATGCAAAATTTGGTTACAATATCTTAAGATATGTCCAAATGCACAGTGAACATACAAACAACTTTCCAAAATATATAGTAGATAACCAGCTCGCCACCTTGTTTTATAATATCGCCACACAAGAGAGATTATGCAGCACACAAGCAGTGCTTTTTCAAAGCTTGGTTGCATTTAAACAACTCCTTTATCAGAATGAATTAGGGAGCAAGAAAAACCTTACACAGCCAAACAAGAAAAAGAACAAAAGCAGTGAGGGATGGCTGGCATGTTGCCTAAGGCATTGGTCTGAAAGATCACCTTAGACTCTACTGAGTCAAAGAGCAACTGGAGTTCTTTATCAAGAGAAGATAATGTCCCTGGATCCCTTGGCTCTATCTGACATAGTCTGGGACATCAGGTTCCCTTGCTGCACAAACCCATAAATATCCTCCCGATTTCCTTCAATAAGCACAAGCTAGAGGTAATGCTGTGGGGATCTTTGATTCCTTGCTGTTTTAAATAATTTCATGGGAAACCTAATGCAGTAGGACACTAGTTTGGAGAGGTTATTACCCTCATCAGATTATAGCACTTTGTCGGAAGGCAGAGCTGGGGTCCCAATCCCGGGGAGCTGGATCCCGGAGAGTTGGGAGAAGAGTATTTGGATGGATGGCAGAGGGAAGGGGGAGGAACTTCCCCCCTTTGGAGCGAAGACGAAACAGAGGAACTGCCAGTGATAAGGTCGCTTAGCAACGGGGAGCCTGAGCCCTCCCTGGACATTCTCACGCCTCCCCCTCTTTCAGGCTCAGAGCAAGAGGGGGAAGAGGGAGGGCTGCTCAGAGCCGAAAAGCGGGGAGGCAGTTTACCATCAGCCCCTCCCCTATCCCCCATCCTGGAATCGGAAACTTCAGAAGAGGAGGGGGTGATGCTTCCCCCCTCACCGCGCACACGCAGACAGCTGAAAAGACAGGAGAGAAGGGGGGGAAGGCGGGCAGTACCTGAGGGGCAGTTAAGGAGGAGCGAAAGATTGCACGCCCGTTTGGCCCCTTCTTAAAGAACAGGCGGGAAGAAGTCCCTTGCTCTGTCAACTTTCTCCCAATGCCGCAGGACCTGTATCCCCGTATTGCTTCATGAGAAAACACAGTCTTTGTTTGGACATTACCCTAATAAAACACGAATTAACTACAACCGCTGGTCTGGTTCCTGAGTCACATCCTGGGCCTGACAGCTTGACAGAACCACCTAAATCACCCTCAACGCTCTCTTCACTTGACTGGGACAAGATGTCAAGGGGAGCAGCGGGGGGGGATGAACCCCACTTCTGAGACGGAAGAAGTGGAACTCTTGAGGACTAAGGTAGCTGATTTGCAGACGGATGTTCAAGCCCTGCTAGCAGCAGTCAAGGCGCTGAAGACGGATAATCAAACCTTGAAGGCCACGATAGACCAGATGCGAACAGCCCCTCCAGCTGCCGTAGTAAAGGTTCCCATTGGATTGCCCCCAAAATACGCGGGACAAAGTGATCAGTTGGCAACCTTCGTGGCTCAATGTGAGTTATATCTGGATGTCAGGCACACGGAATTTCCAGACGATGGGGCTAAAGTAGCTTTCGTGATTAGCCTCCTGGAGGGAGAAGCTGCAAAATGGGTGACTCCGTATCTCGTGAGAAAGGATACTGTCTTAGGAAGGTACAGAGGATTTATACAGGAGATGACCGAGATGTTTCAAGACCCGCAAAGGGCTGAAACAGTAGCGCGGCAACTAGGTGCTCTGAAGCAAGCTAAAGGGACTGTTTCCGAGTACACTAACGCTTTTAAAATTCTGTCCCAGGAAACTGGTTACAATGACACCGCCCTGATGTTTATGTACCGGAGTGGATTAAATGCTGAAATCCTGGATGAGTTGGCCAGGACCTCCCCCCCCGCTGACCTACCAGGGCTCATCCGGCTATGCCTACAGATAGATCACCGGATGGAAGGAAGGCGCCTGGAAAGGAAGCAGGAGGTCTCGAGATACTCAGCCTCGGCATCCTGCAGCAAGACCCTTCCCTCTGCAGGGATGGCAGGTAATGCAACTGAAGGACAGGGAGGGGCTAGGCCAAGACTGTCGGAAGAAGAAAAGGAAAGACGCCGTCGGGAACGTTTATGCTTTTATTGTTCAAAGCCGGGCCACGTGGCCAGAGACTGTGGACTGAAAGGGGGGAAAGCTGAGCTGTCGGGAAACTAGAACACCCAGTCCACGTGCAGGCCGGTGGACTGGGGGCAGCATTGTATAAAGGCCCCCCAACGATCCAACCTCCCTCAAAGGGGATGTTGGTCTTGCCTATTTGGATTACAACTTCCAGAGGAGTGGTGTTTATTTCCACTGCCTTAATTGACAGTGGAGCCTCCACAAATTTTATTGATGCAAAGTTAGTCAAGCGTCATGGAATTTCCCGGTGGAAACTGGACGCTCCCCTAGCTGTGGAGACTATTGATGGGAGACCCCTGAAGTGAGGAGGGGTGACACAAGCCACGGAGGAAGTGAAACTTCAAATCCCTGGGCACGAAGAGTTCATTTCGCTATACGTGTCAGATCTCTCGAACTTTGAGGTGATTCTGGGAATGCCCTGGCTAGCAAAGCATGAACCCAAAATAAGTTGGAAGGAGGCGGTGGTGTGGTTCACCTCACAGTATTGCCAGGAGAACTGTCAACCTGAAGGAATCAAGAACACCTTAGCGGGGGCAGTGCAAGAGATCGAGCAAGTGACCCTGCCGCCAAAGTATGAAGAATTCAAAGATGTGTTTGATGAAAAAGAGGCAGAGACTTTACCCCCCCCACCGCCCTTACGACTGTGCGATTGATCTAGTGCCAGGAGCCAGCATCCCATCAGGGAGAATCTACTCTCTCACAGAGAATGAGAGGGAGGCCCTGAAGGAATTCCTGGATAAAAACCTGAGGCGAGGATTCATACGCCCCTCACAATCCCCTGCTGGAGCGCCACTATTGTTTGTGAAAAAGAAGGGGGGGGACTCAGACCCTGTAACGACTATCGCGCATTGAACCAGATCACCATCCCCAACAGCTACCCTCTGCCCCTGATCTCAGAGTTGCTGGACCGACTGCGCTCTGCAAAAATCTTCACGAAGTTGGATTTGAGAGGAGCGTACAATCTGATCAGAATGAAGGAGGGAGATGAATGGAAAACAGGATTCTTGACCGCTTACGGACAGTATGAATACCTGGTCATGCCATTCGGGCTTTGTGGAAGGCCAGGAATTTTTCAAAAATTCATGAACGACGTGTTTAGAGACTTGTTGGACACGTATGTAATCTGTTACTTAGATGATATCCTGGTGTTCTCAAAGAACCAGGAAGACCACGACCAGCATGTGAAGACAGTGTTGAAGAGACTGAGAGAAAATCACCTGTATGCTAAATTAGAGAAATGTGGATTTGACCTCAAGTCTCTAGACTTCCTTGGATATCGAATCTCAGCGGAAGGCGTGGAGATGGACCCAGGGAAAGTAAGCTGCATATTGGACTGGGGCCAACCTGTCACCAAAAAGGATGTACAACGGTTTTTGGGGTTTGCCAATTATTACAGAAAGTTCATTCCAGGGTTTTCCAAATTAACAGCTCCTCTGACTGACTGTTTAAGGGGGAAGAAGAAGTTTGAATGGACAGAGAATGCCACCGAGGCCTTTGAGGAGCTGAAGAGAAGGTTTGCTACTGAGCCCATTCTGCGCTTTGCTGATCCGAACCGCCCTTTCGTAGTGGAAGCAGATGCTTCAGATTTTGCCATTGGGGGGGTCCTGCTACAATTAGACCAAGAAGGGAAGGAGCTGCACCCCTGTGCGTACTTCTCTCGGAAGTTAAAGCCTGCAGAGAAGAACTACACAGTTTGGGAGAAGGAGCTGCTGGCCATCAAGGACTCTTTTGAAAACTGGAGACAATACCTAGAGGGGACCTCTCATCGAATTGAAGTGCGCTCCGACCACAAGAATCTTGAAAGCCTCCAAACAGCCAGAAAGCTGAACCAGAGACAGATAAGATGGTCCCAGTTCTTCACTAGGTTTAACTTCCAGATTACTTACCATGCCCAAGCCAAAAACCAGAGAGCGGATGCCTTATCCAGACAGCCACAATACAAAGAAAGTGAATCCGAGGACCAGCCTCAGTACGTAATCCCGCCAGAGAAATTAACGTTGGGAGTATGCCAGCCTTCATGGGAAGAGGAACTCAAAAAGGCACAACAAGAAGATGCAGACATGCTAAAATATCAGCAGGAGACGGGACAAGGTCAAGACTCAGAAGTAACCTTTCACTGGAGAAATGGACTGTTATGGTTCAAAACCGCCAGATATGTGCCAGAAGGGGAATTAAGGCTCAGAATCCTATGCCAGTGTCATGATTCCATCACAGCGGGACACTTTGGGATTTACAAGACCATTCAGAACATGGCCAAGGACTTCTGGTGGCCTAAAATGCGTCGGGATATTGAGAGTTATGTAAAGTCCTGCTCTGTCTGTCTGCTGACAAAAACACAAACAGGGACACCAGCAGGACTGTTACAACCGTTGCCTGTCCCACACGAACCCTGGAAGGACCTCTCCATGGATTTTATAACTGATCTACCCAAGTCCCAAGGAATGACAGCCATCTTAGTAGTGGTGGATCTACTTACCAAAATGGCACACTTTCTTCCTTGTGCAGGGGCCTTAGAGGCTAAAGAAACGGCCAAGTTATTCATAAAAGAAGTCTACCGGCTGCATGGATTGCCAAACAGCATAGTCTCAGACCGAGGAACTCAGTTCACAGCCAAATTTTGGATAGCAATGTGGAAACAGTTGCAGATGGAATTAAAACTCTCTTCCGCCCATCACCCCCAGACAGATGGGCAGACGGAACGCTTGAACGCCGTTTTGGAAAGATATTTACGAAGTTATGTGTCCTATCAACAGACTGACTGGGTATCATATTTGCATTTTGCAGAGTTCGCCTACAACAATTCTCTGCACTCCAGCACTCAACAAACCCCGTTCTTTGCTAATTATGGATTCCATCCTAAAGTCTTTCCAAGCAGCTCAGAAGGAATGCTGGTACCGGCAGCTGAGAACTTCCTTAAGGAATTGCAAGCGGCGCAACAGACACTGAAACAGCAGTTAAACAAAGCCAAAACGGAGTACAAGCGAGTTGCTGACCTGCACAGGAAGGAGGGCCCCCCCTTCAACCGGGAGACCAGGTATGGCTGTCCACCCGCTTCCTCCAGATGCCGGGCAAATGTAGAAAATTACAAGACAAGAGGGTGGGTCCTTTCGAAATAGAAACTCAAATTAATCCCGTGGCGTACCGACTGAAGCTGCCTGACACGTTTAAAATACATCCTGTGTTCCATCGATCCCTGTTAACGAAAGCTGCCCCTCCCAGTGAGTTACGGCCGGAGGAACCTCCCGGAGCTCCACTCCTGGTAAATGAGCAGCTTGAGTTTGAAGTTGAGGAGATCTTAGATTCCAGGATCAGACGCCACAAGCTGCAGTATTTGATTCACTGGAAAGGCTATGGGGTGGCTGACAGATCATGGGAAGATGCAGCTGATGTGCATGCTCCAGAATTGGTAAAACTTTTCCATCAACGTTTTCCCCACCGTCCCAAGCCAGACAAGGGGAGGGGGGCACAGCCTGGGAGGGGGGATGGTGTCGGAAGGCAGAGCTGGGGTCCCAATCCCGGGGAGCTGGATCCCAGAGAGTTGGGAGAAGAGTATTCGGATGGATGGCAGAGGGAAGGGGGAGGAACTTCCCCCCTTTGGAGCGAAGACGAAACAGAGGAACTGCCAGTGATAAGGTCGCTTAGCAACGGGGAGCCTGAGCCCTCCCTGGACATTCTCACGCCTCCCCCTCTTTCAGGCTCAGAGCAAGAGGGGAAAGAGGGAGGGCTGCTCACAGCCGAAAAGCGGGGAGGCAGTTTACCATCAGCCCCTCCCCTATCCCCCATCCTGGAATCGGAAACTTCAGAAGAGGAGGGGGTGATGCTTCCCCCCTCACCGCGCACACGCAGACAGCTGAAAAGACAGGAGAGAAGGGGGGGAAGGTGGGCAGTACCTGAGGGTCAGTTAAGGAGGAGCGAAAGATTGCGCGCCCGTTTGGCCCCTTCTTAAAGAACAGGCGGGAAGAAGTCCCTTGCTCTGTCAACTTTCTCCCAATGCCGCAGGACCTGTATCCCTGTATTGCTTCATGAGAAAACACAGTCTTTGTTTGGACATTACCCTAATAAAACACGAATTAACTACAACCGCTGGTCTGGTTCCTGAGTCACATCCTGGGCCTGACACACTTCTCCCTTTTATTTTCTACCAATTTCTTGGCCTCATCGGTCCTCTCCCTTCATTTACCACAAATGATTCTTCAGAATGACACTGCGTGGTTGGGTGGAGACAGTATTGGAGAAAACTTAAACCCTAATCAGTGGCCTGTCAATGCTAGTAGTATTGTGAATCTTTCTTTTACCTTTGGTTTGCTTAGATGTAGAAATCCATTGTGTGTGTTGTCATCGAAAGCATATTTCCTGCCCTCTGGCAAAGATGTTCAGATATGGAACCTTTGGAACAGAGATGGATAACACAAAATTGCTCAGAAGTGCATGGGATGTCTTCAAAGCCTATCAGGAGCCATTGGACCCTGGAGAAGAGAAAACAGTGCATGTTTAAGGAGATGCCTATGTAGGGCAGATGTGGTACCTACTGACCATTGCACTCTATCATGTGACAGGTTCAAAATAGGGATGCTAGCAGAGACTGAAAAAGAACTTCAGCAGCTTGGAAAAGCCCATCTCAAAGGGGAAAACTGTTCCTTGTTCAGATTAAAATCCAAGCAAGAGATGAATTCTCTTCCCTTTTCCACCAACTCCCCTGTCCACAAATACCCACCCTTCCATTTTATACCTGGGCGCTGACTTCTCCATTTACCTGACCAGTAGTGGCTGTGGTGGGGTGCTGAGGAATGGGGTGTTCTGTCCCATCTCCAGCATGCCAATAGGCCTTGGGAAATCTACAGATCCTGAGGGCCACCATATTTTTCCTCCTGGCTCCTAGACAATGAATAAAGAGGGGAGAAGAGATAGATCTCTTCTTCTCTCCCTGTGCCTTGCTACTGATACTAATGGCGAGGTAAGTGAAGGAAGGGGAAACATTTTTGGAGTTAGGGAGGGCTGGCTGTGAGGGGAAGTCATTTTCTGAGGCATCAACTCACCCATTGTCATAGTCATAGTCAATTTATTTATAAACCACATTTCCCTAAAAACATCTGTGCTCAAAGCAGTTCATATAAAAAGAGTCTAAATACAGCAATGTGATAACAACACATAATAAAAAGCGTATCACTACAATATAGCACTAACCCCCACAACAATGACCAGTCAGTTAATATAGATCAAAATTTAATTAAGCATAAAGCTCATCAATAGATCAGGTTAAAAATATTCAATGAATTCATATTCCTAGCCAAGGGCCCCTGCAGCCCAGAGGGATCCAAGAGGGGCTCCTCCTTAGGGTGGGAGAGTGAAGCTCCTGCTTTGTGATCTTTGGCAATGTGAGGTCGCTGAGTCCTGCAACCTGATGCTGCCACAGATCGCCAATCACCCCCAGGGACCCCTACCCCCCAATACAAATGGAGTGAGGCTTAAATAAGTCTGCCTGCCCTACTTACCTGTCCTATCAGCATGTCAGTGCGCATGTCTGCCAAGATAGCAGCAGGGTTGTCCCTAAGGGGTTGACACCCCAGCTGCCATCTTGGGTGATGGCACATGTGTTAACATGACAGGTAGGTGGGGCAGGTGGGCTTATTTAAGCCTCGCGTTGCCTGTATTGGGTGGGGGTGTTTGTCCATATAGGGTTACTAGACCTCTGTTTTTCAGCCAGAGATTCCGGTTTTTGGGGGTCCCCTCCAGATCTCCGGGTAACTCACCTTAATCTCTGGACTTTCAGCTTGCATTTTTTTAAAAATTAAGTTTGTAGGTGGTCTGGTTCCAGAGATATACTCTGAAACATCAGCCACCCCCCACAACTTCTTAGTTGATCTAAGTTCTGCTCCAATCCTTGCCCTTTCAGGTTTTTAGCCAATAAGGAATCAGGGTTGTGACTGACAAGGTATTATAAAGCCAAAATGTAGTGTCAAATTGAATTGTCTGCCTTCAAGTTGATTCCGACTTATGGCGACCCTATGAATAGGGTTTTCATGGTAAGTGGTATTCAGAGGGGGTTTACCATTGACTCCCTCTGAGGCTGAGAGGCACTGACTGGCCCAAGGCTCAGAAACGTGCTTTTTCCTGCTTTTCTGAACACCTCACAGATTGAATAAGTAAGCTTTCAGTCTTTTTCTCTCTTGTGTGTAGGAGTCAGACAGGTTTACATTTTGAAGTGGGCAGTGTTTTGCAAACTTCCCAAATTGAAGCTTTAATCTAGTACTTGCTTTTCCAGAGTAAACACACCCAGAGTAAACCCCATTGAATTAAATAGGACTTCCTTTTGAGAGACATGGTTAGGATTGTACTGTAAATTGATGGGACTTTTGAGTGAACATAGGAAAGAATTGTGTATGTGTTGTATATCTTTCTCCCCCCCTCCAATCCTATTTTTCAAGCAATTAGGCAGGGCTTACTTAGGTATCACTGTTTTTATTATGTAGGAAACTAATACTGATTTTTTAATGTTCTGCAATGATCAACTGGTTTTGACAATAAACTATTATATGGGGTGTGTGTATTTTTACATCTCCAGTGTGTGTGTGTGTGTGTATGGGAATCTTTCCAACAACCCTGTGAGGTAGTGTTGCAGTCTGGAAACCAAGGCAGCTCACCATAAGAAATAAATCCCTTTAAAATCTAATAACCATAAAAACAAGTAAAAATAGTTGCAAAACAGCTTCAAGTGGCATGATTCTGAATTTTGGGTTGCATGAATGAAGTTGCTTATCACTTGAGGTTGCAGTTCTGTTCCTGTTTGAGTAAGCCCCACTGAATACATTGGGACTTGCTTCTGAATAAATAAATGTAGGATTGCATTGTAAATATCTTTACTGGTTGTGTAAATAATAAATATATTTGATAGTCATGCTTATACAAATATTTCTTCATTTTTCATATTTTTGGTTTTGGTTAGGAATCCTGACTGGTTGTGGGATGCTTAGTTTTCTACCTTACTCGTAGGAATCTTGTCGTGTTTGGTATGGTATTGCATTTAAGAAATCATCGCTGTCTTTTGTTCTTTTTCTATTTGCATTTCATTTACCTTTATCCTCACTCCCTTTCATCCACAGAAGCAACAACAGTGGTTCCATGCGTTCCGCTCAACGTTCTTAAACCCACTAATGATGCACCTTGTTGTTTGTTTCTTGTCCAATAGTGGTAAAAGAGAATTCACATACTGGGCAGCGTGGCTGTAATTGTTGTTGTTCCTAAGCTACTGCCTATGAAGGTAGACCAAATCATGTGTGCTTCTCTCTGTCAATTACATTCACTGGAATTGGGTTGACTGATAAAGTGAGTTTATAGCAGCCCACAGGGGAGACAGAAAAGGGTAGAGAATCTCCTTACTCATTACTCAGGCCTCTTTCTGAAGTGAAGGGTCAAATCTGTAAAGAAATTTGGATGTTAAACAGTAGGGGCAGGGCATTCCAGGCAGGGGGTTACCAACCCTGCTTGGATATGGATAGCTTTGCAGAGGATCCCTAGTCAAGCTTTACCAACAGCACAATCCAAACCATATCTACTGAGAAGTCCTATTGAGTTCTATGGGGCTTAGTGCCTTAATAAGTGTGTTTAGAATTGCAGCTCTTCGGGGGCATCTATATTAACTCCTAAGTGCTCCCATCTAACATCTCCACAACACTAGGCTCCTTTCTTCCTACAATGGCTTTCTGGTGACTGGCCTGGCCTGAGGGCACTTGAATCCTTTTTGCCAGAAGCGAATTGGCTAGATTAAATGTTCCCTACCCAGGCTCCATCTTTTAGCTAAGATTTCTATCTTAATTTCCAATCAGATAAATGTTTTTGTATGAATTGTATGCGCCAATCAACTGTGGTTATGCTTAATGTATCATGTTTAATGACATCACTTGGTCCTGCCCCATGACACCACTCAGGTCCGCCCCCAAAATCTCAGGGTTTGAGATGCTTCTGACCTGGCAACCCTATGTCCATATGGTGCTGCAGGCCTGGGGCAGGCTGGTGCCCAAGGTACCTAGTCATTCCTGGCTCTGGCCCTGTTGGATGTGGGGCAAGGCAGTGGAAGCAGCTATTCCCTAATGGCAAACACAGAGTCCCTCTCTGTTCTGTGAGGAAATACAAATTATTCCATTAGGAGTCTTGCTCAGAGCTTGGAAGATTACTTTTAAAAAGTAATAAATTACAGTTACAATTACATGGCCCAAAAAGTAGTAATTACAGTTACAATTACAATTGCTCTGAACGTAACTAATTACTTTTTCTCAAAAGTAATCACTACAATTACATTTCAGTTGCTTTTTTTAAAAAACGCCTACAAGTTGCTGGCCTTGGCTGCTGCATAAGCCCCAAACAACATTAAAAATAAACACACACATACAGAGGTAGTAGAACAATTCTTTTTATCCTTAAGATAGCAATGGTGGTCTCTCTGCTGGTAAGGGAGGTGGGGAGGGAGGCAGAGGCCATTACTCAGATCTTTGCACGTCAAATCAAGTGCAACCTCCCCCTCAGCCAGCAAGCATAATCTCTCTCACTTAACCACCTCCTGGACCCTGCCCTGCTATGCCACCGACTAATGGACACTCACCCAAGCAAACATTTTCCCCTGAGATGTAAAAAGGTTAAAATACTGCAAATGCAGCACAGTAACCAGAGAGGGTGGTGGAGGCCACTTTGTATGCCAAGTGCAAACACAGTATTCTCTCTCTCTCTCTCTCTCTATCTCTCTCTCTCACACACACACACACACACACACACACACACACACAGTTACTTTCACCTTCATAGTTCTTTATCTCCATTCTGTTGCTGCCTCCTTTTCCTCCTTTATCCACATTCTTGCTCTCCGGCTCCTTTTCCCTCCACTCCATTCTTCACCACCACCATCCATTTTTTTAAACAAATGTTTTTGCCACTCCACCCTGTCTCACTCTCCACCTCTTCCCTCGTCACCACCCACAGAGCATGAGGAAAGAGCGATGCTGCACAGAAACCCAGATTGAGGCACATGATTTTCATCCACAAGTCAGAGGAGCAGAAGACTTCCCCTGCCTCCCCCCCAAGTAATGCCCCAAAGTAATGCTGGAAACATTACAATTACTCCACAAAAGTAATAAAATTACTTCTAGTTCTATCACAATCAAAATGCAAAGGAATTACCCACTTGTTCCTCAAAAAAGTAATGAATTACAAGTAACGAATTACTTCCAAGCTATGGTCTTGCTAATGTTCTCTCCCATGTACTCCAGACTTGAACTGGAAAGATTCAAGTTCAGGTTTCTCATGCTTAATCATGAAGTTCAATGGATGACCTTAGGCAAGTCACCATCTCTCAGCCTACCTATCACAATGGCTTGTTCTGAAGATAAAATGGGAAAAAACCATGTATGTTGTCTTGAGCTCCTTGGAGAAAGGATAAGATAGAAATTATATTCTCATTCCACTGTCCTTGTAAGGAGCTCTGGTGCAGATTCCTGGAGTTTCATGGTGTTCATTCTATTGTTTTATGCTATTATTTGTATTATTTTAAATTGTTTTTTAGTATTTTAAGTGCCTTATGGTTTTAAGGTTGCGTATAGTTTAATTGTATTTTAATTGTATGTTTTTGTATGCTTTTAACTACATGTAGTTTTACTTGTAAGCCGCCCTGAGTTCCAGTTTGGGAAAAGGGCGGGGTAAAAATAAAGTTTCATTCATTCATTCATTCAACAAATGAGGAAAGATTAAGCTTTCAGAATAAATGTTGTATGTTAGCATTTGGTATCAGTGAAATTATTGGCACAATGTAGTGAGTATTACTTCCATGCAAGCCCCATTGAGATGAAGGAGTATGATGTAGGATGGCAGTTGATGGTTATGCTCACCAATTGTTTATATTTTAATTTTTTAAAAATCCTAATGTCCCTCATTTGTTTTATATTTTTCAGTCTTCCCCCTGACTTCATGTGTGGTCATAATGCTAGTAAGAAGATTACCAGCAAAGCACCAGAAATCTCTTTGATCCAGAGGAAATCTGTATGAATTCCGCCAGGGGTTTGGGAAGCAAATGAAAAGTGGCGGGAGGAAACTCTCTGAAGGGTGATTGTGAAAGCTGGTTACAATTAAATGATCTGAAATTTTTATGAGGTTATACTTGGAGGGGCAAGGAAGAGTGGGCCAAGCTAAACAACCACTCCCAAGTGATATTAGTCAGAGGAAAGTGAGTGAAGATCTCTCTGACTGTTTTGCCTAAAGGCACATTTGACTGACAATATTATATAAAGGGCATTAACTGGCAGTTCTCGCTGCAATGTTAGGGCTGATATACAGAGGCAAAAATACTATGTGCTGGGCAGCATGAGTTTCCACTTTCAGGAAGCTGCTGCACCACCTATGATCCATATTTTAAAATGCATTTTTAGATTTAAACTAATAATGTGAATGACATTCAGTGAGATTGCCAAATGCTGGTAATTTACTTTCATCTTCACATTAATGTGGGCCCACCTGTGATGAATTGAAAACTAAATAAGCACATCAGTTTTAATTAGATATTTCATAGGCTGGATTTAGTTAAACAGCAGCATTCATTCTTATCTATTAAACTCCCAAAGAGGTCCATATTCTTCACAATACAATTCTCTCTTGCTAATTCATCTTTCATGTGTTTATTTGAAATCTACTGTCCCTGCAGAATAATTTGGGGTGCATACTTAGTATATATATATTAATGTGGTTTAGTTATCCCCTAACACATTTTAACCATCCTGTTATACTCATGAGTTGCTTCCAGATGACCTGATTGTTGAATATTCATTCTGATTTCTTTGCAAGGAGGTTATACTAGGTCCACTATTGACACTGAACATTCATTCTGTTGTTTGCTTTTTCAGGGAGGTTATACAACATCACATCAAGCAGTAGTTATCCCACACTTTCCAGTGCATTTATCATCACTTACCACAAAAAAAATCCAATTATTTTGCAAGTGGGTTTGTTGTGCAAGAGCACCAAGTCTATTTTAATTGTACTACTACCTGTATTTGCCAGTATGCAGTTGAACTCCACCTGCAAAATAGCGAAAATCTGGAAGCAGTCATGGTTAGTGTGATTAAAGCAGAGTAAAAGATGAATTGTTCCACTTTCTCAATGCATGCTTAGGTGTAAAGTGGGAATCCCAATTCTGGTCCCTCACTGATTGCAGATCTAGTGCTTTGGTGGTTATTTTAGATAACCTACTGTGCATTAGTAAGTAAGAAGACAACCAGTGATATTACCAAGAATGGCTGTCTGGCCAAAAGGAAATGTTCTCATGAGAGAAGAATTCTGTGTTTCTGGCTATGTAAAATATAGAACTAGAAACAAATGGCTCAAAAATGTTCTGCTGATATTACAAGAAAAACACCTGCTAGAGCTGAGTAATGATGTGTCTGATACTTCAGCATATGAAATGATGCTTAAATGTTGACTCAACGTGGTCAGGAATCTGCTGAAATAAAATATATTTATGATGAAAACCTATCATTTGCCCTCTGGCATAGTTACCATACTAGTGGGATGTTTTGTCCTATCTTTCTTCTTCTTGTGATCTAATATGGCAATGAAGAACAGGAAAAGATCTGGTAACTATCTGCCCTAAAACAAAAAGCTCCAAAATTAATCCATGTTATCCAAGCTATATCAGATGCTATGATGAACAGAGAGCGGAAGTCAACTAGATGCATTGTCCTTTTTGACCCTTCCTTGTCGCTTGAGGCTCAAGTGGCCTTGGTGGCACGGAATGCGTTTTACCATCTTCGCTTAGTCGCCCAACTACGCCCCTATCTGGACAGTGACAATCTCGCCTCAGTTGTTCATGCTCTGGTAACCTCTAGATTGGATTACTGTAATGCGCTCTACGTAGGGCTGCCCTTGAAGACAGTTCGGAAACTACAGCTAGTGCAAAATGCGGCAGCCAGGCTACTGACGAGGACCAATCGGTCCGCGCATATAACACCTGTCCTGGCCCGTTTGCACTGGCTACCTGTTTGTTTCCGAGCCAGATTCAAGGTGTTGGTTTTGACCTATAAAGCCTTACACGGTGTGGGACCGCAGTACTTTGTGGAACGCCTCTCCTGCTATGAACCTACCTGTCCACTTCGTTCAGTATCTAAGGCCCTCCTCCGGGTACCAACTCATCAAGATGCCCGGAGGATTACTACTAGATCTAGGGCCTTTTCTGTGGTGGCCCCCGAATTGTGGAACAGCTTACCAGAGGAGATTTTTTCGGTATTTTCTTTTAGGCGCCAGGTTAAGACATGGCTATACTCCCAGGCATTTTAATGTTTAATGTTTAATGTTAATGTTTAATGTTTATGTGAATGTTTTAAATTCTCCTGTTATTTGGAATGGATTTTACTGTAACATTGTATTTTAACTCTGTTTTTGTACACCGCCCAGAGAGCTACTAGCTATGGGCGGTTTAAAAATGAAATAAAATAAATAAATAAATAAATAAATTGTATAGATGATGACTGCAGGCAGGGAATGTTTTAATAACGGCATTTCCAAATAGCAGCTTCCTCAAAGGCACTAGTACCCAAACAGGAAGTGAAACAGGAAGCAGAAGAGGTCATCACTGGTAAGGAATTTTGGCACTAAACCACCTAGTTTTATACCAAAGTCACAGTGATGCTCAGTAAGGAATACAGTCCCTGTGTGAACTGTGAGCGTCAGCACATCTGGTATTATGCTGGACTCACATATAGCTGGATGTGCAAAATCTTTGTGTGTGTGTGTAAATGCACAAAAGTTCAGTTGAATATGGCCTTACACATGGAGCTTTTGAGTCAGACAAGCAATAGTCAACATGGTGCTTTCCAGATGTCATGGACTCCAAATTCTATCAGTCTCAGCTAGCATGGTCAATGGTCAGGAATGATGGTGGTTGAATCCCACAACATCTGGAGGGCACCATGTTGACTACCCCTGAGTCAAGCACTATGTGTGTTCGAGTGGGTGGGGCACACCTGCTGCTTCACTAATTAGTAGCCACAGCTCAGATGTGTATGGAATTGTATGAAATTGGTCGATTGAACCCCTCTACCTAGAAGTGCCTGAGATCCCTTTTCCCTGCAATACTTTGTGTTCGGAACCCCCCCCCCCAAATCTGTGTGAGCTGCATATATTATGGGTTATCACCTATGCACCCCCTCTAGGATGCACACCTTAACGTGGTGAGGGGGGTTGAGAGTGTTGAAGAAGCTGAGAGCAAAGTCATCAAGAGTCTAGACCAAGAGGCTAGACTCCTAGCAGGGGCACCCAAGATGGAATGGTCAAAGCTGAGACACCAGACTAAGATGCATCCAACTCAGAGGAAGGCAATGGTAAACCACCTCTGAATACCTCTTACCACGAAAACCCTATGAACAGAGTATCCAAAATGCAACACGAGATAGTGCTGGAAGATGAGACCCCCAGGTCAGAAGGCACTCACCGAGCTACTGAGGAAGAACAAAGGACAAGCACGAGTAGCGCTGTGACTAATGACGCAGCTGGGTCAAAGCTGAAATGAAGCCCAGAGGCTGATGTGCACAGATGTGAAAGGAGAGTCCGGAGTTGTACGACGCACACAATAGGAACATGGAATGTGAGAAGCATGAACCAAGGAAAGTTAGAAATTGTCAAGCAAGACATTTTCAATCAGGCAACTACAAAATATTTTATGCAGGAAATGATAAATTAAGAAGAAATGGGGTTGCGTTAATAGTGAGAAGTGATGTAGCAAGAGTAATTAGGAGCTACAATGCAAGATCTGAGCGAGTGATATCAATGAGATTAAACGGGAAACCTATCATCATAACCATCATCCAAGTCTATGCTCCAACGGCAAATGCAGAAGAAGAGGAATTGGAGAGATTTTATGCAGAAGTACAGGAAGAAATTGATCACACTCCAAAACAAGATGTTCTGATAATCATGGGGGATGGGAACAGAGAAGAATTAGGAATTGTGGGGAAATGGGGCTTAGGAGACAGAAATGAAGCAAGAGAAAGACTTATTGAATTCTGTGAAGCCAATAATTTGTTTCTTGCAAACACATTTTTTGAGCAACCGAAAAGACAACTGTACACGTGGACATCACCAAATGGTCAATATAGGAATCAAATTGATTATATAATTGGTAGCAGAAGATGGAGAAGTTCCATACTTTCTGTGAAAACAAGACCAGGAGCAGACTGCGGTACAGATCATGAACTGGTTGTATCGAAAATGAGAGTAAAGCTAAAGAACAACAACAAAGCAATCATAATGCCAAAAAACAATTTAAATAACATCCCAGAATAATATAAAGATCAAATAAGGAATAGATTTGAGGCTTTAAACTTAGTTGACAGAGAACCAGAAGAACTATGGATTGAAGTCAGAGACATTATCAGGAAAGAATGCAAAAAGACAATACCTCTAGTTAAAAAGAAAGACCTCAATGGATGACTGAAGAAACTCTTAAAATGGTTAAAGAGAGAAGGAAAGCAAAAGCAAAAGGAGATAGAAACGTGGTCAGAACCCTAAATGCCACAATACAGCGACTAGTACATAAGGGACAAAGAGAACTATTACAATAGTTATTGTATAGAAATAGAAGAGGACAACAAAAAGGGTAGAACAAGAGCCCTGTTCCAAAATATTAGAGAAATGAAAGGGAAATTTAAACCAAGAGTAGGGATGTTGAATAATCAACGTGGGAACACACTCACTGACTGAGATGAAATAAAAGGAAGATGGAAGCAATACACTGAAGAACTCTATAAAAGAGATGCCAGGATGACAGATACATTCACAGAGAACCGTATGATGAAGAACCAGAAATTTTAGAATGCGAGGTGAAAGCTGCTCTTAAAATACTTGGAAGAAACAAATCACCAGGAATTAGATGGCATACCAATAGAGTTGCTACAAGCTACTGAGACTGAATCTGTCCAAATTTTGACAAAAATCTGTCAAGAAATATGGAAAACTAAACAATGGCCCACAGACTGGAAGCGTTCCATATACATCCCAATTCCAAAGAAAGGGGATCCCAGGGAATGCAGTAATTATCGAACTGTTGCCTTAATATCCCATGCAAGTAAAGTAATGCTCAAGGTTCTACAACAAAGGCTCTTGCCATATATGGAGTGAGAAATGCCAGATGTCCAAGCTAGATTTAGAAAGGGAAGAGGCACCAGAGATCACATTGCAAACATACATTGGATAATGGAATGGACCAAGGCATTTTAGAAGAAAATCACCCTGTGCTTTATAGATTACAGCAAAGCCTTTGACTGTGTAGATTATGAAAAACTATGGAATGCTTTAAAAGAAATGGGGGTGCCACAGCATCTGATTGTCCTGATGCACAACCTATACTCTGCACAAGAGGCTACTGTATGGACAGAATATAGAGAAACCGATTGGTTCCCCATCGGAAAGCGTGTGGGACAGGGGTGTAGTTTATCACCCTGTTTAATCTGTATGGAGAACATATCATACGGAAAGCGGGATTGGACCAAGATGAAGGAGGTGTGAAAATTGGAGGGAGAAATATCAATAATTTAAGATATGCAGATGATACCATACTACTAGCAGAAACCAGTAATGATTTGAAACGAATGCTGATGAAAGTTGAAGAGGAAAGCACAAAAGCAGGACTACAGCTGAACGTCAAAAAGAGTAAAGTAATGTCAACAGAAGATTTATGTAACTTTAAAGTTGACAACGAGGACATTGAACTTGTCAAGGATTATCAATACCTTGGCACAGTCATTAACCAAAATGGAGAGAAATGGAGTCAAGAAATCAGAAGAAGGCTAGGACTGGGGAGGGCAGCTGTGAGAGAACTAAAAAAGGTCCTCAAATGCAAAGATGTATCACTGAACACTAATGTCAGGATCATTCAGACCATGGTATTCCCGATCTCTAGGTATGGATGTGAAAGTTGGACAGTGAATAAAGTGGATAAGAGAAAAATCAACTCATTTGAAATGTGGTGTTGGAGGAGAGCTTTGCGGATACCATGGACTGCAAAAAAGACAAATAATTGGGTGTTAGAACAAATTAAACCAGAACTATCACTAGAAGCTAAAATGATGAAACTGAGGTTATCCTACTTTGGACACATCATGAGAAGACATGATTCATTAGAAAAGATAATAATGCTTGGAAAAACAGAAGGGAGTAGAAAAAGAGGAAGACCAAACAAGAGATGGATTGATTCCATAAAGGAAGGCACAGACCTGAACTTAAAAGATCTGAACAGGGTGGTTCATGAGAGATGCTCTTGGAAGTCGCTGATTCATAGGGTCGCCATAAGTCATAGTCGAGTTGGAGGCACATAACATCACCTATGTAAATATACCAGCTTTTCACATGTGAGTGACAACCACCAATGACTTGTGCCTAGCCCCCCAGATGGCTACAAGCTTCTCTCACTGATGATTGCTGTGTGAGAGAAGAGTGGTGATGGCATCCTTACCACACGGCATGGAAGTTGGAGAGTGGACGGAAATGGGTCAAAGGCTATCTGCCTAAGAACTTAGGAACTGTTGTGCTGAATCAGACCAAATTCCATCTAGTGGAACATTTTGTGGCCAGCAGTGGATAGCCAAATGTCTCTGAAGGGATTTGCAGGATATGATGATGATAGCCATCCTCCCTTGTTTGCCTCCAACATCTGGCATTTCCTGTGGGAATCTAGATAGCCTCTCGTCTTTGATAGACATATTCTCCATGAGTGTGCATACAAAACCTTTAAAAAACATCTTAAGCCCTGTGCAGATGATTATTAAGCTTACAAATATATTTACTTATTTATTAAATTTATAGTCTGCCCTTCCTCCTAGAAAAAGCCCAGGGCAGCAAACAAAAACACTAAAAATCACTCTAAAACATCTTAAAAACAAAAGACTTTAAAACTTATTAAAACACCTTTAAGAACATATAAAGACAAAGCATCTTTAAAAACATATTTTAAAAAAACATTAAAACATCTAAAAAAAGTAGTTCCAACACAGATGCAGACTGGGATAATATCTCTATTTAAAAGGCTTGTTGCAGGAAGAAGGTCTTCAGTAGGCACAGAAATAACGGAGATGGCACCTGTCAATATTTAAGGGGAGGAAATTCCTTAGTGTCGGTGCCACAACACTTCCTTCCTATGTTGTGCACCTGATGAGGTGGTATCTGCAGGAGGCCCTCACCTGCAGAGCTCAGTGATCGACTGGGGTAAGGGGTAAGATGATATTTCAGGTATCCTGGTCCCAAGCTGTATAGGACTTTGTATACAAAAACCAGAACTTTGAACATGTGGAGGGAGGATTAGGACTGTACTCGGTGCCCCACTCCCAACCTCTATCCATTCAAAGTCTCATTTGCACAGGGGAACCTATGCACGAGGGCACCCAAATGCACACAGGTTCCATACAGAGGATCTGCACGTTCTGTGCAGTGTACCAATTATAAGTAGGTTCTAGTGGGTGCAAACAGTCATTTGTCTGTTTGACCATCTGTCTGGAGCTCTAATGAATGGCTATCATAGCATTTTACGGTAGTGAATCCTATATGCTTTTATGCGTTATACTTTTTCCTGTCCCAAGCCTACGGCCAATCAAAATTTTATGGAGTACTGCTGATTTTTAGATGGGAAGATCAACTGAACCATCTTTATCTACTCTCCAATATAACAGCTTATACCATAGTGTTATTCTGTCTATATTTATCAGAAGATCCCTCGGCGTTCTATGTAACTTACTCCAAGGAAGGAACATAGGAAGTTGCCTTATATCGAGTCAGACCATTGGTCTATCCAGCCAGTAGCAGCCACCAGCCAGTGAGGTGGTGTGGGTGGGACACCATTGCTCTCTTGGCATCTGAACACAGCAGGTTGCTGCTGCCAATTGAGAAGGGGAGGGGTGAGGCACGGACTCCTGGCACATTGTGGCATGCAGCGGCAGAGCCAATCTGATGCTCCTGCTGATGGCACCACACTGCACCAAGCTCCTGTGACAGTGACCTGCTGGGTTCGGATGCCAGGAGAGCAATGATGTCCCACCCCACTTCCTCACTGGTTCATACACTGACTGGCAGCAGCTCTCCAGGGTTTCGAGTGAGCTACGGCTCTTCCCCGAAATAAGTATTGCATCCTGGGTAACTTGATTGTCCAGCCAGTTATTACTTTTGTTTTGCACGAATACTATTTGCCGTGGTTCACACTGAAATATATTTTATAGTTATCACTCTATATAATTGCCATTGATTGAGATAATGGTAAATTTACTTGGAAAAAAAAACAGGCCTTGAAATTGCAGTTCTTTTACCTATCATAATTGTTGGCTTTAGTATATTGTATCTTAGGATGTCTTTTCCCACAAGCAGGGGTGGTGCCAAAGGGTGGCCACGTCGGGCCCTGGCTGAGGGCCCCTGTGGCCCAGAGGGGCCCCTGAAGGGCAGCTCCTTAGGGTGTGGCCTGACCCTGCCGTAGATCACAAAGATGGAGCTCTCAGCCCCCTCTACAGACCATGTGGGCCCACGGCACCTGCCTGCTCCACCTACCTCTCCTCCCTTCCTATGAATGCCCTGCACGCTGTGCACGCAGCTGCCATCAACAAAGATTGCAGCAGAGGCTTCTTTAAGGGGCTAATGCCCTTACTGCCATCTTCATTGATGGCAGGCATGTGCGGGCACGCAGCATAGTGTGCATGTGTGCCATCAACGAAGATGGCGGTGGGGGTATCAGCCCTTTAGAGAAGCCTCTGTTGCATCTTGGCTGATGGCAGCAGAAAGAGAGAAGAGGTAGGTGGAGCAGTCCCATACAGTCTGGAGGGGGGGGCTGGGGCAGGCTGGTGCCCAAGGGCCCAGTCACGCCTGGCGCTGGCCCTGCCCGCAAGGCCTGTTTTTGTTGACATTCACCCAACCCCTCTCATAAGCAGGACTAGCCTACGTTGTGTGGTGATAATTTCATTATGTGTTATGGGGATCAAATACCTCTTGAAGACAAGGATGCATAACTGAACTCCTCTAATGCTATACTATACTTTGTGCTCTTTGGTGTTATAAAGGAATTTTATTTAAAAAAAAATCCGAAGGAAAATCAGTTCTCTGAGCAGAATACATCATAGCTGATTTAGTACCAATAACTCTCAGCTTTTCAATTAGAACTTTGAATCACATTCCTTGATTAGGAACAAGCAATCAATCATAATTAATTAGTTAAAATGTTCAACCGTTAAAATCATTACCATTAATTAAAATAATTATCTCTATTTTGGCTGCACTTCATTACCATTTGAGGGAATGCCTTGCTTAACTGTACTTTTATTTTTGCATAGTGTAGAATTGCAAGGGAATGAAAGGAGTGCTGTAAGCGGAATAGCCCCTCCCATAAGAGAGCACTTCATATCAAATGTCTGCTTAGTGGGGTTTTTTTTATTCCATATTTTGCATAAGTAAGCAAATGCAACTTTTTGTCCCTCCCCCAAAAGGAAATTAAAGTAATGGATTGCTATTTACACTTCCTGTGTCTTATTATATACAATAAACCCCATTTAGGGTGCCCCCAGACTGTCAGGATTGTTTTGGGAGGGATTCAAGTGCTCAACAGAACTTTAGGTTTGCACGATTAAAGTGAATTAAAGTGCAGTTTTGAAAGTGAAGAGGAAATGCATTGAAAAATGTGAGATAAATGAGCGATTAGAGGGAAGACATGTCAGCACCCCACAAACAAATCAAAATCATCTCATATAACTGCTCCATCTCATATAACTGCCGTGCAAATAAATCAAAGCTCAATAAAAACTGGGTATAGTATAACCACAGTATAAGCTTTGTGCAACCAAATGAGGACAAATGCTGAATAAATAGGAAGAGCCCTTAGAAATCTCTTGAGCAACATCTACTTAGTTTCAAGAGGACAAGGGTTATTATTACTTCTTGGCAAGATGTATTTATAAAATAGGTTTTAAAATACACAGGCTGGGGAGAAAGAACAAACAGAAATAATGAAATATGGACTATGCATTATACTTGTCCTCAGATGCTATCTAAAATGACATCAGTGCAATGAGTTTACTACTAAGGCTATGCACTGTATTTGTACAAATCACAAATCACAAACCAAATAGGGCTGGTTCAGGCCAATTTGTATGCTGTCCAAATCAGGTTGAAGCAGCAAAAATTCTCCAGAGCAGATTGGCTAGTCCTGAATCGATTTGTAAAGATTTGTACAGACCTGTAGCAAAAACCACTCTCTACTGAACCTAGACAGGGTGTCCCTGAAATGCAGCAATTAGAACACCATAAAGGAGAACACCAGGATGGGGGGAGAGGGAAGAAGGCTAGAATGCTATCACCCTACCCAACATTCTCCAATCACAGTGCTTGGAAGGGTGAAATCTTAAAATAGAGTCCTCCTTATTTACATTTTTAAAAAGTTTTTTGTCTGTGCTTTTAAAATTTGTATTTGATTCTTATTGCTAAGAATTATTATTAAGCCTTGTGGGCATATTTAATCACAGCTTTCTGAATTCAGTATTATTATTATTAGATTCTTGCACTGAGCAGGAGGTTGGACTCGATGACCTTATAGGCTCCTTCCAACTCTCCCATTCTATTGTTGTTGTTGTTCTTGTTATCCAGTTGCTACTCACAAACAATAATAAGCAACCAGCTTGTTTAGTCACACATTTATCATCATCATCATCATCACCACCATCATTATCATCATCATCATTAATATCATCATCATTATCATCATCATCCAGTCAGCCAAATCTTAGAACAATACAATCAAAGGATCATAGAATTGTAATCCAGGAGCATAAGACAGTCATTTCTTGGGCTGCAGCTCAATGGTAGAATAATAGAATTATAGAATGATAGAGTTGGAAGGGGGCTATAAGGCCATTGAGTCCAACCCCCTGCTCAGTGCAGGAAACCAAATTAAAGCATATCCGACAGGTGGCTGTCCAGCTGCCTCCTGAATGCCTCCAGTGTTGGAGAGCCCACCACCTCCCTAAGGAATTGGTTCCATTGTCATACTGTTCTAACAGGACTTTTTTCCTGATGTTCAGTTGAAATCTGGCTTCCTGTAACTTGAGCCCATTATTCCGTGTCCTGCACTCTGGGATGATCGAGAAGAGATCCTGATCCTCCTCTGTGTGACAACCTTTCAAGTACTTGAAGAGTGCTGTGGTATCTCCCCTTAGTCTTCTCTTCTCTAGGCTAACATGCCCAGTTCTTTCAGTCTCTCCTAATAGGGCTTTGTTTCCAGTCTCCTGATCATTCTTGTTGCCCTCCTCTGAACCCATTCCAGTCTGTCTGCATCCTTCTTAAAGTGTGATGTCCAGAACTGGATGCAGTACTCAAGATGAGGTCTAACCAGTGCCGAATAGAGAACTAGTACTTCACAAGATTTGGAAACTATACTTCTGTTAATGCAGCCTGAAATAGCACTTGACTTTTTTGCAGGTACATTGCACTGTTGGCTCATATTCAGCTTGTGATCAACAACAATCCCAAGATCCTTCTTGCATGTAGTATTACTGAGCCAAGTGTCCCCTATCTTATAACCGTGCATTTGGTTTCTTTTTCCTAGGTGTAGAACTTTGCACTTCTTCCAGTTAAATTTCATTCTGTGGTTTTCAGCCCAGAGCTCTAGCCTATCAAGATCCCTTTGAATTTTGTTTCTGTCTTCCAGGTATTAACTATCGCTCCCAATCTTGTGGGCATATTAGTCAGCATTCTGAGTTAAGAATTATTGTTGTTGTTATTACTGTTGTTATTATTATTTCCAGTTGATAACCACAGTGAATATTATTAATATTAAATAGTATTTTTATTTTTCCCTCAGTAACTAATGCTGTTGGCAACCTGCCTCCTATATGACAGGTCTTTGTTTCCTTTTTTTAAAATACTTTCTTGGAAAAGGTAAAATTTAAAGGTGGCTAGCATGAGAACCTTTGGAGCCACCCACATAAAATTTGGCAGGGTTAATTCTCTCTATCGGGGCTACCAAGTCACCAAATTTCATGTCCCTGTGTAAAAAAACAAAAATATTTCTTTTAATTTTAAAACATTTTAAACTTTAAAGGTGGCTAGCATGAAAACCCCTGGAGCTCTCCTCCTGCAGCTTTGCAGGTTTAATCCCCTGTATAGCAACGACTATGTCTCCAAATGTTATGTCTGTAGGTGAAAAAACAAGAAAGTGATGGCCATTTCATAGGCCATTTTGCAATATAAGTCAATGGGATTTCCAGAGATTTTTAATAACTGGATTTGGATCCAAATTGGGTTACATCAGGTTTGAATCTGTCAAGACCAGATTGAGCCTGATCTGTATTTGCAAAGTGGAGCCACAAATCAGATTGGGGAATGTGGACACAGCCCTATTCACTACTACTCAACTGTGTAGATCTTATTGCACAGACAGCCACCATTATTTCATGGAGAGTGTCTTTCCATTCCAGTTATGAGCCTGTGGAATAGTGGGAAAACTAGGAAATGACTCCCCAAGAGGGAGTCATTGAGCTGTAAGGAGGAGCATAAGGTTCTAGTAGTAGGCTTGGGCTCTGCAGGATTTGAGAGAACTCCCAGAAAATGAGGGTATTGTTTTGGCTGAGATTATCTGAGTCCTAATGTAGTGATGCTGAGAGTTAGTGGAAATTTAAATAGGCAGCATGGCACCCTGGTTTGTTGTTCTGCAGTCAGACATTACTTGGTGGCCTCTGTCACCACAGATGCATCCACTGTCTTCTCTATGGTAGTGATAGCTTTAGGCTGTAAGGGCTCATCTACATAGGAACATTTCTTTGTATCAAATACACTGCTTTTACCTTCGTAATAGATTAGCACCCTCTGTAGTTCCTGCTCAATGTTAGCTGACAATCGGCTTTTCCAATTCACACAAGCAGGCATTCTTCTAGAAAGGATTAGTCTCTCTGATTCCTTCTGGCCCCACCCTCTAATTATACATTCCACTCTCACTGGTTGCTGGGTCACTGAGCATGCTCAGTCAGTTCTACCAGCTGCAGTAAGTTCCTTTAAAAAAACCCCCAGAAGTGCGAATATCTCTGTTTTCCATGCCTATGGTTGATAAGATTCAGCTAAAATACAAATCTTTGAGCAGCTTTATGCTTTTGTGCACAAGTTATAGGGGAAAAAGAAAATAAAGGCACTGTTTGCAGCAACATAAAAAAGACCAGCAGAATGGAGGAGAGAAACCGGAAATTGCTTGTCAGCCCAGAGGAAACAAAATGAAAGAAGGGATGAAGAGATAGTGGGTGTGGAGAGGTGAATGATTGACCCACCCACCTAAAAGCATCAGAGCAAAGCGTCTCCAAGCAGTAGAAAAATGGAGTGGAGACTTTTTCTCTCCACTTTTCGTATTATCAGTGGATTGGGTTAGTATGGATTTACAGGCAGAAAACTATGTGATAGCTTCTGTTTGCCAGTAACGTTATGTGAGCCATGCAAATTTAAAGGACATGTGTAGCATCAAACACACAGTAAACCACTGTGTAGATGAGCCCTAAGTGAGGTGGATCCTTGTTTTTTGACTGAGTCTGAGGGCCAAACTAGGGCTTGGTTTTTATGCAAAGCCTGGATAGCCTCTGCAGGGTATGGGGAGAGGAGGAGAAATTTAACTCTTATTGTCCTCACTATGGTAATCTTGGAAGCTCCTATTTGCATTTCAAGGGAAGCTCCAATTGGCAGCAATGGAGGCTTCACTTGAAATGTAAGTAACAGCTGCCAGCAAAGTGCAGTGGAAGTGCAGAGACATTCCATTCCATGTGATAGTGATGCTCCACACAGTAAGATATTCTAAATACCATTAGAGTGATAAGATAGAGAACTCACTGAGGGGATGCTATCTCTGTCAGAAGTGCAAAGGCTGATGGCCTGCCTGAGAGCCTCATCTGTAATGCCCCCAAAATGGTAGAACTTGCTCCTTATTGAGGTGCATCAGGCACTGTCTTTTTGTACATATAAGTGGTTATTGAAGATACACCTCTTCTCGTTGGCCTTTGATAGCTGAATTGTTATTGTTACTATCCCACTATATATACCATCTGGTTTGTTGATATGTATGTAGTGTATGGTATGGTTTTTTTGGGGTGAGGCTGTTTTATTATGTTGTATTATCTTTTTTAGATGTAACCCACCCTGGAACCTTAAGGTAAAGGATGGGTTGTTGTGGTTGTTGTTGTTAACTGGCATCCCTGTGGCAAGTGTAACATGAGCTTCAGGTTCTCATCTGCCAAAAACAGTGTGACTTGGATGTGACATTGATGTGGAAGAAGGAAGTGGAAGGCACTGCTTAGAAGAAGCCAAGTAATTAGTTAGAACTTGGCTACTTTCTTGAAGAACTTAGGCTTGAAGGTAGAAGCCAATGACCTGGAAGTACACAATGGCCACTTGAAAGCATATCATGGAGTGGCTGTAACACCACAGAGAGGCATTCATCTACAACCTCCAACCATGCTCCGTGTCTCCAAGATATACAAGCAGCTGTGGGAGCTGATGGTAACTCTGGGCTTACTACCTTCCTAACCACTCTCAGATGCTGATGAGGAGGGTCATTCACATTCTAGTATAAAAATACAATTTAGAAATGCAACTAGATCTGGCACAATGTCACAAGTCCAACATATTGGGAACAGTTGGGAAACTAGCAGTTTCTAGTATTTCTGTCATACCAGTTTCTTTAACATAGAAAAGCTTTTTGTTTGTTTCCAAGAATGATTAAAGCATGATTTGGTAGAAAATATTATTGTCCCCACACAGTCTCTCTGCTTTATTACAGAAAAAGAGTGGCTTGTAATGTAACAAGTTCATCTGTTTTCATGTACAACATCCTTCCTCCACCTGGTGCCCTTTAGGTGTTTTGTGGACTACAACTTCAACCAGCCTTAGTCAGGAGGGCACCAGGCGGGGGAAGTCTGATGTATGCATTTCTGGCCTTTGTCTAGGACCAGACCTAACCATCTTCATAATCTAAGACTGAATATGCTTATATTCATGGTTTGGTTAGACTAAGCTTACTTTAGAGAGGGATTTCAAACTTCATTTCTAGAACAAATGAATTCTGATCATCCTTCAAGATTTTGATTTTATCAACATCAAGATGTATCGGAAATTTTGAATAAGACTGCCAGATCTTGTGCAGTTTACCTTTCTTCCCCAAATGATGCTCACTTCTTCTGACTTTGCAGAACACTGAAGGAGAGAGATGGTGCAGGACATGACATTTACTTATCGTGAACTCAGAAAAATGCCTGAGCTGCCAGACCCATAACCTGCTTAAAACATGTGGTCCTCTGTTCTGTTGACAGTTCATTAAAACAAAATTCCCCGCTATGTGGCCATGGAAAAATATTCCATAGCAACATAGCTGACACTGTGATCCTACAATAAACTGTTGGGACAAGACCAAGGGCTGGGCTGGAAATCAGTAGCAGAGCATTTGGCTTGTAGGCAGAAGGTCCCAGGTTCAATTCCAAACATCTCCAGGCAGGGCTAGGAGACACTTCCTGCCTGAAACCTGGAAAGCCATTGCCAGTCAGTGTAGACAATACTGAGCTAGATGGACCAAAGGTCTCACTCAGTATAGGCAGCTTCCTACATTCCTATGATTATTTGGTCCAGTGTAATGAGCATGAAGAGAGCTTGACTGAAGATCTTTCTCCCCTTGTGCTTGATCTGTCTCTTGGATACAAACTGCTTTTGATGCTGTTGTACTGCTAAAGAGATGGGGAGCCTTCAGATTTTGGTGGACTCCAACTCCCATCAACCCCAGCCAGCTTAGCCAATGGTCAGGAATGATGGAAATTGTTGTGAAATAACATCTGGAGGACTGCAGGTTTTCCCATCCCTGCTCTACTATTTTCTTCTGGATAGTTCACCCAACTGCACAAGAGATTACACAGTCTCCTTTGGCTTCTAAAAAAGACATTATCCACTTACCTTCAGTTCTTTTTTCTTTTGTAGCCATAACATCCTATTTAAATGAACTCAAAGAAAAAAGAGACACTCAGGTTGCGACAGTTATAGTTTATAAATATACATGGACCTGTGTGTGGTTTGTAGGATTCAGGCACACTTCATAGGTATCTATGATTGTGCAGAAGGCCTATATGTTGATGAAAGTTGACTGCTGAGGTTGGATCATCTTTAATGTTGCTGTGATCCGCATTTAAACAAGACTCAGCTTCCTATTGTCATCATCATTACAATCTCCCCATTTACAGTGCTTTGTGAACTATTTCAGCAGACCTTCATATGTAATATGGATGTTAACAGGAGTCCTACCAATCTCATTATTATAGGCTTAAACATGACATGTTTTATAGTGCTGCTCAGAGGATTTGATGTATATACTGTAAGGAAAAGAGTTACTTGAAATAAAAATAACTTGCATGTCAGTCTATTAATTGAGCCTCACATCGCAAAAAGGAAAACTGTGAAAGTAACAATGGAACGAGAGCTTCATTTGCTGAAGTCTGAATTAATGATGAACAAGTTCAAGATCCCTTTGCAGTTGATTATTTCCCAGCTGCACCCAATTATAAAAGAGTAATTAAAGAAGTCCACTCATTAGTTGGTTATTCTGTGCAATTTCAAAAAGTGATCCTTAATTCACTGCTGATAGGAAAATAGTTCCTCCAAAGCAAAATTACAACTGAAGTAAAATGAGAGTGAAGACTGACAGATAGACTGTCTAAATCTGTGGTGGACATGGTTTGTACACACATTCTCTGCCCTGAAAACAAATGCCTTGGAATGCAGCAAAAGTTTGTTCAAACTTCAAGTGGTTTGTCTGCACTTGGAATGTTATGTCTATCTTCACCATAAGAGGTTTCTGTAATAAAAACATAACTTTGTGGAGGTAGAAGAGTCAGTCAAATAGATGTTGACATATAAAATCACCTCTAGTTACCCATGTCATATAGTGACAATGACCTGTCTGTTTTACCGGTAAACTATCCCTTAATTTAAGGATTTAAGAAATATTCTAATACAAAGTGACAAAGACCACTGAGGTCCAAAAGAAGGCTGCCATGTTGCCCTTTCCTCTTTGCCACTCCATCAGAATGCTTGTCCCTTTGGGAATAAAAAATGCTGGAATCTGAAATCAGTGCCTGTTGTAGAACTTGTGAGTGAATCAGTGTTTCCAGCACAGCAATAAAAAGCTAACAGTAATATTTCAAAGGAACCTACTATACATGCAATGAACACAAGAACAGCAGCACACTTTAATGACTTTTCCAGATCACATTGGTGCTACTCCAAATCTTGTGCTAGCAGCCCCTAAAGAATACAAAAGTAGGCTTGATGGAGGTTAGCCTTGTTTGGGGTGGTAACCTCCTCCTCCTCATTTTAAACATGTTGCTGCAATGCTGGACAGAGTTTCTAGCATTCAAAGGAGTATATCAAAAAAATTAAGAAAGCAAAAAAAGTCATCAATAAAACCAGTCCATTCAAAAATAGCTCCTGAGTGTAATCTGCCTTTTTCAGACATCTGAACTGACTTAAAGTAAAGGTCTTCTGAATGTGGCGTGTGTGTATATCAGATCCAGATGCTTCAGTAAAGACATAACAGATAGAGTCACCACTTTTCTCTCACTCTTTTTACCTGATTCTTCCCTCTCCCACAAGACATTTCTCACAAGAGTGGCTGTATGCTATAGTCAGCATGGATTTTTTGCATTCCACAATGTTAAATTGAAAATACCCCCATGCCATTCTGATCCTTTCCATAAGCTCATTTCAAAACAAAACCTTACAAAACTTATAGTCCTGAACTCAGAAACGCTTGCTTAACAACCCTCTAAATTGGAGATACACAAAACAGTCAGAGAGAATCGAGAGTTCAAAGTGTAAAGAGCAAGAGAAAAACCCCAGACCCCTTTTGGGCTTTTTTCTGTCACAGTTCTCATAATCTGTTGAAATTAATTAAAAATCAGCCATGTTAACAGAGTACCTTCATCTTCTGCAGTTTAAAAGGTAAAAAAAATGCCTAGCTGATTTTTAATTAATTTAAGAAATTTTGCATGAACTCAATGATAAGGCTGGGCATGCTCAGTAAGAACCAACTGTCAGTGTTCCAAAAGCCAGACTCACAGCGGCTTGGCTTGCCTAATCAGGGGGCCACACCACACCAGACTTTGATTTCACTTGAGACAGTCATAACTTTCCCCAAAGAATCCTGTGAAGTGTAGTTTGTGAAGGGTGCTGAGAGGAGACTCCTATTCCCCTGAAAGCGCTCCAGTGGCCAGAGTGGTTTAACAGTCAGCCACTCTGATTGAAGCTCTGTGAGGGGAACAGGGCCTCTCCTAACAACTCTCAGTACCCTTCATTAACTACACTTCCCAGGATTCTTTGGGAGAAGCCATGACTGCCTAAAGTGAAATAAAGGACTGGTGTGGATGTGACGAGGAGCAGCTTTGGTTTAAATTTGGGTGGGAGGCTACATGTGCCTGCTGTAGAATAAATAGGTGGGGGAAACCCTGAAAAAGAATGATACTGTTCACAATATTTTCCTTTCGAAAGGAAAGGGGCTTCCCCTCTGCCCAGTGCCCACCCACCCAATCTCCTCCCCTTTTCCCTTCTTCCTTCCCTCTACTCTCCCCTTCTCCTCTTCCACCCCCATGGTCAGTTTTACCTATCCTAGCCATGATTGCATAGGAGTAAATTCCATTGAACACAATAAACATGCAAATGATCAGACCTGCTTTTCCCCTCCTTCCCCTCTCCTCTCCCCTCCAGACTTCCCTTGCCATGGTCAGTTTTACCTATCCTAAGCATGATTGCACGGGAGTAAATCCCACTGAACTCAATAAACATGCAAATGATCAAACCTCCTCCTCACTCTCCTGCCTGCTCCCATCCACCTCCTTCCCTCCCCATTCCTGTGGTCAGTTTATTTATTTATTTATTACATTTGTATACCGCCCCATAGCCGAAACTTTCTGGGCAGTTTACAGCAATTAAAAACATTAAAACAAATATACAAATTTTAAAAAACAAAAAACAATTTAAAAACACAATTTTAATTTTTTTAAAAACAATTTAAAAACACATGCTGAAATGCCTGGGAGAAGAGGAAAGTCTTGACCTGGCGCCAAAAACATAACAGTGTTGGCGTTGGGTGCACCTCGTCAGTGAGATCATTCCATAATTTGGGGGCCACCGCTAAGAAGGCCCTCTCCCTTGTTGCCAGACTCCCAGCTTCCCACGGAGTAGGCACCTGGAGGAGGGCCTTAGATGTTCAGCATAGTGTATGGGTAGGTTCATGCCAGGAGAGGCGTTCCATCAGGTATTGTGGTCCTAAGCTATGTAACTACTATGTACAGTTCAACCAGGGTTTTGACAGGAACGCCAACCCTATCAGCCGGACAACTCTCCAGAGCCCTTTGGAAACCATTCAGATCCATTAGTCTCTGGGGACAGACAAACTTAATAGGTCCTCTACCCTTGCAGAGGGGAAAAGCCTCTGTAAGTCTAAACTTCAGCAAACAGTGATCTGTCCATGACAGAGTTAGTTTCACCTATCCTAAGCATGATTGCAGGGGAGTAAATCCCACTGAACTCAAGAAGCATGCAAATGATCAATCCATTCTCAGCAAACTTGCACAGGATCCCATTTCTTACCTCCTGGATTAAAAAGCAGAGAAATTCACTAATAGGAAAAAAAACCCTTGCGGTTGAAGAACATACCTATAGCCAACAGATATTTCTTTCAGACTTTAAAAAGAAGGGAAATTGGGCAGCTATAGTGAATGCACCAGGGGAGCAGGAGACCTGACCTCCTCTCTGAGATACTGTACTGCCCTACAAATTTGTAAAAATGCAAGCACCATTTGGGTTGGTCTTTCACAGTCCAATCCACTTGCTGTGTAGCTTGGAAGAATTTGGTAATATATGCCTCTGAGCATATGGTTAGTGGTGGCAACACCTGCAATCAGCCCAAATAACAGAAACAAGACATGTGCTGTGCTGATCTTGTTTTACCAGGGAGGAAGCAACAGTATTAAAACAGTTGATATAGTTCAGATAGTCACTTTAAATATGTTCCATTTACTGTGCAATTTTAGGGAAGTTTCTTATAGTAAATTATTCTCTTTTGCTTCTGTTTCTGTGCATATGTGAAGTACAGCGACAGTTTGCAACACTAAAAAAAAGCTCCCAAAACAATTGTGGAATAATGGCACTGATTGTTCTGCAGAATAGTTTCCAATGGACATGAGGAGTGTCTCAGTTTGCACAAGATAAAACAGTGGGAGGTGAAATACATTCTAGCAAAGTTCTAGGTGTGCTCTATGTTTTTAATTGACCATGCCCACCTTTTCTTAAGTGGAGTAGTTTAAGCATAGTAGGCTGAAAACATGCATCTTGGGTAGGCTAAGTTTGTTTTTTCCAACAGCTAGAGTCATTTCTGAAGTAGCAACATACTGTAATCAGTCTGATTTTACATCAAACTGCAGTTTCAGATTCAAGTGTTAATGCACCTAAAATAGAAATAGAGCATAACCTCCAGTTTGAGACACAAAAGGCTGTCTTCACCATCATATGACATTGACCAATAAAAAGGCTTTGAAATTAATAAAAATAAATTTGACACAGATATCTAGGATGAATAATGAGAGTAATATAATCTTTTAGGTTAGATTCTCTGTAGAAACAGTAGTAACACAGAAAAGAAGCAAAGTAAGAAGAACACCAATAAACATACAAAATATAATTCTCTATCTTTGGAGATGGCAGGTATTGCCACCACTCACCATATGCTCAGAGGCACATGTTACCAAATTCTTCCAAGCTATACAGGAAGTGGACTGTGAAAGACCAACCCAAATGGTGTTTGCATTTTTACACATTTGTAGGGCAGTACAGAGAGGAGGTCAGGTCTCCTGCTCCCCTGGTGCATTCACTATAGCTGCCCAATTTCCCTTCTTTTTAAAGTTTGATAGAAATATCTGTGGGCTAAAGATACATTCTTAAACTTCAAGGTTTTTCGCCTATTAGTGAATATGGTCATACTGGTGAGAGTTTCTCCCAGGTGATTTAGCCTGCTTTTTGGCTTTTTTCACATTTCCTGGTTGTGGTGTACTTGTTGCCATACTGTAGTTATACCTGCACTGCTCCTAACAATGTGTCCCACTTTTACTCACAAAGTTAGGGTGAACTGTGTGGTAACATACCATGCTAGTAGAGATGCCCACTTTGATAAAGGGTTTGCAACTACTGAGCTATGTTACCATAACATAACCATGAGAATGGAAGTTCTAGGTATGTTCCAGTAACTACCACGCTGCTGACTGTTATGCATGAAGTGGTTCTGACTCTATTGCATGATGTTCTACCATAGGGCAGCTGGTGTTACATGACCATCATGGTGGAAGAGGGGATGTTATCTGGTGGAAAAGAGGTTAGCCACAGCTGATCAATTGTTTGGTGCACCATGGTGTGTCTTTGTCTGCTGCTTCCTTTCCAGTGCCTAATTATTCAGAGATGCATGGATTATTTTCCTGGTCTGTCAAGTGGAAAGGAAGATGTGCCTCTGAACATTTTGAAACCAGAACTCATGTACCTCTTTATAATACACTTCTGTTTACATCATTGATCTTAATATAATGTGATTATATTATGAAACGTTCTGGACAATGTTACACATCTTCATAGAATGTTCAAATAAATCCAGGGGAAAATATATGTACAACCAGCTTTCACTGAGATAGAACCTTATTATTAACATCTTCAAGGCAACTTTGCAAGCATAACAACAACAACAACAAAATAATGAATAATAATAATAAATGAAAGACTTATGCCCTGTGAGACAAGTGGATTGTAATATTCAAACAGGAAAGAAAATAAGTGGGTGGCCGCATATTGGAGTGAGTAGAACATTTTGTGCAGCAATGTGTTCTTCCTTGCTGAATTCACAATTCATGAACAAATACTATAATTAACATATTGCCATTATCAATCAGTGTAACTGAACGCAGGATTAGAATAACTGGCAGAGTTGCCACATGCTTGTATAGAGTTCAGTTCCAGCAAGCACAATATGACATTGTTGCCAAATGACCGCTACCGAGGGCAGAACTTGGTATTCTGGGCGGAAGCCTTCTTTCTCCTCTTAAGCCCCTTGGTTTCTATTGATTCCATTGGCCTCCATTCAAGTTAAGTTGGCATGTGCTGTTGCCTAGCAACAGCATGTAGTCTACTTTTGTACTATCCCATGGAAATACTGCCTGTCTGGAACATGACATTCAACAGTATGGCTCTATTAAAGAGATTCTTTCAAAAGTACTCCTCGCTTCCACCACTTGGGTAGCTGAAAATCTCCAGGTAGAGAGTGTTCTATCATTGTGTCCTGAAATGACCCAGATAGGCAAAACAGGTAAGGCAACATCTCCCCTGGGAACCTTCTTCTATTGACTGGAGCACATAAGCTTCCAACCTTTATCTTTACACCAAGAGATATGACCAGTCCAGTAAAAAGCTTTGAGACTTAGCATGGTCCAGT
This sequence comes from Rhineura floridana, assembly GCF_030035675.1. NCBI lineage: Eukaryota > Metazoa > Chordata > Lepidosauria > Squamata > Rhineuridae > Rhineura > Rhineura floridana. Next base: position 266,080,031 of record NC_084480.1, on the reverse strand, counting down.
GGATGGGAAGTTGCATCTAGGAAACATGGGTTCAAGTATTTTATCTATGCTGCATGTGACAGGCATATCAGATGTAACATCTGAAGGATTAGTTTATCTTCCTTCCTATCCTGTGCATCATTAGCCCATGGAGAATAAAGAATGTATGTGTGTGTAAAAACATCTAACTTCTGCATGGCTGGCATGTAGCCTGTTCTACAAAGGTAAGTGTCACATTCATTGTTCTGTCCATCCCTGGCATGCAGCCCCTTGGAAGTTTGCTCATCAGGGAATGCATTCCTTGCATTCTGTATAAAAAAAAGGTTCCCCACCTCTGATGTCGCACAGAGCCTTTTGGTATAATCAAAATATTTAGTGGTCATGTTTATGGAAGAAGGAAAGCCCCAATCAGTGCCCCAACAGGTTGAGATATTACAAAAAGCAAAAGGACCAACAATCTTTGTATAAGGTCCTGATAGAGTTGGATCATATGAGGAAGCTGCCCATCCATTCTTCTAGCCCAGTATTGTCTACTCTGACTGGCAGTGGCAGCCTAACATAGCCCTTCTACTTGAGATCTTCTACTTGAGATCTCCCAACTAGAGATGCTGGGACCTTCTGCAGGCAAGCATGTCCTCAAATACTGAGGTATGGCCCCTCCCCAAATGCTTACAATCACAAGCCCTAATTTGAGGAAAGACAAATCTCCATCAAAGTAAATAAAAGACAGTTATGTTTCACTGAGGAAAAGGTGAATTCCCACTACAACTGGTGAATAATGGCTGCACATTGACCATCCAGAAGGATGCAACCTATACCAATGACATCTGGTGTTCACAGATCTTAACATGGTTGAGAGATCTATGGCTCTCTGTTTTGCACAATGGAAGTATGAGTCATTCATGGTGCTGCATTGTCTGCAACTCATACGTTCCGAAGTGGCTCTTTTTCTCAACACAGCAGCATCTAAGCTGAAACAACTCACTCATGCCCTTTTGCTGATAGCTAATTCAGTAAAAACCAATGAAGACTTGCAATCATAATTATAATGACTTAACAGTACACATTGCATTTCTTCACTGCTTGAATAGGTTTCTTATTACAACCAATAAAGAAGAACCTACTTTATTCAAACCTTGCTTATTGAGATCTTCTGATTATCTGAATTTATGATGTGTTCTCTAAATAGCCTCATTCCCTGTTAACTCTTCATAACCTCCACTCATATTTATCTAAACATCTGATTAATCAATGATTTTATGTGTCACCTGGGCCATAGGGATAAATGAGTTCTTCCTTTTTTGATCAGTATTGTATAGTGGTTAAAGTGTCAGACTTGGACTGGGGAGATCCGGGTTAAAATCCATACTCCACCATGATGCTTCCTGGTAACCTGAGGCCAGTCACCATCCTTCAGCCCATCCTACCTCACAGGGTTGCTGGAGGAGCAATATAAGCTGCCCTAATCTTCTTGGAGGAAGAGCAGCCCTGTGTTTATTTATGCATGTGCAAAACTCATTCATATATTGGGATTTATAGAGAAATATGTATAGAGCTGTAGTGCATTAAGAAGAGCCCTTCTCGATTAAGACCAAAGGCCCATCAAGTCCCACATTCTGTTCTCACAGTGGCTAAGCAGATGCCTATGGAAAGTCCATAAAGATGACATGAATGCAATGGACCTTTCCCACTCATGACCCTAAGCAACTGATGTTCAAAGACATACTCTCACACTGGAGGTAGTATATAGCCATCATGACTAGTAGCCATGGATAGCCCCATTCTCCATAAATTTGTCTAGCCAACAGAGTTGGTGGCCATCAATACATCATGTGGTTGTGAATTCCATAGTTTAACTACATGCTGTGAGAAGAAGTACTTTTCTGTCCTGAATCTTCCAACATTCAGTCTAATTGGATAGTTCCAGGTTCTAGTATCATGCAAGTGAGAGAGAAACTTACCTCTGCCTACTTTTCCCATACCACACAAAATTTTATATACCTCATTCATGTCCTCCCACCTTGCCCATCTTTTTTCGAAACTGAAAAGCTTCCAAGGTTATAATCTTTTCTCATAAGGGAGTTGGTCCAGCCCTCTTTCAGCACTTCTCCCAGCTCTACAATATCCTTTCTGAGGTGAGTCATTGTGTTTTAATTCAATCAGAAACTTATTTCTGTTTTTATTTATATCACAGCATGTCCTACATGCTTCTCAGCTTTCTTTTTGGATTATATCTTACATGGGTTTTTTTCCCTGACGTGATGATGATGGACTGCCTTCAAGTCAATCCCGACTTATGGCAACCCTATGAAGAGGGTTTTCATGGTAAGGGGTATTCAGAGGGGTTTTACCATTGCCTTACTCTGAGGCTGAGAGGCAGTGACTGGCCCAAGGTCACCCAGTGAGCTTCATGGCTGTGTTGGGATTTGAACCCTGGTCTCCCAGGTCGCAGTTCAACACCTTAACCACTACACCACACTGGCTCTCCAGTGGCTTTCCCTGACGTAAAAGGTTCAAATAAAAACCTCTAGACCTATTGTTAAACTCTTTGGAGCATGTTTTGCTCTATTGATGATAACATTTGATGTACCCATTCTGGCATTTAGATGTTGACAGTAGAAAAGAATCGAATCTCTCTGTGTTTTTAATTCTCACCAACCCTGTCAGTTACTTCTGAAGACCATTATTGGAGAAGCATTATTTCATAACTCAGGTGTTGAAGGCCAAGACAAAGAGGTGCACCTTCAGCATTTGCCAAAAGTTGTGCAATGAAGTTGCCAGATGCACCTTGGTGGAGTGGGAGTTCCACAGCTTAGGAGCTGCCACAGATAATGCCTTCTCCAGGGCCATCCTCCAAGCTTCAGAGGATGACAGAACTACCAAAAGGCCCCCCTCTGCTGATCTCAACACCCGAGAGGGTCTGTAGGGAAGGAGGCGGTCTTTCAGATATTTGGTCATTTAGGGCTTTAAACACTAACGTGAGCATGTTGCACTGGACCAGGAAATGAACTGGCAACCAATGCAGCTGTTTTAAAACAGGGATTATATGAGTTCTAAAGGGAACTCCCACCAGTAATCTGGCTGCTGCATTTTGGACCAGATGAAGTTTCCAAGTCATCTTCAAGGGCAGCCCCACGTACAGCACATTGCAATAATCCAGTCTGGAAGTTACCAGAGCATGGAGCACTGTGACCTTCTCTGTCTAAAAGCTGGTGAACCAGTGGGAGCTGGAAAAAGACACTCCTAGCCACTGAGGTGACCTGAACCTCCAGTGACAATGTTGGATTAAGGAGTACCCCCAGAACAATCTCATCCAGAACAGGCCATCTTCCCACCTCCTGGACATGAGACATGACACATAACACCTCTGTCTTTTCAGGATTCAGCCTCAATTTATTGGCCCACATCCAGCCCATCATTGCCTCTAAGCACCGGTTCAACACCTCAGCTGCTTCTCCTGATGCAGATGGAACAGAGAGGTAGAGCTGGGTGTCATCTACATATTGATGGCATCTCACTCCAAATCTCCTGATGACAACTCCCAGTGACTTCATATAGATGTTAAATAGCATGGGGGACAAGATGGAACCCTTCAGAACACCACAGGATAATTCCCATGGTGATGAACAGTAGCCTCCCATAACTACTTTTTGGAAGTGGCTCTGGAGGTATGAGCAGAACCACTGATGCACAGTGTCCCCACCCCATCTTCTTTAGTCGTTCCAGAAGAATTCCATGGTCAACAAGATCAAAAGCCATGGAGAGATCTTTGAATAGCAGTTGTTCGTATATATGAAAAGATGTTGTAGGCCTCCTAAAGCCAATGTACTCTAAATTGCCTACTACAGTGATGTGATTTGCCGTTGTATGGATGCATCACTGAAATATATACTAAGCAATTAAGTATGTTGAGAAAATCCATGTGTTTATACTAGCAATGAGGAAAACATTGTTAATTCATAAACCCCTAAGTGACTCACAAAGGTTTTCTTTATGGGTAGGCTGAAACTAACAGCTGTTCTATCACATTCCATTTGCTCAAGTCAACAGACCTGTGTTAATAGTTTGTTGATTGTTGTACATTTGGCAAATATTTTGGTGCTATTACTATGTTTGCATTTTATTACTCAGAGTGACAAGAGTTTTCATCTGAGAATTGTGAGATGCTAAACTGGATATTCAATGCCGAAAGATTTATTAATGTCTTGTCAGTATTAGCAGAATATTTCCATGTGAAGTACATCAGTGAGTAGTATCTAGTGTCAGATGCATCTTCTCAGGTTCTTTGTCCTTGATCTGCCTCCATCTGTGAGATTTTCCTGAAAATGACATGTTAGTGTGCCCGGGAATTATCCCAGTTATAAAGCTAGATGTTCCTTAGGGCAGAGTATAAAGCCCAAATAAGCTAGAAGGTCAACTTCTCCATTGAGGCGATGCCCAGAGGGAACATCTCCAAGTCCCTCTTCCTCAAGTCCTCTTTCAGATCTAAGTGTTTCACTCCTTGCCAGCACAGGAAGGAAAACTGGAAACACTGCCAGGACAAGAGAGAAGAAAGGCTTTGAAAGGAGAAGGGCTGTAGCTCAGTGGAGAAGGGATGTAGCCCAATCATAGAGCATCTGCTTTGCATGCACAATATCCTAGGTTCAATCCCTTACATTTCCAGGTAGGGCTGGGAGAGACTTCCTTCCTGAAACCCTGCAGTAGAGAGCCACTGCCAATCAGTGTAAACAATATTGCACTAGACCACTAGATGGTCTGATTCAGTACAAGGCAGCTTCCTATGTTCCTATGATATACCCAAAGTTGTGGGTGGGTCCAATCACACACACATTCACATAACAGCTCCATTCTCATACTCATGTTCCCTCCAATCTGCCAAAAAGCTGCTTGGCGGGCTGAGAGGAGTGTGATTTTCATGGGGAGGATGGGATGCATCCCGGGGGGACGCAGCAAAATTCAGTGGAAGGGATGGATTTGGCAGTAGGGGAAGGTTACACACTCATGGGGGCCACACTCAAGGCCCCCATGAGTTGCATGCAGGCAACTGGTTGGCCGCCTGTGACCTAATGCTTGCCTGCGTTTCCTGACTGTGAACAACATTGCTGAAATTTGCCCCAAGCACATGAGATGATGTAAGTGGCCAGCTAGGACTCCTTTTAACAGTAGGCCTTGTAAATAACCATGCCAGCTTGCCATCTGTTGACTTCATAGCCCTGAAAATGACTGAATTATGCAGAGTAAAGAAGAGATGCTGTGAAAGAATAATGAACTTTGACCTTTTTGATAAGGAGGATTCTATAATCAATAAGCTTATACTTGCTTATAAGAACTGGGAGGCTTTCTATCACATCTTAAGGTACATCTTCACAAAGGGAACTGAGGAAGTTCTGTGTGATGCCAGCTAGCAGGGGGAAAAGGGAAGTTGCAGGCAACAGAGATATGTGATATCTTTCTGTTAGAGGTTTGTGCCTGTTTCTAGCTAAATTCATTCATTGGCGATCACTCATGGCCGAGTAAGATTGTCTTCCAAGATAAGGTCTTTAACAGTGGGTCCGTAAATGACTGTGGAAGCCAATTCTGGATCCACACAGACTCCCACAGTGAGGACATAGGTTTCCAGATGGAAGATGGTTGCGATGAGGATTTGTTTGATGTGTCTTCCGCTTAGCTTGTTTGTCCCTTTCGCCCTATATTTGTGATTCTTTAAAGTCCACAGCACCTTTGATAATAGCCGACCTCCATTTGGGATGTTCATGGGCCAAGACTTCCCAGTTGTCGATGTTCATGTTACATTTTTTTAGATTCACTTTAAGAACAGCTTTAAACCTCTTTTGTTGTCCACCGATGTTCCATTTTCCATCCCTAAGTTGGGAGTAACATAGCTGCTTTGGAAGACGGTGATTAGGCATTTGAACAACATGGCCGGTCCAGCGAAGTTGATGTTGAAGGATCATTGTTTCAACACTGGTAGTCTTTGCTTCTTCCAAAATGCTAACATTAGTCCGTCTGTCTTCCCAAGTAATTTGCAGAATTTTCTGGAGGCAGTGCTGGTGGAACCTTTCAAGAAGTTGGGAGCGGTGTTTATAAATGGTCCATGTTTCAGAGGTATACAGTAAGGTTGGTAGTACAACGGCTTTGTAAATAAGCATTTTGGTCTCCCTGCCAATATCCCGATCCTCGAACACTCTACGCTTCATTCGGGAGAATGCGGCACTCGCAGAGCTCAGATGATGTTGAATGTCAGCATCGATGTAAACTTTTACAGAGAGATGGCTGCCAAGATTGGGGAAGTGATCAACGTTCTCCAATGTCACACCATTAATCTGGATTGATGGTGCTACAGAGGGACTAGTTCGCACCTGTTGATGAAGCACTTTGGTTTTTTTAATATTAAGTGAGAGGCCAAGCTTTCCATATGCTTCTGTGAAGACATTTAGGATAGTTTGAAGATCTTTCTCTGAATGTGCGGAGACTACATTATCATTGGCATATTGAAGTTCTATGACAGAGGTTGACATTACCTTATTTTTTGCTTTCAGCCTACTGAGATTAAAAAGCTTTCTATCTGTTCGATATATGATTTCCACACCAGTAGGGTTTCCTCTCAATAAGGTGTAGAATCATAGTAATGAAGACAGCAAATAAGGTTGGAGCAATGACACATCCCTGTTTTATGCATGATCTGACTCTGAATGGATCACTCTGAAAGCCATTGTTGTCCAAAATTGTTGCTGTCATGTTGTCATGAAGGAGTTGCAAAATATTTACAAATTTATCAGGGCATCCAGTTTTCAGAAGGATGGTCCAGAGGGCAGTTCGATTCACAGTGTCAAAGGCCTTAGTCAGATCAATAAATGCCATATATAAAGGTCAATTCTGCTCCCGGAATTTTTCTTGAAGCTGCCGTGCAGTAAATATCATGTCCACTGTCCCCCTGGAAGGGCGGAAACCATTTTGAGATTCGGGAAGGACATCCTCTGAGATCGGCAGGAGGTGATTTGCGAGGATCCTTGCAAGGATTTTACCTGCGGTAACAAGAAGAGAGATACCTCGATAGTTCCTGCAATCTGTTCTATCACCCTTCTTAAAAAGGGTTATAATTATGGCATCACTAAAGTCTTCCAGGATCTCTTCTCTCATCCAGATTTTTTTGATGAGCTTATGAAGTTGTTGTGTAAATTCAGGCCCACCTTCTTTAAAGACTTCAGCAGGAATCCCATCAGGTCCACTAGCTTTGTTATTCTTCATTTGATTAATGGCTTTACTGACTTCATGCAAATTAGGGAATACTGCAAGCTCATCTCTAGTTTGTTGTTGTGGAATTTGTGAGAAGACCTCCTCAGCCACAATAGAGTTACAATTAAGGAGGTCGTGGTAATGCTCTTTCCAGCGCAGTGCAATAGACTCTTTATCCTTAAGAAGTTTGATACCATCCATTGAACATAAGGGATTTGTACCGTAATTTGTCGGTCCATAGATGGCCTTTGTGGCATTAAAAAAGCCCCGTGCATTGTGAGCTGGATTTCTTGAGCTTTCTGTATCCACCAGGCGTTCTTAAGTTCTCTAGTTCTTCTTTGGACCTCAGCCTTTGCACTGGCATAGATTTTTTTTCTTTGCAGCACAGTTAATGTCTTTCTGCCATATCTGGAAGGCTTTCCTTTTCTTGTCAATGATATATTTAATCTCACTATCATTCTCATCAAACCAATCCTGATGTTTCCTAGTTTGGTATCCAATAGTTTGATCACATGCTGCAACAATGGATGTCTTCAGTTTAATCCAGTGTTCCTCGACATTTTCCGGGAGTACCGTCGGTAGATGTTTCTTGAGAGTTGTTTGAAAGCAAGCTTGCTTAATAGGATCTTGAAGGGCATGGATGTTCATTTTACGCCTTGGTTTTCTTCCTTGGAGCCTACGTTGTGGAACAATATTAATGGCCATAGTGGATCGAATTAATCAGTGATCTGTCCAGTAGTCATCAGTACTTGTCATGACCCTAGTGAGGAGTACATCGTGATGATCTCTGGCACGGACAATTACGTAATCCAGGAGATGCCAGTGTTTTGACCGAGGGTGCTTCCATGATGTTTTAAATTTATTTTTCTGATGAAAGAGTGTGTTTGTAATAACAAGATTATGCTCTGCACATTTAGTCAGAAGTAAAATGCCATTCAGGTTGCTATTGCCAACTCCTTCTTTCCCAATGGTTTCTGGCCATAAATCGAAATCATGCCCAACTCTTGCATTGAAATCACCCAAGAGGATAATTTTATTCTCCTTAGGTATCTCTGATAAGATGGTGTCCAGGTGGTTATAAAAATTTTCCTTGATCAGCATCTAATGTTGGTGCATAAGCACTTACAATAGTTGCCTGCTGGCTTTTGGCAAGTTTTAACCAGAGAGTTGAGAGTCGTTCATTAATGCCAATAGGAACTTCTGACAAGAGCTTCACAAGATTATTTTTAATAGCAAAGCCTAATCCATGTATTCGTCATTCTTGTTCAGGCATTCTTTTCCAGAAGAAAGTATAACCTCCTTTTTCTTCCTTCATTTGTCCCTCTCCTGCTCTTCGAGTTTCTTGGAGTGCTGCTATGTCAATATTAAAACATCTCAATTCCCTTACGATAATGGCAGTCCTGCATTCAGGACATTCACTATCTGTATTGTCCAGCAATGTCCATATATTCCATGTTCCAAAGTTCAATTGTCTTTTGCGACCGCTAAGTGGTGACCCCACTGGACATGGTAATCCAGTCAGGGAGAGAGATGAGGCAGACTATGTTTAGGGCACCTTTTCTAGCCCCCTCCCCATATGGGGTGAGCAGAGTGGATCCTGAATAGGACTGCTCAGTCATGGATATAGCTGCCGAACTACTCAACTGCCTCGGTCCTTGAGCCAGGATGACTGAGTCTGTATCCACCGTCCATGTGCTGGTTCATGACTAGGGGTTTCTGGATTTCACAGTCCTGCCCCCGTCATCATTCGCTGATCGCCATGGGACTTTTGGTTTGGTTTGGTTTGCTTGGAAGACGCCTGTGCATGAATTTGTTTTATGTGGGGAGATTGGTGCACGACGATCAACACACAATCTTGACAGAAAGAGGAAGGCAATGGTAAACCGCCTCTGAATCCCACTTACCATGAAAACCCTATTCATAGGGTCACCATAAGTCGGGATCGACTTGAAGGCATTTCCATTTTTTTCATCCAAGCAAAGGGCAAGGAGGCTACATAAAGCACAGAACAGGTGCCCTCAAATATTATTGGGTTATTCTCCCATTATCCCTGACCACTGACTATGCTGGCTGGGATGATGGAAGTTGGAATCCAACAACATCTATATGGCTACCTCTGGCACAGAACATTTAGAAAACCACAAGCTAATTATAAAATTTCAAATAAAAATATTTGGATTAGAGATGAGGGATACATTCAGTTTTATTTACATTTTAATGTTGTTGTTATGTGCCTTCGAGTCTATTTCAACTTATGGCGACCCTATCAATCAGTGACCTCCAAGAGCATCTGTTATAAACCACCCTGTTCAGATCTTGTAAATTCAGGTCTGTGGCTTCCTTTATGGAATCAATCCATCTCTTGTTTGGCCTTCCTCTTTTTCTATTCCCTTCTGTTTTTCCCAGCATTATTGTCTTTTCTAGTGAATCATGTCTTCTCATGATGTGTCCAAAGTGTGATAACCTCAGTTTCATCATTTTAGCTTCAAATGATAGTTCTGGTTTAATTTGTTCTAACACCCAATTATTTGTCTTTTTCGCAGTCCATGGTATCTGCAAAGCTCTCCTCCAACACATTTCAAATGAGTTGATTTTTCTCTTATCCACTTTTTTCACTGACCAACTTTCACATCCATATATAGAGATTGGGAATACCATGGTCTGAATGATCCTGACTTTAGTGTTCAGGGATACATCTTTGCATTTGAGGACTTTTTCTAGTTCTCTCATAGCTACCCTCCCCAGTCCTAGCCTTCTTCTGATTTCTTGACTATTGTCTCCATTTTGGTTAATGACTGTGCCAAGGTATTGATAATCCTTGACAAGTTCAGTGTTCTCATTGTCAACTTTAAAGTTACATAAACCTTCTGTTGTCATTACTTTAGTCTTCTTGACATTCAGCTGCAGTCCTGCTTTTGTGCTTTCCTCTTTAACTTTCAACAGCATTTGTTCAAAATCATTTTAATGTAAACCTATTTAATTTACACACATTGAAACAATATGCAAACCAAAATGCAGCAATCCCTTGAAATTTGCACATCTCTGAATATTGTGATCTCCAACCAAAAATGTGTACAAAAACTAGGGAAAGTGTGCAAAAACTGCATACATGAGTGAAAATAATATACAAAATGCATTAGAGGAAAATTGCTTTTAAAAATGTGGATATTCAGCAAATTTGTGAACATAAATGTATATATTAGGAGGAAATGCTGACAAAAGTTTGTGAGGACTTAAAAATTGTAAACTAACGAGAAAACAGAATCAAAGAATCATATAACAGTAGAGTTGGAAGGGGCCTATCAGGCCACAGAGTCCAACCCCAAATTGGGTGAACTGAACTTGAGATGCAAAAAACGAGAAATGGAGAGAAACCAAAACGGACAGATCTGTCCATCCCTAATTTGGAAACGACAGCGAGTAATAACATTTCATATTCATAATGAATGTGCAAGTTGGTGAAGGCTGCAATCCAACTCTCCCTTCTACCAAGCTGTGTGGAGTTTGGATTGAATAGAGGCATTTCTCTATTTCTGCCAGTTCACCTGACCTACCACTGCCTACCACCAATGGAGTGATACGCATCATTCCACCAGTGCAGACACCCCTCTTCTGCTTGCTGAATGTGTGGGTGTGATGCTCCTGTAAATGTAATTACTGTAAATATGGTAAGTGCAGATTTATTAGAGTATATGTGGCAAGTAGACTGCGTGAAAGGAGAGAGTACATGGGTTGGGATGTTGATGAGTGTTGTATGATGATTGGCTGAGCGTCTGGGTGTCTGAAGGTATAAATGGGAGGATGACAGTTGTTAGGGGGTTGGAGTGCTGAGAGGGTTTTTTAGAAAGGGTGGTGGTTGGTTCTGGGTTTTGGAGGGGTGGATTGGATTTAGGTGGGTAGTGAGGCAGGTTATTTATGACTAAGAAATATAAAGAAATATAACACATCTTTTGAAACCACACGCATGTTGACTGAACCTTTAAGTAATCTTGTTATTCCCTGTGTAAATAAATAAATAGTTCTTGGTTTACCAAAATGCCTGATCTTTGGCTGGGTTTCACAGGCCAGAATGGTGGGCAGGACATATACCAAGTTTGGGAAACAGTATCAATGGTGGCAGAGGTGAAGAGACAGTGTAATATCAGCAGGTATCCAAAAGAACCCAGGGCTCTAATCTTTATAGGCTCAAAGATACAGGGGGTTGTGGCCTGTAAGTGCACCCAGACACAATGTAGCAATAGGCCAGAATGAGACTAAGGCACAGTCTCAAGGTTATATTGTTTACAGAGAGTGTCAGGTGGTGCTGCCTAGCAGTGGGATCTTGAGAGATCTGTGCTAGGGCTGGTGAGAGAACTGTTTTGAGAGCAGGAACCTGAGGTGGGATCGTGACAGGGTGGTGACCATGGGAGGGGTCCTGACAGTGGGCAAGTGGAAGGCCCACCGGAGCCTTGCAGGTAGCAGCAACAGGTTGACATTGCAGCCTAAAATATCTTCTTTATTGACAGGCTACAAAGTGGATGACTTGTAGTTCCAAGTTGCAGCATGGCTACAAAGTGTCAGAATCTTTCCCCATCAAAGAGTAATGAAAGACACAGGCAGAGAACAAGACTCAAGAACAAAAACGTGGCTTGCCTTCTCAGGTTTAAAGCTGGATTGAAGAACTGTGTGACAGAACTTCTTAGTCAAGCACAGCCATCCATTTAGTTTCCTACAGAAACGATGCATTCAAGATAGCATTTCTAACAGGAATTTCCAGTGCGTGGTTTGGAGGTCATCAGCAGCCATCAGTGGAGCTCTTATATAATTTACGGTGTCATTACATTATTTCACCCCGTTCATTTCAATGCAAAGAAAACACAATGCAAATGGGGAAAAATGTAATCAATTACATATCATTTGTGGGCAAAGTAATAACAACAGAGAATACCGACTGTATTTGCTGGACTGATTTCTGTTCTGGACATGGGACAAATAAATGAATATTACCAATTTCTGTTCCTGTTTCTGTTTTCGCTGGAATTCTCTGACATTCCAAAGCTAATGAATGAATGGTGCAGCCAGAATCACTTGGCACAAATAACACATCAAAAGAAACCATGGCAATTACATTTAAACCCACATATGGCATTGCAGGACCATTCTTTGTGACCCAGGCTGTGATTGATTGATTGACTGACTGACTGATTGATTGATTGATTGATTGCACTTGTATACCGCCTCATAGCCAAAGCTCTCTGGGTGGTTTACAGCAATAAAAAACATTAAAACAAATATACAATTTAAAACACATATTTTAAAAACAATTTAAAACACATGCTAAAATGCCTGGGAGAAGAGGAAAGTCTTGACCTGGCACCGAAAAGGTAACAGTGTTGGCACCAGGTGCACCTTGTCAGATACATCATTCCATAATTCGGGGGCCATCACTGAGAAGGCCCTCTCCCTTGTTGCCACCCTCCGAGCTTCCCTTGGAGTAGGCACCCGGAGGAAGGCCTTTGATCTTGAATGGAGTGTACGGGTGGGTTTGTATCGGGAGAGGCATTCCATCAGGTATTGTGGTCCCAAGCCGTGTAAGGCTTTATAGGTCAAAACCAACACCTTGAATTGAGCCCGGAAACATACAGGCAGCCAATGCAAGCGGGCCAGAATCGGTTTTATATGTTTGAACCGTCTGGTCCCTGTTACCAATCTGGCTGCTGCATTTTGCACAAGCTGCAGTTTCCAAACCATCTTCAAAGGTAGCCCCACGTAGAGTGCATTGCAGTAATCTAATTTGGAGGTTACCAGAGCATGGACAACTGAAGCCAGGTTATCCCTGTCCAGATAGGGACGTAGTTGGGCCACCAACCGAAGCTGGTAAAAGGCACTCCGTGCCACCGAGGCTACCTGAGCCTCAAGTGACAGAGATAGTTCTAGGAGAATCCCCAAGCTACAAACCTACTCCTTCAGGGGGAGTGCAACCCCACCCAGGACAGGTTGGACGTCCACCATCTGGTCAGAAGAACCGCCCACTAGCAGCATCTCAGTCTTGTCTGGATTGAGCCTCAGTTTATTAGCCTTCATCCAGTCCATTGTCGCAGCCAGCACTGGTTCAGCACATTGAGAGCCTCACCTGAAGAAGATGAAAAGGAGAAATAGAGCTGCGTATCATCAGCATACTGATGGCAACGCACTCCAAAGCTCCGGATGACCACACCCAATGGTTTCATGTAGATGTTGAACAGCATGGGGGACAGAACTGACCCCTGCGGAACCCCATACTGGAGAGTCCAGGGTCCCGAGCAATGTTCCCCAAGCACCACCTTCTGGAGGCGACCTGCCAAGTAGGAGCAATACAGTACCTCCCACTCCCAACTCAGCTAGTCTCCCCAGAAGGATATCATGGTCGATGGTATCAAAAGTTGCTGAGAGATCAAGGAGAATCAACAGAGTCACACTCCCCCTGTCTCTCTCCCGACAAAGGTCATCAGACAGGGCGACCAAGGCTGTTTCCGTGCCAAAACCAGGCCTGAAACCCGACTGAAATGGATCCAGATAATCAGTCTCATCCAAGAGTGTCTGGAGCTGGCCCGCAACCACTCGTTCAAGGACCTTGCCCAGGAATGGAACATTTCCTACCGGCCTATAGTTATTAAGATTTTCTGTGTCCAGGGAGGGTCTCTTCAGGAGTGGTCTCACTACTGCCTCTTTCAGGCAGCCAGGGACCACCCCCTCTCGCAGAGAGGCATTAATCACTTCCCTGGCCCATCTGGCTGTTCCATCCTTGCTAGCTTTTATTAGCCAAGAAGGGCAAGGATCCAGCACAGAAGTGGTTGCACGAACCTGTCTAAGCACCTTGTCAATGTCCTCAAGCTGCACCAACTGAAACTCATCCAAGAAATTAGGACAAGGCTGTGCTCTGGATACCTCGCTTGATTCACCTGCTATAAGACTGGAGTCTAAGTTGTGGTGGATGCTAGAGATTTTATCCTGGAAGTGCCTAGCAAATTCATTACAGCGGGTCTCAGATGGTTCTACCATGTCCCTGGAGCCAGAGTGTAAAAGCCCCCGGACAATTCTGAACAGCTTCGCTGGGCAGCAGATTGATGATTTGATAGTGGCAGCAAAATATTGTTTTTTTTGCTGCCCTCACTGCCCCTAAATACAGCTTACCATAGGCACTTACCAGTGTATAATTGCATCCACTAGGGGTTCGTCTCCATCTGCACTCAAGCCGTCTCCTACATTGTTTCATCTCTCTCAGCTCTGGGGTATGTATACCAAGGAGCTGTACGAGCTCTACACAGGAGAGGGCACTCAGGAGCAATCATGTCAACCGCCCGGGTCATTTCTGTATTCCACAGTTCAACCAGGGTTTCAACCGGAGCACCAGCCCTATCAGCTGGAAAACTCCCCAGAGCCCTTTGGAAACCATCCGGATCCATTAGTCTCTGGGGGCGGACCAACTTAATAGGTCCCCCACCCTTGCAGAGGGGAAAAGCCGCTGTAAGTCTAAACTTCAGCAAGCAGTGATCTGCCCATGACAGAGGGACTGATGTAAGTCCCGCCACATTCAGATCACCAACTCCATGTCCAGATGCAAAAACCAAATCTAGAGTATGCCCTGCTACATGTGTTGGGCCAATGGCATATTGGGACAGTCCCATGGTTGTCATGGAGACCATGAAATCCTGAGCCGCCCCGGATAAGGTGGCCTCGGCATGGATGTTGACATTCCCCAGAACCAACAGTCTGGGGGATCTCAACAGTACACCCGAGACCACCTCTGTCAGCTCAGCTAGGGAGTCTGTTGGGCAGCGGGGTGGGCGGTACACCAACAGAATCCCCAGTCTGTCCCGCTGACCCAACATAAGGTGCAAACACTCCAGACCAGTAGTCACATGGACAGGGTGCTTGCAGAGGGAGATGGGGCTCCTATAGACCACAGCAACCCCGCCTCCCTGACCCTCAGGTCTACCCTGATGCTGGACCAGGTACCCTGGTGGACATAGTTGGGAGAGACTGACTCCCCCCTGCTCACCCACCCAGGTCTTGGTTATACATGCCAGATCGGCTGCCTCATCCACAATTAAATCATGAATGAGGGAGATCTTATTATGCACCGATCTGGCATTTAGCAGCAGCATCTGGAGGCCTGAGAGCTGGCTGAAAGGGGAACCAACAAACCTGCGGGTGTGGGGAGGACCGGAACAAGGCACAGCCGTTAACTGCCTGGGCTGTGTTCCCCTTACCTGGCAAGTCCTCCTCACAATGCCATATCTCCCTCTACCCGTCACTACACTAATTGGGGCCCCCTCAAATCTCCCCACTTGGCTCTGAGTCCTCTCTCCTAGGCACATGACTGAAGACCCAGGGAAAAAAACAGGCAGACAAAGCAGGAGCCACCTCAGCCAGCCGGCTTATGTATCTCCTCCAGAGAAGGGACAGGTGGGGAAAAAATCAGCCACAGCTGGCTGAGTACATGGAGCCTGGTCCTGTAAGGTGTGGCCTCCGCAGAGCAGAAGTCCAACTGGGAAAGGGTGGTGGTGGTGGTAGCCGAGCAGCAGCAGCAAGCAGGCAGGCAGGCAGGCAGCAGCAGCAAACGGCTCTCTTTCCCTGGAAGGGATGGTGGTGTTCCCCTTCCTCCTGCAGGCACTGGGTTTAGTAATGAGACATTACTAGAGATTGTGGAGCTGCTGCTGAAAGTAGCCGCCTCTTCCCTGTAATTTAGTAAGCTAAAAGATACGATGTGCTTAACAGGATGGACAATATCTTAATGATACTGCAGATTCTTTGTTTCTAAAAGGCCCTAGGTTCATCCCCTGGCATCGCAATGTAAGGCTGGAAAAGGCTCCTTTCTAATCCCTTCAGAGCTGTTGCCAGTCAGTGTAGACCAATGCCCTCCAGGTGTTGTTAGACTACAACTCCCATAATCCCCAACCATTAGCCATTCTGTCTGGGAGCTGTAGTCCAACAATATCTGGACACCCCTCTCTAGACACTACTGAGCTACAGAAACCAATGGTCTGACTTTGTATAAGACAGCTTCCTATGTATGTCATTGTATTGTGAGTTCCCCCATCCCTTTTCTAGTTCATTGGCTGCAGCTTGTAGGGGTAAGGACAAGGCATTTTTAAAATAATAGTTGTGTGTCCAAATGGACACTCAGTTCTAGCTTTTGGATACCCAGTGGACACAAATGGACACATAAAATATAGTCAATGAACCAAGAACACAAATTCAGATTGGATTCTAAATTGATGTTGGGGGCTAGGGAAGGGGGAGAGAAAATCTCCTTTGCAGAATGGTAAAGCCTTGCTCTTTTACTACAAAATATAAAAGTGAAATTATTATTTTTTCCAGTCCTGTCTAATCCCAGAACAATTATTCTGTGATCTTAAAGTTCTGGATTGATTCCATAAAGGAAGCCACAGACCTGAACTTACAAGATCTGAACAGGGTGGTTCATGACAGATGCTCTTGGAGGTCACTGATTCATAGGGTCGCCATAAGTCATGATCGACTTGCAGGCACATAACAACAACAACGTTCTGGCATTAGAGGATTCAGGGTTTTTAGTTTTTATTGTGTGCTATGCAGTTTTTTATATACCTTCTTTTTACTGCAAAACAAAATGATCAAATATTTATTTTTGGTATTCCAGAACAGTTGTGTTTTTAACCAATTTTTCTAAGTTCTGAAATTAGAATTTTAGATTATAACAACAACAACTGGTGGATGGGCAGTCTAATAAGAATTTTGCTAGGCTAGTAACTTGTGTAAATGCATTTGCAAGGCTGTATTCACCCTACTTTTGCCTCAGTCTAAATGTCAGGGCTTGTATATGGTATGAGGCTTCTAAGTGGAAGCTATCTGAATGAAAAAAAAACCAAGGATACCCACTAACAATTCCTTCAAAAGTGCCCAGGATAGGGATCTTTGTAACATCTAGTTTTAGGAAAGAATTAGCTAGTTTTATTAAACTGACTAGAAAGATTAGGATATATCTTCATATCTAGAATTATAATTAGGATGCCTTCCATAAATAAACAAAAAAAAATCAGGCTTCTTAAATGTTGCATGATGATAATATGTGCTATGATGGTTTTTTTCTTTCAATTTCTTGCATGTCGGTCCATATAGAACCAAGCATGCCAGATGCAGTTTTGTCCTGCTTTCATTCAAAAGTAGAAACTTTGTTTGTTATGGCTTCCTAACATCTTCCCATCATGATCAGATTTATGTTTCTTCTTTGCATTTCCATGCTTGCAAAGATAAGAGATGTAATGATTTACTGTAATTAAATCTCTCTCTCCTTGCTTTATCACGACACATCTTAACTATACATTTTCCCCTTTCCACTGTCTGCAAGATGATGGAGATGACAGAGAGGAAAGATATTGCGAGAGAGTTGCACAAATGCCTGAAGGCATATTAATCTCAAATTAATCTGAAAAACATTAAAATTAATCTCAACATCTAATGAAGCTCTCAGTCCTTAGATAGAACACTGTAGGTAAGGCGTTAGGTTTTTGTTTTTTGTTTAAAACCAAAACAACTTCTGTTGGTTAAATGAAAGGCAAGCTTGTGAGTTTCAGAATATCTTTATCAGAACATGAAATGAATCAGGAAGCAATTTTAAACTATGATCAGATACAGGCTGAAGTCCATTAATGTTGGGCATTATTGAACTAACGTTAACTTCTCCCATTGAAAATAAGGGAACTCAAAAGCGTTTAAGCTTGAACCCTATATGAGTATTTCTATTTCCATCATTTGAGAGAAATAGTATTGTCACAAACTTATCAAAGAAATGTTGATAATTGTTCCCTCTTTTTTGGGGGGGCTTTTTATTCCCATGGCCTTCTGATCTATCTGTGGCCTTCTATCCATTCCCAGGGACTTCTGGACTGTCCATGATGGTAGGCAGAGGCAATCATAATCCTCAGCCTCCTGCTGGTTGCCTCTGCTGTCATGAGACCATCTCACCTTCTTTCTCTTTCATTGCCTTCTTTCCTTCTCCTGCTCCCTCCAGAACTGCTTAGACCTTCATCTGGAAAGCCATCACCTCTCACGATCTGTCTTCCCGCCCTCTACCTTTGCTACCATTACTTCCTTCTTATTTGGTGGTCTCTTTTTCTCTACACATCTCACCCCGAAGGCTGTGGAGGCGGTCCTAGCCTTTTCTTTATCAGATTCTTCCAGTTTCAGCTCTCCCCCCCTTTCACGGTTTTTAAGCCTTTGAAGTTCATTCTGTACAACACTTTCAAGCATTACTGGCCTATATACAGCTCCCTTGCCCCCCCCTCCAACTTTCATCTCAGAACTTTATGCTTGTCTTGCCTTATTCCTATCTGATGCACATCCCCACTTTGCTTTTTGGTGCTTTCATGTTGGCAATGGATTGTATCCAATGTTGCACAATGGGACTGCTCACACAATGGGATTCCTCTCCTCCCTTCATGAACCCCCAAAATCTGCTCTGGAGGGCCCCCGACTGGAGGACATTTTGAGGATGTGCAGGGGGCTGCAGGTGGCAGGGGAGGAAGGAGATTACGCATGTGAAAGTCTGTTGTGTGAATGGAACTGCAGCACTGGATACAGTAAAATCATGGTAACTCAGGGGCTTCCAGACTCTATCTCTGCCTTTGGACCATTTTCCCCACTTACTAACTAGGGCATATTCTGGATCTCATTTGCACTAAATTGCTGAAAACCACCTTATTCAGTAGAGGAACATCAACTGGTACTGCCCATTGAAATGGTGTGTTCTGACTGGCAG
Organism: Rhineura floridana; assembly: GCF_030035675.1. Taxonomy (NCBI): domain Eukaryota; kingdom Metazoa; phylum Chordata; class Lepidosauria; order Squamata; family Rhineuridae; genus Rhineura; species Rhineura floridana. Next base: position 266,061,055 of record NC_084480.1, on the reverse strand, counting down.
AGCAATCTCATGTAATGTATTAATGAATACTTTTCATGCAGACAAATATCTTCATCAAAGTCTTTTAAGGCAATTTTATGGTCATGATGCCGCTAGATACTGAATCTAGGAATCTGGGTCTGCATGATAGTGATTTGGCTGAATCCATTTTTGCCTTGAACCTCCTATATTGATTTTTTATATTCTTACCAAAAGGTACTGAGATAAATGGACCCTTTGTCCTGTTTTCATATCACTGTAGCCAGGCTTGGAAATGTATATTTTTGTTACCTTTACATTTATCCAGTTTACAACTTGACCTTAGAATAAATGTGTGGCCATTAGGGATGGGTGAGAAATTCAATTCAGTTTGCATTTGAAGCTGAATCTATCAAATTTGCATTTTTCAAAACAATGTGAGAACTGAAATACAGCCATCCTTTGAAATTCACACTTCTTCAGATTTACTGATGCAGTTCGCCAACCAATCAATGTTTAAAAAAATGCATATGTTAGGGGAAAGTGTGCCTAAAAATGAATATATAGGTGAAAATAACATACCAAAATGCATTATATGACAAGAAATTGCTTGCAAAAATGTGTACATGAGTCAAAACTGCCTAAATGCAGGAGAATTTTCATGAGGATAAAAAAAAAAATCACAAATTGCTGCAGAAATGTAGAGAACGGAATTTAAGATTGGAAACATGAAAGACTGAGAGAACCAACATTGACAGAACTTTCCATCCCTCGTGGCCATTGGAATGTCTGGTCAGAAAACTACAGGATATATTTGGTGAATTCATAATTACAAATGTTTTCAAAACTGACAAAGCATGATGAAAAATTCATTTGCAGGTGATAACAGAATACTACTTTTAGAATTAATAGCTCAATTGGTAGAACACAGGACTATAGGAGTTTTGGCTACTTAAATCTTTAGATTGCATATTCAAATCTGATTTGAAGTAAACATTTTTCTTGCGAAAGGGTATTGCTGAGTGATAGAACCCAAGCTTTCCATGCAAAACATGCCAGACTGAATCCCTGGCATCTCCATGTAGAGCTGGGAAACATACCTATCTGAAACCTTGGAGAGTCACTGCCAGTCAGTGTAGCCAATACTGAGCTAGATGGACCAAATGTCTGATTCAATTTATGACAGCTTCCTATGTTTCTATCTAGGATCAGACAGTTCATGAATCGCAAGTTCCAACCAGTTATGGTGGCCACAGTCAAGCACAGAGTTAAGTGTATGTGAAAGGGTGAGATTCAGTATGCCTAATTCTGTGCTGGTTTGTAGCCATTGCGTATTCAAGATGGTGCAAACTGCAATGAATATGACACATGAGATCAGCTGCACAGAAGTGCACAAAATATTGCCAAATCATTTACATAATTAAGGTAAGTTTACCTTCCCCCACTCCTCCCCGCAGAAATAAAAGGCATCATGTATAAACAAGGTTCTGATAATTAATAAACAGCACATCACATTCTCTGGGACCATGCATCACTAGGGAATGATAATTATAATGATTCAGGTGACATAAGGTACTGAGTATGATAAACATTCTGGTGTACAAATTCATCAGTGAGGAAAAAACACATTTTATTGCTACATTTCTAATTGAGACTAGCCACTAAATCAAAGTGCAACCAGGTAGCAATTGTAGAAAGCCATTATTACATTTTGTACCTCTAAGTGCAACTGTTGAAATATTTTGGGATATTCATGGGCTCTTGCAAGTCAATCAAGCCTCTTGATTCCCACTGGAACTGAAAAAGTACACTTAGTGCTTATTCAACTGACTTCTACACATTGGTAAACACTGCTAATATAGCAGGATGACTGAATACAAAAGAGAAGAGGGCTCTGGAGCCTATCAGAGTTGTGCAGAAAAGGAGATTCCAGTAGCAACTTTTCTTACTGCATGCACTGCATCTGTACATCCTACGCAACACAATCTAGAGTTCTTTCACAGTGAAAGCTCCTCATCCTCCATCCAGCTAAATCTGGTTGCAACCTGATACTCTGGTTTGGCAGGGAGAGGCGTACAGATTCTGGTAATTGCTTTCAATGGGCTCCAGCTGACTGAAAGTGTGTACTTGATTAGTGGGAGGCAACACAGTCAAAGCAGCCTTTTCTACAACTGGAGCAAAAAATCTTAATTTCACATGTGTGCTCATGGGGTCTGAACTGGCGGTGACCGACCAGGAGAGAGACCTCGGGGTTGTAGTGGACAGCACGATGAAAATGTTGACCCAGTGTGCGGCAGCTGTGAAAAAGGCAAATTCCATGCTAGTGATAATTAGGAAAGGTATTGAAAATAAAACAGCCGATATCATAATGCTGTTGTATAAATCTATGGTGCGGCCACATTTGGAATACTGTGTACAGTTCTGGTCACCTCATCTCAAAAAGGATATTATAGAGTTGGAAAAGGTTCAGAAGAGGGCAACCAGAATGATCAAGGGGATGGAGTGACTCCCTTATGAGGAAAGGTTGCAGCATTTGGGGCTTTTCAGTTTAGGGAAAAGGCGGGTCAGAGGAGACATGATAGAAGTGTATAAAATTATGCATGGCATTGAGAAAGTGGATAGAGAAAAGTTCTTCTCCCTCTCTCATAATACTAGAACTCGTGGACATTCAAAGAAGCTGAATGTTGGAAGATTCAGGACAGACAAAAGGAAGTACTTCTTTACTCAGCGCATAGTTAAACCATGGAATTTGCTCCCACAAGATGCAGTAATGGCCACCAGCTTGGATGGCTTTAAAAGAAGATTAGACAAATTCATGGAGAACAGGGCTATCAATGGCTACTAGCCGTGATGGCTGTGCTGTGCCACCCTAGTCAGAGGCAGCATGCTTCTGAAAACCAGTTGCCGGAAGCCTCAGGAGGGGAGAGTGGTCTTGCACTCGGGTCCTGCTTGCGGGCTTCCCCCAGGCACCTGGTTGGCCACTGTGAGAACAGGATGCTGGACTAGATGGGCCACTGGCCTGATCCAGCAGGCTCTTCTTATGTTCTTATGTTCTTAACTCACCTGTTGCATGATGCAAATTAGCTGGGGTCCTTGGAAAACAGTTAACTAATTCCAAGAGCATGCGTGCATGTGTACACATGCACCCTATTTCCATGGCTTCCCAGTGAGTCAGTTTCCAATATATATTGTGGATCTTTCCATGTGAAACTAATCAATAATGCAATAATACACACTAAAGATAGGGGCCTGATACAATTGCACATGTGCACAGCATCTAGGGCCTGCATAGCCTCAGCCATGCTATGATAAGTGATGATAACTAATGACAATACTGACGATCTGTTCAGAGGGAAGGATGATTGAATCCGGGCCCTTGCACCCCCTTTCTGAACTAAGGTAGGATTGGGGCTATGCTGATTATCTGCCTACACAGTCTAGGGTTGCCAGGTTCATGGCCTGAGACTGATGCTGTATCTTTCGGAGAAGAGAAAGTCAGCCAAGTGCAGGTGTTCTTGCAACATTATAATGAGAAAAATAATGAGGCCTGGCAACCAAGAGGTCTTCTGTATCTTTAAAAGTTGTGCAGGGGGAAGGGAGAATTCTACCTTGTGGTTTTTCCCATTATAGGGTTGCAAGAACACCTGCACTTGGCTGACTTTCTCTTCTCCTAAAGATACAGCATCAGTCTCAGGCCATGGACCTGGCAACCCTACTACACACACAGGCCCAGTTGTTGGATCATACTAAGAACCATGTCTGTGGCACCTGTTTCTAACTGGTGTTAGAACAAATTAAACCAGAACTATCATTAGAAACTAAAATGATGAAATTGATATTATCATATTTTGGACACATAATGAGAAGATACGATTCACTAGAAAAGACAATAATGCTGGGAAAAACAGAAGGGAGTAGAAGAAGAGGAAGACCAAACAAGAGATGGATTGATTCCATAAAGGAAGCCACAGACCTGAACTTACAAGATCTGAACAGGGAGGTTTATAACAGATGCTCTTGGAGGCCACTAATTCACAGGGTCGCCATAAGTCGTAATCAACTGGAAGGCACATAACAGCAAATAGATTGAGATGGAAGTGTTCCCCTAAAAGGTGCTTTGGTCTTAATAGAAGCTAAAATAGAGCAGTGTTGCCTTCTTTGTTTTGTAATGGGTACAATGCACCTGCATGAACATTATTCTGTCTGTAAAATGGTTAAACACACATCACTACCTAAAATTTAGGGATTTAGACTCTAAATCTTGTTTTCCTCCAATAAATGAGATGAAAGGAATGTAAGAGTGATTGCATTTTTTTAAAGCTCCTCCAAGGAAATGTTTGCAACTTTGCACAAGCATCTGATTGCATAAAAACATGGCTCTCTTATCTATTACCTGTTTATTCTATTCTCTATGACTGAATCAGCAGGATATAAAGGGATAAGTAGATAGATATGTTCCCCTGCTAGATATCTAAATGTTTGCAAGCAGCACATGCATTAAACAAAATTACAATTATTGGTGTGCAACAGAAAGAAATAGATAATGTCAATGTCTTGAACATGCAGGCCATGCAGGGTTTCTGCTATCCATCTATCTGAAGATGAAATCCTGTAGTATTAATATGTATTAAGATATAATTTATAAAAATAGTAATAGTTGGTGATATCCAGCTAAGCCATACTCGGAGCGGACCCAGTAATATCAATAGACTTTCGTTAGTCATGATGACTAACATTTGTTTCAAAGGGTCTACTTGAATATGACTTAGGCTACAATCCAATACATATCTACTCAGAAACAAGCTCCATTGGGTTAAATGGGACTTACTCCCATGTAAGTGTGTATTGGATTGCAGTTTCAGTCAGATCCCACCGGGAATATTGTAGAGGAGGCAATATGTTAAACATATGGGCACAATTCAGATTGTAAACTACTGACAATCCTGTAAGCAGGGAGCTGTCTTTTTCTTTTTGTTATTCCATGAAATTCAATAAAGACAAATGCAGGATTCTGCATTTAGGCCACAAAAACAAAATGCACGGGTACAGGATGGGAAATACCCAGCTTAGCAGTAGTGCGTGTGAGAAGGACCTTGGAATTGTAGTGGATCGCAAGTTGAACATGACCCAGCAGTGTGATGCTGTGGCAAAAAAGGCAAACGCGGTTTTGGGCTGTATAAACAGAGCTATAGTTTCCAGGTCGAGGGAAGTAATAGTCCCACTATATTCTGCATTAGTCAGGCCTCATCTGGAATACTGCGTTCAGTTCTGGGTGCCTCATTTTAAGAAAGATATAGACAAGTTGGAGCGGGTTCAGAAGAGGGCGACGAGGATGATAGCCGGTATGGAGAACAAGTCTAATGAGGAAAGGTTGAAGGAACTTGGCATGTTCAGTCTGGTGAAGAGAAGGCTGAGGGGTGACATGATTGCACTCTTTAAGTACCTGAAGGGCTGTCACATAGAGGAGGGTACAGATTTGTTCACTGCTGCCCCAGAGGGTAGGACTAGGTCTAATGGTTTTAAGTTGCAGGAGCGTAGATTCAGATTGGACATTAGAAGGAACTTCTTGACAGTAAGGGCAGTTCGGCAATGGAACCGACTGCCTAGGGAGGTGGTGGGATCCCCTTCGCTGGATGTCTTCAAGCAAAGGCTGGACAGCTATCTGCAGGAGATGCTCTAGCTGTGGATTTCCTGCTGTGAGCAGGGGGTTGGACTCGATGGCCTACAAGGCCCCTTCCAACTCTATGATTCTGATTCTATGAAATTGCATGTTTATTGTTAATGAAATGTAATAAATCATCAACAATAATTCAACTAAAGTTAGGCTTTTAAAGGAGCTGTTCCACAGGCATAAACACTGCCCATGGTGGAGGCTAAAATGGGGCATGGATCTGCAAGATCCTAAGCCTCCTTGTTGCCTCAAACCATGCCCATGGAGTTGAGGTAGTTTATTCTTCACCCACTGTGGTCAATGGGAGAGACATTTTTAAAAACCTGACTGTGGGGTGAAAAAGGACCCCCCCACACACCTGCTTTGCCACTGCTACCTAACCACCACAAATCATTAGGGCTTAGGAAGTGGTGGGTTCTCCACAATACAATTTCTTCACCATCAGCACCTTAACATTGCTCTGTTAGTCCTATTGATTTCAGCGTGTAAGAGTTGAGCATATTCCTAATCTCCTAAAATGTGCCCCATCTCTTTTTTATGGCATTTACAGGTGTGATTGAAAGATTTTGTCTTTGAGTTCAAAGTTAAAAATTCTAATGAATCTGATCACTTTAGAATGCTGTTGAGGGAATATATTTAGCTTGCATTTTTGAGGTCTTGGCATTACATTGCTGAAATTTGGGAAATCCTTTTGACTTGCAAATATACGCCACTGCCATTGCATCTGAGCTGAATATTCTCCAGGTTTTTTTCCAGGCACACACAGCTTTGCCTAGACCCATGTCTGCTTTTCTATATCACTGACAAAACTGATCTGGGCTAATCAGTGATGTTCTGGCCTCTGGCCCTGTACTTTTGTTACCAGAACACAGGGTTGGCACTGGTCTTGCAAAACAATCGCTTGATTCAGGTGAACTCAGTCATTCAGCCAGAAAAAGGTAAAAGCCAAGGCTTTAATCTAATTCATTTTTGAAAGGTGGAGTGGACATTGTGTTGGCCCATCCCATTGCAGGGAGAACTCTTACAGCCCAACTGTAAGGGCGAGGATCACCAGGCATAAAGTGGCTTCCAGAGTCTTGCAACCAAGAAAGGGTCAGAAGTGGAGGCATGATCCAAAATAGGCTGGGGCAGAGGTCCTGAGCAAGGATCACAGGCCCAGAAGCAATTTCATATTAAAAGACAAGCAGAGGTCGAGATCCAAGGTGGTGAGCAGAAACCATGCAGAATCCCCATACTATAGAGGGAAGTTGCTCAAAGTGAGGAGCAAGTTCCTAAGTTAGGATTTTAAAAGGCTGGTAGTCCTTTCACCCTTTGTGTTAGCTGACTGAAGTCTTATGCAAGCTGGTACTACAGCCAGTCTCTGGGGTTCCCAACATGGAGCCCATGGGTCGCAGGAAGGCCCACTTCTTAAAAATTAGAACAAATTATTCAGTTTTGACTTTTTGCGGAGTGTTTAGTTGGAGGTGTTGTCAGCTTTTTTGGACAGTGTTTTTTTTCTGTTTTGCAGTGTGTGTAGGAGTTTGCCTGTTGGAGGGGTGGTGGTGTTTTCTGAGCATTGCTGGTTCTTTTGTGAGATGGGTATTTTGTAGTGCCCATAGCAGCTTATTAGATTTCTATAGGTGCCTTCATGCCCAAACGTTTGGGGACCCCTGGCCTACATGGTGCCTTGAAGCCTAGAGCTCATTCTTCCAGGCTTGCCAGAAAACAGAGTACAAATGCTATGGGAGATACAGTGTCCAATGCTGACTGCTATGAGCCCCAGTTTGAGATGTGCCTTACAGGTGGCCACCATTGCCATTGAGGTGGAAGCTTCTGGCAGCTTTCCAACCAAACACAGTGAGTTAGTAACACTTGGCAAAAAAAAAAAGGGAAATGCATTATCAAAGGTCAAGAGGATACATATTTGCATAAAATTTGCATGTGCTAATTTATAAGTATGGATGCATATTTGGAAATAATTACTCTGATTCAAAAATAAATACAATACATGATTGCTGCTGGTCTGCATTAGGGAATAAGGCCTAATGGCAAAGAGCCAATTCCTGTGGCCAGCTACCAGTACACAGAGCAAAGAACTGGGCTTCAAAATGGCTTAATTTTGATGAAAAGGTGCCTTTTGTTTAAACTATCTTTTGCTCTCTACCACAAGAAACCAACGCTAGCTCAGTGCCGGCATAGAGAACATAAACATTTATAAGTAAAACCAAAATCTGTCTTTCTACATTCCCATAGAAAACCTAAACACCCAGTTATTCTGCACATGTCCTTGTATTCCAACAGTAGATTGTGTTGTGAATGTGGTCAAAAGGCTGACAGCACAGCCAGAACAAGCTTGGGTGCGCATGCTTTCTGCTGTGGCTAACAGATAACCTGAGCCGCAACAAAAGTGTCTTTCTTTGAACTGTTCCGTGAAGTATGTTGGAGGAAATTGCTTTCTGTTGTTATGCCAAAAAGTTATCTCCCCTCCTCCAAAGACATTCTCCCCCTGCTTCTTCATGACAGACTAAAAAACTCATTGGGGCTATAATGAAAGGCATACAGCGCTCCCTGTCATGTCAGGAACGGTGCAGTCGGGAAAGTCGACATGATTTCATGGCTAATGATTCACTCACTAATATCAATGTGGGCTGCAGTGAGGATAACCAAGTTGAGCTGTCTTAGATCAAATGATTCAATTAGGCCAGCTGTCCCTATTTGTCATGGCTCAACTCGCTTTCAAATTACCTTTCCAAAGTGCATACGTGCCTTAGCATAGAACTTAACAGCTCAACTGTTTTTAAAAAGTGGCTATTTAGGCACAAATGGGGAAACATTGCCCTTTGTATTAGGCAGAGTCCCCCGCCACACACACATAGTAAACACCAGCCACTAAACAAACCTTGGTTTACACCTAAACAGGAGTAACCCAAAACAGTGTATCCTGCCACATTTTGGAAATCCAAATGATGTGATATGGCGGCACCCCCAGCAATCAACAGGAAGGGCAACCTCTGCCAGCCTGGTTTTGTAAGCATCCTACTTGAAAGTAGCAAGCAGCAGAGTCTTGGGAAGGTCAGCATGCGTCTGGCTGAAACAAGAGACAAGCTGCTGAGATCACTGATAGGTGGTGGGCTTTCTTGATGGAGCCATTCTTGCTGCAGAAGCAACTAAACCAAAGGAAGCCAGTGAAGCCTTGGAAAGTCTCTGTCTGAAGCGGGTACTGTAAGTTTCTGCCTAGCCAGGGGTGATGAGGGGTTTACAGGGGGCATTTTTCTACCAGGCTTAGAGCCAGCAAGGATCCCAGTTTCTTTCTTTCTAAAAAATAAGGCTCTAGCCATCGTACAACAAAAGTTATGAAGCAAAATTTTCAGGCATTGGTCAAAACAATTGCTTTGTGAGATAAGAGCCTGTTCCTGCCTTTCAGTGTTTTTAGTCAATGAGTGAAGTCAAAGCTATGATTGATAAATGCTGTAGAGAAATTTAGAGATATACAAGTCCATTGAAAGTCCCCAAAATGACTTTAAAATGACCCAGGAATTCCCTTCTCCATTTTCAGAAGGGCCCTCCTGATAATTTTGAAGGAGCATTTGGGTTTTCCTTAGTAAACATGTCACCCTAAATGTTCCTCTAGATTAGATAATGGAGAAGGACTGATTGGTTCATTCTGAAGGGACTTTGAAGCTAGCTTTCCCCCTGTTTTCTTGTTAGAGAAGTGATTGTTGCCCAGAGAAAATAATTGAGAAATATGGAAGTTTAGTGTACCTGTGATTGGGCAGTAGCATGTCCACTCAAAGCATGGAGTTCTTGATCTTTCTCACTCAGATTTCATAGAGTCATAGAATAGTAGAGTTGGAAGGGACCTATAAGGCCATCACTTCCAACCCCCTGTTCAATGCAGGAATCCAAATCAAAGTATTCCCAACAGATGGCTGTCCAGCTGCCTCTTGAATGCCTCCAGTGTCAGAGAGTTTACTACCTCTGTAGGTAATTGGTTCCATTGTCGTGTGGCTCTAACAGTTAGGAAGTTTCTCCTGATGTTCAGTCAAAATTTGACTTCCTGCAACTTGAGCCCATTATTCCGTGTCCTGCACTCTGGGACAATCAAGAAGAGATCCCGGCCCTCCTCTGTGTGAGAACCTTTCATGTACTTGAAGAGTGCTATCATATCTCCCCTCAGTCTTCTTTTCTCCAGGCTAAACATGCCCAGTTCTTTCAGTCTCTCCTCATAGGACTTTGTTTCCATTCCCCTGATCATCCCTGTCGCCCTCCTCTGAACCTGTTCCAGTTTGTCTGCATCCTTCTTGAAGTGCAGAGACCAGAACTGGATGCAGTATTCAAGATGAGGCCTAAGCAGTGCTGAATAGAAGGGAGCTAATACTTCATGGTATTTATTTATTTATTATTTAATTTGTATCCCGCCCTTCCTCCCAGCAGGAGCCCAGGGTGGCAAACAAGGCACTAACAACACTTTAAAATATCATAAAAACAGATCTTAAAATACATTAAAACAAAACAGTGTTAAAAAACATTAAGAAAAACAACTTTAAAAAAGGGTTAAAAACATTATTAAAAAACATATTAAGCAATTCTAACACAGATGCAGACTGGGATAGGTCTCAACCTAAAAGGCTTGTTGAAAGAGGAAAGTCTTCAAAAGGCACCAAAAAGATAGCAGAGATGGCGCCTGCCTAATATTTAAGGGGAGGGAATTCCACAGGGTAGGTGCCGCCACACTAAAGGTCCGTTTCCTATATTGTGCAGAACGAACCTCCTGATAAGATGGTATCTACAGGAGGCCCTCACCTGCAGAGCGCACTGATTGACTGGGTATATAAGGGGTAAGATGGTCTTTCAGGTATCCTGGTCCCAAGCTGTATAGGGCTTTGTACACCACAACTAGAACCTTGAATTTGGCCCGGTAGCAAATGGGCAGCCAGTGCAATTCTTTCAGCAGCGGGGTAACCTGTTGGCAATACCCTGCCCCAGTGAGCAGTCTTGCCACCACATTTTGCACCAGCTGCAGCTTCCGGACCAACACCAAGGGCAGTCCCACATAGAGTGCATGACAGTAATCCAGCCTGGAGGTTACCAGTGCATGGACAACAGTGGTCAGACTATCCTGGTCCAGAAATGGCCGCAGCTGTCTCACCAGCCGAAGCTGGTAAAAGGCACTCCTAGACACTGAGGTCACCTGGGCCTCTAGCGACAAAGATGGATCCAGGAGCACCCCCAGGTTACGGTCCTGCTCTTTCAGAGGGAGTATGACCCCATCCAAAGCAGGCAACGACCAATTATCCGAACCCGGGAACCACCAACCCACAGCGCCTCCGTCTTGCTAGGATTCAGACTCAGTTTATTGTCCCTCATCCAGCCCACCACTGAGTTCAGGCAGCGGTCCAGGGCTTCACGGCCCCTCCTGATTCAGATGTTATGGAGAAATAGATCTGGGTATCATCAGCATACTGCTGACACCTCGCCCCAAAGCTCCTGATGACTGCTCCCAAGGGCTTCATATAGATGTTAAACAGCATGGGGGACAAGATGGTACCCTGCGGCACCTCACAGCACAGCTGCCAGGGGGCCAAAAGGCAGTCACCCAATGCTATTCTCTCAGAGCGACCCTGGAGATAGGATCGGAACCACTGTAAAACAGTGCTTCCAATACCCATCTCACCAAGTTGGCCCAGAAGGATACCATGGTCAATGGTATCAAAAGCCACTGAAAGATCAAGTAAGAATAATAGGGTTGCAGTCCCCCTGTCCTTCTACCAATAAAGGTCATCCATCAGGGCAACCGAGGCCGATTCAGTCCCATAACCAGGCCTGAACCCAGACTGGGATGGGTCAAGATAATCTGTTTCATCCAAGAGTACTTGCAGTTGCTGCACCATAACCCTCTCAATCACCTTCCCTAAGAAGGGGGTATTTGCAACCGGTCAGTAGTTGTCATAAACCAATGGGTCCAGGGTGGGCTTTTTCAGGAGTGGTCGGATCACCGCCTCTTTCAAGGCAGCTGGAACCACTCCCTCCTGCAATGATGCGTTGACCACACCCTGGATCCACTCGGTCAGACCCCCTCGTCAAGCTTTAATAAACCAAGAAGGGCAAGGGTCGAGAGGACACGTTGCTGGCCGCATCATCTCAAGCACCTTGTCCGCGTCATCAGGCTGCATCAACTGAAACTGTTCCCATGAAGTTGCAGCAGACGTTGCACTGGACACCTCATTGGGGACTACAGTAGATGTGGATAGGGCATCAAGACTGCTATGGAGGCGAGCAACTGTACCCTCAAAGTGCCTTGCAAACAATTCACAGTGGGCCTCCGAAGGATCTAAGACTCCATTTCCTAGAGTTGATGTCAACAGACCCCTGACAATATGGAAAAGCTCCACCGGACAGCTACTTGAGGATGCGATGGAGGCAGAGATGTGGGCCTTCTTCGCCGCCCTCACTGCCACACAGTAGGCATGGTTATGATGTTTTACTAGTGCCTGATCAGCCTCACAGCATGTCTTTTGCCACTTGCGCTCTAGCCATCGTCCAGCCTGTTTCATTGCCTTTAGCTCACTGGTGTACCAAGGTGCAAGCCGGGCTCCACAGTGCCGGAGAGGGCGCTCGGGGGCAACTGTGTTGAGAGCCCAATGCACCTCACTGTTCCACAGCATGACAAGGGTTTCAACAGGGCATTCAGGAATCCAGTGGATTCCATTAGGCTCTGGGGGTGGACAATCTTAATCTGTCCACCACCCCTGCAGGGAAGGATTGGAGCCATACATCTAAACTTCACCAGGAAGTGATCTGACCATGACAATGGGGTGACATCCACTCCCTATCTCCAGACCACCCCTTCCTCCATCTGGAGCAAAAACCAAGTCGAGAGTGTGCCCTGCCCTATATGTTGGGCCAATAACAACTTGAGACAGCCCCATGGTCATCATGGAGGCCATGAAGTCCTGAGCCGGAACACTAGAGGCAGCTTCAGCATGGACATTGAAATCACCCAGCACTATCGTTCTGGGCTCCTCCAATGCCTCAGCCGAGATGACCTCCACCAGCTCGGTCAGAGAAGCTGCCAGGCAGCAGGGTGGACGGTACACCAGCAGCAACCCTAGTTTACTGTCTCCTTGGCCCAACACCAGGTGCAGGCCCTCACAGCCACCTCCAAGAATGGTTTCCTGGTGACAGAGATGGAAGTTCTGTAGACCACAGCAACTCCTCCCCCCCGCCCCTGCAGCCTGTGCTGGTGCTGCTCCAAGTATCCAGGTGGGCAAAGTTGGGTCAGATCAACTCCTCCCAGCTCACCCACCCAGGTCTCGGTAATGCACACCAAATTGGCACCTTCATCCACAGTCAAGTCATGGATGAGAGTGGTCTAATTATGTACCAATCTGGCATTAAACAACAACACACACAGGCCAGTGAGCACAGCAGATGAGCAACGAGGAACCCATCCATGAGAGGAGTGGCAGCAAGGAACAAGGCACAGATAGCTTTGATCAACCACAGAGCTATGAAGCTTACTGGGTGACCTTGGGCCAGTCACTACCTCTCAGCCTCAGAGGAAGGCAATGGTAAACCTCCTCTGAATACAGCTTACCATGTAAACCCTATACATAGGGTCGCCATAAGTCAAGATCGACTTGAAGGCAGTCCATGTCCATTTGTGTCTCTATTTTGGTTAATGACTTTGCGAAGGTATTGATAATCCTTGACAAGTTCATTGTCCTCGTTGTCAACTTTAAAGCTAAATGGACAGTTCTCCCATAGGAGGGATGTAGAAAGTGGAGTCCCTCAAGAATCGGTATTGGGACTTGTGCTTTTTACTTGCTCATAAACAATCTAGAGTTAGGGGTGAGCAGTTAGGAGGCCAAGTTTGCTGATGATACTAAATTATTCAAGGTTGTTAAAACAAAAAGAGATAGTGAAGAGCTCTAAAAGGGCAACTCCAAAGTGAGTGAATGGGTGGTAAAATCAAAATGGCAAATGCAATTCAATGTAAACAAGTGTAAAAGTGATGCAAGTTTGGGCAAAAAATCTTAATTTCACATTTGCACTCATGGGGTCTGAACTGAATGACCTCGGGCTTGTAGTGGATATCGACTAAGTGTTCAGCAGCTGTGAAAAAGGCAAATTCCATGCCAGGGATCATTAGGAAAGGAACCAAAAATAAAACTGCTGATATCATAGTGCTATTATACAAATCTATGGTGCAGCTGCATTTGGAACACTGTGTACAGTTCTGGTTGCCTCACCTCAAAAAAGATACTGTATAGCTGGAAAGGGTTCAGGAAAGGGCAACCATAATTATCAAGGGGATGGAGAGATTCCTTCTCTAAAGAAAGGTTTCAGCATTTGAGGCATTTTAGTTCAGAGGAAAGGCAAGTAAGAGGTGACATGATAGAAGTGGGAGAGGGAGAGAGGGAGGGAGGTGGCTTGGCGCGAGGGGGGATGGGCCAGCTGGCCCCATCCGGGCCTCTCTGGTGGCGCGGGCAGGGAATGCTGCAAGTTCTCTCTGCGGGTTGCCAGCGAGGCCAGAGCGTGCCTGGCCCTGGGGCGGGAGGCAACTCTGGAAATGGCCTCAGAGGAGAGACAGAGCCGCCGTGCTCCCTGAGAGCTGCGAGGCTTTCCCTCACACTCGTTCACTCGTTCCCTCGGTGCCCAATTGCGAAAAGCTCCTCCAGGGCCTGCCGGAATTGCTCCATCAGCAGAGGCTGAATACATCAAGGACTCCCCCAAAGAACAAGGCACTAGTCCCTTCAAAACCAACGTCCTCCCATCATTTTACTGCTGCAGTTCAGGAGCAGCAGAATGCCGTGAAAGAGATTGTTATCGCCAACATGGCTGCTGCGTACAAACAGGAACAGAGAAGCATGAAGAGGAAAACAAAAGGTCTCTTGTCTCTAAGTTACAAAATGGAGGACGGCGTTTTTGGGAGTCACGAAGATCAGGTCCTGAAAAAGCTGAAGACGAGCCAATTTGTGTCCTTTCAAATTGAGACTGTATTACCTCCGGAGCAGAGCATATCTAGTATAAAAAACCTGGCTAAATGAGGTTCTCTCATTGTGACACATTTAAATGTTTTTTTCTTTTCTTTTAATAATGTTATTTGTTATTTAATTTTGAGAATTGCATTATTTTATTGATGTATGTATTGCTATATTTGTGTTTTTGTAAGCCGCCTTGAGGGCCTTTTGGCCATAAGGTGGGGTATAAATTTAATTAATAAAAAAATAAAAAAGTGTATAAAATTATGCATGGCATGGAAAAAGTGAATAGAGAAAAGTTCTCCCTCTCTCATAACACCAGAACTTGTGGACATAAATTAAAGCTGAATGTTGGAAGATTCAGGACAGAGAAAAGAAAATACTACTTCACACAGTGCATAGTGAAACTATGGAATTTGCTCCCATAAGAGGCAGTGATGGCCACCAACCTGGATAGCTTTAAAAAAAGGTTGGACAAATTCATAAGGGATAAAGCTCTCAATGTCTACTAGCCATGATGGCTGTGGTCTGCCTCCATGGTCAGAGGCAGTATGCTTCTGAATACCAGTTGCTGGAAGCCACAGGAGGAGAGCACGCTCTTGTGTCAGACCTGTAGCAAATGGGTGCACTGATTGCCTGAGCTGTGCCCCTCCCGGATTCTTTTTTTGGAAAATCATATCTTTAATTTGTGACATGACAGACAATGACAATCTCCATTTAAAGAATTATAGCTTGTTTTAAGAACAGAAGCAATTTAAGAATAGGACCCTCTGAAAAATTTAGTGAATAAGGCAAAGTGAGGGCACAACAAAAGTCTCATCTGGAAGAGCCCTCAAACATCTGCTCGCTCAAGACCTTCCCTGACTAAGGGTGGATTTTTCATTCACAATCACCCTATAATTCCTTAAGTTATCCTGAAAAAAACCAGCCCGTATAGTATGATCCTTGAAGAGTTAAATATTAGAACTTTGTATTATGGGCTAGAGTTAAACAACTCTTGGACTTCACTTTGCTCTGCTTTTCTGTTTCAGTTTCAGTTGGGTTCTCTACCCAGCCAGCAATAAAGAAGCATGTTTGTTTGCCTGCAGTAAGTAGTAAGAGTTTGTTTATTCTGCAGTTATTATGATAAGTAGAGCAGGATTGGGTACTTATTGCTAAAAAGCGAAATAAAGAGATAATTGAAAGTGATCCTAAGTTATCCTTTAGTCTTTAAAGCACTCACTATACTTGTAACCATAGTGGCTATGTTTTTTTTCTTGAGTACTTCATGGCAGATGAAAACAGCCCTAGAGGAATAGAAACACTACATTTGGGTGGGTGGCCACCTAGGCTGTAACTCAGGCTTAATTTCTTATTTTTCCAGTGTGTGCAGCTCAGCACGAGGCCTTTTCAGGGTTTCTGGGCTGAAAAATCAACCCAGCAACCAGTAAAATAAAAATCCAATTGCTTTCCACAATTAGTTTCCAGTTGTTTAGTTAGTCCTTTATATAGCAACCAGTTAAAAGGTTTTCCCTTGATTGTCCAACAGGAGGGAAAATCTAAAGGTCATGACAATACTAGAAGGAGGAATCCACAAGAAGGAGTTAACAAAAGCACCCTAAAGTATTTATTTTCTCTCTGCCCTTCCATAAACCTGTAGAATCTAAAATTGTGATACCTAATGCAGCATGAAAGCCAAGCTCAGGAGCTCACTGTTATTATCAAAGCCACTTAGAGGTTTCTCACAATCAAGCGGTAAATAGATTTTGTTAAATAAATAAAATAAATAAAAGTAACTCAGTTCATGAAGAATCAGAACACAGGGCAGAACACAGGTGAAAGAAACATGTAGCTATAGACAAAATCAAGCATTTATTCTGGTATTCCTATAGATCTCTCAAAAAAGGATTAAACTTCATTCATGTAAGTTAATGCATTCTCTGCATGGAGGAGAAGTGAAGGGGAAGGTCTCTGCCTTTCCCTCCCCCTGGCCTGCCTCTTACACCCTTTCCAATAGTGAGGGGGGGATTGGCTGGTACTGTGTGCCTCTCCCCACAAATGCCCCACCTAGAATGTGGCTGCTCCACCTAACAAGGAAGGTTACAGGACTGCCTTGCACTCAGGTCCTGCTTGTGGCTTTCCCATAGACATCTGGTTATTTATTTGTTATTTCTTTATTAAACTTCTATCCTGCCCTTTTATCCAGAAGGCACCCAGAAGGTGCAGTAAAGAAAGGACAAAATACTAAAAACATCTTAAAACATCTCAAAAACATTTTAAAAATAAAACATCTTTTAAAAAATCTTTAAAAACATCTTAAACAGAAATTCTAAAAAAGACACAGTCAGGGATAAGGTCTTAAAAGTTTTGTTGAAAGAGGAAGGTCTTCAGGAGACACCTATAAGATAACAGAAGTGGTGCCTGTCTAATATTTAAGGGGAGGGAATTCCAAAGGGTATTTGCCTCAACACTAAAGGTCTGCTTCCGATGTTGCATGGAATGGACCTCCTGATAAGATGGTACCTGCAGGAGGCCCTCACCTGCAGAGCATGGTGACTGACTGAGTATATAAGGGGTAAGACGGTCTTTCAGATATCCTGGTCCTAAGATGTATAGGGCTTTGTAAACCAAAACCAGCACCTTGAATGTGGCCCAACAGCTAATGGGCAGTCAGTGCAATTATTTCAGCAATGGAGTAAACTGTTGGCGATATTCTGCTCCAATGAGCAGTCGCTCTGCCACATTTTGCACCATCTGCAGCTTCTGAGCCAACTTCAGGGGCAGTCCCACATAGAGTGCATTAAAGTAATCCAGCCTGGAGGTTACCAGTTCATGGACAACAGTGGTCAGGCTATCCCATTCTAGAAACGGTCACAGCTGTCTTATCAGCCAAAACTAGTAAACGGCACTCCTAGCTATTGTAGTCACATGGGCCTTTATCAACAAAGATGGATCCAGGATCACCTCCAGACTATGAACCTGCTCTTTTTCTGGACTCAGGAATCACCTATCCACAGCGCCTCCATCTTGCTAGGATCCAGAGTCAGTTTATTGGCCCTCACCCAGCCTAGTCCAGGCACTGTTCTTGGGCTTGCACAGCCTCTCCCCATTCATATGTTACAGAGCTGGGTATCATCAGTGTGCTGGTGACACTTTGCCTCAAATCTCCTGATGGCTTCATATAGATGTTAAACAGCATTGGGTACAAGATTGTACCCTGTGGCACTCCACAGCGGCATTCCACAGAACAATTGTCTTCCATGGTAGCTCATCGCCTCCCCATGGATATACCTCGCTCTGCCCATGATAACTGAATTTTGGGGTGGCATCTCCTATGTTCCTCCTTCCCAACACTCTTCCTAAACACATGGGGTGATTAATTGCTTTCTCCCATGGGGGGAATCGTAAATCTCTTTTGATCAGACAGACATACAGACACACACTGTCTGGCCTTGCATTGAGCATTGCATTGCCACCCCAAGGTAGGAATGTGCTAGAATGCCGCCCCATTTGGATTTGGTACCAAATTTTCCATTAATTTGCTTATTCTCTACCATTGCAGATAAGACTTTTGTATAGAGATTTTCCACAGCTATTTTTGAAAATGGATTTTTTAAACATTTTTATCAATATTTCCTTTCATTTATTGATATTTCCTTTCAAAATATTGATAGTGCCTTTAAAACTGTCAATATTAATATCAATTTTTTTTACAAGGGCAGTGGCTAGCAGACAAAGAACGAACTCAGATTAAAACCAACCTGTTAGGTTGACAGAATGCTTTTGAACCAGCACTGGACAATGGATCCCATCCATACCCCATGGTCAATTGATGATAATCCTAAAGTAACGTAACTAGTATACAACTCCTGCAACTTGAGATCTTTGCATGGCTTATGTGTGGCATTGGGGGAGAGTAGGGCTCTTGTGCCTTTAAAGCTGCGAGGCAGGCACAAGTTCAATGGGCTTTCCTACACTTTCCTAGTGTAGAAATACAATTATGAAAAAGCTTCACCAATTGATATTCTGTCTGTCAGAAACTACTTATTACCAGTGCATAGCCCCTGATTTATTTTTCTTTCATCCATCTGCAAAAGTGTTTACATATATGCATATGTCGCACATTTCATGCAAATTGGTGTCCTCTTTTGTGAATGGGGTAGAGGCCCCAATCCGCATATGAGGAAATTCTGTGGCAGTTAGCATTGGGGGGGAAGTCCCAGTGACAACTAGTATATTGAGGCAGTATATTAAAATGATGTGTAGTAGCCATTCATGGCATCCTCCATGAATTTGTTTAATCCCTTGTTAAAGCTGTCTAAGTTGGTGGCCAGTTTAGGGTACCAGTCCCTCATCTGGCAATGAGAGGAAACATATGCCCCTAAAATTGGCTGTATTCACTGATTTCTGGCCAGTTGGCAACCCTTCTCTGATTTCTGTATTCATCCTGGTACATAAAGCAGGTCTCCATAGACAAGCCATTATCTCTCATAATCACCCTCACCTATAACATGGAAACAGTTATGCTGGCCTACCTTACAGGGCTGTTGATATAGGAGGCTGGGCCCAATGTCCTGTAGGACCCTGCAGAGTTGTGTAGTGGAACGGAGAGTTTTGAGCGAGCTTGTGTGTGTGTGTTTGAATCTTTGCTAAGATTCTACCTTCCCTGCAAATTAGTCAGACAGAGACTTTAAGCTTTAAAATAAGAAACAACTACTTTATTCTGGAAGTACATACTTGATAGGAAAGAGTTCTATATCTAGCTAACTAGCTATGTTGGAGCAATGAGCACTGTGCCCAGTACTCGCCCTCATGCTGGTGGAGAGGAGAGACAAAGGAAAGATGTCTGCTCCCCTCTCGAGAAAGAAAGAAAACTGGAAGGGCGAGAAGGAACTGGGATCAACATCCTTTGCATATCAGTCTAGCAGGAAGGAAGAGACAGCAGGAGATCAAAGGACAGGTATAGCCTAGCAACCAAGAGGTCTCCTCTCTAGCTACGCCTTTAGCCCCATGCAGCCTCAGCCCACAAGTTGGAGTTGAACCCCATACATTCCAACAGTTGAAAGGATTACGGAGGTGCTCTGAGAATTTACGGAAAATTCTGCACAACTGTTAAGTATTACCCTGCCATATTTTTGTACAAATATTTCATAACATATGAGCATCTTGCTTGTAAAGCTACTGCAACGCAGTGAATAGATTGCTGGCTTTGGAAGTTTTGTGATGTCATATTGGTATAGTGTTGGAGCTTGTTCCTATAAAAGTGCTATGCAGGTAATTAGTAACATCATGCATGCTGTTTCTGTTTGGCGCTGGAATTCTGTGATTGCAATGCCAAGCAAAGCTTACTATTGTTCTTTGACAGGATGGCAGGTAGAGGAATTATTTTCTCATTCCACCGCAAAGGAGTCAGGATTGGTTAATGTTACTTTCTCTTAATTAATGTTGATCTGCAGAATGTTTAGAATTGGTTGGTGGCAGGACAACAGAAAATGCTGGTATAGGGTGAGAGTGAGTAGAAGATACATCAGGATCTACTAGGAAACTGCTGGATTATCTGTGATAGGTCAGCAAGGGTTTCTGGCTCCGGATTGGTTTAACAGTCGTGACAATTACAAGACTTGCTCTCTAAATTGTCCTGTTAGAATCCCTGATCTGTACTTCAGATGTAGATTAGTACTTGCATATGTGGGTTGTAGTATGGCTTATGGGCTACAGTGGGTAATTGGCTCTGCTTGTCCCCTGCCACTATTTTGCACCCAGCTCAAATTTAATATAGGGGACAAGCATTAATCCAGGACCTGTATATTCCAGTACATTTGATCAATATCAAATTCATCTTGTGCTAAGGCTAGAATTCCTTAGTGACTGTATTTTTCAAGAATTGTAGCTGTGTCAAAAGCAAAGAGCCAGCTTCATATGACAATCACTGTCCAGACCAATATGAGGACCAAACTGGAGATTACCCCAAACATAGGGGGCCACCAAGAAAGGTGACTGTACGTCTAGTTTCCTGCTTCCTTTTTCTTACACCCAGTAGATCTTAGCTCATACCCTGATGCCATTATGTTCAGCCTTTCCTCACTCGCTAGCAGGTAGGGATGGGTGAGAATTTCTATTCAGTTTGCATTTCAAGCAGAATTTATCAAATTCACAATTTCCAAAACAATATGAGAACTGAAACACAGCCATCCTTCGAAATTTGCATTTAGTAGAATTTTGGGATGCAGTTTGCCAACTAAACAACATTTACAAAAATGCATGTATTAGGGGAAAATGTGCATAAAAATGAATACATGCATGAAAACATGCAAAAAGGCATAGACAAAAACCTGCTCCACCGCAGGAACCATCAAAACCATGCAAAATTTGATTCTGATATCTTAAGAGGTGTCCAAATGCATAGTGAACAAACAACTTTCCGAAATACATTGTAGGTTAGCACACAGGTAAATTGTATTAAATATTGCAGTGGATAGGGAGAAAGTTAGATATGCATTTTCCATTTTCTGTAGCATCTGCATATTTAGGTACATTTAGTGTGGCTCTCTGTTCAATCAAAATCCAAGAATTAGGTGTGGGATCAATAAGAGAAAAGAGCTGTTGCCCTTTCAAGGAGAGAATGGCTAATCAAAGTATCAAAGCTAAGTAGAACTTGACATATTAACAGACAAAAAACACAGAAGATGTCTTTTATGGCAAAAAATTATACCATTGTTTGGAGTGGCAGATGAAATGGATTCTAATTGTGCAATATAGGAACACATAAGGTACTGATATTAGATTAGAAAGGTACCTTTTTTGTAATGTCAGACACATATTTAATTTTTTTAAAAAAACTCCAAGCATTAGGTTTGCCAAACATATATTGGCTAATTATGGCGGAACTACCAAAAGGGCCCAATATGCTGATCTCAACACCTGAGGGTGTCTGTAGGGAAGGAGGTGGTCTTTCAGATATTTGGGATCTAAGTCATTTAGGGCTTTAAACACTAATGTGAGCACCTTGAGCTAGGCCCAGAAACAAACTGGCAACCAATGCAGCTGTTTTAAGACAGGGGTTATATGAGTTCTAAAGGGAATCCCTGTAGAAGCAGGTACATAGTTTGAGAGCGCTCTTAAATTCTTCTAGGTCACTGGCTCAAATAGCCTCAGTGCTTTTGGCCAGCTCTGTGCTATAACCATTCCTTGACGGGGATAGCCAAGCTACAATAATACATTCTCTGGTGACCTCCTGACTTGATTACTGCAATGGAATCTACATGGGGCTGCCCTTGAGGACAACATGGATGCTGAAGTTATTTCAAACTGAGGCAGATAGATTGCAGACTGCGGTATCTTATAAGAGCCATAGGTCCTAAAGGAATTGCACTGGCTGCCAATATAATTCTGGTCTGATTATAAGATGTTAGTAATGACCTGTACAGCTCTAAATGGCCAGGGACCTAGATACATGTGGGAGTATTTTTCCCCATATTACCCTACCCAAGCATTAAGATCTGCCTGGGGTGGTGGTGGCTCTCCTCTGTGTTCCACCTTTGGTAGTGATACTTTATGTGGGATGCAAGAGAGGGTCTTATCTGCCAAAGCACCTTGGTTATGGACCATCACCAGAGGCCCAGTTTGCACTAACGGAGAGTTCATTTTGGTATCAAGTCAAACCATGGCTGTTTACACAGACCTTCAAACCATGCCAATTTTAGTCTGTACTGGGACTGCCTAGCAGTTTGATGATTTGTTGTTGTTCCAGTGTTTCATAGTGAATAGTTACTGTATTTGATATGTACCCTCAAATATGTGAACTCAAATGATTAATGATTAATACATTTAAAAAGTGCCAAAAGAAAAGAAAGAAAAGTTCTCTCATGATCTGTGATGAACCCCTGCATTCTGATTTAGTTCAACCTAGGACAACCTAGGATTTGTCAGACTAGGACTGTGTACACACACCATACATTTAAAGCACCTCCTAAGAATTCTGGGAATTGAAATTTGTTAAAGGCACCAGGAATTGTAGATTTATGAGATGTAAACTCTAGTTCCCAGGATTCTTTTGGGGAGGGGGAATGGCATGTGCAGCAGCCTATCATGATTCTTTTGGGGGAGAATGTTCACTTACAAAAAGGGAAGTCTGCCAGCGTGGGAAACTCTGCTTCCTCTATGACCCATCCCAAACAAGCAAGCAAAACAAAACAAAACAAAAAACAACAGTTGTCTAAATCACCCTTAGAGTCCAGCTGTGACATAGACTACCTTCACCCATGAAATTATGTCTTGGTGTTTTTATCTCTATTTCTCAAGTAAGTAATCTTGCTTCAGCTTCGCATGACTTTTATTTAAGGGGCAGATCCATAAAAAGCTACTTTAGTTGGGTCCAAGGAACTGGGTGTGCTCAGTGGGATGATTTTTTCTCTCCTTTGGACCACATACCTCTATGCTGTGTATTACACGATGCCTTGGAAACTCCCTTCATTTTCAAAGAAACTGAGATTTGGGATGAGGAGCTGCTAATTGTGAAACTCCAAAGCATTCTTTGAACACACGGAACAAGTTCTTTGGGTCCAGGCTCAAGTTTGGATTTTGATGCTTGTTTGTGTTACAACGTTGGGTTTGCTGTCTTAACCAAATGGAGCTCTGTGCAAATATTTCCTTTCCTCTGTCCCTTAGGAAGCATCATTTCCCCTCCTTGCAAATCGGAACTCAAAAGCCTGGTGGATAGCTTGGCATCTGTACAACAAAGGCTTGCAAAGTGCTAATGGTGTGTGTTATGCTGTATAAATCTTTGCGTGCAAATGCTACACAAAGCAGAAGTGAAAAGTGTAAAAAACAGAAAAAATATGAAAAACTGTAAAGAGATTTAATGTGCATAAAGAACCAATGAATATGTGCCAGCTCAGACAGTTGCCTGAGGGCAAAGCTCTTTATGGGGTGCTGATTCAGCTGTCATGGTGCCTGAGTGGACTTGTGGTCATCATAATGATTGGCTATGGACTGGCTTTTTTATCCCCTACAAGAAGGCAATAAACACAAAGGGTCAAATGTATTCAAATAAATTGACACACATTTTGCTAAAAATGCAGGCAGGCTCGTTAACCCGATTCACATCTTTTGTGTCAGGTTCCTAACATACCATATATCTGGAAAAATGCCGTAATTTGTAAAAGACATAATATGCTGTTTCTCCAAAGAACTGGTTTGCAGTCTGTAATAAAAAAAGATGAACTTTTTCATGGAGATGGACACTTACAATGTGTAAGAGTATCAGTCTGTGGAGAGCAACAACAACTGGCTAAGCCAGGTTATGTTTAGTATGTGAAACCAATGTTTGCCTGCTTCTAAGCAAAATGAAAGCCAAATCTCTACATCTTACCTGCTACTATTTTGATATAGGTTGCAACTCAGAGGAAGCCAAGCAAATAACAAGGATTACCTCAGGCATCCTGAATGTCATCAACAAATCCAGAAGTCAAGGAACAGTAGGGATGCACACACAGCTTTTGCTGTAATCTAAATAGTCTAATAACCAATGCCAATTAAAACAAACACAAATTGGCTTTGTTGGGATCCCTTCATAACTATAAAGATGGGGAAATTGGTAGATGGGCACACTGCACTCAGAAATTCATGGAGTGGAAGCCCAGGTGAGGGCATTCTCTGTGGAAGCTGTGGAATGCTCTCCCCACAGAGATGTGTGGCACTTTTATTATGTAGCTTTCATCATATGCTGAAGAAGCACATCTTTACTCTGGCCTTTGATACCTGTGGTATATAGTTTGGGACCCAGCCTATTTTGTTGACGGTAATTTTTAAAAAGGTATTTTAATATTGTGTTTTTAAATGGTTATAAACCACCATGGGATCTCATAGTGAAGGCCAAATAAGAAACAAATAAATAATAACCAGCCATTGCCTGCCATCTTCTCAAGGGATCATCCAATGATAAGGGATACTGGAAGGTTCAGGGCTGACAAAGAAAGAACTTCTTCAGACAGTGCATAGTTGAACTATGGAATGAACTCCTGGCCACCAGCTTTAATTTTGAGATTAGACAAATTCATGGATGATATTGATGGTTATAAGCAATGATGGCTATGTATTACCTCCAACATCAAAGGCAGTATGCCTCCAAATACCAATTGCCTATAATCACAACTAGGGAGAGTGCTATTGCACTCAGATCCTCCCACAGGCATGACAGTAGAGTGCTGGACCTTTGGCCTGATCTAACAGGGCTTTTCTTATGTTCTTAAGCTCTAAAACAGGAATGGGGAACTTGTGGCCCTCCAGATGTCACTGAATTACAACTTCCATCTTCCCTGACCATTACCCCTGCTATCTGGGGCTGATGGGAACATTGGAAGCTTCCGTATACTGAGTCTGGCCATTGGTCCATCTAGCTCAGCATTGTCTATACTGATTGGCAGCAGCTCTCCAGGATTTCAGGCAGAGGACTTTCCCAGCAGTACCTGGAGACACCAGGGATTGAATTGGGGATCTTCTGCTTGCAAAGCAGATGCTCCACCACAGCTATGGCCCTTTCATCTGGGAGCTGGAGTTCAGCCACAAGTTCCCCATTCCTGCTTTATACTATTGCCTCTCTGCTGCACTTTCCCCAGTGCTGCTGCCATTTCAAGACTTCTGTTCAAGTGGGAACTCTGGATAGGGGGCAGAAGGGACATTGTTGCTCAGGCAGGGGTTAGACAATGAGTAATGGTGATGTGGCTGGGACAATCAGCCCTCTTTCATTCTGGATCCTCAAACCCAAACAAAATATTGTCCCGCACAGTCCTAGATTCCATAAATTCAGAACTGTAACCTCATTTACATTAAAGGCCAACCAAGTTGAATGACTCCGATAGGGCAGCTTCATTGCATTTAAGATGTCTTAGCTTCTCACATCTGTAGTGTTAATGACAGAACTGTGCTTGCAAACACATGTATCCTCTGGGTCAAAATAAACACATACATGATATACGTGAATGGATTTAACATGTTGGTTTTCTTTTTTCTTTTTAAGTAGCTGCAGAGGGGCCTAGTCAGGACTGGGAATGTGGCATAGAAGGTGGCATAGAAGGAGAAGCAGCATTTAATATTTTCCCAGTGTGTTGAAACAGGCATTTGTGTAGTGGGTTAGTGGAGTCAATGGCAGCTTTTGTCTTGAGGAGATAGCAGATTTGAGGGGAAAGTTTTGTTGGGACTGCAGGGGGGAAAGTTCAACCTTCTTTGGGGTTATTTAAAAACAACAACAGAAAACAGGCACAAGAATTGCATTTACACATTTAAAGTTGGTCAAGTTTTACCCTTAGGACTGATCAGCAGGATGCTAATGCTATGACAAAGGAACAAAACAAAACAAAAGGGGGGGTTTAGTGGTAGTATGGCAGGAACTCCCTATTAAGGTCTACTCAGGCAAATCTAGGGGTTGCATTCAATGCTGTGCGAGTGGTGTTCCACTCATGTGGTAGGACTTCCCCTTTTTCTCCTCTGGATACCTCCAAAATCTGCTCCAGAGTGTCTCCCAAAAACTCTGGAGCATATGTTAAGGGTGTGTGGGGAACTGCACGGGAGAGGAGAGGAGGGGGAAGTTCCGTTATGCAAGTGTAAGTTTGTTGCACGAGTGGAATGGCAGCACTGGATACATCTGTAGGTTCACCTCTCCATAGTGTGTGAAATAGCCACCAGGTGTTGTTGGACCACAACTCCCATCAGCCTCAGCCAGCATTGCCAATGGTCAGGAAAGATGGGAATTGTGGTCCAACAACATCTGGTGGCCCACTAGTTGGGAAAGGCTGGTATATTCGAACTGGGGTTTGATTATCTCTTGGTTCTCTGACTAGATTATTGATCAGATTGTAAAGAATGCTCTACAAATGTTCTATTCCACCGAAAATGGAATTGTGCTTAAGGTGCTGGCAGTCTGCTGCCATCCCCTTTTATAAAGCAAGCAAATGTGGTAGATTAAAAAGCATCTCTGTTTCTTTTCTTCTTCTTGTGCTCATAAGGTGGGGACAAATATGTTTGGTGGGTGGTCATCAGCAAGTTGCAAATAACATTGTCTAGGAACTTAACGCTTGCAGTCAGAACCCTGGGTTGGTACATTTGTGTCTCAATATGCTTGCATTTTCTTAAAATGAAGACAGATTTGTCATTGAAATGGGGATGGGTGGATAAGCAGTGTGGAAATCTCAAGATTTGGGAGGCCCCTGCTGTTGAAGGCCTCAGACCTATTCATTTAATGCTCCAACTAAATTAACTCTTGAGATGCCAGAATTAAGGATTCAGATAATGTCGTGCTTTCAAAGTAGTATCACAGCAGTAAGGAGTTACAGGCAAATTATGTAAAGTCTTGTGTAGGACTGCACAAAATGCAATGAGCATGTGAAACAGAACAAAAAGAGAGAGTAAAGATTATCTGTCAGCTGTGCTACCATATGTTGCTCTGGTGGAAGTGCAACACAATGGTGACAATTTCTATTTTATTGAATTAAGATCTGTTTTGATTCCAGATATCTCAGCATCCTTTCTGCTATCCCCAACAATGCTCATCTCTAAACAAGTGTCCACATCTGCAGGCATCAGCATACCTTGGAAAGTAATTACTTAAGATATCATCTCATTATCGGTAGGCTTCAGTTCTAACCTTACTTCCCATTTAAATGAATGAGACTTCTGAAAAAATCTGTTTAGGATCATGGTGCTGGGTTAAAATTTTGATTTGAAAAGGAAACACCAGCAATGGTCTGAACAGCTGTCATTAATTTCATAAAGCTGGTTCAAGGGGAAAGTTTATGGTAGAGAGAAAACAATGCTTTATCCAGAGGTGCAGATAATAAGTAGGAAGTGGTATTTGGTTTCTGTGTTTGAGGAACATCTGGACTGGGTTAAGTTCTAACAGATCATCTTGTCTTTCTTTTCTGTATGACTTTGTATTGTTGTTATTGCTGTAAGATTTATTGCCTGCCCTTCACCAGAAGGTCCCAGGGTGGGTCACACAACAATATAAAATACAATATTAAAAATAGTTTAAAACAAATTTTATTTGCTTAATTATTTATTTATTACCCTCCTTATGTCTTTTCCTGGATAATAGTTCATCTGCATGAGAAAGTTGTGATGTTCCTAGTGTACAACTAGATATTCAGGAAATATCCCTACTGAAAAGAAGGTGTGCTGTATCACTGCAGTTCTTACATCTGCCCTTAGTTCCTTCAGTTTCCGCTTTTTCAGTCAATTATCTATCCACTATTCTTCTTTCAGAAGAATGCCTCTAAGCACCTTGACCCTTCTCTGTGTCAAAGACTTCTTCCCTATCCTCATCCTGCTCCTGCAATGGATTTCATCCCAGCCAAACTGAAACTTGCCCTTTCCTCAAAGAAGCTAGAAAGCAAATTGCTAAAGTTTCCCTGAGCAACGGAACATTGCGGCCTATTGCCGAAATAAAACACAAACACCATTCATTGGGTTAAATCATGGGCCACTTTATTAAACGGAATCAATTGGAATAATGAACCTGCAGAGGGGAAATCAAGTGCGGGAGCATTCTGATGATCCAGGCAAAGCCTGCTTGCAGCCATAGGGCGATCAAACCTTGCCTGAGCCCGGGGCTGCCCTGTGCCAGACCCCCAGCTCAGGCCACACCCAGAAGATGTGTAGGGGGTCCAACCGGCAGGTACCGGGCACGGAATGGGATTCTGTGACCCAGCTCAAGCCTTTTTATAGATTAACTCATAAATCCTTACATCAACCCTCTCAATAACATTAACACCATTTTGTAGATGGGGTGGGGAAAAATCTGAGTCTTGTTTAAGACCACTTAGTAAGCACACAGCAGAAGTAAAGTTTGAAATGGGGACTACCTGGTTAAGTTTGCTATATTATACAACCTCCATAATGCAGCTTATTTAATATACTGCCTTTCCTCCAAGGAGGTCAAGGCACAATACATGACTCTTACCACACCCCTTTTAGCCTCACAACAATCCTGTGAGGTAGGTTAGGCTGAAAGAAATTGGCTGGCCCAAGGTCCCTTGAATGAGCTTCAAGGTTGAATGGGGATTTGAAGCTGGATCTCCCTGAAACTTGCCTGATCCTCTACCCCACACCATCTGTCAAGAGTCAGTTATTTTGCATTTATCCATTATTCCCTTTCTTCTAATTGATTCTCTGATGACTTAATGATATGCGATGCTCATGATGTGATTAACAGTTATGGTAGCTACTTATGCAGTGCAAAAAAGAGTTTAAATGTAAATGTAAAAAGAATTGCTATAATTGAAATAGAAATTCAATACATCTCAACAAAGTGAGGAAGACTGCCCAGGTGACCCATGTGCCTGCTCTAGGTGCTAACTGTTGATGGCCAACGTCAAGGCCCCTGTTCTCCCTTCCTATGGGTCTTAAATTGGACAACCCTTCAAACGGAGAATATATATGCTTTTTATTATAATAAATTATAACAAAGTTACAACAAATTTCAACCAGCCAGAGCATTTCACTTGGAAGTTTTAAAACATACATGGTTTCTAAATTACAGCATTGTAATCATGCTGTGTTATAGATGTAGAAGGCCAATTTCTAACCTAATATTTTCTCATTTCTGGAGCAAATCATCATACGCTCATCATCAAAGACCCTCCTCCGAATTCCTACTTATAGGGAAGCTCGGAGGGTGGCAACGCGGAAAAAGGCTTTTTCTGTGGTGGCCCCCGAACTGTGGAACGATCTCCCAGAGGAGATACGCCTGGCGCCAACGTTACTATCTTTCCGGCGCCAGGTTAAAACTTTTCTCTTCACCCAGGCTTTTTAACATGTTTGTATGCATTGATATTGTTTTAATTTTTTAATATTTTAAACTTTTAATGTGTTTATATTGTTATACGTTTATTGTATTTTTGATACTTCTTGTTTTGTGAACCGCCCAGAGAGCTTCGGCTATGGGGCGGTCTATAAGTTTAATGAAATAAATAAATAAAAATAAGCAAGTGTTGGAGTGCAATCCAACTAAGTAACTTTTCCAAGCTCTGGGTATGGTGGACCTCTGGCAGAACCTGCAGGGTCCCGGATCAGCTGGGCTCCATTGGCAGAAGCCCCTTATCATGGCTCAACCATGGTGGAGTTGCTAATACCTCTGTGTGCTATTTGGGTACAAATTAGGATTAACTATGTCATAATTCTTAATAAATATTTGTAAAAATAAACTATTGAATCTTATTATTTAAATATTAATTTTCAACTAATTCATCCTTCACAGGAAGAGATAGTACTTCTTCCACTTCTTTCTTCTTTTTCTTATTTTAAAGATGCAAATTCCTTGATTCCTTCAATTCCTCGTTCAGAAATATCTAAATCCTTTTTAACATACTGTGTTATCAAATTCCAGTCCCTTTGATGGTGGCTACGGTTGTTGGAAACGCAGAAAGCTGCCATATATTGAGTCAGACCACCTGCCCATCTTGCTTCATATTGTCTACACTGACTGGCAGTGGCTCTCCAGGATTTCAGCAGAGGATGTTTCCCAGCCCTACCTGGAGATGCTGTGGGTTGAACCTGGGCCCTTCTGCATGCAAAAAAGATGTCTTTCCCAATCTTTTGATTGTTTTCTGATCATAGCACATGGGAAGGGCAGGGCAAAGCCTCCCCCGTCAGCAGCAATTCTGTGAAATTTGCTCCCTCTCTCAACAGGGCCAGTGGTAAGGATGGGCAAATATGTCAATTTTAGTTTCTCATTTTTTCCTATCTTAAATTCAGTTCTCCACATCTCAACATCAGTTTGTGAGTTTTAAAAGTCATCATGAATATTCATCAGCATTTTAATGCAAATTTCTCATAGTATGCAATTTTTACAAGCAATTATCCTTAATATAATGCATCTTTGTATGTTATTTTCACTAATATATGCATGTATATCCATATCTTACCCAAGTATATGCATCTTTGTACACATTTCTTGGCTGGAGAACTGCTTTGCAAAATTTGGAGAAGTGTGAATTTCAAATGAAGGCAGTGTTTTGCTTTCTATCTTGTTTTGGAAAGCGTGGATTAGGTACATTTGTCTTTAAGTGTGAACTGAATCTGTTTTCTCCCCCATACCTAGCCAGTGGCAGTCCTGATCACAATTCCGTCCCTCCATACCGTGGTATTTAATTTACAGCAAAGCCTATTTAACAGGGCTATATTAAGGGAGGATACATTTGAGGGGACATGGTGGCCTCTACTAACCTTTGCTAATAGTGAAGGATGTCACAGCAGGACTCAAGGGGCACAATTAGCATTTTGGAGGGATGTGTGCTGGAGATGGTAGAGGTATATGGCGGCTTGATTTTATTGTGCAGCTATCTGGAGTAGTTAATGATGCTTCCTCTTTCTTCCTGATGCTTTTTGGTCAAATTCTGCCAGACAGTTGTTGTTATGTTGTTTTGTATTTATGTTTGATTGTTTCTGTATTATACTCTGAAAAGGCAAATACAGAGGGTTTTTTTTTAAAAAAAAACAAACACCATGTGATTGTCAACACATTGTCAACATCATGTGCAGTTAAGGCCCTGTGAGTAGGCAGAGCCTGTGTAAGGCTTCCTCAACAGTACTCATTCTAGTTGCTGTTCTTGTTATATATCTGTGGATCAATTAAAACAGATCATCTCATTGTGGCAGAGGGCATAACAGTAATAGAACTGTATAATCCCAGGATTTCCTGTCACATTCATTTTCTGTTCTAAAAGTTACTTATTTTACTGACGTAGCACACTGAAAAGAGGCTTTAATTGAAATCTCCATAATGAGCTTCGATCTTTGACTAATTACTTTTTCCTGAATATGAGCCATCTAATTTGGGATAAAATTCCTGCTAAATAGTTGGGGACATTATTAATAGCTATTTCTCAGGTAGCTTCATTGCTACCTTACTGAGCTAATTAGATTCATTACTAAACTGCAATCATCTTTGAAAATTAAGTGTGTGGGGCACAATCCAGTAAAAGTTAGTCACAACTAAATCCCTTCGACATTAATGAAAATGATCTACATAGTTAAAAGTCCATGAATTTCAATGGAATTTAGGCTGCGATTCTGTTTCCCCTTAACTGGAAATAAGTCCCACTGAACTCAGTGGGGTTTACTTCTGAGTATACATGCACAGGACTGCATTGTTTAGAAGCCATCCAGACCTGCACATTATCAAGTGGAGCAACTGCTATGTACAGTGATGTCCTCTAGATGTTGGCTGTGTTGTGAGAAGTAGCCCTTACTGGCTAAGGATTTCAATAAAACTATTGAAACTAAATGCTGAGTTCCAATCCATTTGGGCAGAAGGGGCTTCACATGGCTTCTCTTGTGCATTCACGAATGCATGAAGAGGGAAATGTAATTGTATTCACCAACCATATCCCCTGATATCTGAAACACACACTGGCCACATTCCTTGCCGACCGTGTAAAGGTGTACCCATATAGGGATCATCTGCACAAGGGAGAATCCTGATAGCCTCAGAATTCCCTTTGATTTGGAGGAGCCTTATGCATGTACACCTGTCCACATGTAGGACCTTCCATGCTGACACAGGATGCATGGCCAGTGGGGGGGCGAGGGCATGACTGGTGTGCATGTGCCATGACCAGTGGGCATGATCCTGCTTCCCCCGCATCATATACTCGTGAATGTGTGAAGGGGATCATGTGAACTTATATGGAAAACGAACGGGATTTGTCAATTCTTTGATGCTGCCATCAAATCAAAACTTTTCTAGGTCAGCTTGAGCTTCTTTCATGAGGGAGAAGTGTAAGTTTACAACAGTAAAGAATGCCTAATTATACGTATCCTTTATTGCCCACTCTGCCCCATGAGCACAGGGCAGCTTACAGCCATTCTTTTAAATATGAATAGCTCTGAATGAGGGCTCATAATCTAAAGAAATCAAATGTGCTTTGGGGGATCAAAGAGGCCAAATAGAATAAAAATGATGCAAACATAAAATCTATTTTTTTCTTTTTAAATATAATTAAAATAAAACAAATCATGCCAAACAACTATACCAACATTATGCAGGCACCCTTGCTATATTGCTTTAGACAGCTTTTTTTTTTTTATTTCAGCAAGTTTTCCCAGCCTTGTAACTTAGTTTTATATATATTTGATTTTAAATGTTGATGATTATATATGTTTGTTATTGGTAATTATTTTATATGATTTTATGTACATGTAGAGTTTTTTTTCTATCAAGCAGTTTATAATTTTTTCTAAATAAATAAATGAATAATCATACCATAAATAATTGTTCCAAAAACCCATCCAAAGGTCAATGTGGGCAGCAGAGGTCAGTCCCAGGTGAGGCGGTGATGGTGTCTTTGGATCTCTGCAATGCAGCAGAGCTTGGGAAAGTTACTTTTTTGAACTACAACTCCCATCAGCCCGATCCAGTGGCCATGCTGGCTGAGGCTGATGGGAGTTGTAGTTTAAAAAAGTAACTTTTCCAAGCTCTGTCCTGCAGGTAGTTAAACTTGGAAGGCTCCTTCTCTCTAGCAGCTGTACCAATGGTTAAATGGTGACCATTTGAAAAAGGGGCTTCAAAGTGGACTGGGTGAGTAAGAGATCTCTTGTTGACTTAACCATGCCCGTGCTGCCAGCTTTATTTATTTATTTATTTATTTATTTAATTGCACTTTTAAACCGCCCTATAGCAACAAGCTCTCAGGGCGGTGTACAACAAAGCCTATGGGTGCTGTAAACATTGTGGATCCCCAGTGCACATCTTTCAGTTTGTACTCATTGCCCTCTCTCAGACTGATTAATGCAGACATTTGCATTACTTGATGACTGCAATGTCATGGGCTGGCTACCACGTGTCAAACAGCTATCATAGTTACCCAGAAGCTTCATATCACCTCAAACAAAAGACTTCTTCATGATATGTTTTTATTCATATATGTATGCATATATCTCAGTCTACATAAGAACATAACAAGAGCCTGCTGGATCAGGCCAATGGTCCATCTAGTCCAACATCCTGTTCTCACAGTAGCCAACCACTTGTCCATGAGAATCCTGGAAGCAGGACCTGCAGTTTCCAGCAATTGGTATTCAAAAGCATACTGCCTCCGACAATGGAGGCAGACCATAGCCTTCATGGCTAGCAGCCATTGAGAGCCTTATCCTCCATGATTTTGTCTAATCCTCTTTTAAAGCTATCCGAGATGGTGGCCATCACTGCCTCTCGTGGGAGCGAATTCCATAGTTTAAATATGCGCTGTGTGAAGCAGTCATTTCCTTTGTCTGTTCTGAATCTTCCAACATTCAGCTTCATTTGTATCCACAAGTTCTAGTGTTACGAGAGAGGGAGAATAACTTTTCTGTATCCACTTTCTTCATGCCACACATAATTTTATACACTTCTCTCATGTCACCTCTTACTTGCCTTTTCTTTAAACTAAAAAGCCCCAAATGCTGCAACCTTTCCTCATAGGGAAGTTGTTTCATCCCCTTGATCATTTTGGTTGCCCTTTTTTTTGAACATTTTCCAGCTCTACAATATCCTTTTTGAGGTGAGGTGACCAGAACTGAACACAGTATTCCAAATGCAGCTGCACCATAGATTTGTATAATGGCATTATGATATCGGCAGTTTTATTTTCAGTTCCTTTCCTTATGATCCCTAGCATGGAATTTGCCTTTTTCACAGCTGCCATACATTGGATCGACATCTTCATCGAGCTATCCAATAAAACCCCAAGGTCTCTTTCCTGGTCAGTTACCACCAGTTCAGACCCCATGAGCATATATGTGAAATTAAGATTTTCTTACTCCAGTATGCATAACTTTATACTTGTTTACACTGAATTGTAGTTGTCATTTTACATCCCATTCACTCCGTTTGGAAAGGCCCTTTTGGAGCTCTTTGCAATCCCCCCTTTTTTCCCCTAACAACCCTGAACTATTTGGCCACCTCACTGCTCACCTCTAACTCTAGATCATTTATCAACAAGTTAAAAAGCACAGGTTCCAGCACCAATCCTTGGGGGACTCCACTTTCTATATCCATCCATTGGGAAAACTGCCCATTTATTCCTACTCTCTGCTTTCAGTTTCCTAGTCAGTTCCTGATCGATAAGAGCACCTCTCTCCTATTCCATGACTATTAAGCTTACTCAGGAATATTTGGTGAGGTATCTTGTCGAAAGCTTTTTGAAAGTCAAAGTACACTATGTCAGCTGGATCACCCCTATCAATATGCTTGTTGACACTCTCAACAAGTTTAGTACTGTATCTCCTCCTACCAACACCAGTTAGCAAGTCACAGGCACCTTCCCTTATGCATGCCAGTATTACATTATTCCTTCTGCATCAAGGTACCCGGCAGATTTTTTAAAAAATGTTGAAGGTAGATAGGTTTTATATGCCTTTCAGTTATCAGAATTCAAATTGATATTTGAGCCAAAAGGTATTAAATTTCATGGGAAGGTAGCAGTTGACTGATCTGAACAAGAATAAATTGTGTGCCATTGCAGCATATTCAAATAATTTCCCTCATGGCTGGTGAGCCTCTCATGATAGTGCTAATGTGGGAACTTTCGGAATCAACATTTTTTTATTCTGATGCATTTAGTATTAAAACATCCAATTATTATAACTCTGCTTTACTCTGGAAATGTAGCGTAGTATCCTTCCTACTGGATTCCATAATCATATGTCTTTTCTTCTGTCATTTCAGAATTCCCAGCCTCCTCAAAATTTGCCATTGTTGATTATACCATTTATCCATTATTTGCTATTGCTGTATGTTGAAGTCTAGTACCTCAGTCCAAGCAACACAATGTGTGTGCAAAAATGAAAGAAAAGGAAAAAAGGAAATCAGGGATCGAAGACCCCAGACCTGGGGGCCAAATGAGGCCTTCCAGGCCTCTCTGTCTGGTCTGTAGACCTCTTCCCAGGCCACACCCCTTCCCAAGCCACACCTTCTGTTGAACCTTCTTTGCACCCTCCTTGAGTGTTTTTGCTGGACTGGATTATGCCTTGAACTCTTATAGTGCTTCTTGCATGCCTGGATGGAGGATAGAGAGGGGTGTGTGAATGTGTGTAGAAAGGAGGCTGCTGTACAAAGGTGAAATTGACATTCATTCACCACTGGCATGTGGCCCCTGGAAAGTTGCCCAGAAGGGAAAGTGGCCCTGAGGTTGAAAAAGAGCTGGAAAATGTTAAATAACTGATTAATGCTAGTGGAAGCAGGTAGGCAAATCTCTTTCTCTCTCTGTTTGAGATGACACATCCATTCAGTAATAATCCAAAAAAGAACTTTTGCAATTAGAATTTTAAGGAAGGGAAAAAACCCTAGCCTGTACCATTTCCTCAGCTTTCTCATTTCTATTGCTTTATATTAGGCAATCCAAACTATTGTTTCTAATTTGCATCAGCAAACAAAGCCCCTGCTGCTAAGTATCATTAAGAGGAAAACTCCCACGGTGTGAAACAATAATCATATTCATATTAATGGGCAAGGTATAGTGAAACAAAAAAACCTTTGTGAAATGTTGATCCAATTGTTCTTGTAACTGACATGATTCTTTAATAGTTTGTTCATTTGGAACAGGCCTAAGTAATCTGAGGTAACAGTAAAAGGATACCTGTGAGCTTGTGCAGAAAACCCAACCTACATCTATGGAACAACCAGACATTTCCCAAATATATCCTTAAAGTGTACTAAATTTCTAGAGTGAGAAAAAAAATGAATTAGCTAACTTCCTTTAATAACAAAGCAGGAATCAAAGTATTCCATAGCTTAATGGTTGTGGCAAAAATAAGCTTTTATAGACTAGAGCCCACTTCATCAGGTGCATGATACATACATGAATATAGTGCAAAAATGTAAGTAGTAGGGGCCAAATGGTCATGAAATGTAAAAGGTACAGTTGGTGAAAATTCAATGAACAACAGGGGTGAGGAACTGGATGTGGCGAATGGGCCAGATACTTATCTCCCCTCCCCAGCCAACTTTCACAAGTGGGCAGGATCACCCACTTGTCAATCATCTGATGTCATTATGATGCCAAGTGATTTACACCGCTCAAAATTCAAAGGGGGTTACTGTAAGCACCAATCAGCTGATTGTTAGTTAGAGCAACCTCCTTTGAAGATGCACTTTCAGCACCAATCAGCCTGTTGGTACAGGAAGCATATCTTCAAAGAGGATCCCTTTAACTGATGATCAGCTGATAATTGGTTAGAGGGCCCCTTTGAAATCTCTGTAGGGGAAATGCTCCTAAAACTGGAACATTTTCCCCTCTGTGGAGAAAGCAGTTTGTATTCAAGGCACTTCCCCCAGCACTTTGAAGACAAACTGCTTTCTTTGGAAAGAAAAATAAAGTTCATTTTTAGAAAAGGAAGGAAGCTTGCAAAGCCTGACAATGATTGTTGGGCGCTTGGGAAGCACTCCATAAGGAGCTTTGCAAGCCCTGTGCTTGATGCTTCTGAAACACCAAGCACAGGACTTGCAAATCAACTTGCGCAGCCCTTCCAAAAAACTGACAATCAGCTGATGCTTGGCCACGTGGCAAGCACTATGCAAGGGGCACTTTCATCCAAGTCTCACCTTTACATGCCCCTCATCTGATGCAATATATGATGTCAGGTGTAAGGCAGGTGGGTGTGGCTTGGTCAAAATGGCTTCATGGGCCAAATGGGGAGGCCTAGTGGACCTAATAAAGTCTACATACCAGAGGTTCCCCACCCCTAGTGTAAAACTTCAATGTATACAAAATGAGTGAAGAGTGAAGAAATCTTTATTGTTCAAAGCCATAGGACACCACAATTAAACAAATATAAGAAAATACAGAATACATATTTAAAAACAGATCATATTACAATAAAACAGAATTCTTCAGCATAAAATGGAAGAGCAGCAGTACAATTCAAATAAAATTTCCTCTCCTGGAAAATACTTTAACTCACCCCATATCTAAATACATAGATGCTACCGTCAGAATGGCGCAGGGGTATACAAAATAAGCAATATGACCATTCACAGCAGCAGTGATTGGTGATAATAAAATGGGGAAATAAACCATTGTCTTGATTCAGTCATTGAATCTTTACAAACTCTAATTCAGCAGTTTCATTCTGGGCTATCCCTTTGCTGCAGCAAACTTTACTGAAAAGTTCTTGGAAGACACCATGGGACTTAAGTTAATTGCAGCTAACTTATTCCCTTGCCTTCATTACCTTGTTTAGACTATGTTTTCTGCTGGGTTTGGGATTTTCACACATGCAATAGTGTTCCTTGATACTGCAATATTTGGCCAATGAACGTGCCCGGATCAACTCATTGTTTGTTATATGTCCCATGATGAACATGATTATGAAGATTATTTGCTTTTTAATGTCTGCATCCCAAACACTTCTGTTTGCTAGCCTTCTTCAGAATGGCAGCATTTCATAGACCAATCCTGCATATTCAATATACAACAAACTCCCACCAAAAGAACAAATGCAGTGAGTGGTTCACTGATCAATTACATCAGTGTAGTCTTACGGGATGTAATAAGTATACATTAGCAGTGACCAGTGACTCACTTGCACAATGTTCTTTTTGTTGACATGATTAAGAATCTATTTCCTACTGTGGTATTAATCACTGTCATTTCAGAACTACACATCATTAACTTCATCTTTTGGTTATTACCTACTTTATAATGAAGGCAACATTTTTTTTATATGTCTAGTAATGCTCAGCACAACTGAGGTCTTGATCCTTCTATTGATGTCCAAGCGTATTAACAAAATAAATACCGATAAAATTCAGAGAATAGCTTTCTTTCCACTGAGATACTCCAAGGCAACAAAATAATTTTTACATTTATATATGCGAAAAAGTTGTTTTACCATTTTGTTAGATTCTTAGGTTTTTTTAAATAGAGAAATGACTTATTTATGCTAGCTCACATGCATATGAACTTATATGGTCCCACCCCCAATCTTGATCTCTTGGTTTGGCACCAAGTTGCTTACACCAACCTATTCCGGGTTTTCTTAACCTGGTAACACTTCAGATTACAATTCCCATCAGCCTAAGCCAGCATGACCAATGGTCAGGGATGATGGTAGTTCAAACCATCTGGAGGACACCAGGATGAAGAAGGATGTCCCATATTAATATGAACCTGCCAAACATTAAGATTATCTACAGAAACCTTGCTTGCATGCTCGCCAGTATGAGACATAATGCCTTTTTATAGGGGCCCCATATCTATGGAACTCCATACCCCAAGAGGTATGATTAACTCCCTTCATACTTTATCTTAGGCAGGCCCTGAAGCCTTTTTTAAATTCCAGTCTGCTTTTAGTTAAGAGTGTAGATTAATGGATTTTTTTTCTGTATGTGCTTTTATTTAATGTTTTAAATGTTTTAAATAAATGTATATACAATTAATTTTGTTTGCATTCCATCTATATACATAAGGAGAATATTAATTCAATTAAACCATGCATCAAAAATTAGGGGTATGGAACCTCAGTCACGGGGACCAAATACAGCCCTCCAGACCTCTCTACCTGGTCCTTGGTACTTTCCCCAGGCTACATTTCCTCCTTAGTCAAACCCCTTTTTCCTAGGGCATCCCCATCCCTGGCCCTGTGACACTCCCTCCTTGAGTGTTTTGGTCTGGATGGAATATATCCTTGAGCTCTCTGATAATGCCTCTTGCTTGCCTGGATTGAAGCTAGAGAGAGGTGTGTGAGCGTTTGTAGGAACTAGCCTACCATACAAAAGTAAAATTTACATTCATTGCTCTCCCCACTTTTGCCTCTGGTCCTGCCCACCACTGGCAGGTGGCCCCCAGAAGGTTATACAGATGGCAGTGTGGCCCTTGGGCTGAAAAAGGTTACCCATTCCTTTCATACATCAATAGGGGTTAGCACTAACTATACAGTCAAGTCAACTCAATATTCAGAAACATGGCCACACCTATAAGTTATTCAATGTCATCCAATCTTCATATTTCCATATTCAAATTAATTCTACATTATTATTATTAGTTTTGGATTTTTTAAAATTAAAAAATATATTTTTACAAATTGTCATATCAATATATTATACGTACATAACCAGTAACTGTTTTTGCACTGAGTATTATTAGAACTGTATAAGAATAAGATATAACAGAATGAGGTTATTCTCATATTCCCTGATTATAATGTCACCTCTCTATACCCTGTTCAATGATATATAAATATTCAATGATTTGTTCAATAGTAGAGCTTTTCTTCTACTAGAACTCTAAGTATCATCAACTTAAATGTGAATCCATAGCTTATATTTGAGACTAACCACCTTCTTGTACAATGATGAATAAAATGTGTCCACCTAATCAAAAAATCATGTTGACTTTGCTTGCCTTTCTTAAATGTTAAATAATCAGTTACCTTAGAATTTGGATTTGCAATCTGATCCAATTCAAACAGAAAAATATAGAAAAAAATCAAACTTGAAGACCCCCTCTTTTGTCATTGTATAAAAGTTTTGCTGTTATTCTTTTTTTGTTATTCCAGTTATTTGTATATAAGTTGCTGTCATTTACATAACTATTGAGTTATTGTCCTAATCGGCAAATACTGAAATAATAATTTAAAAAAATAGATTAAATTTTCCCCACTCTGCTATAAGAAGGTATCATTCCTTCAGTAAGAATTTGAAATTATGCCTATATAGATCTTACATCTTGTCTGTCAGTCTGATACCTAAATAAATAATTTCATAATATCATTATTAGTGCAATGATATTGAAAGGTCTCACCTATTTGTTTTTTAAAACACTAATTGGGTTATTTATACAATAACTTGTTTAGCTTATATCCAGCCACCTTTCCATATTGTATTTTTTTTTCTAGCTCTACTATACATTGTATGGCTTTATCGATGTTAAGGCTATATCATCTGCCTATAGTTTAATATCTTCTTCATGTTTATTGATTTTTACCCCACTGATATTCTTACATGTCCTGATTTTAATTGTAAGTGGCTCTATTGCCAATACAAACAATAGTGGAGATAAAGGACAACCTTATCTTCCACCTTTAGATAAATTAAAGGTTCTCCAAGATACCCAGCTGATACATACTATTGCTTTTGCGTTTGAATATATTGCCTGCACCCATGTTTTAAATCTTTCACCCATATTTTAAAATCTTTAATAAAAAAAGCCATTCAATATTGTCAAAAGCTTTTTCAGTGTCTAAAAATAATAGAGCCACTTCTTGTTTTTGGTGATGGAAATATGAACTACAATATGTATGATCTTCTGTATGTGGTATTTCATTTTTTCTCCGCCAAATAAACCCTGATTAGCCTGGATTTATATATTTGCTCATGATAAAAATTAATTCTAGATTAGTATCATAAGCCCCATGGAACATTCCTGGAGTGATCAAGAAGATACAGAATGGGACCCAGGAGAGAGTCATAGTGACTTGCAACAAGGAGACTTCAGCACTTTTCACTGGGACAGCTCCTCTCCCTTAGCTCCAGTTACAACAGAGGATATGCTGGCTGACCAGGACCCGGCCCTTTCTACTCCCCTCCACCCCCTCTTCACTCAAGCTGCTTCACTCTATTTCTTTTCTTTTATTTATTTATTTATTTCTTAAACTTATATCCCACCCTTCCTGCCAGTAGGAGCCCAGGGCAGCTAGAGGAGGAGGATCTCAATGAAGTGCTGCCACTGCACTGCCATCACCCCAGACATGCAGACAGCTGTGCTGGCAGGCTTAGCTGGCCCCCACTTTTCCAAATAGAAGAAGTGCTCGCTTACTCATGCATTCCTGTTTTGTGACACCTTTCTCACGGAAGTAGAAAGAGCCCATCCCAAACCTACTTAAGGGTGTTAGGGGTACGTATCTAATTGCTGTAACTATGTCTTAGCCTTGAGTAGTCATGCCAAGTTATACTGTGTAGAATTGCAGAATCCTGTGTAACTTGTAAGCTGATCCATGAAGTGCTCTAGGTTGGCATTTCACATTAAACATATTGTTGGAGAAAAATATATGAGTGGGTCTGAGTCTAATTCCAATTGGCATGTCCAGGACAATTAGAAGGTATTAAAATACTAACCAAGACAACTAAATACAATAAAGTACACTAAAACTATAATGTGAATCTAATAAATTCCCAGAGTTCTCTGGGAAGAGAACTGACAGTTAAACCATTCTGGGAATTGTAATTCTGTGAGGGCAATATGAGTCTCCTAACAACTCTTAGCACCCTTCACAAACTACCTTTCCTAGAATTCTCTGGGGGAAGCTATGACTCTTTAAAGTGGAATAATAATGGAATAAAATGTATGGTGTGAATGTGGCCCATGGGGAACACATAGCTCTGCCTT
The DNA here is from genome assembly GCF_030035675.1 of Rhineura floridana. Classification (NCBI taxonomy): domain Eukaryota; kingdom Metazoa; phylum Chordata; class Lepidosauria; order Squamata; family Rhineuridae; genus Rhineura; species Rhineura floridana. The sequence goes on along the minus strand of NC_084480.1, from coordinate 266,019,128 downwards.
CCAACAAGTTGCTACCATTTCCCACCCTCTAGAACCTGCTGTTTGAAGGTGCTGCTTCACTTTGCCTAATGGTAGGGCTGGCCCAGAATTTTCCTCTTTGCATTTTCTTGCTACATTTACTCTGCTTGGCTGAGGTACATGAAAAAAACCCGTTGGAAGTGTACATTTAATTAATGTTGTGGTTGCCCTTATATCCCTTTTAAAATGGTTCACTTTATTTAGCCCTGTATACTGTTGTTTATTCACATATCTTATAATACAGTTTCATTTGTTGACAATTCCATTATGAAAACCTTGCGCCTGAAAATACTTATCTTTTTTCACAAAATCAAGTCCATTTCTCAGAACAACTGTTCTGACTTTTCTGTCTAGTTATGACACAAATAATTATGTCTAAATTTGCATAATTTCAGTTTGTATCATTGCCAGCAATAATCTCACCCTGGCTGCAGTCTTTTGGTTGCAAGAAAGTTTGCGATGAGCTTGATTAATATCTCAAGTTCATGTTTACACATTCTGTTATATGCTTTAGTAGCTGAAATACCGTGTGATAAGAACTGGGCTATTGTCAAATGTAGAAAGAGGTTATGAATGTTGAAGACACAGTGGGTTGGGATTCCTTTATGGCAGCTTCATCAGTACAAAGTATTACTATGCATTAATTAACCATTCCCACAGTTAATGCCACATCTAGTTTGGCCCTAAGATGTTGGTGATGTAACTGAAGATGCTGTCAGCTATGCATGGTTTGCTTTTGAGGAATTTTCTTCGTTCCTTAGTAGCGAAAAGCACTAAATCTCCTTGGGGCCATTCCTGCAAGGCCACAAAGGCCATCTTGATCCTCATCCTGCTCAATATGTATATGGAGTCACAGAATGAAGCTGTACAAAGCTTTGGATTGAAATGCCATTGGGATACCGATAACATCCAATTTTGCCTTTCTTTTTCATCAGATCCTTGTTGGGGTTTTTTAACAACTGGCTGGTTTTTGAGAATAGTTCGGGCAAACTGGTAAGAGCTGATTGCAGAAAATCTAAATGTTGTGCTTTTATATTTCCAAACTGGATGAGAACATAAGACAAAATTTAAGCAGAACAGATAGTGAAAAGCAAATTAGCAGCCCATACTATAAAGTGGTCGATAAGTCTTTGAACAATGAATGACTGAGGATAATGAATGCAACAAAATACTGCAGTGTGGAATGCTCATGTTCAGGGTGTCAACCATGTCTTTTACCTTGTTTATCTGTCACTTCATGCTTTTAAACTTGGTATGGTTTTTAAAATTGTATATTTGTTTTTAATGTTCAATGTTTTTAATTTTTGTAAACAGCCCAGAGAGCTTTGGCTATGGGGCGGTATATAAATGTAATAAATGAATAAATGAATAAATGGATAGATAGATAGATAAATAGATAGATAGATAGATAGATAGATAGATAGATAGATAGATAGATAGATAGATAGATAGATAGATAGATAGATAGATAGATAGATAGATAGATAACCCGCTGACCATGTCCTCTTTCAGGAGATACTCTATTCCATTCCTCCTTCTACCTGGGTTTCCATTCTATGCTTTCCCCCCACCCCATCAGAGGCTCCATTTGCACAATACATTTAAAACAGTATCACACCACTTTAAACAGTCATAGCTTCCTCCAAAGAATCCTGGGAACTATAGTTTGTTAAGAGCACAGAGTTATTAGGAGACCCCTGGGAAGAGAGATTGATGGTTAAACCGCTCCAAGAATTGTAGCTCTGTGAGGGAAATAGGGGTCTCCTAACAGCTCTCAGCACCCTTAACAAACAACAATTCATGGGATTAATTGGAGGAAACCATGACAGTTAAAGTGGTATGGCACTGCTTTAAATGTATTGTGCAGATCGGACCTAGCCTCATTGAGTTGTCTGGGTATAGGGTTTTTTTCTAAAGTTTTTTGTACTGCAAATCTTGTATTTTTCCTGATGATACCTCCCACTTGTGAGTGAATGGCACTGCTTTGGCTATAAGGAGTTACACTCTCTCTAAGCACTGCTAGCAGAGAAAAGGATGGAATTTTGAGAAATGCTGTCTAGATCTTTTTAAAATGCTCTTTTATAGAATATGAGCATACTATAGACATAATAGGCATCATCCTATCCAATATTTCTAAAAAGAATATGTACTTTACAGACCAATATCAGTATGATGTTGGTTTTAATATTCTTTTTGAGAATATTATTAACAATCAGTGCAAGCAAGAAATCCCCACCCACCCAAATCTTGATATCTAGTTCATTTCGTAGTTTGATCAGCTTGACTTAATTGTAGTCTACCTTCATTTTCTGAAGAAGGTTCGAATTGGCACTCAGCTGTGAATCTTGGTGGAAACTCTTAGATAAATCTCTTAATGAATACACCTCACAGGTTTGTTGTGACAACAACATTTGGAAGTAATTGGAAACAGGATAGAATAAGATAAAACATTCATTAACCTTGTGATGGAACACTGCTTGGATAATGGATATATAAACCTAATGGATATATAACCATACTATCATCCATGGAAGCTTAAAGACTACCTTAGATTTGTGCTAATAGTATGGAAGTTACAGTATAGATCAACATGGTAAATAGTTCTATATGTTATGGCTACTGTGATCAACCAATTGCAATGGAAAGGGTCACTAAGCATCCCTATGGTCATGTATCCCAGCCCTCAATAACTCACAGCAGAATATAAATGGTTTCTATTGAAAAGTATTATGTTTGAGGTGGTGTGAAGTGAACTGATGATGAACATTCTCTCTGTGGTATTCAGTCTGCGATGGCTGTTTCACACATGCAGCTGATCACTTGATGGGTGCAGTCAGTCAAAGACTGATGAAGATGCACACAGGAACTCTTCAGTGTTTTCATTTAAATTTATAAAAGTTAACTACTATACTAAAAGTTAACTACTATACAACTGCACACTTTTTGGCTCAATCATATCTTAGGCACTCACTTTGTTCCATAGATACATGTTGGTTGTGAAGTTGAACTAAGTCCAAAATTGTTGTGTATGCTAAGAAAACCCAGCTGCTGTGTTTGTGTATTCTGATATGATGCTGATCTTTTCTGGAGTTGTGTTTAATAGGATTCATTGTAATTAAGAAATTTTGAATAGCCCCAGAGTCATAGCAATGCTAGTGCCACTTCTACTTGACAGGAGATATTTCAATCTGTGCTTGGTTTATGTGCCCTGATCATGTTAATGTGCAGCCTAGGCACAAACAAAAATAGTGAAGTAAATGAGATGGTGATGGTGATGATATAAGAACAACAACAATAACATAATATAATAATTATTTAATTTTATTATTATATAATAATAATAGTAATAATTTTATCATCATAATCATCATGATTATCATAATTTAATAATAGTTCTTATTTAACACAGGACTAATGCTAGAGAGATTTCATGATCTCTTGAGAGGGAAAAAGGGAAGCTTTTAAACTGATCATGCATTCTGTTTCCAGTTACTGTTTTAAAAGGCACTTTATTTTCATGAAACAAGCTGAAGAAGGTTGTGGGGGAAGGGAGAAGGGAAGGAAATCCTTCCTTAGGTAACCTCAGAACAGAAGAACTTTGTGCATTAAGCAGCCTAGGCCATGCCAAAATGCAATTTGGAGGGTGTCCAGCACTTCATTGGAAAGTAATGGTTTTCACTGAACTGAGTTATGACCAGCTGTTTACAGACAGTCTGTGACATACTGATAGAGCAGAACACCGTATGTTGCTTTCCAAATCAAATGATACAAGAAGTGTGACAGAGTGGAGAAACATCTGTCATTAGCAATTTTCAGCACGCTTCACTAATTCTGGACAAAATACGAGTAATGAACTTACCGCAGGAAACTTCAAATACTACCACTGCTGAAACAAGGATATAAACAGCGAGTTCTGATAATGGCGTCTAATTTAATTCATTTGCAGTAAGAAACAAACAAAGTGGTTTATTTGCTTTTGATCATGGGTTAGCAAGTGGTTATGCTGATCATAAACACTCATTTTTCATCCAAGATTAAAAAAAAAGAAGAATCAAGGGTCTCCTTCCTTCAAGTTCAAATAGAGTTATGTATTTTGGATGCCCTTAATGCCCTTTGTCCTTGCTGTTTTTTTAAAAAAGCAAGAGTAGACAATCAGGGCAAAATTCGGTCACAACATTCTTCAAGCTTTTTAGGACATCACACCTCTAAATCATGGGTTCCTGAAGTTATGGTGAACAGAGGGCCTTGCAGCGAGAGGGAATGCAATGGCCTGAGAAGTTTGGGAAATTGAACGCTTTTCCAATCCCTTCTACACTCCTGATTGTGAATTAGATGAACCAGAATGGGCTGCATAATCTGTGTGGCTGCCTTTTCACTGTCCTTGTTGGAGACTATGGGGAGGAAGTACCAGCAAGAGCAGCTGCCCTGAAAATGTACCCCAAGACTTCAGCACCAGCAAATAAATGCACAATGACCTAAAACTTGGTGCTCAAAATCAGTACATTAATGGCATCACAGTATTTTAAGATCAGAATTTTAATCTTGGTTATTCTGATTCTGAAAGGATTCTGCTAGAAAACCTTTTTTTGTAGGGTATAATGTTTTGTCATTTTCTGGTTCTTAGCATGGTATAATTGGCATCTTAATTTTGATCCCGCAGAGTGTAATTTTTCTTCTTCTCACTGATGTTTCTGTGTGGTATCTGCAATCTAAACAGAAAACTGTCCTTTCCTGATGACATACTTCCGGTATAGTGCTGGAATCAATGGAGGTAAAGTACCTTTCTCATTCAGAGCATTGATTCTTTTCCATTACAGTGATAACGTAATTTCTGAAATTGTTAAGATTGAGTAGCAGTCAACGGAAGGAGAAAAGATGACCCCTCCCCATAATGGGTAGTTATGTTGCTTATCTGAACTTTCAACTAATGTTCACAAAGAGCTATAATAGAAAATGCAGAGGCTAGATTTCGCTCAATTCATTGGCGTTCCACCTGGGGGACCTACTTTGGATTGCATCCCAGACCAGAGAGACTGGAAACCATTCAGAATTGATGGCTGTAAAATGAGTGTAGGGAGGTCTTTGAGTAGCTGCATAATTGCAAAATTATTCATTTTTTAAAAAAAGCTAATCCAGGAGTCATTGGCTTTTAGGGGGTAAGTTTAACTGAAGCTCTGCAAATTCAAACAGCTTGCCAGCACACAAGAGTAAGACTGAGGGGAAATATAGGTGCGGTGGAAACCCACTGGTACGTTTGATCTGTATAATAAAGTAAGCAGACCCATGCAATTCACTAACACTAGCGCTATTCTTTACATAAACAGTAAATGTTTAGATTTTCCTGTTCACTGACTAACAGCACACATATCATAAACACTAAGCTGTTAGAGTACGTTTCGTGTGTTGATTCACTTTAACAGTTGTTAGTGTGAAGACAGGAAAAGAAAAGTGGGTGTAATGAGACCATGTGCAGTATGCTGTGAAAACAGAGGCCCTTATTTGGCATAATGGGTTGCACCATAAGGGCCATAAAATTGTGCATGTGTTAGTATCATTTTAATTATTACGGGTGCCACATGTTAAGCAGAATAGCGGAACTACTAAAACAGCTTCAAAATCCTTACTGCTGATTGCTGCATTTAATTACAAATAGGAACATTTGGAGATAGGTCACCATAAAAACCCTTCTGTTGTCAAATGAGCTGAAATCTGATTTTTGTAATTATGTTCTTATACCATGGATCCTGTTGAATAACTATAGGGAATAAAATGTTAATAAGTGCTGATTAAATGTAGGTACATCTTGCTTCCCAAGTATATTTATGAATGTTCTTTGCCACTTAAATCAAAGTACAATCATTGTTTTTGTATTGATCGATACATTCAGATTTCATGCAGATAAATGGAATACCTTTATGTGCTATGAAATATTGGCTTCTCCCTGCCCCCAACGCATGAAGATAAAAGTGCTGTGTTTTCAATTATTCATTCTGTTTGCTTACAAACCTTTGCAATATTCCCAATACTGTGACACTCATTATACCACTACATGTCACCCACAGTATAATATGATAATTATTCTTCCTAAGGCACAGTTTTAACCTAAGAAGTGACACATTCTGTTGATCTCTCTCCTTTTCTATTACAGCAACATGTTGCTTGGATTGCACTAGTAATGGAAAAATAATGTTCTCCATTAATAGTAAAATAAACAAGGCAAATACAGCAAACTTTCAGAAAAAGCTGTTAAAATCCATTGCATACAGGTAAATTGTGTATAAATTGCACTCCTTTGTGTTGATACTTTTTTTTGGCCAATATTGAAATTAAAGCTTTCAATGTCATCATTAAGACAGGATCTCTGTTTATTATTATTGCACAATATTACTGCATTAATTGTGAATACACAAATTAAAAGTACAACAATAATCAACAAAGACAAAGGCTATATCTGTCTGCACAACACTCCTCTAGCGGGGTGTCTATGAACTAATTTCCTGTAAAATATTCCATGATCATCATAACAGACTTGTGCCACCATCCACTGATTTTCTGTGAGTGTGTGGACACAGACGTTTTGATCTGCAAGGGCAACTCCATTTATTTTAATAGAATCAGAAGTTCTGCATGTATATCCCTTGGCTCTCTTTTCTACCCATTGAACTGAATAAGGCTTCTATACACAGGACTGTGTTCTTGAGACTGTGTAAAGGGTACTGGATAGGGGGAACTGTGTTTAAATGTATGCATCATCTCTCTCTCCCTGTCCCCCCTCTGTAGAACCATCTACACATTATCTAGGGAGTAAATCTCACTGGTTTAGAGAACTATCATTTCAAATTTAACTGTGGAGATTGGAAGCCTGGAAAAAGAAAATAGTTGCAAATTAAAATGGTTGCTGTGCATTATAGGCAATTCCACCAGAACTGGAATGTATCCAGCATTGCACTGTCTTCCTGCTTTCACCCTGAAAAATGTCCAGACACAGAGGTCTCAGAAGTGAAGACAACTCTCTGATTTCACCCTTATGGTCCTATAGCTATTGTCCTCCTCCATCCGTGTTGAATGATGTGATATGAAATCAGATTTCTATTCTGCCAAAAGCAGGTGATAGCTGACTTGGATATTAGTGGCTATGGACACTGAACAATGTGGCCATATATAAGTGTGCCTGTGTTTCATGCCTCTGATAGCCTTAGGCTATTTGGCTTGCATTTTCTTTACAGCTTTATTTATTTTTAGGGGCAACTGCGTGCATCTTGTAAACATGAATCTCTGAAATTTATTTCAATATGGTTGATAGGATCCCCCCCCGCCTCGGTGCAAGTCCATTTTTTAAAACACTGAGCCATTTCAGCAACTCTAATTCTTTTGTCTTCTTTCTGTTAAAAAGCTGTGCAATAGAAAGCAGCCCCTTACTTCCAGCATTGAGAGCTGAAAATTATAACATGGATCCCCCAAGTACTAACCTATATATTAACCCATTTTTTCATAATTTCTATTTGTGATCTTGCCTACTGTTAATTTTTCCAAACTGAAATGTACTTTTTAAGGGTAGATATGTCATAATATTTTCCATAGCTTAAGACATAAAGTCACTTCACACAACAAAATATGATTCTGGTTTGTCAGCCCTTTGATTACACCTCCCCCAAACATCTGTATTATGTCCTCACTGCCATCTTTTAAGAGTGAACCCTCTTTTCCCCACATCCCTCCCCTATATATGTCTTATCTTTTTACAATGTAAACCTGTGGCACAGGCCACGTCTACTGTTATCTCTGTAAGGCATTTAGCAAGTTGTAAGTGTTCAAAAAATTATAAATGATGGCACCCATCGTCTGGCTGTCATCTTGTCCCATGCTTACCACATTTGTGTGCCATCAGCATAATAATGTTTATTGTTTAAGCCATTTGATCATAACAATTTTAAATATATGAAAAAACCCATACACAATAGCAGAATATTATCTCAGATCAAAGGTAAAAATCCACTCACTGATACAGATCATATTAGAGTCCTTCTCATTAGATGCCACATTTCCTCTACAAATTCCATCTGAACTTTTGCAGCCATGTCATGAAATCAAAACCCCAATTACCCTCTTATTTGGGGCCAATCAAGAGCCAGTTTCATGACGTGAAAATGTCATTTCCTATCTAAGCTGCCTTGTAAAGAGATTGACTGCATATATTATCCACGAGTGTCATCAAACCTCATTAGTGACTTCCAGAATGCAAAGAGAAATTCCATCAGTATTTGTTGCCTGCTACATTGTGCTCCTTCCGAACAGTCTTGATGTTTGTGGAGACAGCTGATTGCTCTAATTCATTCTAGCTGTATTTGCTGAAATACATCAGCACCAATGCAATAACATTGCAGGCAATTTTACTGTTAACTGTAAATCTGTCATTTAGCTGCATGAGTGGAGCCATCCACTAATGAAAGAAACAGGAAATGCCTGTGACATTGCTGTACAGATTCCAATGGCAAAATCCTGCCAGCTTTGTTGTCATTTGACAATATGGGGCACTGAAAGCAACCTCATCTGCTCCTTTGTTTAATATACCTAAGAGTTGGCTGCATTCGGTGTGTAACAAATTGGAAGCTCTGACTCACCATTTTTGAAGAGAAGTTACAACGAACCTATCCCAGCACCTTTTGCCTCTGTTGCCAGGAGTGCTGAGTGTAGAAACAGTTGTGCTGAAGAACATTTATGTCTGACAAACAGAAGAATATTTATGTATCCTGGTGCCCTGCCTTTATGTGCTCTATTTTTAAAAAGTTAAATATGGGCATATAGGCAAATTAGTGACTTGACTTCAACCCAGCAAGTATTTGGGATATGTGATGAGAATCATGTTGGCAATATATTTAGGAACCACAAAACATATGGCTGTAGGAGCCCTAAGAAAGTGTATCTATTAAAGCATGAATAAACATTAATAGCAATAAACTATAAAACTGAGACTATAAAACAGGGATGAGAAATACAGTCTGGGCCAAATGATCATCCAGTTAATAAGAGAGTCTATTGAATATCACATGTGCACTATACAAGAAGCCATAAGATGCAAACAAAAAAGTCAGCACTTGTAATAGTTCAGTCAGACCAACTCTGAGGTGTCCAGTGCCTGCCATCCAGCCACTTTAATGAGGAAAAATCTTTGTTAAAATACTCTGCTTATATGGAAATAGTCATTCCCAGGTTAACCTGCTGCTCTTGGTTTACGACATATGGAACTTGAAGCTGCTGAGATGGCTATAGCCAGCAGCGCTGAGCTTTGCAACAAGATCTCAGGATCTGTGAGACGGCCTGCTAGCAAATCACATACTGCCTATGTTGAGATCAACCCCTGGCATCTCTAGCTGGACTTTTACCTGAGTCCTTGGAGAATTGCTGCCATGCTATACAGTAAAGGGTCAGGTGGGCCAGTGGCCTGACTCACTATATAAGGCAGCTTTGTGTGCATCACATAACCCTAAATTTCCCTAGAATACAATCTGATAGTTTAACAACACCTTTTGGGCCACATATGACATATCCTTGCATACGTGAGAGAAAAGGCAAAGGTGGGCCTTTTCCTCTCTCTTTTTGTGGTCTCTTGAATCTGGGCAAAGCTGGGAAGAAACCTATTTAGTTCTTGGGTTCAGATGAGGCATGTCTAAATAGTGCCCATATTACTTATTGCACATTTATGGATGAATTTCAAAGCTCCCCTAACTTCTTGTAAATATAATTTCCCTTGCCATCTCTCTGTCATTGTGACAAGCAGAGGAGGTTGTGGAAGGAAGGCTGTTATATTGCAAAGATGCCTGAGGGCAGGGGTGGAGAACCTGTGGCCCTCCAGATGATGTTGGACTCTAGCTCCCATCAACCCCAGCCACCATTGCCAGTGGTCAGAGATGATGGGAGTTGGAGTTTAACATCTGGAGGACCACCGGTTCCCCATGCCTGCTTTAGGGGGACAGAGCATCTCTGGGCTCTCTCCACATACATATAAATTGTGCTTTCTGTACGATCCCTGGGGTGGTGGTGGTGGTGGTGGTGATGATGGTGTTGGTGATGATGGTGTTGGTATTGGCATCTTAGTGTCACAAGTGGAGGACAGGTTTCATCCGCAGTGCAACTGTATCTTCAAGCTCAGTATCCTCTTATATCCTCCCCACAGGAAACAATGGCATTCATGGATATAGAAAATGGTAATGGGATGGTATTGTGGTGGCCCAAAACATTTTACTGCCTGATATAGAGCAACAAATGCTCCTCACTTCAAGTGAAGGTGCATAGTATCCAGGGTTGGTTAAGTTTTTTGGATATCTGAGGCAGAAAATCCCACAGGCTCCTCTTCTCTTCCCTGGCAGTAAAAATACAACAATAAAAATTTAAACAATTGACAATTTGCTGCACTTTCCTGACATCACAGATTAGCTGCCTGAGGTGCCTGCTTCATTTTGTATAGTGGTAGGGCCAGTCCCACAAGGAGGACTTCACTGGAAATGGAGCTAGAGCTATGTTTGTTCCCTGCCACGGTGAAATCAGTCACTGGAGCGAAGGGGGCAGGTTTAGACCCTTCTCAACTGTGGCCTACATTCAATTTCTTGTTCACACTTATAATGTGATGCAAAGCTGGACACTGGCAGATAAATTTTTCCCCATGTGGGCCTTTTAAATAATAATAATAATAATAAAAAGTTGTATGGCTGATGGCAGAACTATTGGAGTAGGTAATGCAAAAGATGGCATCAGTGCTGAAGCAGCTGAAGATGGTATTACCCAAGAGGATAATTCATATATTGAAAAGGGAACAGATGTCAACAGAGACAGCTTGCCTGGTTGTTTGGATGGCTGTTCTGCAGCATGTATTGAAGGGAAGGGATTTTCAGACAGTCTGTTTGTGAAGTTCCATGCGGCCTGTCCTAATTGTTTGTTAAAGAGAGGTGACATTTTGTTGTAAAATATGTTTAAATATGGTGAGGATATAATAACCCCCAACCGCCTTTGGAGGATGAAGATGAGGACTGCTAGGATTTTTCCTATGTGCTTGCTGCTCCGCTTCTCTTTTATACTCCCAGCTAAGGTTTCCTATCAATGTAATTCTGTCTATCTATCTAGCTAAGATACAATCTTTACTTGTATGTGTTTAAATAGCACTAGGGATGGAAAGAGCTGTCTGTTTTGGTTTTCTCAGTTTCTCATATTTCCACTCTTAAATTCAGTTCTGCGCATCTCTGCAGCAGTTTGCAATTTTTTTTTAAAAAAAATCCTCTTGAAAATTCTCCAGCATTTTAGTGTGAATTTCTCCTAATAAACACATTCTTGTAGGCAGTTTTGATGAATACACAGATTCTTACAAGCAATTTCTTGCTATATAATGCAGTTTTGTATGGCTTTTCACTCATATATTTGTTTTTATGCACACTTTCCCCTAATATAGGCATTTCTGTAAACACTGGTTGGTGAACTGCATTGCAAAATTCAAATAAGTGTGAATTTAGAAGGATGGCTGTGATTTGGTTCTCATATTGTTTCAGAAAGCATGGTTCAAATGGAAATGAGAATGGCATTGAATTTCTCACCCATGCCTACATAGCAGCTACCTCTTATTCTTGATTTAGTTGGTGAAACTATGGAATATTTAGTGCTTAAAACTTATTTTACAATATAGAAGTAAAAATGTATTTTATAATATAAAAGTATTCACATTACAGTGTTTTTTAAAAAACTTTACAACTCTGGTTTGGACTTTTTTCTGTCAGAGTTCTCATAATCAGTTGAAATTAATTAAAAATCAGCCATGTTCACAGAGTACGTTCATTTTCTGCAGTTTAAAAGGTAAAAAAATGTCTAGCTGATTTTTAATTAATTTAAATTTTTTTGCATTGAACTCAATGATAAGGCCGGGCATGCTCAGTAAGAACCAACTGTCAGTGTTCCAAAAGCCAGACTCACAGCTGCTGGGCTTGCCTAATCAGGGGGCCACACCCACACCAGACTTTGATTTCACTTGAGACAGTGATAGCTTCCCCCAAAGAATCCTGGGAAGTGTAGTTTGTGAAGGGTGCTGAGAGAAGACTCCTATACCACTGACAGAGCTCCAGTGTCCAGAGTGGTTTAATAGTCAGCCGCTCTGATTGAAGGTCTATGAGGGGAACAGGGTGTCTCCTAGCAACTCTCAGCACTCTTCACTAACTACAATCCCAGGATTCTTTGGGAGAAGCCATGACTGTCTAAAGTGAAATAAAGGCATGGTGTGGATGTGGCCAGGGACAGCTTTGGTTTAAATTTGGCTGAGAGGTTACATGTGCCTGCTGTAGAATAAAAAGGTGGGGGAAACCCTGAAAAGCAATGATACTGTTCACAATGTTTTCCTTTTGGAAAGGAAAGCGGCTTCCCCTCTGCCCAGTGCCCACCCATCAAATCTCCTCCCCTCCCCTCCTCCTCCCCTCCCTGCCCCTCCCCTGGGTCAGTGTTGGACTATGACCTGGGAGACCAGAGTTCGAATCGCCACACAGCCATGAAGCTCACTGGGTGACCTTGGGCAAGTCACTGCCTCTCAGCCTCAGAGGAAGGCAATGGTAAAACCACCTCTGAATACTGTTAACCATGAGAGCCCTATCCATAGGGTCACCATAAGTCTGGATCGACTTGAAGGCAGTCCATTTCCATTTTCAAACATGATTGCACAGAAATAAATCCCATTGAACTCAAAAAGTATGCAAATGATCAAACCCACCCTCCCTTCTCCTCCCTCCTATCCCCTCCCCCTTCCCCCTTCCCTCCCTATTCCTTTGTCCCTCCCTCCCCATTCCCGTCCCCTTCCAATCCCCTCCTTCCCCTTCCCCCTTCTCCCCCTCCCCTTCCTCCTCCCCATGGTCAGTTTTACCTATCTTAAGCATGATTGCACGGTAGTAAATACCATTGAACTCTATAAGAGTGCAAATGATCAAACCTGCTCTCCCCTCCCCCTCCCCTTGCCCCCCTCCAATCCGCTCCTTCCTCTTCCCACTCCCCTCCTCCTCCCTCATGATCAGTTTTCCCTATCCTAACCATGTTTGGATAGGAGTAAATGCCACTGAACTCAATAAGCATGCAAATGATCAGACCTGCCTCTCCCCTCCTTCCCCTCTCCTCTCCCTCCTCCCCTCCCCTCGTCCTTCTTCCTCCTCTCCTGCCCATGCCAGCCCTCCCTCCCTCCACTCCAGTCAGTTTTACCTATCCTAAGCATGATTGTATGGGAGTAAATCCCACTGAACTCAATAAACATGCAAATGATCAAACCTGTCCTTCTCCTAGCCTCCCCCTCCTGCCTGCTCCCATCCTCCTTCTCCCCTCTGCCTTGCCTCCCTCCTCTTCCTCCCCTCCCCATCCCCTGTGGCCAGTTTCACCTATCCTAAGCATGATAGCAGGGGAGTAAATCCCACTGAACTCAAGAAGTATGCAAATTATAAGTCCATTCTCAGCAAACTTGCACAGGATCCCATTTCTTACCTCTAGGATTAAAAAGCAGAGAAATTTACTAATAGGCAAAAAACCTTGCGGTTTAAGAACTTACCTATAGCCCACAGATATTCCTCTCAAACTTTAAAAAGCAGGGAAATTGGGCAGCTATAGGGAATGCACCAGGGGAGCAGGAGACCTGACCTCCTCTCTGAGATATTGTGCTGCATTACAAATTTGTCAAAATGCAAACACCATTTGGGTTGGTCTTTCACAGTCCAATCCACTTCCTGTGTAACTTGGAAGAATTTGGTAACGTGTTCCTCTGAGGAAATGAGAAATTAAGAAGAAATGGGGTTGCTGTAACAGTGAGAAGTGATGTAGCAAAAGCAATTAGGAGCAAGGTCTGAGCGAGTTATATCAATGAGATTTAACAGGAAACCTATTAACATAACCATCATCCAAGTCTATGCTCTAACGGCAAACGCAGAAGAAGAGGAATTGGAAAGATTTTATGCAGAAGTACAGCAGGAGGTTACACTTTGGACACATATTGAGAAGACATGATTCACTAGAAAAGACAATAATGCTAGGGAAAACAGAAGGGAGTAGAAAAAGAGGAAGGCCAAACAAGAGATAGATTGATTCCATAAAGGAAGCCACAGACCTGACCTTACAAGATCTGAAAAGGGAGGTTTATAACAGATGCTATTGGAGGTCACTGATTCATAGAGTCGCCATAAGTCATAATCAACTTGAAGGCATATAACAACAAGCATGCTGCAGGCAGGCAGACTAAAATTCTTGATTTTCCCGAGACAGCTGTGGTGTCCCTCATTGGCTAAGAACAAAGGAAGATGAGAACAGGCTGATTTTTCACAAAATGGGCAGAAAACTGCCTCCATATTTTGCCTTTTTACCTCTGGATCCACATCAGCTAGAGACTTGCTTTTTTAAAAAAAATGAAAACTGAGAATCTGGGTCACCTAATTGGCTAAGTAGGCACAAGGTAGCATGGCTAGAATCCGGGTAAAACCTGGCTAACCAGGCAATATGGCAACCCTACACTCAACCATGAATGTCACTGGATTACCTTGGGCCAAGCACTCCCTCTCCGTTTAGTCAGGGTTGCTGTGAGGATAAAATGGGGATGGTGGTGAGGAGAACCATGTAAGTTATGTTATGTTTTATTTCTAGGCCGCCTTTTGGCCAAAAGGCCCCCAAGGCGGCTTACACACAAATAAAAAACACAAATACAAATAAAAACAATACAATTTACAAAAAATCAAACTAGCAAAATTATAGCATTTCTAAAAAGCATCAACAGCTATCCAAAAGCATTTGTCTTCCTGGTAAAGGACAGTCCCCAGAAAAATGTCACTGAGAGCAGGGGTGAGGAGGCAAAGCAGGTGGAAAAGCAGGTGCCCCTTGATGGTCCCAGAACAGTCTCACGCCAGCAGCAGTACCTCTCAGTCTGCAGCTCCTCCTGATATGGTCCAGGCAGAGGGGTGGAGCAAGGCAGGTGGATGGTCCCAGCAGTCTCATCCCTACAGCAGTCACCTTTAGATCCTTGGAAGAAAGACAGATAAATTGGCAGCTGGAAACCTCTGAGCCAAATATTTCCCAGCTAGTTTCCTATACATCTATGTTATCAAGTCGTTGAAACGAACTAGTTTAGTTGAAGTTCACCGATTTAGTTCAAAAATCTCTGAAATATATCTGAAATAGTTCCCAGAATTGCCAGGTAACTGAACATGAATTAAGGTCATTTTGGAGTAGAACTTTGAATGATTTCTAGTTCATCTTCTAGTTCATCTGATTTGTGGCAGCAAGTGGTGTAGTGGCAAATTCAGCAGTGCAGAGTCCCTTCATGATAGACATACCATACCCCCTCACAGCCACACCCCCAAGATTCACTGTCTCTTCTGCAGTTACAGAATTATAGAACCAGAATGAAACTGCTGTGTGCATAGGCTCCCCCCCCCTCCCAATCTATCTGGGGCTAAATGTTGCCAGAAACCTTTTGGTTTTAAGAATTGTGAAATGAAGCCAAGTGTGGGACTAGGATTTGGGAGACCAAGATACTTTCTCATGAAGTTCACTTCTCACTTACCCTAGGAGGCAATCAGCATAAATGTGGAGGTGCATGTTAGCTACGGAGAAGAGTCTTCTCAGTCAGAAAGGAGTCTCACCTTCTTTCACACTGATTGGCTCCAATCAGCACAAAAGGTCAAGGAAACATATTGTTAGCCAAATGAGAAGACTCTTTTCAGAGGCTAACATGCTCCCCTTCATGCTGATTGGCTCGTACATAGGCCACCTAGCTAGGATCCTGTTTCCAAAACATATGGGTCTGTAATCCCCCGCAACCCTGTATTGCTACACCTCTGGCAGCCGTTTTATGTTAGGCCACAAAATATGTTGGCCATTGTATGAATAGTACCCATGACACTCTTTCAATAATTTGACTGTGCCAAAAAGATTGGCAACAACATGTGTATATTTTGAGGTTTTCTTAGTCCTGTTATATGGGTTTTTTATGCTTTAGACTGTTTGGACCTCTAAGCTTAAAGATCATAATTGTTGGGAAGAATAAATTAAACAATTCAGATTGGCTTTGTGTCTGTTTTGATATTGTCTTAGTATTCTTAAGTATATTTTATACAGCACAGAAGCTTGTTACATTCTGAATGCTGAAAAAAATTCTGAGGATCATTTGAACTGTGAACTGAACCAAACTTTCCATTGGAAAGGACCGAATGGGAACTGGAGCATGTTCCTTTTTGGACAGGATGAACTTGAACTTGAACTAGAATTAATCTTTCCAAACTCTGATGTTATCTGATACTGTCCTGGAAACCACTTCTGCCTCCCAGCATTGCTTTTGAAGCTGCCCTACTAGCGTTGTTGGTTGGAGGTGGAAAGGAGTGAGAAGGTATGAAAGGGCTTTCCACCTCCAAAGAAGCATGGGGAGGCTTGCAAAGCATATGTCTGATGACACCTCTTGCACTGTGGTTTTCAAGCCTGGGAACCCTGTGCAGGGTATTTTGACAAGTAGGTGGGACAGTCCACCTGTCAATCATGTGGTGTCACCATGATGTCATGTGATTGACAGGAGGGTTGTCCCACCCATCAAAAAGGTTCCCCATCCTTGCTATATACACAACTAGGGAGTAAGCCCTATTGAACTCTGTAGAACTTACTTCTGATGCAGCATTTATTAACTTGGACATAAGATATGTGATTAGATTAGATTGTAATAGCATGATAATTTGTGTGATTTCTGCATAGTTTTATACTTGTATGGATTTATATTCAAATACATTTACACACTATGATTTCCCCCCTC
Source organism: Rhineura floridana (assembly GCF_030035675.1). Taxonomy (NCBI): domain Eukaryota; kingdom Metazoa; phylum Chordata; class Lepidosauria; order Squamata; family Rhineuridae; genus Rhineura; species Rhineura floridana. The sequence continues at coordinate 266,002,318 of NC_084480.1, read as the reverse complement.
TGTCTCCTTTCATATTTTTTTAATGGGGATATTGCATGATTCCTGTCCTTTAAAAGTGTGAAAAGGCAGGGAGGAGAGTTCACAGATGTTGATAGCCTGGAAATTAAAAGTCTGAGGACATTTCAGAATTGTAAAGGTATTATTCTCACATGCACTTATTTCCTGTTGAGTGTGAAGAACAGCAACTCTTCAAGCTGAAGCAGTGTGAAAAAGCTTCTTGCAAATGATGCTCAGACATATGCAGAAAGCCACATGTGCAAGCACAGGCACAGGATTTGCCTGTTTTATGCTCAGTGGAGTACTGAAAGAAAAAGCAAGAATCTTACAGAGAAGAATCCCAGTATTAATTATTGGCACAATTATATGGTTTTGTTTTCATACTGAAAAACTAGAACTGCAATCTTATTCACTTCTACATTAAAGTCAGTGGGACTTACTTCTGATTAACCTTGCATAGGTTTATACTGCACATATATGTATTTGCTTGTGTTTTGCTGTCAATAATAGGCTCTGTACTTAACATTCTGAACATTGTTTCAAACAATAGCAGTCAGCTTTCTTTCAGCCGTGGCCTCTATGTGTGTATTATATCTTTGGGAAACATTTTCTGTACGCTTTTCTAAAAGAAACATATTGGCCGTTGCATCTGAGCATTCAGAGCATGCCCAAGAGGAGTTGTGAAATACAAAGAGAATCACATGTTCATTTCCTGGGCTTCTGTCACATATAGAGATTACATTTAATGGTTGATTATTACATTTATATCCCACCTTTCCTCCAAGAAGCTCAAGGTGGTGTTCTCCTCCTTCTCCATTTTGTCCTCAAAACAACCCTGTGAGGTAGGTTATGCTGAGAGACTGTGACTGGTCCAAGATCGCCCAACAAGCTTCATGGCTGAATGGGGATTTGACCCCTGGTCTCTCCGGTCCTAGTCTGGCACTCTAACCACTATACCACACTGGCTCACACACATCTACATAGAAATTATAGAAGGTATAGACTTCCGGGAAGGGTGACTTAGCCTGTGCCTGCTTTTGAGACGGGCTCCTGCCTCAAAAGAAGCTTATTCAGATATATCAGTCAGATTTTTTTTTTTTTTTGACTGATTAAACTTCTCCCGGGTAGGGAGAAACGAAGAGATTAACCTCAAAGCCTATTTTTGTTGGGACGACCAGATCTCATTAATTTGTGGGACGAGGTCCAGCCGACGAAGGTGGGACGGATTTTCAACAACAAGCTCTATCTGATAAAGCGAACGTTCATCTTTTCTTCAAAGAGAGAACGCACTAACAGGCAAGCACCCTTCTTTCTATATTTTTCTTTTACTTGACTTAAATTGTTGCTGTTTAAAAGAGATTTGCCAGATTGATCAGTTTTTGACATCTCACCGGGGAGCCATAACTTCTCTCTGCTATTCACTAATTAATAGCTTATCTCTGTTTTTGTTGCAAAAAGCTGTCCTGGATTTGCACCCTAAAGATATACACGGAAGAGGGATTTCTATTCCTGATTTTTATTCTGAAGAATATTATATTGTCTGAGATTACTTTTTTCCTAGTTCATTTTATTTTGACGAATCTGTTTTCTGACGACGCCATTAATTGTTTCGATCCTGGGAACTGCATTTTGTTTACTTAAGCATGGAGAGATAAGGCTGTCTGTTCTGTTTACGCTGTGATGTCACCAAGTTTGGAGTATTAACCCAATTGTTGCTGAAATAAGAAGTGGTTCTTTTATATTTTTCTTTTAAAATGGCAATTAAGAAAGTGGCTGAGAACCTGGAAGTATCTATGTTTCAGAAAATAATGGATGAAATTGAGATAACGAAACGAACCCTGCGACAGGGTTGTAAGGAGCTGAAAATTGAAATGAGCAAAATGATAGGGGTCCCTGTGAGAGAGGAGACTCTGGAGACTGGAACAAACGTGGAACAGGAAAAAGACCTGCGACAGGGTTGTAAGGAGCTGAAAATTGAATTGAGTAAAATGACACAGGAGCTTAAAGAAATAGGGGTCCCTGTGAGAGAGGAGACCCTGGAGACTGGAATAATTGAATTGAGCAAAATGTCACAGGAGCTTAAAGAAATAGGGGTCCCTGTGAGAGAGGAGACCCTGGAGACTGGAATAATTGAATTGAGCAAAATGTCACAGGAGCTTAAAGAAATAGGGGTCCCTGTGAGAGAGGAGACCCTGGAGACTGGAACAAACGTGGAACAGGAAAAAGATTTGAAGCTTATGGATGTTAGAAATAAAATCTATTGTTTGGAATTTAATGTTATCTCTGAAGAAACTAAGGAAGATTCTAGAGAGAAAGTTATCAATGGCATGGATAATCTTCTGGACTGGAATGATGTGATGGATGGAATTAACTGCAGCCATGTGACAATGGAAAAACTTTCAAGAGATGAGCCAGTGCATTTTGAAAAAAAGAACAGAGATATGATCTTACAGCAGTATTTCAGCAACCTATTCAGAATGGTTGGCAAGATAATATTTGGGATAGAGGTAATTCCCATCAGACTCTTATTGTATGACTATGGTTATGACAGCAAGATTATTATGGAATACTGATAATGGAAGATTGGACACTGAAATTACTGGATTTAACAGGACTATCGGAAGATTGGACACTGAAATTACTGGATTTAACAGGACTATCGAAGATGGAAGATGGAAGATGGAACTAATAGGGACAATAGAATAATGGCTATTGAAATTATTGAACCTAACAGATTCTGATGAGACGGATTGTTTGAAATGTTTATTTTGACTATGGTTATGACAATAAGATTATTATAATTAGTAATGAGATGGATTAATTGATATGCTTATTTGGGAAAAAATTGATAGATATATTTCTTAAAGAACTGAAACCTCTCTTTGACTTTTTGTGGAAAGAACAAAGTAATGTTTATGAGATCTGATGATTAAGTAAGATAACTATTGGAGGAAAGTGATTTTATAATATGATTTAAGAGACAGGATCGTTATATATTATAGACTTATAACTGATTTGATATGTGACAAATGGGAAGTCAATATTTTATTCTTTATTTTTTTTTTCTTTTTGTTCAATTATTTTTGATTTTGTTTTTTGTCTTTGAATGTTTAGTTTTGTATGTTGTATGAAAATTTGAATAAAAATTATTAAAAAAAAAAAAGAAATTATAGAAGGTATAGAAAAATTAAAGAGCTCAACCCTGGTGGATTCTGAACTTCATTAAAAAAAAGAGTAGAACTTAATGAGAGCCACCAAGAATTAAGCCTACTTCTTTGCTGCATAGTTCACCCATCCATCTACTTTCACCCAAGGCTTTATTTCTTAGCCACAGTAGAGTACAATGGAATCAAGCAACTTTGCTTTTATAGATAGGCAAAACTGTGGCCTTTTTGAAGAGCATCACCTTCCAAGTTCTTCAGTTTAGGCTGAAGTCCTATACATATTTAGGTATTTAGGTACTTATTTAGGTGCAGAAAGGCCCTTTGCACATGCTCTGCTACATCTTTGGAACCAGTGTAGTGTGATGGTAAAGATGAACCTTCCTGGATTCAAATTTACAGCACAGTCCTATACATGTCTGTACAAAAGTTAAGCTCCACTGAGTTCAGTGAGCTTACTTCCAGGTAAGTGTGTTTATGACTGCAGCCTTTATGGTTTCCACATACCATCATGGGTGGGGTGTTTCCAGCTACCCCACCACCCCCTGCCTTTGGAGGGCTTGTAAGAAGTGGCTGCAGGAGTGGGACTGTGAGTAACATCATGGGTGGGGTGTCTCTTGGATCAAAGTTGAAACTGTCTAATTTCCTCTTATTTTTGCTATATTGTCAAGTATAATGTTGCTTGCTAACAGATGTAATGTTATATCTATAGTGCTGAAAAGGTTTTTGTTTGCTGTGATCTTTGTTTTTATGTTAATGTTTTATTACAGCTGTTTTATTGTTTTTGTTATTATGAAATTGTTTTTGTAATTGTTTACTTTGTTATAAGTCGGTTTGAGCACAATTGTTTTGTGGAAAGGTGGCATACAAATAAAAAGGATGATGAGGATGAGGATATATCCCACCTTTCCCCCAGGGAGCTCAAGGCAACGTTCATGGTTCTCCTCCCATTTTTATCTTTACAGTAATTCTGTAAGGGAGGTTAAGCTGAGAGATAGTGAGTGGGGATTTGAACTCAGATCTGCCCACTCCTAGCACAACACTCAAAACACTTTACAACACTGGTTCTCATCTAAATTTCTCCCCCAAATGACACATCACTTGAAAGTTGAGGGAAGCCCCTATCTCTCAGCATCCAATCTGTAACAGGGAGAGGATAACAGTTGCTTACCTTACAGGGCTATTATAAAAGTATGGTACATGGTTATACTTGGAGCACTTAGAAAAAGCCTGTCCTACCCTATGCCCCATAAGTCCTACCCTATGCCACACCAGACACCAACCACCACATTTGCCCCAAAGGAAGAAGGGGCACGTTTACCATTTGATCTTGATAGACTATTCAATAGGCTTGTCCAGACTTTTGCTACTACTGATGTGCTTTTCAAATTATTCATTTTGAAGTCCGACTTCCTCAAATGCATGCAAAAAGGTTTAGAGCAAAGAGTTTGAACATGCTCCCCACCTCTCCACACAAAGTCTATAGTACTGCTGTAACATTTCAAACAAAAGCCCAGGCTTTTCTCAGAGCATTAGAAATAGAAGTAGAAATATGAACTAAAGTCTGTTTGCCAAAGGGGCAAGAGATGAACTGGAAAGTTTCTGTGAACAGTTTCATCCATGCTGCAGTGCAATTGCATATGGTCTGACATGTGGTATAGCATTGCTGGGAGACATTGCATTTATTTATTTATTTATATCCCATCCTTCCTCCCAGCAGGAGTCCAGGGCAGCAAACAAAAGCACTAAAAACACTTTAAAACATCATAAAAATAGACAAAGCACATTAAAACAAAACAACTTTAAAAACATTTTTTTTAAAAAGCTTTGAAGATATATTTTTTAAAAAGGTTAAAACATTTTTTAAAAAAAGGTTTAAAAGCATATTAAAAAGCAATTCCAACACAGAAGCAGACTGGGATAAGGTCTCAACTTAAAAGGCTTGTTGAAAGAGGAAGGTGTTCAATAGACGCCGGAAAGATAACAGAGATGGCACCTGTCTAATATTTAATATCTAATATTAATTGCATTTAGACTCCTGACAATCACATGTTCATCAAAAAGCCATGAAGGCAAAGTGTATCAGCCTTCCCCAGATTTGTGCCCTCCAGATATTTTTGGGACCAAACCCCCTTCAACCCGACCATTCACCATGCCGGCTGGGACTGACGGGAGTTGTAATCCAAAACATTTGGAGGGTACCAGGTTGAGGAAGGCTGTTGTAGACAGATGAACCAAACAGAAGAGATAGAAGCTTATGAATTGGCATCAAAATGCCCCCAAACATCTGCTTACCAGGCAAAGTGCTTTGTCATTGAGTCCTTAGTGATGCTCTGGTCCCAAGTGATGTGTGCCGGCCAGAAATCTTTCAGAATAGGAAGAACCAGGCAAATTATTAATTTATTAGCAAGACTGAATACTGATCATGCTCTGTAGAAGAGGGGGAAATCTGTTATGTGAGGTGCAGGCTGAAATAAGTAGAAAAGAAGTATTTCAGCTTAACCCACTACTTCCATTTGGCATTAGCACACTCAAAAGGAAGACAGAATGGAAGGCTGAAACCTGGTCCAGGCAGAAGCATAAGAATTCAAAACAAAGTGAAATATTCTGACACCAGCTCATTTTTCTTTTGTTTCCCATTGTTCTAATGATGATCAACATGATTAGCTACAACATATCTTCCAGCTGGGTATATCCAATAGTGGTGGGTTGGAAAGGAGAAGAGGACACCCCAAACCTGCTGCTTTCAAGCAGCCCTTGCAAGGTGTGGCTGTGAATTTACAAGTGGTCCCTGTCCAGAGATAGCAAAGGAAGCAATGGCAGCAACTGCACAGATTCTGCACTGGTTAGAGCATATTGTGCTGGCCCTACCCTTAGGCAGACCGAGGTGGATGTTGGGGGTGGTGTGGGGGTTGCACTGGCTGCAACCTCCTACATGGAGGAAGACAAAATGCTGTATGTCATACAACGCCTAGCCTGCACCTATCCTGCCACTTTCAGGTGCAGTGGCAGATGCTGTGAAGTATGTGAAGTAAAAGTCCGCCATCAGTCTGGTCAGCTTCAGAATGTGGCATGGGAGTGGAGGAGGTGCCATCTTGTCTTTTGCTTCCGGCATGAAAATGGTTTGGACTGGCTCTGACACTGATGATGCCATTGGCTAGTAAGGATGGACAAATCTGTCCATTTTGGTTCTCTAGATTTCTCATTTTTCTAGTCTTAAATTTAGTTTTCCACATTTCTGCAGCAATATATGATTTCTTAAAAAATAAAATAAATCCTTGTGAAGCATCACCAGCATTTTAATGCAAATTTCTCCTAATAAACACATTTGTGTATGCAGTTTTGACTAATGTATGAATTTTACAAGCAATTTCCCCATATATAATGTATTTTTGCATGTATTTTATTGATTGATTGATTGATTGATTGATTGATTGATTGATTGATTGATTGCATTTATATACCGCCCCATAGCCGAAGTTCTCTGGGCAGTTTACAACAATTAAGAACATTAAAAACAAATATACAAATTTAAACCATTAAAACCCATAAAAAACGATAAGCAAGTTAAAAACACATTGTTATTCCAATGCTGTTAAAAATGCCTAGGAGAAAAGTCTTGACCTGGCATGGAAAGATAACAGGGTTGGCACCAGGTGCACCTCATCATACAGATCATTCCATAATTTGTGAGCCACCACTGAGAAAGCCCTCTCCCTTGTTGCCAGACTCCCAGCTTCCCTCTGAGGAGGCACCCGGAGGAGGGCCTTGGATGCTTAGCATAGTGTACAGGTGGGTTCATGTCGGGAGAGGCGTTCCATCAGGTATTGTGGTCCTAAGCCATGTAAGGCTCTATAGGTTAAAACTAGCACCTTGAATCAGGCTCAGAAACATACAGGCAGCCAATGCAAGTGGGCCCAAATTGGTTTTATATGTTCGAACCGTCTGGTCCCTGTTACCAATCTGGCCACTGCATTTTGCACAAGCTGCGGTTTCTGAACCATCTTCAAAGGCAGACTTTGAAACATATGATCACCATGTAGAGCGCATTGCAGTAATCTAGCTTGGAGGTTACCAGAGCATGACCAACTGAAACCAGATTATCCCTGTCCAGATAGGGGAGTAGCTGGGCTACCAACCGGAGTTGGTAGAAGGTACTCCGTGCCACCGAGCCTCAAGTGACAGAGATGGTTCTAGGACAACCCCCAAGCTACGAACCTGCTCCTTCAGGGGGAGTGCAACCCCATCCAGGATATATAATATATGCAGTTTTATGCACATTTCCCCTTAAAATATGCATTTTAAAAACATATTGTATGGTTGGAGAACTGCATTGCAAAATTTGGAGAAGTGGATTTTAAAGGATAAATGTGTTTCAATTTGCACTGTGTTTGATAAGTGCAAATTAAATAGCTTCCCATTAAAATGCAAATAAAATTCAATTTCTCCTCCATCCCTATCTGGTGCTTTCTCTGTTGGACAAACCCATCCACCTCCTGCTGATTTTCAGCAGCACCCATCAATAATCAAACTAGTCCTTCCCTTTGTGGCTGCATGCACTGCTAGTGAGCACATTGTACCATGGGGACAATACACTAAATCCAGAGGAAGTGGTAGTTTCCTCTCTCGATGAAACAGAAATGACTGCTGTTGTACTCAATAGCAGTGCTGCTCAGCTTTCTGTAGCAGACGAATCAGCCACAGGAGAGCCAGAGCACCACTCTGAATTTGGAGAAGTTCTAAGGGATAAATTTCCTGAATTGTGGAGGTCACCTGGCTAGAGGGGAAAAAAGCTCACCAGGCGCTGACATATGATTAATTGGGGAAACCCTCTTACTGGCATCCCTTTCTAACTGATCCAACACAGTACACTTTGGTATTTACATTATGATCATGTGCCATTTTTCTTCCATTTCCTGTATTTGATGCAACAGAGCATTTATGATTTATACATTTTATTCTTCTCTGTTGTCTGACTTCTCCCAGTTCACAGCCATGGTCTTGCATGCTGTAAGAGCAGAGCTTGGAAAAGTTACTTTTTTGAACTACAACGCGCTATGCTGGCTGGGGCTGATGGGAGTTGTAGTTCAAAAAAGTAACTTTTCCAAGCTCTGTGTAAGAGTTTTAGTTTCATGCAGCTTGCTAATGGAACACAGGAAGCTGCCTTATATTGAGTCACAGGGCACCAGACCGCAGTGGGCCCTTGGGCACCAGGCCCCCACCCACTTGCACATACTTGAATACACCCAGTCATGCCACCTTTTGTGTCACTGAATCAGTGTGCATGCCTGCTATCACCCAAGCGGAGACACAAGAGGTGGCACAACAAGGTGTACTTAAGTGCGTGCCGGCTGCATGTGCATGGGGACAGTGGAGCTCCTGCTCTGTGCTACTGTCTGGTTGCATTTTGAAATCATGCCCATGGCCCGATGTTGGTGGGGATTGTGGAACAGGAGCTCTACCCTCCCAGCCCCAGCCATAGGGGCCCTCGGCCAGTGCCCAAACTGGCCACCTGCTCATACCAGGCCTATTGAGTCAGACCATTGGTCCATCTAGTTTAGTATTCTCAACATGGACTGGCAGCACCTCTTCAGGATTTCAGACAGGCATCTCTCCCAGTACTACCCGGAGATGCCAGGGACTGATCCTGGGACCTTCAGCATGCAAAGCAGATGCTCTGCCACCAAGCTATTGCCTCTTCTCTGACTGCTTCTTCTTAAAGGAGGTTGGAATGAATAGAATAATGGCAGGCATAATTAAGTTAAAGCTGCCAAAACTATTGCCTATTCTGATGATGGGACAGCATTTCCTTTAGGATGGTGAGGAAGCAGGATTAATAAGATTAAAAGTAAAACCAGGAAAATTTTGAGGCGAAGATGAGATTAAACGCCAGTAAAGCGAAGGAATAGATTTCAGGTTGAGTTACCAACTCCTAAAATAAATAGGAATAAATGGAATATGGGTTTGATGCTGGGCAGGGCCTGGAATGCCCAAGTACCAAAAAATATTATTCACTTTCTCTAAGAATAATATTCATACATAGCCCAGGGTGATCATTTATGCATTGCCAAAAAAAAAAGGAAACAAAAGAAGAGAAAATGGAAATGCATCACCAAAAAGGAAGACAGAAGAGCACATTATCTGAATAAAATTTGCATATGCTAACTATGAATAGAGATAGACATAATTACTATAAGTTTAATTAAAATACAATACATCCCACCATATTGAAGAAGATTGTGACCAGGTAACCTGTGTGACTGCTCAGTCTGCCCTTCAGGTCTAACTATTTACAGACAACTTTAAGAGCCTTCTCTTCCTTCTTATGGATGTTTTACCATGAAACTGGACTTGGATTGGACAGTTGTTAAAGCAAAGGCCTCCTTCAAGTAGAGGACTGAGTAGGACACAGGAGCATATGCAGTTCACTGTTTTGGGGGCCTTTGTGCCAAAAAGTAGTATATAACAACATAACATATAACATGACATGACATGACATAACAACACCATAGCAATATCTACCACCCGGTCGCAAATACCCGCTTCTTAGCGAAAGTGATTGAGAGGGTTGTGGTGCAGCATTTCAGCGGTGTCACTAGCAGGAGTGCGGGGGGGTGCGGACCTCTGGTGCGTGCCCTCCCAGGGGCATGGACGAGGTGGCTGGGCTTGCATGCGTGCATGCGCGCGCACACACTCGAAGCCAGCCACCCTATCCATGCCCCTGGGAGGGCGCGTTCCGGAAGGGCACCCAGCCGGAGAAGGCCTGGGAACGCCAGCGCGCCTCCCTTGCCCCACCGACGCTGCTCCCGGTCTCACCCGCCCGCCCGCCTCTGAGGAGGAGTTGGAGCAGCCTTGCAGGGCAATGGCATGGGGTGGGGCAGCTCTGGGTGTCACCCCCCTCATGGTGACACCCGGGTGTGGGCCGCACCCTCCGCACGCTGGTAGTGATGCCCCTGCAGCAATTGCAAGTACTCTTGGATAAAATAGATTATCTTCACCCATTCCAGTCTGGGTTCAGGCCTGGTTATGGGTCTGAATTGGCTTTGGTCGCTCTGATGGATGACCTTTATTGGGAGAATGACAGGAGGAGTGCAACCCTGTTATTCATACTTGATCTCTTGGTGGCTTTTGATACCATTGACCAAGGTATCCTTCTGGACCGACTTGGTGAGATGGGAATTGGAGGCACTGTTTTACAGTGGTTCTGATCCTATCTCCAGGGTCATTTTCAGAGAATAGCATTGGGTGATTGTGTTTCAGCCCCCTGGCAGTTGTGCTGTGTGGTGCTGCAGGGTACCATCTTGTCCCCCATGCCGTTTTTCTGGACTGAGATAGCCACTGTTGTTCATGCACTGGTAACCTCCAGGCTGGATTACTTAATGCACTCTATGAGGAACTATACTTCAGGTTGGTCCGGAAGCTGCAGCTGGTGCAAAATCTGGCAGCAAGACTGCTCACTGGTGCAGGGTATCACCAACATGTCACCCCACTGCTGAAAGAATTGCACTGGCTACCTATTAGCTACTGAGCTATGTTCAAGGTTCTAGTTTTGGTGTACAAAGCTCTATACAGCTTGAGACCAGGATACCTGAAAGACTGTCTTATCCCTTATATAACCAGTTGATCACTGTGCTGTGCAGGTGAGGGCCTATTGCAGATATTCTCTTATCAGGAGGTCCGTTCTGCACAACATAGGAAACAAACTTTTCGTGTAGCGCACCTACCCTTTGGAATTCCCTCTCCTTAAATATTAGATAGGTGTCATCTCTGTTATCTTTTTGGCACCTACTGAAGAACTTCTTCTTTCAACAAGCCTTTTAAGAGACCTTATTTCAGTCTGTGTCTGTGTTTTTAAACCCTCTTTTTTTAAAAAAAAACATGTTTTTAACGCTTTTAAAAAAATGTTTTTAAATATATTAAATATATTTTAAAGTCTGTTTTTATGATGTGTTAAAGTGTTCTTAGTGCTTTTGTTTGCCACCCTAGGCTCCTACTGGGAGAAAGGGTGGGATATACATCTAATTAATAATAATAATAATAATAATAATAATAATAGTAGTAGTAGTAGTAGTAGTAGTAGTAGTAGTAGTAGTAGTAGTAGAAGTAGAAGTAGAAGTAGTAGCACAGCCACTGCATGTGCTTGTAATTTCCTTGCTTCTAACCAATACAATTCACACAAGATATCAGGCCCAACATAATCCAAAGTACAACTTTGCTAAAAGCCTACATGCTGAGCAGATTACTCAGAAAATCCATCAAGCTGCATACTTCTACAGTTCAAGTCACAGACACACATTACATGGCCAAGGAATTAAGCATGATAAATTCACGCTCTCTCAAGAAATTAGGTATGTAGGAAAGGCTCTGAGTCTGAGTGGGTGCTGCTGGATGCCTCTCTTGGCTGGTTGAAGAGCATGCCTCATCATGATGGTGGTGGTGGGCTGGCTTAGAATGAGAGGGTTGGGGAATATCATTGAAACAATCCTGCCTTTTTTTCTGCTAGTGATGATGTGTCTTCTCCATTCATTGGCAGCTGCCTCAGTGCTGACTTTTCACCACTCTCCAGCAGAGCTTGGAAGATTAATTTTAAAAATTACAATTACTGTTACATGGCCCCAAAAACAAATAAATTACCATTACAATTACAATTGTTCTGAAAGGAATTGATTACTTTACCGTTACTCAAAAGTAATCACTACAATTACACTTAAGTTACTTTTTAAAAACTAGAGTGCCTACAAGGTGCTAGCCTTGGCTGCTGCACACCTAAGTCACCTATAACAACATTAAAAATAGACACAAACACACAGAATAATAGTAGTATAACAATTCTTTTTATGCATAAGATAGCAGTGGTGGTCTCTCCACTGGTAAGGGAGGGGAGAAGGGAAGCAGAGGCCACTACTCACATCTTTCCATGTCAAACCAAGTACATGTCAAACCCCGCCCCCCTTGACCAGCAATAGCACCCAGAAAGAAAGAATTTTTTTGGCAGGCTGGTTGACAGCTCTCCTGATTAGTAGCCCCACAGTTACATTATTTTATTGTTTAGCCATGTGTTGGTCTATGTCAACACAGATTGTCAAAGTCATAGAATTTTATTGGACAATGTGAAAACTCATTTGCACATTTTACTGCAGTCCATCATTGCCTCCATTCACAGTCCAGAGGCCTTCCATTGTTGTGAATAACAACTGGGAACAATTTCTGGCTATGGTCAATATAGAGGTTGCAGTCTTCCACCGACAGGTGTTCTTTGCTAATTGCTTCCATTAGTTCCTCTTTATTGCAAGGCTTCATCGCCCGATGAATGTAGTGCTTCAACAAATATCAACTAGATCTATCAGCTACAGTGTGTGGCATGATAATCAGTGTTCTTTCATCGAGCACCTCCTTCTTAAAAACCCCAAGTCAAATGCACACTGCTTATTGCATAACAAAATACGCATTTTATGCAAAGCAATATTTCAATATGAAAAACCTGTTGGTGCACATTAGCAGGAGTGGAGGGCAAAAACAAACAGTTACCTGTGTCTGCAAGTGTGCATATGGAATAAAGCTTTATTCCAATGTAGGACAAAACAAAAAAATTGCCTTACTCCATGTGGTAGCATGTTTCTCTTCTAACCAATAAGAGGAGACAAGATATGCATCTATCGGAAGTGTTTACTCAGTCCTGCCTTGCAAGTGGAGATCTCATGGGTCTATAAGTTAGCCCTTGCAAATACGAATAGATGATTCATGAGATCTCTCCAATTATGACTGAGTATATTTGTTTAGAGTCTTAGACTTAGTTGAGGGAGACCAAGGTTTAAATCCCTGTTCAGAGATGGAGGGCACTGGGTAACCTTCAACCAGTCACTCTCTGTTAGTCTAACCTACCTATCAGGTTGTGAAGATAAAATGGGGTGGCGGGGGGGGAGAATAATGTATACTGCCTTGGGCTCCTGGGATATACATGAAATAATAGCCACCACTCCCTTATGCATCTACACAGACATGGCATAATGGTCTTGATAAAACCAAATCCCTTTGAGAAGAATGGAGAATGGCTATCTTAAGTACAATGTGACTTAGGTTTCAATGCTAACCACGTCTATTCAAAAGCAATCATAATGCCAAAATACAATTTACATAACATCCCAGAAGAATATAAAGATCAAATAAGGAACAGATTTAAGGCTTTAAACTTAGTTGACAGAGAACCAGAAGAACTATGAGTGAAGTCAGAGACATTATCAGGAAAGAATGCAAAAAAGACAATACCTCTAGTTAAAAAGAGAGAAAGACCTCAATGGATGACTGATGAAACTCTTAAAATGGTCAAAGAGAGAAGGAAAGCAAAAGCAAAAGGAGATAGAAACACGGTCAGAACCCTAAATGCAACAATACAGCGACAAGTACGTAGGGACAAACAGAATTATTACAATAGTTATTGTCTAGAAATAGAAGAGGACAACAAAAAGGGAAGAACAAGAGCCCTATTCCAAAAGATTAGAGAAATTAAACGGAAATTTAAACCAAGAGTAGGGATGTTGAATAATCAACATGGGAACACACTGACTGACCAAGATGAATTAAAAGGAAGATGGAAGCAATACACTGAAGAACTCTATAAAAGAGATGCAAGGATGACAGATTCATTCATGGAGGAACCGTATGATGAAGAACCAGAAATTTTAGAATGTGAGGTGAAAGCTGCCCTTAAAATACTTGGAAGAAACAGATCACCAGGAACAGATGGCATACCAATAGAGTTGCTACAAGCTACTGAGACTGAATCTGTCCAAATTTTGACAAAAATTTGTCAACAAATATGGAAAATAAAACAATGTCTCACAGACTGGAAGTATTCAATATACATCCCAATTTCAAAGAAAGGGGATCCCAGGGAATGCAGTCATTATCAAACTATTGCCTTAATATGGAAGTAAAATAATGATCAAGATTCTACAACAAAGGCTCTTACCATATATGGAGCGAGAAATGCCAGATGTCCAAGCTGGATTTAGAAAGGGAAGAGGCACCAGAGATCATATCGCAAACATACGTTGGATAATGGAATGGAGCAAGGAATTTCAGAAGAAAATCACCCTGTGCTTTATAGATTACAGCAAAGCCTTTGATTGTGTAGATTATGAAAACTATGGAATGCTTTAAAAGCAATGGGGGTGCCACAGTATCTGATTGTCCTGATGCGCAACCTATACTCTGCACAAGAGGCTACTGTAAGGACAGAATATGGAGAAACCAATTGGTTCCCAGTCGGAAAGGATGTGAGACAGGAATGTATTTTATCACCCTATTTGTTTAATCTATATGAAGAACATATACGGAAAGTGGGATTGGACCAAGATGAAGGAGGTGTGAAAATTGGAGGGAGAAATATCAATAATTTCAGATATGCAGACGATAACATACTACTAGCAAAAACCAGTAATGATGTGAAATGAATGCTGATGAAAGTTAAAGAAGAAAGCACAAAAGAACGTCAAGAAGACTATGCAACGCCAGGTCTGTGGTACAAAAGACATCTCTCATCCATGATATGATCCTGGATGAGAACGCAGACCTGGCGTGTATTACGGAGACCTGGCTGGACGAGGCCTCAGCTCCCATACTTGAGGCCATGTGCCCAGCCGGTTTCCGTTATGCACAACAGCTGAGGATTGGGAGGTGGGGAGGGGGTGTGGCAGTCATCTATCGGGAGTCTTTGGTTTTTGCCAGACCCCCCCCTCCATGAGACCAAGTTTGTTGGCTGCATGTACTGGAGGTTGGGCCCAAAGGGCAGTTTAGGGATTCTACTTGTGTACCGCCCACCCCGCTGCACAGTAGACTCGCTGACCGAGGTGCTCGAGGTGGTCTCGGCGGTGCGCTTGCTCTCCCCCAACCTACTGGTTTTGGGGGATTTCAACGTACATGCTGAGGCCGCTCTCATGGGAGCCCCTCGGGATGTCATTGAAACCATGACTTCTTGGGAACTGCTCCTGAGTAATATAGGGCCAACCCATGTAGCCGGTCATGCTATTGACCTTGTGTTTACATCTGCAGGGGAAGGGAGTGCTCTGAAAATAGGGAATATCAATTCTGTACCCGTGTCATGGTCAGATCACTATCTGGTAAATATAGACATCCTAATGCCGCACACCCTCCGCAGGGTTCAAGGACCCATTAGGATGGTCCGCCCCAGACGCCTAATGGAATCTGAGGGATTCCTAAATGCGCTAGGGGATTTGGAGCTGACTGAAGGTCACCCGGTCGAGACCCTGGTGATGGAGTGGAATAGGGAGATCTCCAGGGCAATAGACCGGGTGGCTCCGAAACGTCCTCTCCCCCTGAACAGAACTCAGACAGCACCCTGGTATTCTCCACGGTTGCGGGGTCTGAGACAGGAGGTGAGACGACTAGAGCGCCGGTGGCGGAAATCTCGCACTGAAGATGATTGGACACTGGTTAGAGCAGAAATAGCGGCCTACCAAGTGGCAATAAAGGCAACAAAGAGAGATTTCTTTGCTGCCTCTATTGCCTCGGCAGAATGTTGTCCCAGGAGGTTGTTCCAAGTGGTCCGAAGCCTGGCCGGTCCAGTTGCTCAGGAACCCATGGAACATTCAAAAGCTTCCTGTGACATATTTATTAAACATTTTGTCGATAAAATCGAATGCCTGAAGAGCAGGATTCCATGCGCTGTGGAAACAGAAAATAGGCCAGAGTCGGCCAGTTGCATTCCGGTCCGATGGGATCGATTTCAGCCTCTCCTCGCTGAGGAAGTGGACAAGGTGCTCTCTACTGTAAAGCCAACCACCTGTCTGCTTGATCCTTGCCCTTCGCAGCTAATTATGAGCTGCAAGGAGAAACTGGGTGAAGGGATCAAGGCGGTGGTGAATGCATCCTTGAAAGAGGGTGCAATGCCATTAGCCCTCAAGGAGGCAGTGATAAAGCCCATCTTAAAAAAGCCCTCCTTGGATCCCCAAGAGTTGAACAACTTTCGTCCAGTTTCGAATCTACCATTCTTGGGCAAGGTGATAGAGCGAGTGGTGGCCAAACAGTTACAGACATGCTTGGAAGAAGCGGATTATTTGGATCCATTCCAATCGGGCTTCAGGACTGGTCATGGTACTGAAACAGCCTTGGTCGCTCTGGTGGATGATATGAGGAGGGTGTTGGATAGGGGAGAATATACCTTCCTCGTCCTCCTAGATCTCTCAGTGGCTTTTGATACCGTTGACCACGGTATCCTGTTAAATCGCCTAGAGGGATTGGGAATCGGGGGCACTGTTTTACAGTGGTTCCGTTCCTATCTCTCAGGTAAACACCAGCGTGTGGCATTGGGGGATGAGGTTTCAGACCCTTGGCCTCTTAATTGTGGAGTGCCACAGGGTTCTATCCTCTCCCCCATGCTATTTAACATCTATGTGAAGCCGCTGGGAGCGATCATCAGGAGTTTTGGGCTGCAGTGTCATCAATATGCGGATGACACTCAGCTCTACCTCTCCTTTAAGTCCTCGCCAGAATTGGCTGTGGAGACCATGTCCAAGTGCCTGGAGTCTGTAAGTGGATGGATGGGCGAGAACAGGCTGAGGCTGAATCCCGATAAGACCGAGGTGCTACTTGTGGGAGACAGGAGAAGGTTGGGAAATATCGACTTGGTCCTGAATGGGGTAAGATTGCCCCTGAAGGACCAGGTCCGTAGCCTAGGAGTCATTCTTGACTCCCAGCTGTCCATGGAGGCGCAGGTTTCAGCAGTGAGCCGGGCAGCTTGGTATCAATTACATCTGATACAGAGGCTACGACCCTACCTTCCTGTACATCTACTCCCACAGGTGGTACATGCTCTGGTCTCCTCTCGCTTGGATTACTGTAATGCGCTCTACGTGGGGTTACCCTTGAAAACAGTCCGGAAACTGCAGCTGGTACAAAACGCGGCGGCACGCTTAATTAAGCATACCCGTCACCGGGATCATATCACCCCAGTGTTAGTAGACCTACACTGGTTACCAGTGGTTTACCGGGCTCAATTCAAGGTGTTGGTGTTGACCTTTAAAACCCTGAACGGTTTCGGCCCAGTTTATCTGAAGGACCGCCTCCAGTATCATCAATCAGGCCGCCTCACAAGATCAGCCTCACAGGACCTTCTCTCGGTCCCTCCAGCCAAAACAGCTAGGCTGGTGCGGACCAGGGAGAGGGCGTTCTCGGTGGTGGCCCCCACCCTCTGGAATTCTCTCCCGTATGATCTCCGACATGCTTCCTCTCTGACAGGTTTCTGGAGAGCTTTAAAGACCTGGCTCTTCGGGCAGGCCTATAATCTTGGGGTAGATTAGCTTTCAGTTGTATATATGAGATGTGGTGTTATCAGAGATGTTATATATTGTATATTGTTTGTAGTATTTTAATTGTGTTGTAAGTCGCCTAGAGTGTCTGTATAGTCAGACAGATAGGCGTCTAACAAATAAAATTATTATTATTATTATTATTAAAGTAATGACAACAGAAGAGTTATATAGCTTTAACGCTGACAATGAGGATATTAAACTTGTCAAGGATTATCAATACCTTGGCACAGTCATTAACCAAAATGGAGACAATAGTCAAGAAATCAGAAGAAGGCTAGGACTGGTGAGGGCAGCTATGAGAGAACTAGAAAAGGTCCTCAAATGCAAAGATGTATCATTGAACGCTAAAGTCAGGATTATTCAGACCATGGTATTCCCCATCTCTATGTATGGATGTGAAAGTTGGACAGTGAAAAAAGTGGATAAGAGAAAAATCAACTCATTTGAAATGTGGTGCTGGTGAAGAGCTTTGCGGATACCATGGACTGCGAAAAAGACCAATAATTGAGTGTTAGAACAAATTAAACCAGAACTATCACTAGAAGCTAAAATGATGAAACTGAGGTTATCATACTTTGGACACATGATGAGATGACATGATTCACTAGAAAAGGCATTAATGCTAGAAAAAACAGCAGGGAGTAGAAAAAGAGGAAGGCCAAACAAGAGATGGATTGATTCCATAAAGGAAGCCACAGACTTGAATTTACAAGATCTGAACAGGGTAGTTCATGACAGATGCTCTTGGAGGTCACTGATTCATAGGGTCACCATAATTTGTAATCGACTTGAAGGCACATAACAACAACAAGATTCCAACATTCCATAAGTGGAGGCATTCAAGAGGCAGCTGGACCAGCCACCTGTCTTGTATGCTTTAAGATGGATTTCTTTATTGAACAAGGGGGTGAACTCCATGGCCTTATAGGCCCCTTCCAACTCTGAATATAATCTGCAGCATTTCCCACGATTGTAGCACCTTGGGAAAGTCTTGTTCAGGTTACAGGAAGCTCTGCTGACTAATATGCTTTTTGTCTGGTTTACACATCATATTTGTTAGTGAGAAAGGTTGCAACTGCTCATAGAAATGAAACACTATGTGAACTAATTCTATGTGGTTCTACCATTGAGATTTATTTTATTTTTAAATGCAGTTAAAATGCATCAAAATACATGCACACAAATTCAACAATACAACAAGATCATTAAAGGAATAAAGAAACTCACTTAAAACAATCCTCAGTATGTCATGCTAGTGGAATAACTAGCTCAGACTAACTACATCACAGGAATGGATGAATCTTCCAATTTTGGTTTCTCATTTTTCCATTCTTAAATCCACTTCTCCACATTTCTGCAAAAATTAGCATTTTTTTAAAATCGTCATTAAAATTAGTCAACATTTTAGTGTGAATCTCTCTCATTAAGCACATTTATGTATGCAGTTTTGACTAATACATATTTTTTCAAGCGGTTTTTCCTAATATAATGCATTTTTGTTATGTTATTTTCAATAGTATATGCATTTTATGCCCTTTCCTCTAATATATGCATTTTTCCACACATTGGTTGGTTGGAGAACTGCATCACAAAATTTGGAGAAATGTGAATGTCAAAGGATAGCTGTGTTTTGGTTTGCATATTGTTTAAGGATTGTGAATTAGCATGCTTCTCATTAAAATGCAAACCAATTGAATTTCTCTTCCATTCCTACAATATCATATACAAGATTATATGTGACACATATATCACAGTCAGTAAAAAACATAGGCACATGTTTGGAATTTGGTCAGAAGCTTGAAGGGCTTCCACATAGAAAACATACAGAAACCATAGTACCATAGTATCTTTTTAAAAATGAGACTTTCTTGCTCACTGCACTTGCTGAGTAAGGCTGCAATCCAATACACATCTGAGAGTAAGTCCCATTGAACCCAATGGAGCTTAATTCTGAGTAGACATGTATAAGATTTCAGCCTAAATTTATGCATAATTATAATCTTCCAAATTTTCTTAATCCTCTGCTGTTTTGATGGTTGCTTTGGAGACTTCCAGTTATGTACTATACACAACTTTGCTGATGTATACAATTGTTTAAGAAGATCTGTATGAAGGCATTCAGGGAGGTCATTAGGTTCAAAATGATAAAGAAGCATAGCTTTGGGAACTGTCTGCAGTTTCATGTGGTTCTGCCATGTGCAAATACCCAAGCATGTCATTTGTTGTTTTCTGCTCATGACTGACAAATGGATGTGAATTACACAAGAACAGTATTTAGTAGATTTCATCCTGAGACACATCTGATTTTTCTGCATAGAGCTGTTCCCACTCAGTAATTTAAAGCTATTTCTATATTGTCATTTTTTATATGATTGCAATTCTAACATGGCTATTAAAAAAATGAACAAGATCTATTGCAGCTTGCATTGTGGTGGACTAATTAAAATATTTTTAAATATCACGCAGAAGAGGCATTGTGTGCATGTAATCAGTGGTATCAGAATTTAGGCCAAGAAGACCATTGCCTGAATTTCAGATCCCAGACTTGTGTTGATTTTGTAATTCAAAGACCATTTTCACAACATGCAACAAATGAAACCTACCATTTTTGTCAGGACCATGACACAGAGGAAAGAGTTAAAGCGCCCTCTCCCATATACCACAATCATAGTCCTGGTCTGGTCTTCCCTCATCTGCTAGAAAGAATGACAGAGAAGGGAATAAACATATTTAATGTAACTGAAGCTTTTTTTAAAGACTTTGTCCCAGTTTGGAGGAGGTGTTTTTGTTAACGGACATCTTTGTACTTTCTCTCATTCCATATATTATACATCAGGGATGGTGAACCTCTGGCCTGTGGACCAAACTTGGCCCACCAGGCCTACCCATTTTGCCCACAAGGCCACTGTGGGGAAGCCATGCCCACCTGCCCTATATTTGCAGCTTGCTCAAGGTGGAGGAAGCAGTTTCCATTCAACAGAAGCCACTTCTCCCTCCAAGCACTGCCTCCGAGCTCATCAGAACTGGAAAGGAGAAGTGGGGGTGGAGGTGCACAGGGCTTTGTGAGCCACTCTGTGCTGCTTCTTTCCATCTCTACATAATAAACACAAGTTGCCCCATTTTCCATGATATTCCTGGTTAATCCCTGAAAAACCTGTTGTGGATTATGAGCACTGTCTATTTGCGAGAAACTACCAAGACCAGGCTTCCTAAATCTGATGCCCTCCAACTGTTTTGGACTACAGCACCTCATTAGCCCCAGGCAGATGGGGAAATGCTGGCCTGCACTGATCAATATTATCTCTCTGCTTGCTTTCAGTTCCCTTCTTTGTAGTGTCTTCCAGGTTCCTATCTCCTGCTTAGCTGCGTGTTGTAAGAAACAGCGGTCATCATTGCTCTGTTTGTACAAAGTACTAACAGAGTTAAACAACTGGGTTCTTAAGCCAGTAAGTAGTAATAATACATAGTTGTTATATTCTTGTGTGGAAAACATGGTCACAAATAACTGCTAATGCACAGTTTTTTCGTCTGCTGTGCCAACAATAGAGAGATTTGTCACTTATGAAGTATCTGTGGGAATTCCTGTGGTTTGTGCATATTAGCTGAGTGAAATGCAAATCCTAAAAATGGTGTGGGGCAGCTGCCAATGGGTTGGATACAGACTTAGTCATACTTACAGAAGACCTACTCAAATCAATGGGACTTAATGCAGTCATGACTAACTGAAGTCCCATTCATTGAGTCTATTCCAGGTGTGCCAAAGTTTGGTTCCATCCCAGTCTGTGGGATTTGGCACTTGCCTGAACTCAGAGAACTGGTGGCTGGGATTGTTTGAGCCTTGCATTTTCCTGTCCTGTCTGTAACATTCTTGCGTGGTTGCAACCATAACTATTTTGTTCTCTTCATGCCTAAAGTGAAGGATGAATGCATTTTTTATATTGGAAGGAATGGGAAGTCAGCAATTCTTGTTGATGTGGATACCTGGCAATCATTCTGTTACTGCACCAAGGCTAGGTATGCTGTGTTGCTTTCACTTACTGCCTCCTGTGCAGCCACCTGCCAGAACTAGCCCAGTTTATTCAAATGCCGTCTGGCATAAGTGGAGCATGAGGGCCAGGGCCTCCCTCTGAAGGTGAAGTATGTCGGCATTACAGGACAATAGATCATCATGCTCCAATGTGGCTGGCACCCAGAATCAAAGCAAGAGGCATTCAGCTCAAGGAATTAAAACCAAGCCAAGTTTCAACCACATATTGTTTGTTAAAGCTGTTGGCTTGGTCGGATGTCAATAGGGACAAAATCTTTTCAATATAAAACTATGGCTTTCATTGAGCAGCTGAAGAATGCAATTATCAAGTTTAAGAATAATGCAGTGTCTGCTGTACAAATCATCTATCATCAGCATTGCCCTTCTTTTATGCTAGTTTTGAACTGGAATTGCATGCAGTTTGTTTGTTTTTTGGCTGTTATCAGATAAGCGATGTGTGATTGTGAAAGGTAAACCTGACAGCAAAAATCAACAAACCCCAGACTTCAGGGAAACATTGTAGTTGCCATAGTGTGATGCAGAAGCATAAGAGCAGCCTTGGAAAATCCTCTGTGCTTTTGACAAATCTGCTTATGGGTTGTGCATACACACTAACAGACACAATACATCATCACAGCATCTGAACTCTCACAATATGCCAAAGTAAAATATTAATAAAATAAATAAATAACCCTGGAACAGCTCAGACTTTTAATTTGCCTTGGAAATCTACTGTTTAAGCTACATGGTTAACTTTCTGGGTAAGAAGAACTGACTTCTAAATTTTGGTGTTAGATTATCTATGTTCAATAGAGTGGTGTAGTGGTTAAGATGCTGGACTATGACCTGGGAGACCAGGGTTCAAATCCCCACACAGCCATGAAGCTCACTGGGTGACCTTGGGCCAGTCACTGCCTCTCAGCCTCAGAGGAAGGCAATGATAACCCCCCTCTGAATACCACTTACCATGAAAACCCTATGAGTCGGAATCGACTTGAAGGCAGTCCATTTCCATTTTCATATGTCAAGCAACTCCTTTGGACTATTTATTTATTTATTATTTTATCAAATCATTGAAATTCCTACAGAAACAAAGAGAGCCATTTAAATGACATAAATGTCCAGGAAACATTTTCAAGAAGACAAATATTTTGTAAAAATACTAACATCAGAAACATATTTAGGAAAAATTATAAAAGATAGTGTGGATTAATACAGTAGACATGTATGATCAGCATTTATAGTTTTTATATTTTGGTTTACATACTGGAGATGCTACACTGTGTTGTCACATGAGCATAACATGCCAAGGACAAAACAAGACGAGACACAGGAAATGCATTATATAATCTTACATTTTCATTTTAAAAATGCTACACCTTCCCAAACTGAATTGAGGAAGTGGCACTGAGGCATGGAAGTCAACATTTCTCCCTGTGCTATTTTCACAATCTGCATCACTGCCCAAGCTATTATTTGCCCCACTACAATATTGATTTCTTTGTTCTGACCATCAAGGGCTGTAATAGAGAAAGTACCATCAGCAGTTCCTGGCTGCCAGGTTGTTTATTAGATGTGGTATGGACTAAGGATGGGATCCTTTGGCCAGTGCTTGTTTGAAAGCATTCAATCGATCTAACAGGCTGCTAATTTTATCTCTCAAAAAAATATTGATATCAATATCAACATTTTAAAAGGAAATATTGATATTTTGAAAGGAAATGAAAGGAAATATTGATAAACTTATGATTCTAAATATCAATATTTTAGAGGTGGATTTTCTAATCCATTTTTGAAAATAGCCATGGAAAATTGCTACATAAAAATCCAGTCCACAACAACAGACAATAAGCAAACTAATGGAAAATTCAGTACTAAAACCTCATATGGACTAGGGTGAACGATGTGTTGCAGTTAGTTCACCCATCATTGTGTGTTGGTTAGCATATTGCATGCATGTCTTGTGTTCAGTGAGTGTGACTACCATATGACAGCAGTGTTGTCAGGGGCTGGGGCTAACTCCAAGTTTGAGGGGGCCCTTGGCAAAGTGCCCTCTGGTGGGCCCCCTCTTCTGTTGGTGAGCACTGGCAGGCTTATTTGGCAGTTGTGCTAGGGAACAGCAGTGCCGCAAGCAGGACTAGATAGCTAGGGGCTGCCACTGTATTCCCCACAATGATTCCAGAATGATGCTGTTGGGGGCTGTCAGTTGTCTCTTCCTTTGAGAAACTGCCTGGTGAGACCTTTACCACTTGGCCTTAGGCACCTTTCTCATCACAGGACCCATAATATTGGCTATTTTCTATAATATAGCACTCCTTACCTAGTTTTTTTGTATAGTTTTCTGTACTATGGTGGTTCACTTCCCCTATCCTGGCACTCTCTGCTGGGTCACCACTGGGCTTACTAACTCAGATCTGTTTCCTTATCCTTCCTTGTACCTTTATTTCTCCTTGCAATCTATCTCCTTACTCTCGATGTTTCTTTGGCTTACTTTACATTCTCTGTAGCATATCTGTGGTCTTAAGAACATAAGAACATAAGAAGAGCCTGCTGGATCAGGCCAGTGGCCCATCTAGTCCAGCATACTGTTCTCACAGTGGCCAACCAGGTGCCTGGGGGAAGCCCGCAAGCAGGACCCGAGTGCAAGAACACTCTCCCCTCCTGAGGCTTCCAGCAACTGGTTTTCAGAAGCATGCTGCCTCTGACTAGGGTGGCAGAGCACAGCCATCATGGCTAGTAGCCATTGATAGCCCTGTCCTCCATGAATTTGCCTAATCTTCTTTTAAAGCCATCCAAGCTGGTGGCCATTACTGCATCTTGTGGGAGCAAATTCCATAGTTTAACTATGCGCTGAGTAAAGAAGTACTTCCTTTTGTCTGTCCTGAATCTTCCAACATACAGCTTCTTTGAATGTCCACGAGTTCTAGTATTATGAGAGAGGGAGAAGAACTTTTCTCTATCCACTTTCTCAATGCCATGCATAATTTTATACACTTCTATCATGTCTCCTCTGACCCGCCTTTTCTCTAAACTAAAAAGCCCCAAATGCTGCAACCTTTCCTCGTAAGGGAGTCGCTCCATCCCCTTGATCATTCTGGTTGCCCTCTTCTGAACCTTTTCCAACTCTATAATATCCTTTTTGAGATGAGGCGACCAGAACTGTACACAGTATTCCAAATGCGGCCGCACCATAGATTTATACAACGGCATTATGATATCGGATGTTTTATTTTCAATACCTTTCCTAATTATCGCTAGCATGGAATTTGCCTTTTTCACAGCTGCCGCACACTGGGTCGACATTTTCATCGTGCTGTCCACTACAACCGCGAGGTCTCTCTCCTGGTCGGTCACCGCCAGTTCAGACCCCATGAGCGTATATGTGAAATTCAGATTTTTTGCTCCAATATGCATAATTTTACACTTGTTTATATTGAATTGCATTTGCCATTTTTCCGCCCATTCACTCAGTTTGGAGAGGTCTTTTTGGAGCTCTTCGCAATCCCTTTTTGTTTTAACAACCCTGAACAATTTAGTGTCATCAGCAAACTTGGCCACTTCACTGCTCACTCCTAATTCTAGGTCATTAATGAACAAGTTGAAAAGTACAGGTCCCAATACCGATCCTTGAGGGACTCCACTTTCTGCAGCCCTCCATTGGGAGAACTGTCCGTTTATTCCTACTCTCTGCTTTCTGCTTCTTAACCAATTCCTTATCCACAAGAGGACCTCTCCTCTTATTCCATGACTGCTAAGCTTCCTCAGAAGCCTTTGGTGAGGTACCTTGTCAAACGCTTTTTGAAAGTCTAAGTACACTATGTCCACTGGATCACCTCTATCTATGTGCTTGTTGACACTCTCAAAGAATTCTAATAGGTTACTGAGACAGGACTTTCCCTTGCAGAAGCCATACTGGCTGTGCTTCAGCAAGGCTTGTTCTTCTATGTGCTTAGTTAATCTAGCTTTAATCATACTTTCTACCAGTTTTCCAGGGACAGAAGTTAAGCTAACTGGCCTGTAATTTCCGGGATCCCCTCTGGATCCCTTTTTGAAGATTGGCGTTACATTTGCCACTTTCCAGTCCTCAGGCACAGAGGAGGACCCAAGGGACAAGTTACATATTTTAGTTAGCAGATCAGCAATTTCACATTTGAGTTCTTTGAGAACTCTCGGGTGGATGCCATCCGGGCCCGGTGATTTGTCAGTTTTTATATTGTCCATTAAGCTTAGAACTTCCTCTCTCGTTACCACTCAGTTCCTCAGAATCCCCTCCTGCAAATGTTAGTTCAGGTTCAGGGATCTGCCCTATATCTTCCACTGTGAAGACAGATGCAAAGAATTCATTTAGCTTCTCTGCAATCTCCTTATCGTTCTTTAGTACACCTTTGACTCCCTTATCATCCAAGGGTCCAATCGTCTCCCTAGATGGTCTCCTGCTTTGAATGTATTTATAGAATTTTTTGTTGTTGGTTTTTATGTTCTTAGCAATGTGCTCCTCAAATTCTTTTTTAGCATCCCTTATTGTCTTCTTGCATTTCTTTTGCCAGAGTTTGTGTTCTTTTTTATTTTCTTCATTTGGACAAGACTTCCATTTTTTGAAGGAAGACTTTTTGCCTCTAAGAGCTTCCTTGACTTTGCTCGTTAACCATGCTGGCATCTTCTTGGCCCTGGCGGTACCTTTTCTGATCTGCGGTATGCACTCCAGTTGAGCTTCTAATATAGTGTTTTTAAACAACTTCCCAGCATTTTCGAGTGATGTGACCCTCTGGACTTTGTTTTTCAGCTTTCTTTTTACCAATCCCCTCATTTTTGTGAAGTTTCCTCTTTTGAAGTCAAATGTGACCGTGTTGGATTTTCTTGGCAATTGGCCAGTTACATGTATGTTTAATTTAATAGCACTGTGGTCACTGCTCCCAATCGGTTCAACAACACTTACATCTCGCACCAGGTCCCGGTCCCCACTGAGGATTAAGTCCAGGGTTGCCGTCCCTCTGGTCGGTTCCATGACCAACTGGTCTAGGGAATAGTCATTTAGAATATCTAGAAACTTTGCTTCTTTGTCATGACTGGAACACATATACAGCCAGTCTATGTCCGGGTAGTTGAAGTCACCCATTACTACCACATTTCCTAGTTTGGATGCTTCCTCAATTTCATATCTCATCTCAAGGTCTCCCTGAGCATTTTGATCAGGGGGACGATAGATCGTTCCCAGTATTAAGTCCCTCCTGGGGCATGGTATCACCACCCACAATGATTCTGTGGAGGAGTCTGCCTCTTTTGGGGTTTCGAGCTTGCTGGATTCAATGCCTTCTTTCACGTATAGAGCGACTCCGCCACCAATACGTCCTTCCCTGTCCTTCCAATATAGTTTATATCCAGGGATAACCGTATCCCACTGGTTTTCTCCATTCCACCCGGTCTCCGTTATGCTCACTATATCAATGCTCTCCTCTAAGACCAAGCACTCCAGTTCTCCCATCTTGGTTTGGAGGCTCCTAGCATTAGCGTACAGGCACTTGTAAGCAGTGTCTCTCTTCAAGTGTCTTTGGCACTTGTGGTTAGGCCTGTGGTAATTTTGCTCTTCTGAATTTATATGCTGTGCCCCTGCTCTCACAATGCCTACTTCTAGGCCTACCCCTTTTAACATTTCATCATTTCTTTGGTTTTTATCCCAGGGGGGAGGTTTATTCCGAACCGGACCTTTCTCAGCTCCTGTCGGGTTTCCCCCCTCAGTCAGTTTAAAAGCTGCTCTGCTACCTTTTTAATTTTAAGTGCCAGCAGTCTGGTTCCATTCTGGTTCAAGTGGAGCCCGTCCCTTTTGTACAGGCCCGGCTTGTCCCAAAATGTTCCCCAGTGCCTAACAAATCCAAACCCTTCCACCCGACACCATCGTTTCATCCACGCATTGAGACTGCAAAGCTGGGCCTGTCTGGCTGGTCCTGCGCGTGGAACCGGTAGCATTTCAGAGAAAGCCACCTTGGAGGTCCTGGCTTTCAGCATCCTACCTAGCAACCTAAATTTTGCTTCCAGGACCTCACGGCTGCATTTCCCCATGTCGTTGGTGCCAATGTGCACCACGACCACTGACTCCTCCCCAGCACTGTCTACCAAACTATCTAAACGACGGGCGATATCCGCAACCTTCGCACCAGGCAGGCAAAACACCTTGCGGTCTACACGCCCATCACACACCCCACTGTCTATGTTCCTAATGATCGAATCACCCACTACAAAGATCCCTCCTCCCCCTGGAGATATATCCTCGGCACTTTAATATGCATCTGTTCCTATTCTCTACTACTCTTTATGCAAACACTAGGAGCATCTGGGGAGTCCTCCACTGCCATTGCCCCGCTGCATCACTTGTGCCCCACCATTGTCTTTGTCCAGTTGGGCTGGAAGAGAAATGACATGGAAGATAATGGCAGGCTCCACATCCTCCCAACAGGCAACATTTTTTAAAAAACGGTGGGCCAAGACAAGCATCAGCAGTGGGCCCTACCAGGGCATAAGGGCCCAAGGATGCTAGGTGCTACCACAGAGTGGGAATGGGCTATTGGTGGTGCTAAAATCTTCCCTTGTTACTCCTAATATTGCTTTCTGTCTGCTGCTAGGAGGACACAGGGTTGCGAACACTTTGTACTATCCTACATGCACTTACATGAGGCCCATTGTATACAGGACAAGTTGGAGGAGGTGATACTGGGGACAACTGTTGACTCTAATCAGAGCTTGGAAAAGTTACTTTTTTGAACTACAACTCCCACCAGCCCAATCCAGTGGCCATGCTGGCTGGGGCCGATGGAAGTGGTAGTTCAAAAAAGTAACTTTTCCAAGCTCTGACTCTAATGTGTATAAACAGGCATAGGACTCAGCTCTTCATAAATGAGTCACTGTTGAATCTTTGGTTATCTCAGAAAATGAAACATCCAAAAATATGTCCACCAAGAGATGCAAAGTATATGAGAGAGATCTGTTAAGTTAGTGTTTTAAAATGTTGTTTGCATTTGTGGTGCACCACTTTCAAACCATTTTCTAATCACTCATATCATCAGCAGTCCTTCGATAGAGACCCTGAAGAAATCCTGTTTATTTAGGTCAATAAAAAAGAACATCTGCCCACATGCTCTTGGGTTTTGAACATAACACCCTAGCACTAGATGTTGAAAGTAATTCTACACCAATCGCCTTACAAAATGAGCTCACATCCTGCAATATTTTCAAATGCTTTCAGAAAAAATATTAAACCTAGTATAAAGAACTGGTATGGCTAGAGAAGGGGTGGGGGGACCCTTTTTGAACTGAGGAACACACTCCTTTCTGGGCAACCATCTGGGGCCACATGCCAGTGGTGGGTGGAGCCAGAGGAATAAGTAGGTGGAGCAACAAATGTAAAAGTATGGTAGGCTAGTTTTTACACTCACTCACATCCCTTTCTATTCTCCATCCAGACATGCAAGAGATATCATCAGAGTTTCATTCCAGCAATATGAAATCACTCAGGGAAGGTGCAAAGCAGGGCTCATGAGAAGTGTGGCCTGGAAGGTGGTGTGGCCTGGAGAGAACTCTGAGGGCCAGACAGGAAGGCTTGGAGGGATCTGTTCACCTCCTGAGCCTGGGGGCCAGAGTGCAGGGATGAGAAATTTTCCCCTTCCCCCAGTTCTGTTTCATTACTGTTTTTTTCTGGTCCACGCTGTTCTGTTTTCCACTTCTTTTGCATTCCACTTTAACTGGGAAAATTTCAGAATTATTTTCTGAACTGGAGAATGCTTATTTATTTTATTTATTGTTAAATTTATATCCCACCCTTCCTCCCAAAAGGAAACCAGTGACAAATAAGTGATAAAACACCAAAAATATCTTCAAATCATCTTTAAAAAAATCTTTAAAATAATTCCAATACAGACGCAGACTGGGATAAAAGTCTCTATTTAAAAGGTTTGTTGAAAGAGAAAAGTCTTCAGTAGGCACTGAAAAGACAGCAGAGATGGCTTCTATCTAATATTTAAGCGGAGGGAATTCCAAAGGGTGGGTGCTGCAACACTAAAGGTACACTTCCCATGTTGTGCAGAATGGACCTCCTGATGA
The DNA here is from genome assembly GCF_030035675.1 of Rhineura floridana. Taxonomy (NCBI): domain Eukaryota; kingdom Metazoa; phylum Chordata; class Lepidosauria; order Squamata; family Rhineuridae; genus Rhineura; species Rhineura floridana. Next base: position 265,972,712 of record NC_084480.1, on the reverse strand, counting down.
GATGGTATCTGCAGGAGGCCTTTACCTGCAGAGCACAGTGATTGACTGGGTATATATGGGGTGAGATGATCTTTCACGTATCCTGGTGCCAATCTGTATAGGACTTTATACCCCCAAACCAGCACCTTGAATTTTGCACGGTAGCTAATTGGCAGCCAGTTAGTTTGCCACAGCTTTCAGTTCCTTTGCATCTTTCACCTTCCTTTACATTGCCAATGCAAACATGCTCTTTGATAAAACTTTGTTAAAAAAACCCCATCTCAATGCAATCACAATTATTTATTTGTGCAGTGAGCATTCTACTACTGATATGCACATGTGTACTCATGCAGTTTGGTAAAACATTTCACAAAACATATTTGATGCATACACTCATACGAAGATGGCTTTCTAAGAGAGTTTTATCCATGCAATGTTTTATTAGGTTGCAATGCAGAAGAAGACTTGAATGAACTGATAATGAATAACAAACTGCAGGCACAGGGCTTTATCTAAAAAAATGTCCAGAAATTTAAAAAGAAATGAAACAGTGGAGAATTTCTAATGCTTCAGACATCACCTGTCCATTTGAAGCTCCAAAATCTGGAGACAAATTCAGATGAGGACATTGTTGGAAACATCCATGTGGGGGTGTGGGTGGGAACCCCAGGTTTAAGTCTTGGCATGTGACCATGTTTGCAAGCCGTTGACTCTCAGTTTCACCTACCTCACAGAGTTGTGAGGCTACAACACCACTCTGAGCATCTTGAAGGGTGGGCTAAAGATGTTACAAAATAATAACACAACAACAACAACAACAATAATAATACATTTATGCCACATTTAAAGAAGGAAGGGAAACTGAAAGAAGTTGCTTCCTCTCCAAGATTATCTTGGCAGCACCTTGAATGCCTTCTGGAGTTTTTAAAAATGGCCATATGTCAGAAAGAAACCGCTTCAGTTCAGTAGAGTCTATGCCATGAAGGGCTTTAAAGGTCAAAAACAACAACTCAGACTACACATGCAATCGATACATAGTTGTCACTCATTTGCTGAGCCAAATCCAGCCATCTTCCTTCAAAGTAGCTCCTCTATGCCATATTTCTCCAGCACTCATTTAGCTACAGCATTTTGTCGCTAGGAATATTTTATTAATCTATTTATTTATTATTTGATTTATGTCCCGCCCTTCCTCCAAGCAGGAGCCCAGGTCGGCAAACAAAAGCACTAAAAACACCTTAAAACATCATAAAAATAGACTTTAAAATACTTTAAAATTAAAACAAAACATCTTTAAAAACATTCCTTTAAAAAAAAGTTTTCAAAACATCTTTTTTTAAAAAAAGGTTAAAAACATATTGTTGCTTTTTTTTAAAAAAAAGGTTTAAAATCATATTAAAAAGCAATTCCAACACAGACGCAGACTGGGATAAGGTCTCAACTTAAAAGGCTTGTTGAAAAAGGAAGAATATGTGGCAACTGCATTTATTGCAAGTACTGCATTCCTGGGCAAGGTCCTTGAACTAGTGGTTGCAGGCCAGCTCCAGACACTCTTGGATGAGACCGATTATCTGGATCCATTTCAGTGGGGTTTCAGGCTTGGTTTTGGCACAGAAACAGCCTTGGTTGCCCTGTATGATGACCTTTGTCGGGAGAGAGACAGGAGGAGTGTGACTCTGTTGATTCTCCTTGATCTAGTTGGGAGTGGGAGGTACTGCATTGCGGTGGTTCCACTCCTACTTGGCAGGTCGCCTCCAGAAGGTGGTGCTTGGGGAACATTACTTGGCACCCTGTACTCTCCAGTATGGGGTTCCACAGGGGTCAGTTCTGTCCCCCATGCTGTTCAACATCTACATGAAACCATTGGGTGCGGTCATTTGGAGCTTTGGAGTGCATTGCCATCAGTATGCTGATGACACGCAGCTCTATTTCTCCTTTTCATCTTCTTCAGGTGAGGCTGTCAATGTGCTGAACCAGTGCCTGGCTGCGACAATGAACTGGATGAGGGCTAATAAACTGAGGCTCAATCCAGACAAGACAGAGATGCTGCTAGTGGGTGGTTCTTCTGACCAGATGGTGGATGTTCAACCTGTTCTGGATGGGGTTGCACTCGCCCTGAAGGAGCAGGTTCATAGTTTGGGGGTTCTCCTAGAACCATCTCTGTCACTTGAGGCTCAGGTAGCCTTGGTGGCACGGAGTGCCTTCTACCAACTTCGGTTGGTGGCCCAACTACATCCCTATCTGGAAAGAGATAACCTGGCTTCAGTTGTCCATGCTCTGGTAACCTCCAAATTAGATTACTGCAGTGCACTCTACGTGGGGCTACCTTTGAAGATGGTTCGGAAACTGCAGCTTGTGCAAAATGTAGTGGCCAGTTTGGTAACAGGGACCAGACGGTCCGAACATATAAAACCGATTCTGGCCCACTTGCAATGGCTGCCTGTATGTTTCCGAGCTCAATTCAAGGTGTTGGTTTTGACCTATAAAGCCTTACACGGCTTGGGACCACAATACCTGATGGAACACCTCTCCCGACACGAACCCACCTGTACACTATGTTCAAGATCAAAGGCTCTTCTCCAGGTGCCTACTCCAAGGGAAGCTCGGAGGGTGGCAACAAGGGAGAGGGCCTTCTCTCTCTTTTTTTTTTTTTACAATAATTTTTATTCAAATTTTCATAAAACATAGAAAACAAAATCATAAAATATTCAAAGACAAAAAACAAAACAAAACAAAAATGATTAAACAAAAAAAAATAAAATGTTGACTTCCCATTTGTCACAGATCAAATCAGTTATAGGTCTACAATATATAACAATCCTGTCTCTTAAATCATATTATAAAATCACTTTCCTCCAGTAGTTATCTTAATTAATCATCAAATCTCATAAACATTACTTTATTCTTTCCACAAAAAGTCAAAGAGAGGTTTCAATTCTTTAAGAAATATATCTATCAATTTTTCTCCAAATAAACATGTCAATTAATCCATCTCGTTAATAATTATAATAATCTTATTGTCATAACCATAGTCCAAATAAACATTTCGATTAATCCATCTCATCAGAATCTGTTAGGTCCAATAATTTCAATAGCCATTATTCCATTATCCCTATTAGTTCCATCTTCCATCTTCAATAGTCCTGTTAAGTCCAGTAATTTCAGTGTCCAATCTTCCATTATCAGTATTCCATAATAATCTTGCTGTTGTAGCCATAGTCATATAATAAGAGTCTGATGGGAATTTCCTCTATCCCAAATATTTTCTTGCCATCCATTCTGAATAAGTTGCTGAAATACTGTTGTAAGGTCATATCTGTGTTCTTCTTTTTTACAAAATGCACTGGCTCATCTCTTAAGAGTTTTTCCATTGTCACATGGCTGCAGTTAATTCCATAGATTTTCTCTATATCAAGCTCCATCACATCATTCCAGTCCAGAAGATTATCCAAGCCATTGATAACTTTATCTCTAATATCTTCATTAATTTCTTCAGAGATAACGTTAAATTCCAAACAGTAGATTTTATTTCTAAAATCTATAAACTCCAAATCTTTTTCCAATTCCACATTTGTTCCAATCGCCAGGGCTTGTATCTTCCCTTTATTTTTTCTTTTCTCATCTCTGATCTCATTCTCCTCTCTCACAGGATCCCCTATTTCTTTAAACTCCTGCGTCATTTTGCTCAGTTCAATTTTCAGCTCCTTACTACCCTGTCGCAGGGTTTGTTTCGTTATCTCAATCTCATCCATTCTTTTCTGAAACATAGTTACTTCCAGATTCTCAGCCACTTTCTTGATTGCCATTTTTAAAACCACGAAAACAAAGCAAAACAAAAATAAAGAAGAACCACTTCTTATTTCAGCAACAATTGGGTTAATATTCCAGGCTTGATGACATCACAGTATAAACAGAGCAACCTGCCTTATCTCTCTATGTTCAAGAATGCAAAACAAATTTAGTTCGCAGCATCAAAAGAGTTAGTGGCGTCGTGAAGAAGCAGATTCGTCAAAATAAAATAGACCAAAAAGAGAATAGTCCCAGACAATATAATATTCCTTGGAATAGAAATCAGGAATAGAAATCCCTCTTCTGTGTATATCTTTAGAATGCACTTCCAGGACAGCTTTTTGCGACAGAAACAGAGATAAGCTGTTAATTTCGTGGATAACAGAGAAGAGTTATAGCTCACCCAGAAGCTGTCCAAAGCCGATCAATCTGACAAATCTCCTTTTGCTGCAACAATTTAAACCAAGTAAAAAAAATAATAGAAAGAAGGGTGCTTGCCTGTTAGTCCGTTCTCTCTTTAAAGAAAAGATAAACATATCGCTTAAGCAGATAGAGCTTGTTCGGAAGTCCGTCCGGCATTGTTGGCTGGACCTTATCTCATAAATTAATGAAATCCAGTCCTCCCAACAAAAACAGGCTTTTGAGGTTGATCTCTACGTTTCTCCCTGCCTGGGAGAAATTTCATCAGTCAAAAAAAAAATGTTCTGACTGATTTATATCTGAATAAGCTTCTTTTGAGGCGGGAGCCCATCCCAAAAGCAGGCACAAGCGAAGTCACCCTTCCCGGAAGTCGGGAGAGGGCCTTCTCAGTGGTGGCCCCCAAATTATGGAATGATGTATTTGACGAGGTGCGCCTGGCGCCAACACTGTTATCCTTTCGGCGCCATGTCAAGTCTTTCCTCTTCTCCCAGGCATTTTAGCATGTGTTTGAAATTGTTTTATATTGTTTTAAATTTTAAAATTGTGTTTGAAATTGTATATTTGTTTTAATGTTTTTGATTGCTGTAAACCGCCCAGAGAGCTTCGGCTATGGGGCGGTATACAAGTGCAATAAATAAATAAATAAATAAATAAACAAACAAATAAATAAATAAAACAATGTGGTTGGGCAAAGCATGTGGAAGGAGCAAAGGAGCAGCACCTCCAACTGATGCTAGAAAATTTAAGTTTATTAAAATGTTGTACATACCCAGTGTGTTATGACTGATGGTCTTCAGGAGCAAAGAAATCTTATCCAATCTTGTTACAGTGATTGACTTAGAACTTGCTATAGCTCTAAGTGAATTCCTGTAAAAGGCAGTGGAATAAGATTGCATGAAGATTTGCTTGCTCTTGAAGAAGATAGTCAACACTTCAATGAACTTCTATTTCCTAGCACAACTTTGAGGCTTTACCTCTGTTTTAGTGCCCGTGACATCACTAGTGGTGAGCAACATAACTTTGTGACATATTGTGCTAGAAATGGCAGCTGTCAGTGGTTTCAAGGTTGAATAAATGTGTCTGACCTAGAAATCAACACCCGACAAATGATAAAATGTGATACTGGATTGACTGATTACTTTTTGCAAAGCAATAAATGTTGGATTTTAATTTCTTTCCGATTTTACCTAATCGTCACTATTAGTCTCAATGCCAATTTTATTTATGTATCATATTTCCATATATATTATGTTCCAGATAGTTTAACATCAGCAGAGGAGAGGCACTCAAGGTAACTGGTTTCATTGCTGAAACTGCTCTTATCATTAAGAAGGTTTTTTCCCCCTAATGTTCATTTCAAATGTACCCACTTGTCATTTAAACCCATTAGACCCAGTTCTACCCTTTTGCCCTTTCTATAGGGCATGGGTGGGAAACTTCTGGCCTCTCATGGCTCCCAAGTCCATTTTCTCTAAGCCGAGCCTAGCTTAGCCCACTAGTGATGTCAGCTGATGGGCGGGATGGCAGGGTTTAATACTGCCTTGGTTGGGTGATCCTGTTCTAAGCAGGCAACAAGACGGTGCAGACAAAGTAAGGAGACAAAGCAGCAGGATTTAATCCCTGCTCACCAACTGAGTGGAGGTCAAAGTCCTGGGCAAAAGCACTCTTTGAGGTAGCTTTCTCTCGTGAGCTTCTTCAAAGGTACTTTTGCACATGCTTTGTGCTCCCATTTGCTCAAACAGGAGAGCAGGGAGCTATCCTAAAGCATTTTCCAAGTTTCCTTGCATTTCCCTTTTCATTCTCCATGATCAGAGAAGAGGCTTTTCCAACCCACCCCTCCCCCTTTTAAGTCCCTAATCACAAATAATTAAAAGGGAAGTGTAGGGAGACTTGGAAGAGTTTTTCCAAGTCTCTCCTCCCCCCCCGACCCTCATTGCAGATACTTAAAGGAAGCGCAAGGGATTTTCGCAGATGGACATCTCTGCCCACTTGCCCATCATGTGACAACATAATTACAACATGTGATTTACAGGTGGGTGGCCCCACCCATCTGTCCAATTTGGCCCATGAGGCAAATCCTGATAAGGAGCCCAAAAAGTTCCCCACCACTGCTATCAGGAGTTCAGGCGACACCTCTAAGCATTGAGAGAATGTGTGAGGGGGGCCACACAGTTGCATAGCTTAGCCCTGCCCTCCACTGCCACACCCAGAAGTCACATCCCCTGCCATCCAAACATTCTGAGTTTGCAGGATGTTCAGATATACTAGCAGGAGAGTTAATCTGATGAAATCTCTCAAATTAACGCGGGGCAGAGAGAAAATAAATGCTTTAGGGTGATTTTGTTAACTTCTCCTTGAGAGTCCCCCTTTCTAGTCCTGTCCTGATCTTTAGATTTTCCTTTCTGTTGGACAAAAATGAGTACCTGGCATATGCTGGGGGGTAAAGAAAGGCCGGGGATGGAACTGGCAATCCCACCCCACATATATGGTCTGCCTAGTAAACGTCGTAAGACGTCACCCTAAGAGTCGGAAACGACTTGCACTACAAGTGAGGGGACACCTTTACCTTTTATGTAAAGGACTAACCAAATGAATGGAAACTAATTGTGAAAAGCAATTGGCATTTTTTAAACTGGTTGCTGGGTTGGCTTTTCAGAAATCAGAAATTAGGCCTGAGTTACAGCCAGCCTGCTGTAGTGTTTCTATTCCTCTAGGGCTGTTTTCATCCTTTGCCATCAAGTACTCAAGAAAAAGAAGAAAAAATAGCCACTATAATTGTGAGCATAGCGAGTGCTTTAAAAGAATAAAGGGTAACTTAGAATAGATATTTTTTCCCGATCACTTTCAGTTACTTCTTTATTTCACCCTTTAGCAATAAACACCATCTTGAATTACTCATCATAAAAGCTGCAGAATAAACAAACCAGGCAAACAAACATGCTTCTTTATTGCTGGCTGGGTAGAGAACACAACTGAAACTGAAACAGAAAAACAGAGCAAAGGAAAGTTCAAGGGGTGGAGTTTAACTCGAGCCCATAATATACAGGTCTAATATTTAACTCTTCAAGGGTCATGTTACTATACAGGGTTTTTTTTTCCAGGTTCACTTTATAGGGTGATTGTGATCATACAAAATTCTCCCACAGGCAAGGAAAGTCTTGAGTGAGCAGACTTTTGGGGGCTTTTCCAGATGAAGCTTTTGTTGTGTACTCCCCCTGCCTTATTCACTGAATTTTTCAGAGGGTCCTATTCTCCAATTGTTCCTGTTGTTAAAACAACCTATCATTTTTTAAATGAAGGTTGTCCTTGTAATCTGAGCCTGTGGTTCTGAAACCCACTTTGCCAGACAGTCAACTCAATCTTTCTCTTTTAATCAGAACTATTTCATCAAACCAGAAAAAACAAGGTATACAGAAACTTCAAAGAAAATGTAGTCTCTGGGGATGGTGAACTGAGGATGGTGATGATAATGATGGTTGATGGCAGGTAATTATATTGTAGAATTGTTGAAGAGGTAGATTCAACAGAGGAGAGGTAACTTCTGAGAGAGAGAGAGAGCTTCTGGAAGAGTCAATTCTGGCAGAGGAATAACATCAGAGAGAGAGAGAGAGAGAGAGAGAGAGAGAGAAGGAATGTTGTCCTCTGGGGCTACTAGGCCTGCTACTAGCTTCACTGATGACTGAGACAACTGAGGCAGGTTTTTGGAGGGAAAACTAACTAACCAATTAAAGAGAGGGGTGATGTCACCTGACAGGAAGTTAAGGCTAAGGGAGCATAGAGACAGATCACTGGAGTTCTATAACTCTAACCTAATAAATACCTTCTTAGAGTTCCATAACTGTTACCTAATAAATACCTTCGTTAGCACAATGGAAGGAGTCTCCCTGCAGAGGCAGCACACCTTGGACTTATCCAAACGGAGCTGGATCATCCACAGTTTCCATATTCGGTTTGTCATCTGATAGTCCTCACTTTGCCTTTTAGTTCGCTCTTTCCCAATTAAAAAAAACGCTTTTTTGCACCCGCACACGCAGCAGTAAGACCCCTACATTCTTTTCGCTTTTTCCAAGCTCCACTTCTAAAACCTCCCCCTATCAACCAATTGGTCAGCAAAAAAATTACGTATGCTCCTCTCCCCCTTTGCAACGAAGCACAATATGGCTGTAAAGGAGTTCTTGCCTCGGAAGGAAAGGCTGCTGGTTGGTTTCATGCCTGCCTTGTTTGTATTTGCAATATTATGCTTAAATGAATGTATACTTTTCTGCCTTTATTGATATTTAAGGAGATACACACGCTGGCAATTGCACTTATTTCTCCAAAAAAGCAAGAACCGTGTCACCCCCCCTCCTTCTCCCTTTCCTTCCCACAGAGAATGAAATTGACAAAGCTTTCTGGAGCAGGCGTGAAACCGACCAGCAGCCCTTTTCTTGTTTGTTTTTGCGATATTACACTTAAACGAATGTATGCTTTTCTGCCTTTATTGATATTTAAGGAGATACACATGCTGGCAATTGCACTTATTTCTCCAAAAAAGCAAGAACCGTGTCACCCCCCCTCCTTCTCCCTTTCCTTCCCACAGAGAATGAAATTGACAAAGCTTTCTGGAGCAGGCGTGAAACCGACCAGCAGCCTTTTTCTTGTTTGTATTTGCCATATTACACTTAAACAAAATTGAATTTGAAGCAAACCCCCCAGCAAGTAGAATGAAATTGACAAAGCTTTCCGGAGGCAGGCTGAAACTGACCATCCCCCCCTTTCTCGCTTGCTGTGCATTGCAGATCTCACCCAGAGTGGCCGCCCAGTTTGCAGGCTGGCAAAAAATAAAATGCATCTGCGCAGTAGTTGCAGAAACCCCCTCCAACACCCCACCATTGCGATGATTAGTTCAATTTTCCCAGGCTTATTCTCGCACATGCGCAAAAGTGCAGATACGTGATTGGCTGGAATGAGGAGAAGGGACAAGGGGAAATGCCCAAGAACTGCCCATCAGCTGTAAAGTCTACGGTATTGCATCCTACCTCCTGAAGGCACAGCGGATGATTCCCGATTTTAAACAGCAAATCGCATTTTTGCCGGTATTGCAAGGAGCGGATTTAACCCGCGAAAATGCGTAACAGCGCGAGACGTCATTTGGACGACCGAAAAATAATGAACACACATAGCGGACGTGTCACACATTTTGCAGTTGTCTGGATGAGCCCCTTGCCTATCATGTCTAGCTACAGGGCTGCAGAGCTCTCATTCTGAAACTATGTTTCAGTACAGCTCTCAGCATAAAACCCAGGCAGTTATTATACAGATAAGTCTTTAAAACTTTATATTATAAACAACCATAGAAAGATTTTTTTTCATATTTATGCAGTTAATATTTTTACAAACCTTATATCACAAATAATATTGAAAAGGAATGATTTCTCGACACAGTCTATCCAGTGTAGAATAGCAAGTTGTTATTAAGGCATTTCGGGGCAACTTTGCCTTTAGTTAGAAGTTTCCTCTTTGCAGCTTTCACCTCTAATTGCTTCATGTTTGGGACAGCATAAGCTTAATTTGACTCTGACTACATTTCCCAACACCCTCAATGGGGATAAAGGGGAAAGGAGAAAAAATTAGGGAGGAAAAGGGCAGGGGATTGTGAAAAAGAAATAAGCAAAGTTTGTGTTTTAATCATACCCTGGATGTGTCTTCCTTACTAAAAGCAAGGCATAAAATATTCTTTTCAACTGTCCCACATTTGATACATGACAAAGGAAAGGTGGCTGTACTCCAGGTAGCCGGGAAACTGTAGATATTTGTTTATCTATAGCAATTAGAAAATGACTAGGTTCTTGGTGTTATTGGAACTGAAGAGATGGCCAAAGAGTGTGGTATCTTGGTAGGAGGATGTGTATCACACTGCAGGGGGGCCCCTGTGCCATATAAATCTAAGTGGCTTGTGCTGCACTGTTAAAAATAAAGCAGATTGCTCTGAAATAGCAGCAGGCAGGCTTGAAACTGCCCTTTGCCATATTGAAGAGAGGCTTCCATGTAACCCCCCACATTTTAAATAAAATGACTCAGGCTCTGTATGTGTGGTAATAATCTGCACATGAGTGACTGCTGTAATGCTTGCTGCTGCACTTGCCAGCAGGGAAGTAAATGATCACTTCTGACACACACAATGGACTCCAGCCTTTGCCTTGGTTGAGTTTGTAGCAGAACAACAAATGCAGCAAATGGGAGTGAGGTGTGGCTGGGTGGGAGGGAAATAACCCTGGTGGTTCAACAAATAGTGTGAAGTTTAGAAGGGAAGGGAGGCACACCACCACACACACCCTCTTTGGAGCTCAAAGAAAACACTCTCTGCCAAACATGACAGGAGCGTTAGCAGCCTTTTCCTTTTGACCTCTCTAGCTTTTAAAAGAGGTGGCGAGGCATATTGCACCAAAGACGGGCTGTGTCAGGGGGAAGTTTTTTGCATGTCCCTTTCCCCTGTTGTCGGCTGTGTGTGGTTTGATATTCAAATGAATCTGTCAGGAACAAGAGTCTGGTGCTCAGGCCTGATGACATTGATTTGTGAGCATAATGCTCAACTACGGGATGTGTGACAGATAAATTTTATCAAAATTAAGGCACAATTAAACATTTCATCTTCCTAATTACTGGCTGTAGATTCAGCCTGATGACCATGTGCTGTAAGAAATCAGCGACCATTACACATTTTAATGGAGCACAGCTGTCTTACAGCTTGGTAATATTTGCACAGTGCCACAGAACTGTAATTTATGATAAAAAGAAAAAATGTGTATTGGCTCTCTTTTGCCAAAATAGATTAAGGATTCATATACTTTAATGAGATTTGGACCTAGTCTTGGATTATCATTATAAATGATTTATGTGCATGTTGGTAGACTCCTGTAGTTTTGAGTTGATTTGTGTTTTGGTCGACCAGTATGTAATTCTGCCTTGCCGTGCGTGCCAATGTTTACACTTTCTCCTTGCTCTCCTTGATTCTTCTCCCCCCGCACCCCGCACCCCTTGTGACTCATAGAAAAGGAAAAGCAGGAAGGTCAAGAACCATTGGAGATGTTATATAGGCACTTTTCTTTATTACAGAGTGCAACACTTTGGAGGGCATGCTGGGAAATTATGGGAGAATCATTCTGCAGCAGGGGCTCAAGGTAGCCTGAAGGCTCCTTTATATCCAGCATTTGTAACACAAAAATCAGTGTCACAAACACAAAATTCTTCCAAGCTACACAGCAAGCGGATTGGACTGAAAGACCAACCCAAATTGTGTTTGCATTTTGACAACTTTGTAGGGCAGTCCAATATCTCAGAGAGGAGTTCAGGTCTCCTGCTCCCCTGGTGCATTCACTATAGCTGCCCAATTTCCCTGCTTTTTAAAGTTTGGTAGAAATATCTGTGGGCTATAGGTACATTCTTAAACCGCAAGGTTTTTTGCCTATTAGTGAATTTCCCTGCTTTTTAATCCAAGAGGTAAGAAATGGGATCCTGTGCAAGTTTGCTGAGAATGGATTGATCATTTGCGTGCTTATTGAGTTAAGTGGGATTTACACACACATACCAGGCAATCATGCTTAGGATAGGTGAAACTGACCACAGGGGATGGGGAAGGGAGGAGGGAGGGGTGGAAAGGCAGAGGGGAGGACTGGGATGGGAGCAAGCAGGAGGGGGAGGGGAGAAGAAGGACAGATGTGGTCGTTTGCATGTTTATTGAGTTCAGTGGTATTTACTCCTGTGCCATCATGCTTAGGATAGGTAAAACTGACTGGAGGGGGAGGGATGGAGGGCTGGAGTGGGCAGGGAAGGTGGAAGAAGGAAGGGGGAGGAGAAAGGGAGAGGAAAGGGGAAGGAGGGAAAAGGCAGGTCTGATCATTTGCATGTTTATTGAGTTCAGTGGGATTTACTCCTATGCAATCATGGTTAGGATAGGTAAAACTGACCAGGCTGGGCCTGCCAACCAAGACGTCTTCTGTATCTTTCACAGTTGGGTAGGGAGGAGGGACAATTTTACCTTGTGGTTTTTCCCATTACAATGTTGCAAGAACACCGGCACTTGGCTGACTTTCTCTTCTCCTAAAGATACAGGATCAGTCTCAGGCCCTGAACCTGGCAACCCTACCTCCCACCCAAATTTAAAACAAAGCTGTCCCTGGCCACATCCACACCAGGCCTCTATTACACTTTGGACAATCATTATTTATTTATCTATTTATTTAGTGTATTTATATACCGCCCCATAGCCGAAGCTCTCTGGGCGGTTTACAATAACTAAAAACATTAAAAACAAATATACAAATTTAAAAACACATCTTTTAAAAACAATTTAAAACAATTTATCATGGCTTCTCTCAAAGCCATGGCTCAAAGCCAATCATGGCTTCTCTCAAAGAATCCTGGGAAGTGTAGTTAGTGAAGGGTGCTGAGAGTTGCCAGGAGACACCCCGTTTCTCTCACAGACCTTTAATCAGAGTGGCTGACTGTTAAACCATTCACTCAGGGGAATATCAGTCTCCTCTCAGCACCCTTCACAAACTACACTTCCCAGGATTCTTTGAGGGAAGCCATGACTGTCTCAAGTGAAATCAAGTCTGGTGTGGGTGTGGCCCTCTGATTAGCCAAGCCCAGCAGCTGTGAGGCTTTTAGAACACTGACAGTTGGTCCTTACTGAGCATGCCCCGAGTTATAATAGGCTTTCAGCCAAAATTTCTTAAATTAATTAAAAATCAACCAGGCATTTTTTTAACTTTTAAACTGCAGTAGATGAAGGTCAGAGTATGGGGCAAGGTCAGTATTGGGATTACAGGTACTCTGTGAACATGACTGATTTTTAATGAATTTCAACAGATTATGAGAACTCGCAGAAAAAAGTCCAAAAGGGCTCTGAGTCTTTTTCTCTCTTTTTAGACTTTGAACTCTCGATTCTCTTTTACTGTTTTGTGTATCGCCATGAAAATTGACAGGGTTGTTAAGCAAGCATTTCTGAGTTCAGAACTATAAGTTTTGTAAGGTTATGTTTTGAAATGAGCTTATGGGAAGCCTCAGAATGGCATGGGGGATATTTTCCATTTAACATTGCAGAATGTGAAAAATCCCCGCTGACTATAGTATACAGCCACTCTTGTGGCTGTATAATACAAATGAACACTAACAGAGCTTAAAGCACTCCATAGTGCTTTTTATACTATGGGTGGGGGAAACACCTTTGGTGCTATCAATTTTGGTTAATAAAGAAAAAGTTGACAATGAGGACATTGAACTTGTCAAGGATTATCAATACCGTGGCACAGTCATTAACTAAAATGGAGACAATAGTCAAGAAATCAGAAGAAGGCTAGGACTGGCGAGGGCAGCTATGAGACTACTAGAACAGGTCCTCAAATGCAAAGATGTATCACTGAACACTAAAGACAGGATCATTCAGACCATGGTATTCCCAGTCTCTATGTATCGATGTGAAAGCTGGACAGCGAAAAAAGTGGATAAGAGAAAAATCAACTCATTTGAAATGTGGTGTTGGAAGAGAGCTTTGCGGATACCATGGATTGCGAAAAAGACAAATAATTGGGTGTTAGAACAAATTAAACCAGAACTATCACTAGAAGCTAAAATGATGAAACTGAGGTTATCATACTTTGGACACATAATGAGAAGATACGATTCACTAGAAAAGACAACAATGCTGGGGAAAACAGCAGGGAGTAGAAAAAAAGGAAGGCCAAACAAGAGATGGATTGATTCCATAAAGGAAGCCACAGACCTGAACTTACAAGATCTGAACATGTGGTTCATGACAGATGCTCTTGGAGGTCGCTGATTCATAGGGTCGCCATAAGTTGTAATCGACTTGAAGGCACGTAACAACAAACTCTGAGTAGGACTTAGTTGACTACCACCCTATATTTTTAAACAGAAGATAACAGAAAATGTAAGCTTACATGCACATCTTGAATGCTATGATCTCTATGACTTTGTATATTTAAAACTCTGTGTTCTAAATGCTCTTCTTTACCTCTGTAGAATTATAGTTGCCCTTTCTGTTAATGCATGCCTAAAATCAAGATGTGTAAAAGAAAAGGAAAGCTGCATTAGAAAATTAATAGTACAAAAAATCCTGCACAAATCTGGCTTATTCCATCACTCATATGCTGGAATGTTTCATACTATACCAGGTTGCATATGCTTGCACACTAATTCTCAATTGCCGTATGCAGTTTGTGACAACCATCTGCTAAGACCTTACTTAGAGTTCTTTCTCCCACTCAGCCCAGCTGAAAAGGAAATATGGACATCTCTCTCTCTCTCTGTCTCTCTCTCTCCCTCCCTCCTTCCCTCCGGGGAGCCAAAGTTGTAGTTTATCTTTCATTTGGAATAACGTGCACCAGCAACTTATGCCCTGCTTATAAAATATTTCTGAAATGTAAAACATATCATTGGAAAGTAAACTGAAACCTTGCTCCCCTTGACAGTCTTGGATGTGAAGGAAAAGTAGCAATAAAATAAGTACACATAGCACACGTGATGTCTAGATCTTATGAGTTTTCTGAGGTAAATAGCGCTGCCTTCCTCAACCTGGTGTCCTTCAGATACTGTTGGGTTCCAACTCCCATCTGCAGAGCCAGCATGGCCAATGGTCAAGATGATGGGACCTGTCATTCAACAATATCTGGAGGGCACCAGGTTGAGGAAGGCTGGCATAGTGGCTTAGTTCAACAGATAGTTGGAAGGGATGATGCAGTGTCTGCTTCTAGAACTGGAAAAAACTATTTCCTTCTTATCTTTGGGACAGCATATTCTCAAATTTCTCTTTCTTTCTTTCTTTCTTTCTTTCTTTCTTTCTTTCTTTCTTTCTTTCTTTCTTTCTTTCTTTCTTTCTTTCTTTCTTTCTTTCTCCCTTCCTTCTATGCATACATTTCTTTTTTGTGCGTAAACTTATTTTGCCAACTATATTGCATTCCCGTAAGCAGTTGGGTGGTTGTTAAGCCTTTGTTGCCATCAAACCCTTTTCATCCCCAGTCTCTTCAGGCAAAGCACCTTGAGCTTTAAACAAACACACTTCTGGAACAGATGCAGAGACTGCAGGAAATGGCAGACCCCATTGAAGAGATTTGTGTTCCCACCTCACTCATCTGTTCAAGACTGGAGTGAAAGCTAATATTTTTGATCAACCTGACTTCTGCTATTTGTGTGTGTGTGCAGTAGTGTAGTGGCCGGGGTGTACTCACCCAGGGTCTCAGGGGGTCTTTGACCCCTTACTTTTTGGGGACCTGGGTCCCAGCAGAATCCCTATGCTTCCAGCATCCTATGACCCAAGCAGCATGAAAGGGGAGTATGTTAGCCACTAACAAGAGTCTTCTAACATGCTTCCTTGTCCTTTCCTGTTGATTGGAGCCAATGAGAGTGAAAGGCAAGTTAGCCACTGAGAAGACTCTCTTCAGTAGGTAACACTCTCTCCTTTCATGATGATTGGCTCCTAGGGATGTCTCTTGTTGTAGGAGAAGGCATGTAGAAAGATTTCATTCTCAACTCAGCAGCAAAAAAAGGGTGGTGGTGGCTGTGACTAACATGAAGGGACTATGTACTTCTGAATTTGCCACTACACTACCAGTAGTAGCAAATTCAGAAGTGCAGGGTACCTTCATAATAGTCACAGCAACACCCCCTCACAGCCATGCCCTCTTCTAAGATTATACAACCTTATAACATTATAGAATAATCTGGCCAGACTTGAATGTTACTTTCTGCTTCTCTGTCACTGTCACCAGTTGACTGTCCTTTCTCACTGTCAGAGATATTACTTGAATTACTGAATCCAGTGTCTATCTGTTTATCTCCTGATGCTACCGGACTGCTTGATGATGTAGTTGGGGTGCTATCATCAGGATTCACTGTCTCTTCTTTTGCAAATACAGAATTCTCACTCTCTGTACTTCAAAAAGCCAAGACAAATGGTAAACTAACAAAGGCTTGCTTGCAATTGAAAATCATTGGGGCCTGCATAACTGACTCAGAAAACCTTACAGCAGTAAAGAAAAACAAAACTTAAAAAAAATTGCTGTGTGCATAGGCTCCCCCCTGTCTCTTTTGGTGTGGACATTTTTGCTGCTGGGTTAAGTCAACACCTGTTTTTCCTTAAATGAAGGCAGTCACACTCGCTAAGCAGGCTAGACACTCATTTTGCTTAGGAATTTGTAACCTTTTGAATAGATATATAGATATATCCCGCCCTTCCTCTCAAAGGAACCCAGGATGGCAAACATAAAACCAACAATTTAACAAAACAAAACAAAAACATCTAGATGGTAGGAAGGGATTTTTCCATCCCTCTCGAGAGCCAGTGTGGTGTAGTGGTTAGTGTCGGACTACAACCTAGGAGACCAGGGTTTGAATCCCCACATAGCCATGAACCTCACTGGGTGACCTTGGGCCAGTCACGGCCTCTCAGCCTTATGAAAACCCTATTCATAGGGTCGCCATAGGTCAGAATCGACTTGAAGGCAGTACATTTAATTTAATTTATTTACCACTGCCTTCCTCTGAGGCTGGTCATAGTCCAACACTTTAACCACTACACCACACTGTTAAACCACCTCTGAATACCGCTTATCATGAAAACCCTATTCATAGGGTCGGGATCGACTTGAAAGGCAGACCATTTCATTTTTTCCTCTTATCTCCCTGTGTCATTCCCTTCTCCTTCCACACATACCTACAATGTTAGAAAAAGACAGGTTTTAGCCCATTCAGGGAATTTTTTTATCGTCATCATCACCACCATCATTATTCTGTAAGGCAAGGAACTTCCTTTGCTGAGTTTCCCTTCTTGGCTGCCGTACTATGACTCGGAGTAATTGTATTTGGGCAGTGCTTATACGTTTTAGGAGGAAACTTAAGTATGGAAGTTCCTGATCCTAACTTCTGTTGGCTGCAACACACACACACACTTTGGCATTCTCATTTACATTTTATTTTACCATGCTCTGCTCACACACACATGCATTAAAAGCATTATTAAACGGTGAAACACCCTCACCCACACACACCCTCACACACACACACCCTCACACACACACCCCCTCACACACCCTCACACACTCACACCCTCACACACTCACACCCACACACCCACACCCACACCCACACCCCCTCACCCACACCCACACCCACACCCCCTCACCCACACCCACAGCCACACCCACAGCCACACCCACAGCCACACCCACAGCCACACCCTCACTCACCCACACCCTCACTCACTCACTCACTCACTCACTCACTCACCCACACCCTCACTCACTCACCCACACCCTCACCCACACCCTCACCCACACCCTCACCCACACCCTCACCCTCACCCACACCCTCACCCACACCCTCACTCACTCACCCACACCCTCACCCACACCCACACCCTCACCCACACCCTCACCCACACCCTCACCCACACCCTCACCCACACCCTCACTCACTCACCCACACCCACACCCACACCCTCACCCACACCCTCACCCTCACCCACACCCTCACCCACACCCTCACCCACACCCTCACCCACACACACACCCTCACCCACACACACACACCCCCCCACACACAGACACACACACACACACACACACTTTCTCTCTGCCCACCTTTAGCATACTTTTTCTCTTTTCTTCCTCCTCCCAGCTTCGGGCTTGAACAAAACGAGACATCTCCACCCCTCCCATATTTTGCTGCTGGGTTGAGTATGAGACCCTTGTTAACAACCAAACTGGAGGATGTGGGAGAGAGACAGAGAGAGAGAGACAGAGAGAGAGAGAGACTCCCCTTCAGTCCAAGTTCTCCCTTCCCTCCTTTTCCACTTTCCCTCATCTCCAGTTGTCTTGGCTGTAGGCACCTTCCTCCTCTGCAAACTCTGTCACTCACTTGCCTTGGTTGAGCTTGCAACAAATGACAGAAACATCCTCTAGGAATCCCTGTTGCCCTGCTGCAAATGGGGCTGCAAGGACAAGACATCCCACACAGATAAGCAATGGAGGTGGCCCATGTGTGCCCCCTACAATTCCTTTACCCCTCCTCCTAAGCTCTCTTAAGAAAAGGGATGATTGTAGAACACCCACATTCCTATGACCACTGAATGTCTCCTACTCCCTTCCTCCCCCCAGTGCAAGGGGTTTTAGTAGCTATCTGATCCTCGACCAGTGGCCATATTTCAAGAATGACTGCAATCCTATCCTTGTGTTATGCCCACTGAATAAGGATCATCTTGCACTATTATTTATTTATTTATTTATTTTATTTAATTTCTATACCGCCCAAAGCCAAAAGGCTCTCTGGGCGGTGTACATAAGAGTAAAACAGCAACATAAAATACAAAAACATAGAAATAAATAGCAAACTCAACAGAACAAATAATTAAATAGCATTAAAATACAATAAAATACAATTAAAGTGTAGCTAAAACAAGCAACGACTCACATACATACACCAATCTCATTCACACCACACAGCATACATCCGGCAACAATGTCCCACGCCGAAGACTCTCCTCGCGCAGTGCAGCGGCAACGATGAAATAAGCTGGGACCTGGTCCTGCAGGGCATGGCAGCTGTTAATAGCAGCAGTCCAGCAGGAAGGGTGGTGGTGGTGACAGCCAGGGGAAGCAGCACAGCAGCAGCAGATGACAAGGGGCTCTCCCTCCCTGGCAGCGCAACGTTCCTCTTCCTGCAGGCAGAAGGTCTCAAATAATACATGGAAAGAACATTTGATCCAACCTAGTATTTTTATCCATCATGAAGAAAATTGGAGTTGTTATTTTTAAAGTAATTTCACTGCCTGAACACAACCAAACCATTTTTTTTTATCATTGCCAAGCATGGGAGTCTGTAGTCACTGATGTAAATTATGCTTTCGGTGTCATTAACATGGAAAAGAACAAGACAGGTCCTGCTGCTCTATGAGTTTGGTAGAGACAAACTGCAGATCTTTTGCGAAAGATAAAGAAGGGCATTTACTGTAACAAAAATAAAGTAAAAGTAAAATAGCTGTCTCGATTGAAGCCCTCGTTAAAACACAAATTGTTTGCTCTTGTTCAATCATGAAATTGCATTGTGTCGGTAGGACCTTATATAAAGAAGCTGACCTGTCAGGTTTGGGGCTGATCAGCTGGTCAGCCCCTATGTTTGTGCAGGGGTTGGGGGGAGTTAGTGGTTGTTGCAGTGAGATGTAATGGCTTTTCAGCTCACCATAAGCACAGTTGTGACCACAGGCTCACTTGTGTCATTTTGTGTGCAGTAATGAAGCCTGACGAGTGGTCTCCTGCTTGCAGATAGCCGGCTGTTGTCCTCAAAATGCAAACTGTTGCCTCAGGCCATAGAATCAGGAACAGACAAAGGACAGTGGCAGAAGCAGGGCTCCCTACTGCTCATCCACACTTTAGCACACTAGCGGTGGAATGCAGAAGAGTTGTCTTTTCCCTTGTACATGAGGATACTACAAACGAAAAAAGGAGGGGAGCAAAAATTTCAGGAAGGCCAATTTGGGCATCACGTTAAATATGGATATGTGTTGAGCTGCCATTTTAAAAGACATTCCCGTGATCCTGCTCATTTCCAATTCTGCCATTTCTCTTCCTCAGCAACAAATGCTTTGAACACAGAAAAAGGCCGTACCAGCATTGTTCATTATCTCTCCTTGGAATAAAACAAGAAACCCACTTAACAATGCAGGCTTCTTCTTTTTATTATTATTACCACAGCCTGAAGGCATATGATGCGGAATTGTTGTTGACACTGAGCAGGTCTGAGTCTGACCCGTGCTTGGATAAGGAAGTGTTTGGGAACCCCTGTGTATGCCACCTTGATTTCTAAGATGAAAGAAAGGTAGCGCAGAGGTGTCATAAAATAAACAGATAATATCTAATGGTCACATAACTTCCTGGTAAAGTTTGGACGTACAGCTCCAGTTCTTCCCTGCAGGGGTGGTGGACAGATGAAGATGGTCAACCCCCCAGAGACTAATGGAATCCAGAGACTAATCCCTTCTCAATCACCACCCTGAATTCACTTATTGGTTATAAACCTGAAAGGGTGGAGTTAGAGCAACCAGTTACAAGCTCATTTAACAGAAGTTGCGGGGGATTTTTTTGACGTTTTAGTGTATATCTCCTGAACCAGACCACCTAGGAACTTAATTTTTTTAATGAAAAGTGAGAATCTGGAGATTGGAGTGACTCAACCTGAGACCCAGAGAGGACCCTAAAAATCTGGAGTTTCTGGGCAAAAACCAGAGACCTGGCAACCCTAACTGTGACCCATGCACTAGTAACCTGTGCAGGACTGCCCTTGAGAGACGTCCGGAAGCTGCAGGTCAAACTGTACATGTTTTGTCATTTTAAGCATCCTAACGAGTAAATCCTCCTCTAGGATGCACACCTTAACATGGTGAGGGGGTTTGAGAGTGTCAAAGAAGCTGAGAGACATGCCATCAGGAGTCCAGACCTAGCAGGGGCACCCAAGGTGGAATGGTCAAAGCTGAGACACCAGACTGCTCTGGACTCCTGCTGGGAGGAAAGGCGGGATACAAATTAAATAAATAAATAAATAAATAATAATAATATGCATGCAAACTCAGAGGAAGGCAATGGTAAACCACCTCTGAATACATCTTACCACGAAAACTCTATGAACAGTGTATCAAAAATGCAATACGAGACAGTGCTGGAAGATGAGACCCCCAGGTCAGAAGGCACTCACCAAGCTACTGGGGGAGAACAAAGGACAAGGATGAGTAGCACTGTGACTAATGACACTACTGGGTCAAAGCCAAAAGGAAGCCCAGAGGCTGATGCGCGCAGATGAGAAAGGAGAGTCCGGAGTTGTACGACATACCCAAAAGGAACATGGAATGTGAGAAGCATGAACCAGGGAAAGTTAGAAACTGTCAAGCAAGAAATGGAACATATCAACATTACAATACTTGGCGTGAGTGAATTAAAATGGATGGAAAGGGAACATTTTCAATCAGGCAACTACAAAATATTTTATGCAGGAATTGATATATTAAGAAGAAACGGGGTTGCTTTAATAGTGAGAAGTGATGTAGCAAAAACAATTAAGAGCTATAGCCCAAGGTCTGAGTGAGTGATATCAATGAGATTTAACAGGAAACTTATTAACATAACCATCATCCATGTCTATGCTCCAATAGCAAAAGCAGAAGAAGAGGAATTAGAAAGATTTTACGCAGACGTACAGGAAGAAATTGATCACACACCAAAACAAGATGTGCTGATAATCATGGAGGACTGGAATGCAAAAGCAGAGAACAGAATTATGGGGAAATGGAGCTTAGGAGATAGAAATGAAGCAGGAGAAAGACTTATTGAATTCTGTGAAGGCAATAATTTCTTTCTTGCGAACACATTTTTTGAGCAACCAAAAAGACAACTACACGTGGACATCACCAAATGGTCAATATAGGAATCATATTCATTATATAATTGGTAGCAGAAGATGGAGAAGTTCCCTACTTTCTGTAAAAACAAGACCAGGAGCAGACTGCAGTACAGATCATGAACTGGTAATATTGAAAATCAGAGTAAAGCTAAAGAAGATGAACAAAGCAATCATAATGCCAAAATACAATTTAAATAACATCCCAGAAGAACATAAAGATCAAATAAGTAACAGATTTGAGGCTTTAAACTTAACTGATAGAGAACCAGAAGACGTATGGAGTGAAGTCAGAGATGTTATCAGGGAAGAATGCAAAAAAACCCCCCCCTCTAGTTAAAAAGAAAGAAAGACCTCAATGGATGACTGACAGAACTCTTAAAATGGTTAAAGAGAGAAGGCAAGCAAAAGCAAAAGGAGATAGAAATGTGGTTACAACCCTAAATGCAACAATACAACGACTAGTACATAGGGACAAAGACAACTATTACAATGGTTATTGTGTAGAAATATAAGAGGACAACAAAAAGGGTAGAACAAGAGCCCTATTCCAAAAGATTACAGAAATTAAAGGGAAATTTAAACCAAGGGTAGGGAAGGTTAAAAGGGAAGGGAACACACTGACTGACCAAGATGAAATAAAAGGAAGATGGAAGCAATACACTGAAGAACTCTGTAAAAGAGATGCAAGGATGACAGATTCATTCATGGAGGAACCGTATGATGAAGAACCAGAAATTTTAAAATGTGAGGTGAAAGCTGCTCTTAAAATACTTGGAAGAAACAAATCACCAGGAACAGATGGCATACCAATAGAGTTGCTACAAGCTACTGAGACTGAATCTGTCCAAATTTTGAAAAAAATTGTCAACAAATATGGAAAATAAAACAATGGCCCACAGACTGGAAGTATTCAATATACATCCCAATTCCAAAGAAAGGGGATCCCAGGGAATGTAGTAATTATCGAACTATTGCCTTAATATCCCGCAAGTAAAGTAATGCTCAAGGTTCTACAACAAAGGCTTTTACCATATATGGAGAGAGAACTGCCAGATGTCCAAGCTGGATTTAGAAAGGGAAGAGGCACCAGAGATCATATCGCAAACATATGTTGGATAATGCAACAGACCAAGGAATTTCAGAAGAAAATCACCCTGTGCTTTATAGATTACAGCAAAGCCTTTGATTGTGTAGATCATGAAAAACTATGGAATGCTTTAAAAGCAATTGGGGTGCCACAGCTTCTGACTGTCCTGATGCGCAACCTATACTCTGCACAAGAGGCTACTGTAAGGACAGAATATGAAGAAACCGATTGGTTCCCAATCAGAAAGGGTGTGAGACAGGGGTGTATTTTATCAGCTATGTGTTTAATCTATACGCAGAACATATCATTTGGAAAGCAGGATTGGACCAAGATGAAGGAGGTGTGAAAATTGGAGGGAGAAATATCAGTAATCTAAGATACGCAGACGATACCATACTACTAGCAGAAACCAGCAATGATTTGAAACGAATGCTGATGAAAGTTAAAGAGGAAAGCACAAAAGCAGGACTACAGCTGAACATCAAGAAGACTGAAGTAATCACAACAGAAGATTTATGTACCTTTAAAGTTGACAATGAGGACATTGAACTTGTCAAGCATAATCAATACCTCGGCACAGTCATTAACCAAAATGGAGACAATAGTCAAGAAATCAGAAGTCTAGGATTGGGGAGGGCAGCTATGAGAGAACTAAAAAAGGTCCTCAAATGCCAAGATGTATCACTGAACACTAAAGTCAGGATCATTCAGAGCATGGTATTCCCAATCTCTATGTATGGATGTGAAAGTTGGACAGTGAAAAAAGAAGATAAGAGGAAAAAGCAACTCATTTGAAATGTGGTGTTGGAGGAGAGCTTTGAGGATACCATGGACTGCAAAAAAGAAATAATTGGGTGTTAGAACAAATTAAACCAGAACTATCATTAGAAGCTAAAATGATGAAACTGAGGTTATCATACTTTGGACACATCATGAGAAGACATGATTCACTAGAAAAGACAATAATGCTGGGGAAAACAGAAGGGAGTAGAAAAGGAGGAAGACCAAACAAGAGATGGACTGATTCCATAAAGGAAGCCATAGACCTGAACTTACAAGTGGTTCATGACAGATGCTATTGGAGGTCACTGATTCATGGGGTCGCCATAAGTCAAAATCAATTTGAAGGCACATAACAACAACAAGTAAATAAGGCAATCTTATGCACCAGATTGGGAACTGAATCCTCCAGCTAAATCCAAAACTGGCCCATCCTCTGTAAGCCATTTTGACATGTGGATGGGGTCCCACAGCCCTAAGATCATACATTTATGTGGGAGTAAGCCACATTGAAAAAAGTGAGAAAACAGTAACTTATAGGTAGACATGTATAGGATTCTGCTGTTAAGCTTCTTATTTTAATACAGTCTGCAGTATTTTGTATATGTGTAATTCTATTTTGTATATGTATAATTTTAGTGAGGCTTAGGAAATTCCTTCCTAAACTCCATTGAAAGAAGTGGAAGCTTTGTAGCATTTGTGCTTGGTCTATAGCATTTTAAGATTCCTGAGGGTTAAAATGTGTAGTTCGTTATCATTATTACTATGACACTGATGTTTAATTGATTAATCAGGCATGAAACACATAGGCTCTGCAGCATGGCCTTGGGAATCTTCAAAGTTGCTTTTAAGTGACTTTTCAGGCTATGAATGGTGCCAAGTTAATGCAGTATTAACACACTATTTTGGGCATATATAATACAACATGCTTGTACTTTTGGGACAGAAGCTATTTCTATGGATACAGTATGCTGAACAGACACAGACCAAAGAGAACCAAAATAGTTCATTTTATGCTGTCAAGGAAACAAGCTGCTCTGTCTGTTTAAAGATCCTTTGCTGAAAGTATATGAAAGCAACCTCCAAGAGGGCAGGGTAAAGTCAGGTTTGTAGGGAACATTATGTCTCTGTTTTCTATTTTTTCCACTAAAAGTAGTGATGCCATTGGAACTCAAAATCAGGCAGTTATAGGTTGAATCTGTTAGGCTCGTAAATTCTGGACCCAGTTCTTTATCTTATTAAGTTTGAAAATTCTTGTAATTCAAACCGAGATTTATTGTGTTAATTTGTCTTTTCTGTAAATGCACTTTCTCATGACTAAACATTAAAGTCCACCATTTTTGTGCATACTCAGTTGTTGATTGCTGTAACCCTTTACTTGAAGGCACTGTAAATGTTTCACTTTCAATGCACATGCACATAGAATGATTGTGTTTTAACCCTTTAGTAACCTTGCCAAATCAATAATTTTATTAATTGTAAGTCAGGTGTGGGGATCCTTTGGCCCTCCAGATGGTGCTGAACTACAGCTCCCATCATCTATGGCCATTGATCATGCTTGCTGGGGCTGATGTAGTTCAGCAACATATGGAGGGCAGAGGACACATGAAAAAGCCAATCAAAGAAGGAAACATAGTGATGTATGATGACATGATTCATATCATGATATCAAAACATCATACTAACCATGACATGTTCCCAAGAAGCACTTTTATAATGTGTATGTGAAAAAAAACCCTGAATATACCTAAGAGATCTCAAAATAATGGAGTAGTTTTGTCCAGGTTCTACATGACATCTGTTAATTAATGAGAGAATTACAATTTCTCATTGGGAAATTGCTTGTTCCTAACAAAAACACATCAGTGCAATCTGCATTCAGCTATGGGCCTGGTTGCTGTTGACATCAACTGTTTATAGAGGGCAATCCACCACTGACTAAATGCTCACTTAAGCCCCATTGATTTCAGTGGGACTTACCTGCTCATAGCATGCTCTGGATTGCACCCATGGGCACTTATAATGACAATCAACCATTTTGTTATGGCATTATTTAAACCATTTTGCCAAATCATTTATGATTTATAAGTGAGAATACAATGTCTACTTCCTCCCCCTGCCCCATCAGTCAATATGATCACAGAGGATAGCCCTCCAGATGTTAGACTCCATCAGCATCAGCCAGCATGACCAATATCCAGGGATGATGGGAGACGTAGACCAGCAATATATGGAGGGCGGGCCACAGGTCTTCTCCTGCTATAATGGAGTCATCAGTTAACAATTGTTGAAACTGGCATCACTAGTCTATAATGTGGCAGTAACACTATGTTCACAGTTTGACAATGATTACGAGAAATCAAGCACTGGGAAGGAGGGTTGTACTATTTGAATGTGTCACTGGTTGCCACTTTAAGATAACATGGATTAGTTTTGTTTTACACTATGGATGGCAACCAGGACATTTAGTCATAAGTGCTGGTTCACAATAGAACCAAAACATGAACCTGAAACAGATATTGCACCCATACATATGAAGTGTTTATCTTAGGTTAAAGATAATGGATGAATTTGCTCTGCTACTTTTCAGTAGCTGTAATATTATTATAGGTTGATTGCAAAACCAAGTAATGTTCAAGGAATGCCTTTAGATTTTACTGCTCTTTATCATACCCAAATTATTTGTCTCTCTCTCTTTACATGTTCATATTTTTTAAATCCTTTAAAAACTTATTTCCAAAAGAAGGAAATTGAAAACTACAGTTTTTAAAAGTAGAATGAAAGATATAGCGATACCACCCAACTCCCACAAAATAAGTTGGAGCTGAGACTGTCCTTAATTGGCTTTGGTGTCTCTATCACAGCATGGGGTAACAATGGAGTACTGTGCTCCATTTTAAATTTCCTCACTTTGGCTTGTGCATGTACCAACTTCTTGATTACAACAAATCTGTCTTTTAAATTTGTGTTGTATGTGTGGGGTTGTATAGTTGATCTGAATTTAATAATCTCCATGTGTGAAATTGTTTATGTAAAAAACAAAACACACACCAAAAACAACCACCACCACCCTATTTCTCTAATACTTTCTGCTCTTTAGTACAGCACAGCTTGATCTCACTAGGTACGTCTTGTTGAAAGTATGTCCATAAATATGTCCCTTGCAGCACAGAACAGCTTGTTAACTTGGCAGTGATCAGCAGTGTGCCTCCAAAAGTTTGCTTCAGATGTGATAGTCCAACTGTAGGACAAAAGTTGCCTTAACTTTTCTTCTCTTTTGAACAAATGATGTATTATTATTTTCCCTGTTATAGCTGTCTACTTATGTCTACAATGTTTTATCTTTAGCTGGTTTCTCCAGGTTTTCAAATTAGTGAGCTGAATCTAGGGAAGGGTTTTAAATGTACGATTCAGATAAACTTGATCATATTGTTCAGCCCGCTAATATTTTACAGAAAGAAAACAATGGAGGTTTGGCTTTTCCCCTTTTATCAAGGCTCAATTTTTGGTTGTAACACCTGTTCTAGAATCTAGTTCTCCCTTTTGTTGCATTTTGTGCTATATTTTCTCCAACTAGGGTTGCCAGATTCAGGGCCTGAGACTGATCCTGTATCTTTAGGAGATGAGAAAATCAGCCAAGTGCAGATGTTCTTGCAACACTGTAATGGGAAAAACCACAAGGTGGAATTCTCCCTTCCCCCTGGACAACTTTTAAAGATACAGAAGACCTCTTGGTTGCCAGGCCCAGCCTCCAAGAGGTCTTCTGAATCTTTAAAAGTTGTGCAGGAAGGGAGAATTCTACCTTGTGGTTTTTCCCATTACAGTGTTGCAAGAACACCTGCACTTGGCTGACTTTCTCATCTCCTAATGATGCAAGATCAGTCTCAGGCCCTGAACCTGGCAACCCAATCTCCAACATACAAAAGCTATCCATCCTATTTGTCTCAAACTAATTTTGCCATTATTCCATTGTCAATACTTTTATTAATCCTAATATTAATCCTTGGTTAATATGAGTTTTAAACCTTGGCTTCTCAAAATGAACTCTTTAGCCGAAGAACTACAGCTAGGATTTAAAATAAAGTCTTCAATCCTATACACACACTTACCTCAGAGTAAGTCCCACTGAATTCATTAGTACTTCCCTCTAAGTACACATAAATTGTGCTGAAACAAAGGCTGTAATCCCAAACACACTTATTAAGATAAAGCTCCAGTGAGTCTTTCTTCCAAGTACACATACTTCTAGGGCTACACGAGCTGTAATATTTGATTATATGGTGAATCATTTTCTCTTTCCCAGTGATTTTAACATTAGAGCCATTATGCAAGAAACTTTAAACTGGGTTACATTAGTTAACGAAGTAGGGGATGAAAACCCTTCATCATTATTTTTTTCTAGAAGGTGCCATTACTCCTCTGGGCATGCTCCTTGGAATAAATTAAAAGGATCCACAGAGAACAATTTTGCTTTGGTTTTTTAAAAAATGATTGCCAAAAGCTGTTTGCTAGGATAGTAGACTGTTTACAGATGCCTTAGGAAGAAAACAGCAGAATGTGGAACTAATTGTGTTTATTCAAGATAATTATGAAACACAAATGACCATTACTTACAACAAGTCCCCTGACAACTAGAGTTTGGCTCATGGGACTGAGATCAAACTAGGTAGAGAAAGGTCTTGATGCTAAGCTAAACTGTCTCTGTGCACAAAATTATATCATTCAAACAATTTTTTTGAACATTTTAAGCAGCTGCTTTACTAGGAAAAAATGTTTCCCATTGACATTAAAAAAGCTAGTTTTTGACTAGTAAAACAACATATTGTCACACATTCAATGGGCTGCCAAAAGGGTAAATTCTGCATTTCACAATGATGCATAGTAAGGGAAGTTCCAATTGACAGAATCGGAAAAATCTCATGATACTGCTAGGACTTTACCATTTTCCCTTTGCCAAGGTGTTGTTCCCATAGTGATCTAGCATGGCAGGGAGGAGGCTGGGTTGGACCCCCCTCATCAAAGACCAGAGTGTGGACAGGACATTTGGTATGTCAGAACTGCTTGCAGGTAGGCATGCAGTCCCAAACATCACCTGCCCTTTATTTATTTATATATTTATTTGATTTATATCCCGCCCTTCCTCCCAGTAGGAGCCCATGGAGGCAAACAAAAACACTGAAAACTCATAAACATCATAAAAACAGACTTTAAAATACATTAAAACATCTTGAAAACAAAGCAGCTTTAAAGACATCTTTTTTTAAAAAAAGCTTTAAAAACATCTTAAAGAGCAATTCCAGCACAGAAGCAGACTGGGATAAAGTCTGTACTTAAAAGCCTTGCTGAAAGAGGAAGGTCTTTCAGAGTAGCTGTTCACTCCAGAATAGCATCTGATGTATTACAGAAATTTCCTTCTGGTTCTGGAAGTCCTGACAATGTGGGCCAGCTGCTGCATGGGTTCTGGCCTTGCAACTACTGCTAAGAGTGCCATCACAACAACTACTTTGACTCTGATTTCATACTATTAGTATGGTAGGTGCTGTACAGAACACATCAGTGGCACAGTCCCAAAGGACATATAATTACATGGATAAGACAGCAATGGCACCAGTGTCAGGGGAGGAATCAAGGATTGCTAATTTATTATGGGATAGTGAAGGTAGGTTGCAGTGGAGGAATGTATACATTAAGAAGAGATCAGAAAATACTTTACTGGATCAGGAACTGCTTTACTAAAGAAAAGGGTTGTGAGAGATTGATGCATTACAAATAGTATTATCCCACCTTTCTCCAACAAAATGCACTTAAGGTGGCTCACAAAAATGTTCACAACAAACACAAGCAAATGCAAGAATGATCATACATACAAACACAGATTTGAAAGCGGCCAAACTAATAAAATGCATGCTGGGATCAAACAGTCTTTATTGCCCACTAAAAGGCGGCTAGTGAAGGGGCTAGCTGAATTTCTCTAAGCAAGCTGCTCCATAATCAGGCAGTGTGGTTTAGTGCTGGTTCACCCTAGCAATGGAAGTTCTCTGAGCTCAGGTGCAGAAATTAACTTCAGGATCTTATAAGGCCCACCTCTAAAGAAGAGAATTTTATAAGCCCTGAAATTGTTTTCAGGTTTGGATTAAATTCTGTGCCAGAGAGGAATTCCCAGCTTTCCCCTAGCCATCTCAGCTGCCCTCAGGAACCCTTGGAAGGAACCCATGGTCTCTCTCAGCCAGTGTAATTGGACCACAGAGAAGAGAAAGTTCTCCCTCCTCTCTTTTCCCTACATACTTCCACTGCTGCTCACTCCGCCCCCCTCAGATTCAAAATAAGGATAGGGAAAGGGGGAATGTTTTTGAGGGGTTGGGGTCTGGCAAAACTCAACATTTTTCCTGAATTTTCTGGCTCCCCCCCCAACACCTGGAAACTTTCTGAGCCAATCTGAGGAGAGTTTCAGACAGCTTTTTCATCTCTAATTTGTAAATGCTCCACGAGCTAGAAGGAGCCCCAGCTGACAAAACGTCAAGGCGAGTTAAGCAGCAGAGCGAAAAGAGGGTAAGTAGCTCCCATTTATTCCATTATTTAATTGAATTAAAACAGCTCAGAGCAATAAGCAATAAGGCCAGCCTAAGGTCACCCTGAGCTAGGAGCCAAATCCTGAAAGAACCTATATCTTAGGAGACAGATCCTAGGAGAAGGAAGCCTATAGAAAGCTAGTGTTCAACACCACCCTAGCAGGAAAGCTTCAGGGGACACTGTAAACAAGGCTAAATTCCAGTCGGAGAGAAGGGGAAAAAGGAAACTCCACCGATACATACAGGGAGAGAGTCAGCTCAGTCCTTGCTAAAAAGGGCAGCTTTAGCCTTCCTGAAACACAACCACAAGCTCTGTTTCCCTAGGTTAAAGAAAGGTCAGGCTGTTCTAGGTGGGAAAACAACAAACAAAAAAGACTTGCCTGGAAGTCGCAGCCCCTTGCTTAGATTAAAAGCAGCCAAAAGCTTAAACAGCCCCGCCCCTTGCTCAGGAAGGAAGCCTGCTGAAGGTCGCCTGGTCGAAACACTGGTGATGGAATGGAATGAGGGAATCACCAGTGCATTAGACCGGGTGGCTCCGAAACGTCCTCTCCCCCTGAATAGAACTCAGACAGCACCGTGGTACACACCCCGGTTGCGTAGTCTGAGACAGGAGGTCAGACGACTAGAACGCCGGTGGCGGAAATCCCGTTCTGAAGATGTCCGAACACAGGTTAGAGCAGCAATAGCTGCCTACCAGGTGGCAATAAAGGCAACAAAGAAGGATTTCTTTGCTGCCTCTATTGCATCCGCAGAGTGCTGTCCCAGGAAGCTGTTCCAGGTGGTCCGAAGCCTAGTCAGTCCAGTCGCTCAGGAACCCCTGGAACATTCTAAGGCTTCCTGTGACAAATTGGCAAAGCACTTTGCAGATAAAGTCGAACATCTAAAGAACTCGATTCCGTACGCCGTGGATGCAGTAGATGATCCTGAGCTGGCCAGCTGCAATCCGGTTTCATGGGATCTGTTTCGGCCTCTTCCTTCTGAGGATGTGGACAAGGTACTTTCAACTGTAAAGCCTACCACCTGTCTGATTGATCCTGGCCCATCATGGTTCCTTGTGAACTGTAAAGAAAGATTGGGCGAAGGGATTAGGGCGGTGGTAAATGCATCCTTGAAGGAGGGTATAATGCCACCGGCCCTCAAGGAGGCAATTGTAAGACCTATCCTGAAAAAGTCCTCCTTGGATCCCCAAGTTCTGAACAACTTTCGCCCTATTTCAAATTTACCATTCTTGGGCAAGATCATTGAGCGAGTGGTGGCAAATCAGCTGTCAGCACACTTGGAGGAAACGGATTATTTGGATCCATACCAATCGGGTTTCAGGACTGGACATGGTACTGAAACAGCCTTGGTCGCTTTGGTTGATGATATGAGGAGGGCTATGGATAGGGGAGAATTCACCTTCCTTGTCCTCCTGGATCTCTCAGCGGCTTTTGATACCGTTGACCACGGTATCCTGTTAGATCGCCTGGGAGGGTTGGGAATAGGAGGCACTGTTTTACAGTGGTTCCGTTCCTTTCTCTCTGACAGGCATCAACAGGTAGCATTGGGGGATGAGATTTCAGACCCTTGGCCTCTCACTTGTGGAGTGCCACAGGGTTCTATTCTCTCTCCCATGCTATTTAACATCTATTTAAAACCGCTGGGTGGCATCATCAGGAGATTTGGGCTGCGGTGTCACCAATATGCTGATGACACGCAGCTCTATCTCTCGTTTAAATCTTCACCGGAGTTGGCTGTGGAGACCTTGTCCAAGTGCCTGGAATCCGTGAGTGGATGGATGGGAAGAAACAGGTTGAAGCTCAATCCTGATAAAACCGAGGTACTGCTTGTGGGTGACAGGGGAAAGTTGGGTATTGTTGACCTGGAACTCAATGGGGTAAGATTGCCCCTGAAGGATCAGGTCCGCAGCCTCGGGGTTATTCTTGATTCCAAGCTGTCCATGGAGGCTCAGATTTCGGCAGTGAGCTGGGCAGCTTGGTATCAGTTACACCTGATACGGAGGCTGCAACCCTACCTCCCTGCTCATCAGCTCCCACTGGTAGTGCATGCACTGGTCACCTCTCGACTGGACTACTGCAATGCGCTCTACGTGGGGCTACTCTTGAAAACGACCCGGAAACTACAGCTGGTACAAAATGCGGCGGCCCGTTTGCTTACAAATAGCCGCCGCCGTGATCACATTACGCCGGTGTTAGTTCATCTACACTGGCTTCCAGTTGCTTTCCGGGCCCAATTCAAGGTGTTGGTCTTAACCTTTAAAGCCCTATACGGTCTCGGCCCAGTTTACCTGAAGGAGCACCTCCAGTACCACCAACTTAGCCGCCTGACTAGATCAGCCACGCAGGGCCTTCTCTCAGTACCACCAACGAAAACAGCTAGGTTGGTGGGAACTAGGGAGTTCTCTGGAACTCCCTCCCTTTCGATCTTCGACATGCCGCTTCCCTGGATGCATTTCGCCGAGCATTAAAAACCTGGCTCTTTGGACAGGCCTTCGGGACCTCCGGGGTGGGCTAAGCTTTTATCACTATTACTGAATGCCCGTTGTTTACATACTGTTTTATGCTGTAATTTAATCCTTTATTGTCGACTGTATTGTATTGCCATGTATTTTAAATTGTATTTTAAATTGTATTTTACAGGAATTTAATTGTGTACGTCGCCTAGAGTGGCTTTGGCCAGATAGGCGACACAAAAATTAAATTATTATTATTATTTTATTATTTAAAGGAAGGAAGCCTGAGATAATACTAAAGAGTTAAGCCCCAGCTGATAGCCATCAGCCTCAAGTAACACATCATTGGCTGGCAGCAGTAGCTGGGAGGAACCAGCCACACATATAAAGTCAGATTATCCTAGCGAGGGAGCCTGCTCCACGAGCTAGAGGGAGCCCCAGCTGACAAAGCGTCAAGGCGAGTTCAGCAGCAGAGCGAGTTCGGCAGCAGGGCGAGGAGGCCAGGGCCCCCCACTCTGCCCGTCTGTTCCCTGACCTCAACTAAACCGCAGTCTCCAACCCATTGATGTAATAAACCTTAAACAAAACTATGCAGGTAAGAAGCCAGCAGGGGTGTGGGGGCTTTCAAGTGTTTTGCACCGCCTGCAGCATGTACGACTATCTGCCTGTTGGACAGAAGTCGTGGGTGTGCTCTCGGTGCAATGAGCTCCTGGCTCTCCGGGAACAACTTCATTTCCTTGAGGCCAAGGTGGCTGACCTGGAAAAGCTGAGAGAGGCAGAGAGGTGTGTGGAGGAGGCCTTCAGGGACGTTATAGCTGTGTCCCACTCCAACGATGATAGCTCTCCTGCTATCATGGAGAATGATGGTCTCAGGGAAGGAGAGCATCCAGCTGAGGAAGACGGAAATGATCCCTTAGAAGGGACCCATTCCTTGGGGGATGAGCAGCTATCCTCTCGTGCCGAGGATATATCTCCAGGGGGTGGAGGGATCCTTGTAGTGGCTGATTCGATCATTAGGAGCATAGACAGTGGGGTGTGTGATGGGCGTGTAGACCGCAAGGTGTTTTGCCTGCCTGGTGCGAAGGTTGCGGATATCGCCCATTGTTTAGATAGTTTGGTAGACAGTGCTGGGGAGGAGTCAGTGGTCGTGGTGCACGTTGGCACCAACGACATGGGGAAATGCAGCCGTGAGGTCCTGGAAGCAAAATTTAGGTTGCTAGGTAGGATGCTGAAAGCCAGGACCTCCAAGGTGGCTTTCTCTGAAATGCTACCAGTTCCACGCGCAGGACCAGCCAGACAGGCCCAGCTTTGCAGTCTCAATGCGTGGATGAAACGATGGTGTCGGGTGGAAGGGTTTGGATTTGTTAGGCACTGGGGAACATTTTGGGACAAGCCGGGCCTATACAAAAGGGACGGGCTCCACTTGAACCAGAATGGAACCAGACTGCTGGCACTTAAAATTAAAAAGGTAGCAGAGCAGCTTTTAAACTGACTGAGGGTGGAAACCCGACAGGAGCTGAGAAAGGTCCGGTTCGGAATAAACCTCCCCCTTGGGATAAAAACCAAAGAAATGATGAAATTTTAAAAGGGGTAGGCCTAGAAGTAGGCATTGTGAGAGCAGGGGCACAGCATATAAATTCAGAAGAGCAAAATTACCACAGGCCTAACCACAAGTGCCAAAGACACTTGAAGAGAGACACTGCTTACAAGTGCCTGTACGCTAATGCTAGGAGCCTCCAAACCAAGATGGGAGAACTGGAGTGCTTGGTCTTAGAGGAGAGCATTGATATAGTGAGCATAACGGAGACCGGGTGGAATGGAGAAAACCAGTGGGATACGGTTATCCCTGGATATAAACTATATCGGAAGGACAGGGAAGGACGTATTGGTGGCGGAGTCGCTCTATACGTGAAAGAAGGCATTGAATCCAGCAAGCTCGAAACCCCAAAAGAGGCAGACTCCTCCACAGAATCGTTGTGGATGGTGATACCATGCCCCAGCAGGGACTTAATACTGGGAACGATCTATCGTCCCCCTGATCAAAATGCTCAGGGAGACCTTGAGATGAGATATGAAATTGAGGAAGCATCCAAACTAGGAAATGTGGTAGTAATGGGTGACTTCAACTACCCGGACATAGACTGGCTGCATATGTGTTCCAGTCATGACAAAGAAGCAAAGTTTCTAGATATTCTAAATGACTATTCCCTAGACCAGTTGGTCATGGTACCGACCAGAGGGACGGCAACCCTGGACTTAATCCTCAGTGGGGACCGGGACCTGGTGCGAGATGTAAGTGTTGTTGAACCGATTGGGAGCAGTGACCACAGTGCTATTAAATTAAACATACATGTAACTGGCCAATTGCCAAGAAAATCCAACACGGTCACATTTGACTTCAAAAGAGGAAACTTCACAAAAATGAGGGGATTGGTAAAAAGAAAGCTGAAAAACAAAGTCCAGAGGGTCACATCACTCGAAAATGCTGGGAAGTTGTTTAAAAACACTATATTAGAAGCTCAACTGGAGTGCATACCGCAGATCAGAAAAGGTACCGCCAGGGCCAAGAAGATGCCAGCATGGTTAACGAGCAAAGTCAAGGAAGCTCTTAGAGGCAAAAAGTCTTCCTTCAAAAAATGGAAGTCTTGTCCAAATGAAGAAAATAAAAAAGAACACAAACTCTGGCAAAAGAAATGCAAGAAGACAATAAGGGATGCTAAAAAAGAATTTGAGGAGCACATTGCTAAGAACATAAAAACCAACAACAAAAAATTCTATAAATACATTCAAAGCAGGAGACCATCTAGGGAGACGATTGGACCCTTGGATGATAAGGGAGTCAAAGGTGTACTAAAGAACGATAAGGAGATTGCAGAGAAGCTAAATGAATTCTTTGCATCTGTCTTCACAGTGGAAGATATAGGGCAGATCCCTGAACCTGAACTAACATTTGCAGGAGGGGATTCTGAGGAACTGAGACAAATAGTGGTAACGAGAGAGGAAGTTCTAAGCTTAATGGACAATATAAAACCTGACAAATCACCGGGCCCGGATGGCATCCACCCGAGAGTTCTCAAAGAACTCAATGGTGAAATTGCTGATCTGCTAACTAAAATATGTAACTTGTCCCTTGGGTCCTCCTCTGTGCCTGAGGACTGGAAAGTGGCAAATGTAATGCCAATCTTCAAAAAGGGATCCAGAGGGGATCCCGGAAATTACAGGCCAGTTAGCTTAACTTCTGTCCCTGGAAAACTGGTAGAAAGTATGATTAAAGCTAGATTAACTAAGCACATAGAAGAACAAGCCTTGCTGAAGCAGAGCCAGCATGGCTTCTGCAAGGGAAAGTCCTGTCTCAGTAACCTATTAGAATTCTTTGAGAGTGTCAACAAGCATATAGATAGAGGTGATCCAGTGGACATAGTGTACTTAGACTTTCAAAAAGCGTTTGACAAGGTACCTCACCAAAGGCTTCTGAGGAAGCTTAGCAGTCATGGAATAAGAGGAGAGGTCCTCTTGTGGATAAGGAATTGGTTAAGAAGCAGAAAGCAGAGAGTAGGAATAAACGGACAGTTCTCCCAATGGAGGGCTGTAGAAAGTGGAGTCCCTCAAGGATCGGTATTGGGACCTGTACTTTTCAACTTGTTCATTAATGACCTAGAATTAGGAGTGAGCAGTGAAGTGGCCAAGTTTGCTGATGACACTAAATTGTTCAGGGTTGTTAAAACAAAAAGGGATTGCGAAGAGCTCCAAAAAGACCTCTCCAAACTGAGTGAATGGGCGGAAAAATGGCAAATGCAATTCAATATAAACAAGTGTAAAATTATGCATATTGGAGCAAACAATCTGAATTTCACATATACGCTCATGGGGTCTGAACTGGCGGTGACCGACCAGGAGAGAGACCTCGGGGTTGTAGTGGACAGCACGATGAAAATGTCGACCCAGTGTGCAGCAGCTGTGAAAAAGGCAAATTCAATAATTAGGCGATAATTAGGATAATTAGGAAAGGTATTGAAAATAAAACAGCTGATATCATAATGCCGTTGTATAAATCTATGGTGCGGCCGCATTTGGAATACTGTGTACAGTTCTGGTCGCCTCATCTCAAAAAGGATATTATAGAGTTGGAAAAGGTTCAGAAGAGGGCAACCAGAATGATCAAGGGGATGGAGCGACTCCCTTACGAGGAAAGGTTGCAGCATTTGGGGCTTTTTAGTTTAGAGAAAAGGCGGGTCAGAGGAGACATGATAGAAGTGTATAAAATTATGCATGGCATTGAGAAAGTGGATAGAGAAAAGTTCTTCTCCCTCTCTCATAATACTAGAACTCGTGGACATTCAAAGAAGCTGAATGTTGGAAGATTCAGGACAAACAAAAGGAAGTATTTCTTTACTCAGCGCATAGTTAAACTATGGAATTTGCTCCCACAAGATGCAGTAATGGCCACCAGCTTGGATGGCTTTAAAAGAAGATTAGACAAATTCATGGAGGACAGGGCTATCAATGGCTACTAGCCATGATGGCTGTGCTCTGCCACCCTAGTCAGAGGCAGCATGCTTCTGAAAACCAGTTGGCGGAAGCCTCAGGAGGGGAGAGTGTTCTTGCATTCGGGTCCTGCTTGCGGGCTTCCCCCAGGCACCTGGTTGGCCACTGTGAGAACAGGATGCTGGACTAGATGGGCCACTGGCCTGATCCAGCAGGCTCTTCTTATGTTCTTATGTTCTTAAATGCATGTTCATCCCATGAGGACTGCAACCATTAAGAAATGTGTGAATGGGTCATATATAACTTTCATCTTTCCTCACATTGTCTCAAGCACAATGATTTTCCATGGAGTGAAATCACCCATTTGTCATGTTGATGTAATCCCTTTTTATCTGAGGCCTGGGTCATTGCTGTCTCAATACTGAATATTTTACCCCAACTGTCTCCCCACCTTCCCCTCCAACTGCTAAAACCATAAACTCACCTTCTTTCTCCATCATATCTGATTGGTTGTCCTTGTAGATTCTCTTTCTATTTTGTTTCAGGTCCTCCCCAATAGGAAAACTGGGGCTACAAGTACAATAATCAGACATAAAGAAAGCAGATGATTTACATGCACCTTAAAGCCTGCTTTACAAATGCATCCCTCCCTGACAAGATATGTATGTCCTTTACTCTACTGGCTTTTAAACGTGCACTGACACCTTTTTTTATTTCCAACTGCTTTTAACACCTGATGCTTTGTGTTGTTTTAACTGCTGTTGTTTTAATGTCATAGTGTTTCTGTTTTAGACATCTGATGTTTATATTATCATTTTGATTTAAGCTGCCTTGGGAGAATTTTGCCCTGAAAGGCAGCATATACATATTTAAAATGACTGAAAAATAAATCCAGGAGTTTTTTGTGCAGCAGCTATTATTTTTGCAGGAAAACATTACAATTTGTGAAGCAGCCCACACTTTATTTTCCATCACATACTATTAATGCTCCTCTTCCCCCCCCCCACTCAGAATCTTGTACACAATTGCACATAAACTGTGTAGTAATACTGGACTATATAGAAAATGTGAACTTTAAGTATGTAACTCTTGACTGGTAGGATAATCCAGAAGGTTTAATGAACTGTTTACTGACTGCCAGGTCTTGAGAAACTGTTTTTGTCAATCTGCAGCTGATCTCCAGTGGAGGTTCTTAAGGTGAAAGGTGGAGGAGGTTAAAGATAATATGACTCTGAACACCCACAGAGAGTTCAGGTCATGTCCAAATTCTAATTACATACGACATTCTCATTGTCTGGATAATCTGAAACAGTGGAAGTAGAAAATATCATGCAAAAGAGACAGAATACATGCAAATACAAGATTCAAGCACTGAAAAGATAATAAGGCTTTCTACAGTTGGGCTGACTCCAAAAGATTTTTTTTTAAAAAATCCTGCCATTTGACCTACACCAGATCCACAAAGTGGCTCACAATGCAAACACCATTGTGAACGTGGCTCAAAACACAAATACAATAAATATAATACAGTTTTAACACTGAAAATAACCTTACAAGATCGTTATGAGAGCAGAAACAATGACTGGTATTCAATGCTAGTCCTACTCCCAGTAGACTCATTAAAGCTAATGGACACGGCTAACTTAGGTTCATTCATTTCAATGGGTCTAGTCTTACTGCTTACCATGAAAACCCTATTTGTAGGGTCACCATAAGTCGGGATCGACTTGAAGGCAGTCCATTTCCATTTAGTTAAATACTTAGGCTGCAATCCAGTACATGTCTTCTCAGAACCCTACTCCATTGGGTTCAATGGGACTTACTCACTGGTAAGTGTGTATTGGATTGCAGCCTTAGTTCGTGCTTTTAAATCAGATTGCAAATACAGATGATAATAGCAGCCTGCTGTATCTGATGTTGAAATACAGATGGAGACTTTCAGGGGCTGAATACAGTCCACAAGTCTATCTGGTCCTTGGGACTAGAGATAGGGGAGAGATTCAATACAGTTCACATTTAAAGGTGGAGCTAGTTAACTTGCACTTTCTGAAACAATGTGGGTATCAAAAAACAGCCATCATTCAAAATTTGTAATTCTCTGGAGTTTTCCAGACCAATTATGTGTACAAGAGTGCATATACTGGGGTAATGTGTGCATACAAGTGTGCATATGTGGAAATATGATACAAAAATGGGAAAATTACATTAGGGAAAACTGCTGTGCAAAAATGTGTATATTAAGTAAAATTACATACAAACGTGTAAATTAGGAGAAAGTTGCACTAAAATTCTGATAAATTTTCATCAGGACTTTTTCCCACAAAGTCCTCATGAAATGTGGAAGTGTGGAAAACCAAACTTATGACAGGAAAAATGAGAAACTGAGAGAACCCAAAATGGACAGATTCACCCATCCCAACTTGGGATTCACCCAAGGTCATGACTCTATTCCCTAGGCCACACACACCCTTCACTGGCTGTGATCTATGCCCTCCTCAAGCACATTTGTCTGGCTGGAGTATGCCCTCAAACTGTGATAATGCTTCTTGCTTGCCTGGGTAGAGGATGAAGGAGTGTGGGGCGCACGTGTACCTGTGGCGTTTGTGTGGCTGGAACGTGCCTGCTCTGCCCGCTTTTGCCTCTGTCACCTCCCACCACAGCCATACCACCCCCAAAAGGTTGCCCGTGAGGGAATGAGGCCCTTGGGCTAAAAAAGATCCTCTGCTCCTGTGTTCAAGGGGAAAAATACCATCATTTTATAAACACCCAAAATAAAGCCAAAGTCAACTACATATTATAAAATAGGTTGGATTTTTTTTTAATTTGGAAGACTAAGTGTATAAGACAACCAGTTTCTGTTGATTTGGGATGAAAAAAACACCAAAGCCTTTAATTTATTAATTAAACTGATTAAAGAAAGAAAAGTACTAGCAGGTCCTTGGTGATTGATATGCCTGTAAAAGCTGAATTGCCAACACTGATCATTTATTATTTTTATTAATGTTCCCGTTTCTGTTTTTAACTATAAAGGTCACTAGCCAAAGATGTAATCTAGAGCGGATATGAAAGAGTTTATTGTTCAACTTTTTAACGTTTACTTAGCTGATTAGTAGCTACAAATCTGATGCTCAGCAGGCATAACAGCACTCATGTGGAGCTTAACGGATTAGTCGCTCACCATCTTAATCAGATTAATCAGAGATTTTGAACACAGTATATAATTCTTGCTACCAGAGGGAATACTTGATATCCACATGGTAGCCTAATTTGAAAGAGGGTGCTCAGGACAGACCAGCTGATGCAAAAGAGGTCTCAGCGCATTAGCAATTACTGCTCATTTGTATTGATCCACATTCAACATGTTGAAAGGACTTTCTTTTCTTTTTCCTTGAAATCAAAAGTTGTATAAACCACATTGTTGAATGCTTTGAGTATTTATTTATTTATTTATTTTTGATTTATATCCTATCCTTCCTCCCAGCAGGAGCCCAGGGCAGTAAACAAAAGCACTAAAAACACTTTAAAACATTATAAAAACAGACTTTAAAATACATTAAAACAAAACAACTTGAAAAACATATTTTTAAAAAAGCTTTGAAGACATCTTAAAAAAAGGTTAAAAAGCATATTTTAAAAAAGGT
Source organism: Rhineura floridana (assembly GCF_030035675.1). Classification (NCBI taxonomy): domain Eukaryota; kingdom Metazoa; phylum Chordata; class Lepidosauria; order Squamata; family Rhineuridae; genus Rhineura; species Rhineura floridana. The sequence continues at coordinate 265,932,065 of NC_084480.1, read as the reverse complement.
TTAAAAACACATTAAAAAGCAATTCCAACACAGAAGCAGACTGGGATAAGGTCTCCACTTAAAAGGCTTGTTAAAAAAGGTCTTCAGTAGGCATTAAAAAGATAACAGAGATGGCGCCTATCTAATATTTAAGGGTAGGGAGTTCCTCAGGATAGGTGCTGCCACTCTAAAGGTCCATTTCCTATGTAGTGCAGAACAGAACTCCTGATAAGATGGTATCTGCAGGAGGCCCTCACCTGCAGAGCGCAGTGATCGACTGGGTATATAAGGGATAAGATGGTCTTTCAGATATCCTGGTCCCAAGCTGTATAGGGCTTTGTACACTGAAACTAGAACCTTGAACTTGGCCCAGTAGCAAATGGGCAGCCAGTGCAATTCTTTCAGCAGCGGGGTGAAAAGGTGATGATACCCTGCCTCAGTGAGCAGTCTCACAGCCGCATTTTGCACCAGCTGCAGCTTTCGGACCAACTTCAAGGGCAGACCCACATAGAGTGCATTACAGTAATCCTGCCTGGAGGTTACCAGTGTCTGGACAACAGTGGTCAGGCTATCCTGGTCCAGAAATGGCCACAGCTGTCTTACCAGCTGAAGCTGGTAAAAGGCACTCCTAGCCACTGAGGTCACCTGGGCATCCAGCGACAAAGATGGATCTAGGAGCATCCCTCAGACTATGGACCTGCTCTTTCAGAGGGAGTACAACCCCTATCCAAAGCAGGGAACTGACCAATTATCTGAAGTCAGGAACCACCAACCCACAGCACCTCCGTCTTGCTAGGATTCAGACTCAGTTTATTGGCCCTCATCCAGCCCACCACCAAGTCCAGGTAGCAGTCCAGGGCTTGCACGGCCTCTCCCAATTCAGATGTTACAGAGAAATAGAGCTGGGTATCATCAGCGTACTGCTGACACCTCACCTCAACTCTCCTGATGACTGCTCTCAAGGGCTTCATACAGATGCTAAATAGCATGGGGGACAAGATGGTACCCTGCGGCACCCCACAGCACAACTGCCAGGGGGCCAAAAGACAACCACCCAATGCTATGCTCTGAAAACGACCCTGGAGATAGGATCGGAACCACTGTAAAACAATGCCTCTGACACCCATCTCACCAAGTCGGTCCAGAAGGATACCATGGTCAATGGTATCAAAAGCCACTGAGAGATCAAGTAAGGGTAACAGGGTCGCACTCCCCCTATCCTTCTCCTGATAAAGGTCATCCATCAGGGCGACCAAGGCCGATTCACTCCCATAACCAGGCCTGAACCCAGACTGGAACAGGTCAAGATAATCTGTTTCATCCAAGAGTACTTGCAATTGCTGTGCCACAACCCTCTCAATCACCTTCTCTAAAAAGGGTGTATTTGCGACTCATTGGTAATTGTCACTGACCAATGGGTCCAGGGTGGGCTTTTTCAGGAGCAGTCGGATCACTGTCTCTTTCAGAGTGGCTGGAACCACTCCCTCCTGCAATGATGCATTGACCTCACCCTGGATCCACTTGGTCAACCCCCCTTGGCAAGCTTTAATAAGCCAAGAAGGGCAACAGTCAAGAGGACACGTTGCTGGCCGCATCATCGCAAGCACCTTGTCTACATCATCAGGCCGCATCAACTGAAACCATTCACAAGAAGTTGCAGTACTGAAAGAGGATAAATACAAACCTGTAGATATAAAATGCAATACCACCATGGCTTGTTTCTGAATAGTCGCTGTAATGGAAATGGAGCTGCTGCAGACGGAGTGGTTTGTAGTCACAATGGACTGCTATAACAGGGTTTTTTTTTTTTTTTTTTGGCAAAATAGTATTTTAGGCTGTGTCTGCACCTGGAGATCCTCAAAAATGTGTTCTGCTCCTGGTATTTGTATAAGGAAGGGTCAAATCCTGCTGCAAATCCTGTAAATTGTTCATTTCCGAATCTTTTCATGCAAAATACTGTAAGTCCCCTCCCTGCCAGACAGAATTTTTTCAGGAAGTAAAAGAAATGTCAGCCTTAGGAAGTCGAGGAATGGATTTTGATCTGAACAGCAGAGTAGCTGGAGGAGTGGCAGATACTGCTGTAGTATCACCAAATGCAGGCACTAGACAGAAAGCCGTAGAGACCTGTATTAGGAAAGTCATGGACTCTTCCCAGTATTCCTCAGTCCCCTATCATAAACCAGGTTCCTTTTCTAGATTCAAAATTGTACAAGAAAGATATGCCAGAACAGAAGCATTACAGGAATCACTCGACCCCTGACTGTCAGAAAGGGTGTACAGTGCCCTCTACTGGAGAGGCATAGTAGCTGGAAGGCAACTGCACTGAACCTGCAAGGGATCCTGCCCTTCAGTCACAGCTCTGTACTGCCATGGATCCTTGAGAACTCAGTCCTTCTACATGAGGAAACGTCTTTTGGTGGACAACCACTTAAGCACCCTCAGCAATTCTACCAACCCCACATAAACCAAGACAGAGAGGGCCAAAACTAAACTTCAGAGGCAATTTCAAGGCAGAGTGATGAGCTTCATGTTTCCCAGACCACAGCAGGATGTCTGTGTCATAGTAATTAGAGGGAACAGGTGAAAAAGCCAACTACAAGAGAGGGACTAAGTCAAAAGGACAGCAGAAATCGGGTGCTTGTTTCTAGTGTCTCCAAACTAGACTGAGGGCTCATCCAGACGATTGCAAAATGTGTGACACGCCTGCTATGTGTGTTCATTATTTTTCAGTCATCCAAATGACGTCTCGTGCTGTTACGCATTTTCGCGGGTTAAATCCGCTCCTTGCAATACCGGCAAAAATGTGATTTGCTGTTTAAAATCGGGAATCATCCACTGTGCCTTCAGGAGGACTTTACAGCTGAAGGCTGGTTCTTGGGCGTTTCCCCTTGCCCCTTCTCCTCATTCCAGCCAATCACGTATCTGCACTTTTGCGCATGTGCGAGAATAAGCCCAGGAAAATTGAACTAATCATTGCAATGGTGGGGTGTTGGGGGGGGGTCTGCAACTACTGCGCAGATGCATTTTATTTTTTGCCAGCCTGCAAACTGGGCAGCTGCTCTGGGTGAGATCTGCAATGCACAGCAAGCGAGAAAGGGGCTGCTGGTCGGTTTCATGCCTGCCTCCGGAAAGCTTTGTCAATTTCATTCTACTGGCTGGGGTTTTTGTTTCAAATCATTTCGTTGAGGGAAGGAAAGAGAGAAGGAGGGGTGTGTGACACATTTCTTGCTTTTTTGGAGAAATAAGTGCAATTGCCAGAGTGTGTATCTCCTTAAATATCCATAAAGGCAGAAAAGCATACATAAGCGTAATATTGCAAATACAAACAAGAAAGCAAGCAGGCTTCAAATAGGTAGACCTGGTGGCCTGGTCTACTCATTGAAATGCATAGACTTTCCGGACGCCAGGTCTACCCTTTGAATGCCAGATCTACTCATTAAAACGTATTGACTGTTGTGACGCCAGGTCTACCCATTGAGACGCATGGGCTTTTCTGCCCCCAGTTCTACCCATTGAAAGTAGTGGGCATTCCCTGCCCTGCATATGAGTGGTTTGCTACAGTGTCCCCACCGCCTGGAACCATAGAGACTGGAGAACCATAGAGCAAGAAATGTGTCACCCCCCCTCCTTCTCCCTTTCCTTCCCGCAGCAAAATGATTTAAAACAAAAACCCCAGCGAGTAGAATGAAATTGACAAAGCTTTCTGGAGGCAGGCGTGAAACTGACCAGCAGCCCCTTTCTTGTTTGTATTTGCGATATTACGCTTAAACGAATGTATGCTTTTCTGCCTTTATGGATATTTAAGGAGATACACACGCTGGCAATTGCACTTATTTCTCCAAAAAAGCAAGAAATGTGTCACCCCCCCTCCTTCTCCCTTTCCTTCCCGTGGCGAAATGATTTGAAACAAAAACCCCAGCGAGTAGAATGAAATTCACAAAGCTTTCCGGAGGCAGGCATGAAACCAACCAGCAGCCCCTTTCTTGTCTGTATTTGCGATATTACGCTTAAACGAATGTATGCTTTTCTGCCTTTATGGATATTTAAGGAGATACACACGCTGGCAATTACTCTTATTTCTCAAAAATAGCAAGAAATCTGTCACCCCCCCCTCCTCCCTTTCCTTCCCGCAGCAAAATGATTTGAAGCAAAAACCCCAGCGAGTAGAATGAAATTGACAAAGCTTTCCGGAGGCAGGCTGAAACCGACCACCCCCCTCCTTCTCCCTTTCCTTCTGCGGCGAGAACTCCTTTACAGCCATATTATGCTTCGTTGCAAAGGGGGAGAGGAGCATACGTCATTTTTTTGCTGACCAATTGGTTGATGGGGGGAGGTTTTAGAGGCAGAGCTTGGAAAAAGCAAAAAGAATGTAGGGGTCTTACCGCTGCGTGTGCGGGTGCAAAAAAGTGTTTTTTTTAATTGGGAAAGCGTGAACTAAAAGGCAAAGCGAGGACTATCAGATGACAAACCGAATATGGAAACCATGGATTATCCCGCTCCGTTTGGATAAGCCCTGAGTCACCAGAAAGAAGCAAGCAGCAATTCAGAAGCAACAAAGGCCCTGTATACTCCTCCCATGAAGACAGTTGCACCCTCTAAATGTAGAAATACATCCTTGATTTGATTATTGAATATGTCAGAATTATAATTCCCTAATTGCTGCCAAATCTTCCTGTGGGGAAGTGCTTTTGCTGTTGTTTTGGTGCTGTTGTTTATGTTTTTATAGTGTATTTTATTTGTTTTTGTTTTAACATTGTGTAAGTCGCTTGGGGACCTTCAGGTATCAAGTGACTAATAAATCTTAACAACAACAATAACAATAATTCACTACCTGAAAAAAGTGCAGAAATAAATTATTAAAAATAATGCAGATAGTAAAAGTATTAAAGCATAGAACAACAACAAACTGCTGAATTAAAATATACTAATTTGGTTTGTTTTAGAAGTTATGAAAAAAATTGTATCCTCTGTTCCTTGCAGAATACTGTAAATTGTGTAAGACTATTATATCATACTCTCTCCCATTTTCCTATAACTGTATGTATTTCATCTCATTCTCTTCTTTTTATAATTGTATGTATTTTTTGCCTTGGTACCTCTCCAGCCTTCTTTCTCTTTTTCGTTTTAATTGTTTTCTCATATTGGCATAATAGGCCTGTTTGTACCTGGAAAAAACTCAGGGGAAGCTGGCAGAAGGGGTTCCAGTGCAACAGGAGCCGGGGGGAAGCTCTTTGGCATCCATTTGCTGTTCGGGAGCTGCCGGGCTGGCAGAACATTGGCTGAGCAGGGGGCTGTGCACATGAATGAAAAGAAATACCCCTACCAGCAAGTAGGCACTCCCCATTGCCTTCCATTATAATTAGTTTCTTAGACCAGCCTTTTACTTGGTGTAACTTTGGCCTTCATTAGGATCCGCAGGAGCACTCCAAATGGGAGTTGGATGTTGCGTAGATCCCCCTCTCATCCTCTCCTTCGACATGCCCCCAGAACACCCCTTTTTCAGGCCTTCCACTGGCATCTCTTCCACTGGGCTGGGCTTCACCACTGGCCCCTGGCTGAGCCGGCAGGGGCATGGCTTTCACTGCAGATGAGCTGGGGCAAGAGGCCTCTGCTGGAAGAGCGCAGAGAAGCGAAGACCCTGCTGGTTCAGCTGGAGATCCACCACATCCAAATCTCATCCTGGTATAAATATGTTGGATTGCACCCTAATTTGTGGAGGCTTGGAGAAAAAGGGAAAAAATATGGTGGGCACATACATAAACTCTGTTGAGCTTAAAAAAGCAGCCTCTAGTTCGTGGGGTGAGCATGCAACATTTTGCCCTTGTGCATCACTTTGCTGCATCACAATCAGCCAGGAAATTGCTTGTAAGAACAGATATTGTACCTGGTATCAGGGCTTTCCTGCCAATTTTATCTATATGGCTGACACATGAGTATTAGTATTTAGTTGGGAGTTGGAACTTACAACTAGTGATAGATAAGTCAGTCTATTTCCATACCCTGTCATTTTCACATATATTCATTCATAAGTCTATTCTGTCGTTCATTCATCTACATTTTATACAATCTACATGAAAATTCATATTTAAATACACATTTCTAAACATTTCTAAATGTATTTTATCTAAAAATTCACATTTCAAAACATTTTAATTCACATTTTGTTACAGTTCTTAAAATGAGAACTGCGTCACAGCATTTGGAGAAATGCAAAACCTGATAGATTGCTCTGTTCCATTGCACATATTATTATGGAAGGTGAAGATCAAGTCAGTTCTGACCAGAAATTACAAAATTGATTTTTTAAATTAAATTTATATCCCGCCCTTTCTCCCAGAAGGCGCTCAAGATGGCAAACTCCTGAAACATCCCTACTCATGACTACGCTAGTGTGCAATGATTGCTATAAGTCTGACGATTTGACTATCTTTTTTTTTTTTTCAATAATTTTTATTCAGATTTTCATAAAACATACAAGACGAAATCATAAAACATTCAAAGACAAAAAACAAAATCAAAAATAGTTAAACAAAAAAAAAAAAAGAAAAAAAAAACAAAAATAAAAAATAAAGAGTAAAATATTGACTTCCCATTTGTCAAAGATCAAATCAGTTATAAGTCTATAATATATAACAATCCTGTCTCTTAAGTCATATTATAAAATCACTTTCCTCCAGTAGTTATCTTACTTAATCATCAAATCTCATAAACATTACTTTATTCTTTCCACAAAAAGTCAAAGAGAGGTTTCAATTCTTTAAGAAATATATCTATCAATTTTTTTTTCCAGATAAGCATATCGATTAATCCATCTCATTACTAATTATGATAATCTTATTGTCATAACCATAGTCAAAATAAACATTTCAATTAATCCATCACATCAGAATCTGTTAGGTTCAGTAATTTCAGTAGCCATTGTTCTATTATCCCTATTAGTTCCATTTTCCATCTTCCATCTTCAGTAGTCTTGTTAAGTCCAGTAATTTCAGTATCCAATCTTCCATTATCAGTATTCCATAATAATCTTGCTGTCAAAGCCATAGTCATATAGTAAGAGTCTGATGGGAATTACCTCTATCCCAAATATTTTCTTGCCATCCATTCTGAATAGGTTGCTGAAATACTGCTGTAAAATCATATCTCTGTTCTTTTTTTCAAAATACACTGGGTCATCTCTTGAAAGTTTTTCCATTGTCACATGGCTGCAGTTAATTCCATAGATTTTCTCTATATTGGGCTCCATCACATCATTCCAGTCCAGAAGATTATCCATGCCATTGATAACTTTATCTCTAGAATCTTCATTAATTTCTTCAGAGATAACATTGAGTTCCAAACAATAGATTTTATTTCTAAAGTCCATAGACTCCAAATCTTGTTCCTGTTCCACGTTTGTTCCAATCTCCGGGATCTCCTCTCTCACAGGGACCCCTGTTCCAGTCTCCAGGGTCTCCTCTCTCACAGGGACCCCTGTTCCAGTCTCCAGGGTCTCCTCTCTCACAAGGACCCCTATGTCTTTAATCTCCTGTGTCTCCAAACAATAGATTTTGTTTCTAAAGTCCATAGACTCCAAATCTTTTTCCTGTTCCACGTTTGTTCCAATCTCCGGGGTCTCCTCTCTCACAGGGACCCCTTCCAGGGTCACCTCTCTCACAGGGACCCCTATATCTTTAATCTCCTGCTTCATTTTACTCAATTCAATTTTCAGCTCCTTACAACCCTGTCGCAGGTTTTGTTTCGTTATCTCAATCTCATCCATTATTTTCTGAAACATAGTTATTTCCAGATTCTCAGCCACTTTCTTAATTGCCATTTTAAAAGAAAAATATAGGAAAACCACTTCTTATTTCAGCAACAATTGGGTTAATACTCCAAACTTGGTGACATCACAGTATAAACAGAGCAGACAGCCTTATCTCTCCATGCTTAAGTAAACAAAATGCAGTTCCCAGGATCGAAACAATTAATGGCGGTCGTCAGGAAACAGATTCGTCAAAATAAAATAGACCAAAAAGAGAGTAGTCTCAGACAATATAATATTCTTCAAAATAAAAATCTGGAATAGAAATCCCTCTTCTGTGTATATCTTTAGAATGCAAATCCAGGACAGCTTTTTGCAACAAAAACAGAGATAAGCTATTAATTAGTGAGTAGCAGAGAGAAGTTATGGCTCCCCAGTGAGATGTCAAAAACCGATCAATCTGGCAAATCTCTTTTAAACAGCAACAATTTAAGTCAAATAAAAGAAAAATATAGAAAGAAGGGTGCTTGCCTGTTAGTGCGTTCTCTCTTAGAAGATAAGATGAACGTTCGCTTTATCAGATAGAGCTTGTTGTTGAAAATCCGTCCCACCTTCGTCGGCTGGACCTCGTCCCATAAATTAATGAGATCTGGTCGTCCCAACAAAAATAGGCTTTGAGGTTAATCTCTTCGTTTCTCCCTACCCGGGAGAAGTTTAATCAGTCAAAAAAAAAAAAAATCTGACTGATATATCTGAATAAGCTTCTTTTGAGGCAGGAGCCCGTCTCAAAAGCAGGCACAGGCTAAGTCACCCTTCCCGGAAGTCCGTCTGACGATTTGACTATCCAAGAGTAAAGGACAATAAAAATGTACAAATATATATAGAAGCATTCTTCTTGGGTCGAAGAAAAATATATATTCAAAATTAACATTAAAATTCTTTGGTAGGGCATGTGTTGTCACTCTCTGCCTTAAGCAGGAACAGATATGTATTTCCTTACACGCTACTGTTAAGCAATCCCTCTGCTTATTACTTGTTCAGGCAACAGATAGCCAGAACCCCTCTGGTTTCTTTGCTGCCCTTAAAGAACCTAACTATGGATTGATTCCCTGAAACCTGTAACTGTTTCTCTCACTGGGGTAAAGTTTGCTGCCACCATAACTTAAACATTTGTGTACCTTTTGCCAATACATTAGTTCTTTGTGATAGCTAGCCAAGAACCAGGTGTCTGTTTAAACCAAACAGAATTTATTCAACAGATGTTGTAAACAAAAACAAGAATATGTAATACTCAGGTTTTAAAAGTGTGTAGTTACAGATTAAGATTCCATAATTTCCTTTAAATTAGACTTGCATCATTTTTCCTCAAAGAATATAAGTAAATCCTGCCTACTCTACCCTCTGATAATTCACTAATAGGTAAAAAAACTTGTGGTTTAAGAACATACCTATAGCCCCCAGATATTTCTATCAAACTTTAAAAAGCAGGGAAATTGGGCAGCTATAGTGAATGCACCAGGGGAGCAGGAGACCTGACCTCCTCTATGAGATATTGTACTGCCCTACTAATGTGTCAAAATGCAAACACAATTTGGGTTGGTCTTTCACAGTCCAATCCACTTCCTGTGTAGCTTGGAAGAATTTGGTAACATGTGCCTCTGAGCATATGGTTGGATGGGTGGGCACTGGGCAGAGGGGAAGCCCCTTACCTTTCCAAAAGGAAAACATGAACAGTATCATTGCTTTTCAGCGTTTCCCCCACCTTTTTATTATATAGAAGGCACATGTAGCCTTCCACCAAAATTTAAAGCAAAGCTGCCTCTGGCCATATCCACATCAGGCCTTTATTTCACTTTGGAGTCATGGATTCTCTCAAAGAATCCTGGGAAGTGTAGTTAGTGAAAGTTTCTGAGGGTTGCTAGGAGACGCCCTGTTCCCCTCACAGACCTTCAATCAGAGTACCTGACTGTTAAACCAGTCTGGCCACTGGAGCTCTGTCGGTGGAATAGGAGTCTCCTCTCAGCACCCTTCACAAACTACACTTCCCAGGATTCTTTGCAGGAAGCCATGACTGTCTCAAGTGAAATCAATGTCTGGTGTGGGTGTGGGCCCCTGATTAGGCAAGCCAAGCCGCTGTGAGTCTGGCTTTTAGAACACTGACAGTTGGTTCTTACTGAGCATGTCCTGCGTTATTATTGGCTTAAAGCCAAAACTTCTTAAATTAATTAAAAATCAGCCAGGCATTTTTTTAACTTTTCAACTGCAGAAAATGAAGGTCAGAGTATGGGGCAAGGTCAGTAATAGGATTACAGGAACTCTGGGAACATGGCTGATTTTTAATGAATTTCAATAGAGTATGAGAACTCTGACAGTAAAAAGTCCAAAAGGGTTTGAGGTTTCCCCCCCTCTCTGTTTAGACTTTGAACTCTCTATTCTCTCTGACTGTTTTGTGTATCGCCATGAAAATTGACAGGGTTGTTAAGCAAGCGTTTCTGAGTTCAGGACTATAAGTTTTGTAAGGTTTTGTTTTGAAATGAGCTTATGGGAAGCATCAGAATGGCATGGGGGTATTTTCAATTTAACATGGCAGAATGTGAAAAATCCATGCTGGCTATAGTATACAGCCACTCTCGTGGGTGTATAATCCCCATTCCAACACAACCCTCTCTTCCCAAGATAAAGTGCTATCTAGGTGTCAACTGTCATACACACAGATAAAAATCACCAACCCCATTCACTCAGCCAATCATCACACAGCATTCCTAAACATTCCATCTCCCTCTCTCCCCCCCTTACAATAGTTAACCTAATACTAACCTGTATACTAACCTATGTAAAACATTACCTGTATATCAGCATATATATTATCTCATATAACAATGAAACATCGCAGCATGCCTTGCAGATCCCATAGAAGAGGTGCTGTCATGGTGTGTTCCCTGCCAAACTAGAATTTCCATCTTTACTAAAACAAAGTGACTTTTTTTGGGGGGGGGGTCTTTCAGCTGATGGAGAGTATGTCCATTCTTCCCAGTTTTACCTGATCTTTGAGAAGCTTTTCTCTAAATATTTTGGCAGGAATATTTTGTATTAACATTAGTACATCACCCAGTGAAATGTGTTATGGGGCAATTAACATAATATGTAAATAATAAAACAATAAGCCTTGTTTGCTGTGACAGCCTAAGAATGAGGGGAACAAAAAGGGTTTCTTTCTCAGATATTTACATGATTATTTCCCCCACTAGGCAGTTTTAATGTAGTGGACTAATAATGGAACTCTGGTTTCTATGGACACCAAACATAAGATTAATAACCACATTTGTCTCTGGAATATTTGGCATCTTTATGGAAACAGTGTTGCATTTGCTTGTTTCACACACAATTATTGATTTCTTTAGTGCCCTGTGATGCAGGGGAATGTTTTCCAAGCAAGCCCTTCCAACTGTCCCCTGGTACAGGGTAATATAGGGAAGGGTGGGATGGGGAGAGACTCCTAGCATTCCTTGCATATACTCCCACTGTAATGCTCATGGCTGTTTTGCATCCAGAAAAGGGCTACTTAAAACCACACTGCGAGTATAGCACTGAACGTAGGAATGGCCAGGACTGATCACATGGCCATTTTCCTGTGCCATCCAGTTTTAAAGGTTAGGTTTGACATCCTTGCAGCTAGACATCAGGCGCAGCCCTTTAAATCTCCCACTACAGCAAAGTGGGGGACCTGCAGCCTTTGACCCAATTTCATGCAGGTCCCTGCAAGTGGTCAGTTCAAACCTCTGGTGAGAGTAACCTGTCTGTCCCCTGGCAGCCCACTGAGTGGGAAGAGAGATAGAGGGAGGGAGGAAGTGCAGTGGGGATTGGTGGATCCTATGCCAGCACCTTGGACAGCTCCTTGAAAGATAGTACTAAAACTAGGAGCCCAATGACATGGGCGTCACCAGTTCCCAGTGACTGAGTGAGAGAAAAAGGGGGTGGCAGAAACTGAGAGAAAGAGAAGGTGTTAGCAAAAGAGAGATAGGGAAGAGAAAGAAAAAGAAGGGAAAGAGGTGGCCTTTCTCACCTTTGACTCTGGCCCCACCCATCACCAGCATGCAGCCCCAACAGATTACCTCTAGGGAATGTGGCTCTTAACAGAAAAGAGGTTCCTCCTCACTCCTGTGAGCACTCAAGTCAGAGACAAGGCAACCATAGCTCTTCCCTCAGTGGTGCTGTCATCTGGCCCCCCCCTCGGCACCTGGTTTGCTGCACAACAGAGGATGGAGAATAGGACCAGGAAAAGAAAGAGCCAGAGGTTCACTATCAAATCTAAGTATGAGAGAGTGAAAGAGAAAAGACAGGATTTAAATATGGGTGGGTGAATCAGTTTCCACTCTGTGTCACTTTCTCATGTGTTCACTCAAAGGTTTGTTCCCTTCTTGTTTCCACATTAATCTGCAAATGTATTAAAATGTGTATTAAAATGAATTTAAATACACATTTGTAAACAGGTTTTTTTTTAACAAAACACACATTTTGAAAGATGTTTGGTGCACATTTTGAGCTGAGAACTGCATCAGAACATGAAGGAAGTGTGAAAGTCAGCAGACAGCTAAATTCTGCCCTGCACATTAATCTGAGAGGTGACAGTCAGGTCAGTTCATGAGAGAAGTTAAGTAGCCCTAGATTTAAAATGTTTAAGACAGGTTGTACCTCTGTTGGTCTAGGCAGGTAAAGCCCTTAAAAATCATTAGATTAAAATTTCTTATAATCAGTTGTTGGTTAAAGTGAATACATTTATTTGAAATTATGAGGAGAGAATATTACTCCCCTCAATTATGGTGAGCCAGTTTCCATTATAGAATAATCTTAGCCTCGAGTTATGCCTGCTGGGTGGAGATAAGATCACTGAAGTCTACAATCCTGGCAAAATGCAAACTCTAATGTTTTTCCATTCCAAGCATTGGAGACAGAACTTTGTTTATTCAAAAAAACGTCTAGCAGTTAGCCCTGCTTTCCCACCTGAAGCAGGTGGGCTGCCTGGTGGTACCAAACATTTATGTAGCATTTAAGTGTGTATGTTTGTGTGTGTTTAAAAAACATAATTTTATTGTTCAGAGAGGAGAGCAAGTTAGCTTACTGACTAACAAAAGGCCAGCCAATCAGCACTGTGCATGGCCCTTCTCTGAAAAGTGTGGAGGTAACTTTGTGATTAACAAAAGGGCTGGCCAATCAGTGTCATGAAAATCCAGCTTCTTACCCAGGGGTAGGGAATATCCAGACGTTGTTAGACTACAATTCCCATCACCCTGACTACTAGTTCAGCTGGCTGGAGTGGATGGGAATTGGATTCCTTCACCCACCCACCCAAGTCCATTCTAGCCAAGAAGGCTGTACATGCATATAAATGGTGCTGAGTATGGTTTCATAGTTGACTTGTTCCTGGATCTATACAGGATCTATAGAAGATGCTGTCTATTATTCATTATCACTTGTTATGCCATAGTCATTGAACACACACCGAGTTAAAAATTCTTCACTCCCAGTGCTAGATAGGTTACAAGTGAGACCTGCACCAGTCTATTCTTCAAAGGGATCAGTAGTGCACCTGGGTAATTTTATAATTTGGATAATGATCTTGTGGTGGCTTCTTATTTGGATGGCAATGTGTATTACTTCACTTCAAAATAAAAGCCTCCCCTGCAATGTTTGGAGTCCTTTCTGCTGATTATGCTGATTGGGCTTTAGGCTTCTGCCCAAAGTTCTAACCTAAGTGCACCACTGCATGGGATACCATGTGTTTGTTCTAGCAGAACTGTTACGCTTTTCCAGGGTGCATAAAGTCAGTAATGTAGTAGATATAGCAGGTCCCTGCATCAAGACGCAATGACTGGAAGAGCTCTGTGGTGACTGTACTCTCTGCCATGCATGAAAATAGATAAGTCTGGCTAGCCGAAACCTTCATGTTTCTTTCTGCACTCACTGCATCTCCAGTGCTATCCAACAGAATCTTTGATTGTGTCAGTTGAGTCTCTCTTATCATGAGAGTTAGGAGATAGGAAGCACCTCTGCCTGCTTCTTACTCACCTCAGCTGTCTTCCTCCCAGCCAATGGGCTGTGGAGCTAGCTCCCTGTTGTGGTTAGAATAGCAGCCTTTATTATTCTGTGTGGCCTTGGGCATTTCCCTAGCAAAAGTGCTATTCTGTTGCTATCTGGTTTTTTTGCTGGTAGGGAATTAAAATCTCTGCGAGAGAGCTTTTTTTTTTTTTAAAACAAAAAGATTGCTTATCCTATACCTGAACTGTGGCATTAGCTGTGCTGGAGTTGGCACTGTAGGCTTGTCATGGCACAGTGCCTCGTTGTGTGTTATGTTGTCTTCATAGAATAACAGAATAGTAGAGTTGGAAGGGGCCTATAAGGCTATTGAGTCTACGGTTGCCAGGTTCAGGGCCTGAGAATGATCCTGTATCTTTAGGAGAAGAGAAAGTCAGCCAAGTGCAGGTGTTCTTGCAACACTGTAATGGGAAAAACCACAAGGTGGAATTCTCCCTTCCCCCTGCACAACTTTTAAAGATACAGAAGACCTCTTGGAGGCTGGGCCTGGCAACCAAGAGGTCTTCTGTATCTTTAAAAGTTGTGCAGGGGGAAGGGAGAATTCCACCTTGTGGTTTTTCCCATTACAGTGTTGCAAGAACATCTGCACTTGGCTGACTTTCTCTTCTCCTAAAAGATACAGGATCAGTCTCAGGCCCTGAGCCTGGCAACCCTAATTGAGTCCAACCCCCTGCTCAGTGCAGGAATCCAACTTAAAGCACACCTGACAGGAGACTGTCCTGCTGCCTCTTAAATGCCTCCAGTGTTTGAAAGCCCAGCACCTCCCTAGGTAATTGGTACCATTGTCGTACAGCTCTAACAGTTAGGATGTTTTTCCTGATATTCTGCTGAAATCTGGCTCCCTGTAACTTGAGCCCTTTATTCTGGAACAAGGTGAAATCTACATTTCGTTGCTCCATCCACATTTGCTTCTGACCATGCCCCCCCCCCGCCATGTGGCTTCCAGAAGATGTCCAGAAGGGAATGCAGCCCTTGGGCTGAAAAAGGGTTCGCATCCCTTGGCAAAGTGATGTCATTGTGGACATGTCATCATGGAGTTCATGTTGATGGTCCCCATCATGCATGGCTAATATGGGTGTGTTGGGAGTGGCACTGTTGTGGGTTTGTTGGGAATGACAATGCTTGTTGTGGCATTGACTCCTCTATCACACTGCTATATTGTCATTTTGTCATTTCTTCTGGGACAGCACAAGATCCCAGCTTGATACCCTGGTGTTGTTAGCTCCTGATAGTGGCATCAGTCTTCACTAGACCACAAGATTGCCCTGATAACCAAATGAAAATAAACACAAATCAAATGCAACCCACTAATCAAATTCTCTTCTCGTCATCAGTCATCAGTCATCATCATCATCATTTTGCTTGATAATTGGTATTTGAATTTGAAATTACATTGATAATTTCACATTTTCTTAGTATTACTAATGGGGACAGTCTTTTCTCCTCATAGCTTGTCTTGAGAAAGATTCATGTTTTACCAATCAGAGAGAAAAAGATTAATCACTATGTGTTTTAGGGAGGATGCTTTAAATTGGGTTGAGTCCAGCCTTCTACACTGAAAGACATTTCAGGCTTGGCAAACACACACACACACACACACACCGTTTTAGACAGCAGTTATGTTTATTGTGGAGTGTCAGTGTGGTGTAGTTGTTAAGGTGTTGGACTACGACCTGGGAGACAAGGGTTCAAATCCCCACATAGCCATGAAGCTCGCTGGGTGACCTTGGGCCAGTCACTGCCTCTCAGCCTCATGAAAACCCTATTCCTAGGGTCGCCATAAGTTGGAATCGACTTGAAGGCAGTACATTTACATTTTTTATGTTTATTGTAAGATATAACAATGGTGAGCACAGCAGTACATACTACTCTGTAGCTTATGTTTTAGGACTACCATTTAGGAGTAAATATATAATTGTCTGGCCTCATGTATGGTTTGACACTAACAGTGCAATTCTGGATTCTTTTGCAAGAAGTTTCAGACTGAAGGCTACAGTTCTCATAATCTTTACTTTAGAGGAATGCTACTCAATGCAATAGATCTGCTCTAGAAATAGTTGTAGGGATTTTGGTTTTTACTGGGAAGTAACCTGCCTTATCCTTACAATGATAATTAGATACAAATAACTGCATATTTGTGATCCCCTATTAAGAGGAAAATGCAGTCAACCTTTTTGTGCCCCCCATTTCTGTTCCCAAATACACAGTAACAGAGACAGAATGATTCATGTTGATGCAGGTGGGATGCAACAGGCCTATTTGTTACTGAGACGTGGGAAGTCCTTTCCTGCTCTGCTCTTCCATTGGGATACATGGGCAGCAACGCTGCTACAGTACAGAAACACACTCCCTGTTTTTAGTACCACCAGTTCTGCACTTCACTAACATGAGATTTTAGCATGCTAGAGTACAGTTGGGGGGGGTTGTGTGTGTGGGAGTATTTTATTTGGAACAAATAATCCCTCCCTATATTTGCTATGTTTAAAATAAAAGGCAATTGATGAAAATGAACCTCTTGATCCACACAGAATTTAATAAACTGAGCATGTAACCCTCCCAATAACCTTGTTTTATATTTAATCAGAAGCCCCTGCTAATGCTTTCTATTTGCAAACAAACTTGCTTCTACCTTGTGCTGACAGTCGGGGAGGGGAACATGAACAGGGAGGGGGAAGGGAGAGAGATGGGGGAACAGCTTTGTGAGAACTGCTTGCCTGTCTCTTGCTTCAGCTGATGGAATTATTGTTGTTGCTTTTTTTAAAATTTTCAGAGGTAGGTTGATGACAGCTGAAGAAGACTGTATTTGCTGAAGAGCAGCATGATGGTAGAGAGGAGCGGGGTTCCTGAGGGAGATCTAATGGTGCCTCTCCTTCCTGCACAGAGATAAAGACTTATAATAAGCGTGTATGTTCACCATCTGGCTCTGTGCATGTGGTCCTTATGGAGGCAAAAGCAGCACAATCTGTAAATGATCGGGAGCCATAGCACTCTCTCCAGAGAATCCACGATGCAATCAAGGTGACAGATGGCATGGCCACTGCTGTGGCCTCGTGGAGAAGATCAAAATCACCTTCAATAAACTCTGACTGAAATGGGCACGAGCACCTCAAAAAAGTCAGTTTGTCAGTCAAACTGCGACAGCAAGCTGCATTGGGGGGTGGGGGTGGGGAACATAGCGGCCAGTTCTCTGTTTTTCAATCGTTTCCATCTGACTGAGCCTGAACTATGATCTTTCTCAAATTGTCCTTTCTGTTTAGCTGAAGCAGGCCAGCAAATTGCCAGATTCATAGCTTTATTGAAGGAAATTGAAAACATGATGTCCTCAATTCAATGGACAAACAGCTGGCAGGTGTTTTGGACACCCAAACACCGAAAGCAGACCTGTCATCTTTTTAAGGATAAGTTTGGCTGACTCGATCAAATTTAAAGAGGAGTTCGATAATAAAATTCTAATTTATGCAGAATGGGAAAGCATCAGCTAACAGGATTTATAGGGCTGGACATGAACATTGCATCATGCTTTGAATGCTGGATTCATTTTCTTTATTTCTCATATAATAATAATCAATATGATCTTCATGTCTACTCTAGTTTAATGTCTTTATAAACTGCATTTATCTCAGGGTTCATAAGGTCTTAATTTGGTGAGATTTTGAGAATGCTGCACCAGCACTGAATAATAACAATAACAATAACAATAACAACAACAACAACAACAACAACAACAATAATAATAATAATCAGATCCTGACCAATCCTGCACATTTACAGAACCATAGGAAGTCTTGGGCTTTGCAGAAACTGAGCACCATCCATTTCCAGTTATTGTACCTACCATTCACTACCCAGCTCCCCTTGCATATAATGAGCAAATTATAAGCCTTTTCTGTTCTGAAATGGCATGAGCAAATGAGCACAGCAAGGTAAATATCTAAAAACACCACTAGTTCTTGATTTCAAGAGCAAAGTCTTCCTCAACTTCTTTGGATCAGTTTCAGTTGATATGGCTGATGACATGGACAAGGTACTTGTGACAATGTAACCAGCAACATGTCTCCTCCACCCTTGCTTATTAGAGCTGCCTGAGGGGGCATGACTGAGTGGATCCAGGGTGTGGCCAATGCATCCTTTTGGGAGGGAGTGGTCCTTGCCACCCTGAAAGAGATGGTGATCTAACCACTCCTAAAAAAGCCCACCCTGGGCTCATTGGTTTGTGACAACTACCATCTGGTTACAAATACCACCTTTTTAGAGAAGATTATCAAGAGTGTTGTGATGCTATAGTTGCAAGTACTCTTTGATGAAATAGATTATCTTGACCCATTTCAATCTGGGTTTAGGCCTGGTTATGGGACTGAATCGGCCTTGGTCACCCTGATGGATGACTTTTATCAGGAGAATGACAGGGATAGTACAACCCTATCATTCTTACGTTATCTCACAGAGACTTTTGATACTATGGACCATGGTATCCTTCTGAGCCAACTCAGTTAGATGGAAGCACTATTTTACAGTGGTTCCGATCCTATCTTCAGGGTTGGTTTCAAAGCATAGCATTAAGCAATTGTCTTTTGGCCCCCAGCAGTTGTTCTGTGGGGTGCTGCAGGGTACCATCCTGTCCCCAATGCTGTTTAACATCTGTATGAAGCCATTGGGAGCAGTCATCAGGAGATTTGAGGCAAGGTATAAGCAGTAATGCTGATGATACTCAGCTCTATTTCTCTGTAATATCTGAGTCAAAAGAGGCTGTGGATGCACTGGATTGGTGCCTGGACTTGGTGGTGGGCTAGATGAGAGCAAAAAAACTGACTCTGAATCCTGGCAAGACAGAGGCAGCGTGGGTAGTTGGTTCCCAAGCCCAGATAATTGGTCAATTGCCTATTTTGGATGGGGCTGTACTTCCCCTGAAAGAGCAGGTTCATACTGGGGGTGATCCTGGTTCCATCTTGTAAAAGGCACTCCTAGCCACTGAGGTCACCTGGGCTCCTGGGCCAGGTGACCTCAGTGGCTAGGAGTGCCTTTTACAAGCTTCAGCTGGTAAGACAACTGCAGCCCTTTCTGCACAGGGATAGCCTGACCACTGCCATCCACACGCTATGCCAGGCTATTGTCAACATGTTGCCCTACTATTGAAAGAATTACAGCGACTGCCAATTAGGTACTGGGCTAAGTTCAAAGTTCTGTTTTTTGTGTATAAAGCCCTATGCAGCTTGGAACCAGAATACCTAAAAGATCATCTCACCCCTTATATACCCTTATACACTGCAGATACCATCTTATCAAGAGACCCATTGTACACAACATAGTAATCAGGCCTTTAACATTGTGGCACCCTTTGGAATTCTTTCCCTTAAATATTAGGCAGGTGCTATCTCTTTTTGGTGCCTGCTGAAGACTTTCCTCTTCCATAAGCAGAGAACCTTCCCAGTCTGCATATGTATTGGAATTGTTTTTAAGATGTTTTAAATATATTTTTATTGGTTTATCACTTCTTGTATGCCAACCTGGGCTCTTTTTTGGAGGAAGGGCAGGATATAAATTTAATATAAAAATTTAATATAAAAAAAAAAGAGTTGTGTTCTTGCATAAATCAAAATCATGATACATTCCTGCACTGTTTGCTTTCATTTCAATGGAGTTCATACAGGAGAATTCCATTCTGAATTGTTTCAACCACATTTTTATTGACAATTTTAATGTTTGTTTTTTTTGAAACAGCTTAGAGGTTCTAATTACAATCAAGCACTAAATACATTTTGTGAAATAAAATAAAAATAAATATTTAATGCATATCTATAAGCATTTGAGATATGCATCTGATGCACATCCAAAACTGATGTTCCACTTGCACCCAATTTTTTAGCCTGTACAGGTTCTTTGCCTGAAAACTGTATGACTCAATAAATATGCCCATAGATACTGGCTTCTGGTTTCAAAACTATCTCTTATTCTTCCTGTACGTTTGAAAGAACAAAATTAAGTGAGAACGTCATTCCTGATGTTGTTATTCCGATGAGTTAGCACAGCGTGCTTCATTGATTAGGGATTTTGTCAATGTCACACAATACCATCTCTAAATTTAGAGGTACCTCCAGTATTGGTTCTGCTGTCTGCCCTACAGTTCACATGGGTCCAAGACAGTCTTATGTCTCCTCTGGAGATCGGAGTTTTGCATCCAGAGCCTAGTGAATTCTGTGGAGGCTCCAACAGTCCATGAAAATCCAGTCATTTATATGCAGCAGATGGGATCTTCCAGTATTAACATTCTCCATTTTTAATGTCCAGGCGTACAAACATAATTTACTGTTTCTCTGCAAGGCATTTTTTCCACTTGAAAAAGAAATAGACCCATGAACTGGCATTTGGAAAGCAAGTGCCTTTACTGCTTATGATAAAATGTATGATTTATGTGTAGGAACTAGGGGTGCACAGTTTTTTTTAAAAAAAATCAGTTCATATTGCAAGTGATGCAACAAACTTGGGCAAAGGTCTGATATCTCTGAAGATGATTCAGATCAAACCCAAACAATACAGCATATTTTTCCCTTTCTTTGATAAGACTATGATAAAAAACCCTTTTGACTAAGTACATTCCTGCTGACATGGTGATGATTGTGCCAGATTGAAGAATAATTTTGAAGAGTGAGGGACTGAAGTGGGATGTAGCAAGCATATATTATTCATTATTGCTTTCTGAGAATAGAGCCGGCTTGCAGTTTAGGCAGTAGAGTTCACCTTTTATATTTGGGGAGATTCAGCTGTGCCCATATTCTTTCCTTATCTGATTTATTATTATTGTTGTTGTTGTTTATTTCTACCCTGCCTTTTGGCCAAAAGGCCCTCAAGGTGGCTTACAAAAAACCCAAAAATCCAAATATAAAAATACATCAATAAAAACAGTACAATTCACAAAAAAAAATACGATTTACAAAAGATTTTTAGGGATTTGGTAGGTAAGCTAAAGATACTTGCATTCTTCTGATCAAAAAAGGTCCCCTCTGAGATCTTTATGAGCAATTGACTAATATCTCATTGTGTTGAACAAGTGGGATATGTAACACAGTGTTGCAGTGAATCCCCACCTTCCAAGAAGAGAACTCCTCTTCAGGGCACCAGACATCTAGTACTATTAAGGCCTTTTCAGAGTGGGAAGAGGGGGAGTTTCAAAAGTGAAGCCTTTCCTGTCTGGGTTATATCTGGGGGTGCTTCTGGAATCATCTTTGTCACTGGAGGTGACTTCAGTGGCTGGAAGTGGCTTTTACCAGCTTAGACAGATAAGCCAGCTATGGCTGTTTTTGGACTGGTATAGTCTGACACTGTCATCCATGTGCTGGTAACCTCCAAGATGGATTACTGCAATGTGCTCTATGTGGGGCTGCCCTTGAGTTTGGTCCAGAAGCTGCAGCTGGTGCAAAATGCAGCTGCTCAGTGGGACAGGATATTGCCAACTTGTTACCCTGCTGTTGAAAGAATTGCACTGTCTGCCAACTGGCTATCAGGCTAAATTCAAGGTTTTGGTTTTGGTGTATAAAGCCCTATACAGATTGGGACCAGGATTCCTGAAAGATTGCCTCATCCCTTATATACCTAGTCAATCACTGCACTCTGCAGGTGAGGGCCTCCTGCAGATACCATCTTATCAGGAGGGTTGTTCCACAAAATATAGGAATTGCACTTTTAGTGTTGTAGCATCTTTGGAATTTCCTCCCCTTAAATATCAGACACATGCCGTCTCTGTTGTCTTTTTGGCACCATTTCTTCCAGCAAGACTTTTAAGCAGAGATCTTTCCCAATCTGTATCTGTGTGGAATTGCTTTAAATACATATTTTTAAGATAGGTTGTTCTTATTGTTTTTTCACTTGTTTATGCCCTGGGCTCCTTTTTGGAAGAAGGGCAGGATATAAATGTAAATGATGATGATGATGATATCACACAAGAGATTTATCAACCCTAACCCTGAGCATTTTATATATAGTTGTTCTGGACACGAGGAAAGGGGGAAAGGTATAAATAAGAACATAAGAACCCTGGCATCTCTAGGTTCTGCCTAATATCTTGGAGAGCCACTTAGACAATACTAAGCTAAATGGAACAATGGTCTGACTTCGTATAAGGCGGCTTCCTATGTTCCTAAGAACATATAGTGTGGAGGGTGTGTTTTATAACCTTATGGTAATACATCCCCCCTACAACCCTAATCACGCCTCCAGGATACTTACATTAATCTGCCAGAGGCTTAAACAGGTCAGTTCCCTCTCTTTCCATATCCTCCATTTTCCTTTTCCTTTTGTTTCCAGATGACGCCTTAATGTTGCCTCTCCTGGTCTAAGGTGATAAGACTCACATGAGTCCTCTTCAACCATTACTTATGGGAAAAGCTAAAGTGCATAGAAAGGGGCTGTGGGACCATGCCTGTAACTCCAGCCTTAATGACATATGACTTCTAGGACCTACCCACAAATTTATATTGGTTTTAGACTAGTTTAAACATCAAGGCTTCCTCTAAAGAGTCCTGGGATCTGTAGTTCATTGAAGGTGCTGAAAATTCTCTGGGATCTTGAGAGGTAAGATCAGGCCAAAGGCCCATCACATCCATCATCCTGTTCTCAAAGTGGCCATCCAGTTGACTATGGGAAGTCTGCAAGCGGGACCTGAGTACATCAGTGCTCTTCCCACTTGTGATTCCCAGCAACTGGTATGCTGAGGCATACTGCCTACAAGAGTGGAGGTAGAACATAGCCATCATGACTAGTAGCCGCTGATAGGCTCATACTCCATGAATTTGTCTTATCCTCTTTTTGAGCTATCTAAGTTGGTGGCCATCACTACATCTTCTGGGAATGAATTCCACAATTTAATTATTCACTGCATGAAGTATTTTAATTTGTCCTGTTTCTTCTAATGTTGGATGGCCCCAGGTTCTAATATCATGAGAGAATATCCACTTTTCCTCCACATCATGCATAATTTTATACATCTGTGTCATGAACCCCCCCTTTACCTACCTTTTGTTCTAAACTGAAGAGCCCCAAATGTTGTAACTTTTCCTCATATGGGAGTTGCTCCAACCCCTTGATAATTTTTGCTGCCCTTTTCCAACCTTTGCCAGGGCCTGGCCTCAGCACTACAATCCGCATTTGAGGCAGTGAAACCTCAGTGTTCCCCAAAAGTCTTCCCTGCTACAAGAATGCATGGACAGCAGGGACCAGCCCATGAAGAGCCATGGATTGTCTGGGCCACAGCTTAGAAGTGGCTCAGCAGCCTCTTTCTATACACTTTCCTCTTTCAGATATGCAACATGTGAGAGAGGCTATAGTTAGCTTAACTTCTGACACCTTTAGACCTGCTCCTTGCCCCTCCAGTCTCTCTCTAGACTCAATGCCCACCAATGTTCTGCAATTCTGTCGGAGCATTTTAGATTGTGTGTGTGTGTGTGTGTGTGTGCATGTGTACAATTCTTTTTTCTCTCAACTCACAAGTATATACACTTCTGTGTACCTTGAGATTCTCCCAAGTGTGTAGAAACCACTGGCTTCTTTTTGGTGGCCCCATTTTGTTTCTGAACTGATAGAAGCGCAAACTCCTGGGGTTCACTATTAGAGGGTATGATGATATGATACCTGAAGGGGCACTGAGGGTAGGGCTGTAGCCCTGTAAACCAACAATGCATGTATTTCTCTTAGGATTGTTCAGCTCAAGGGTTGCTAACCTTTTGGGGCCCATGGGAGCAGTTACAAACTTCAGAAATGGTTGTGGGCAATACACATGTGCCACAATTTCCCCCTCCTAGCTGGTACTTCACCCATACTTGCTCCTGTGTCACAATTAGGCTAGGGAAAAAAGCCTTCTGTTAGGCTTGAAAGAAGCATTCTTTAGCCAATTTCAGCAGCGGGAGGGGGAATGGGATCCTGTGGGCACCAGGCAAGACTTCTGTGGCCACATGTCTACCTGCAGGTACAGGTGCATTCCATGATCTAGCTATTCCAGCAATCAAAGAGGGCAAAATCTACAGGAAATGTTTCCTGCATAAGCCCCACTAAAATAAATAGAAACTTTACAGCCCCCTTTCACATTCACGGGCTTGTGCAGGAGAATGTCCTGACCAATTGTGCCCAAAGACTGGAATGGAAATGTGAGGAAAGGAGATGTATGGCATGGGATAATAAAAAGGTAGCTTCTTTGTTTGACAAAACCCTCTTTTTTTATGCACACAAACCAGATGGCTGTTTCAGTTTGAGTGAGGCTGTGATCCAGGCAATATGGCAAAATTAAGGGAAAAAGCAGCAACCTTTCTCTTCCTATCTCTCCTCCCCAAACCTCCTTCACATATAAAATCTATACACAGAGATAATGATATATTTAACCCTTCAGTAACTAAAGCAGAACGTGGCTATAATTGTTATTGTACAATGACTCGTTTGTTTTAGATGTAGCTCGACAAACTAAGAGGCTGGGACTAATGCAAGAATCAAAAGGAATTAGAATAATAAAAGGAGGCGTGATAAATAGTGGCAATCGGAATTCGAGACAGTACATCAGGGTAATTTGGCTTAGACTGCAATTTAGAAACAGATTGACAAATGTTTGCTAAGATTCTCCATATTGCCGAGAGCATGCTTTTTTTTTTGTGGGTTTCTGTTAACTGATTGACAGTGGGTTCAGGACAGTCGAAAGAAAGTACTTCTTAGAATAACATATAATTCATTACCATAAAATGTCATGATAAGCTAGGTGGTGGATGGATCAGTCTATTTCCATGTCATTGTTTCTCACATTTCCCTCTTACTGACCTGTTCCATTCCATTTCCTTATTAAGTAGCTTTTTTAAAAAAAACAACCACCTCGTGCACTAAAACATGGCCAAAATCAGAGCTTGGAAAAGTTACTTTTTTGAACTACAACTCCCATCAGCCCAATCCAGTGGCCATGCTGGCTGGGGCTGATGGGAGTTGTAGTTCAAAAAAGTAACTTTTCCAAGCTCTGGCCAAAATACATAGTTTACAACATATAATTGGTAGTATTGTATGCATTTGGGCCATATCTTATGCAGTTTTGAAGTATGCACATTTTAAAATTTGTACATTTTAAAAAGTTGATAACTGCATAGTAAAATTTACAGAAATGTGATATCAGAGTAATCAAATAGTTTGGTGGTGGTGCAGATCAGTTTGGTCCATATCAGAATGCAAACCAAACAAAATCCTCAAGCATCCCTATGAGGTATCAAATAGCTTTTTAAAGACTAATTTGTGAAAGATATGTCTGTTGGTGGGTATTAGCCAACATAACCAAATGTTCAGAAGCTAAATGCCCCTGCCCTGTGTATCAGATGTTGGGGATAAACAACAGAAGATGTCTATTCCGATCATATCCTGTTTGTGAGCTTGGTGACAGTTAACCACTGCTGGACACAGAATGCTGGACTAAAAGAAGCTTTGCCTGATCAGCAAATAAATACTTGTGTTCTACATGTTTACATCTAGTGAGTATGAATGCGGTTTCCTAGGGCTGGTTAATACTGTCTACCCCCTGATATGATTGCCTCTGGGTATGTGTGGGTCCTCTGGCATGTGAGTCAGAGGAGATGTTATTTATTTGAAAAAGCACCTCCACAAATGTGCTGTGTAGGTGGACATTGCCATTTTTCAAATTGCAGTTGCCACTTACATGCCTCCACATGAGACTTACAGGGACCTTGAACCATTGAGTGTGAAGGGGCTATGAGCTATATGAAGTTACCTTACCAAAGATAAAACTACTATACCATTAGAATTTGGGAGAAGAGGAATCAAGTTGTGACATTTAGGGACTGTCCAAAGAATGTCCTGGTTCACATGTAATGCTAAGGCAAACCAAAGTTTGTCCTATGGTTTACAGCTCAAGGTTCTTCTGGGAGAACTATGCCATGAGTCCAGTTTGGATGAAATTCTAAAGCCGAACCACAACTATTTTTCTGTAAATCTGAATCTTGAGAAGCCATGCAAGCCCTGGACCAGCGTCTGGACTTGGTGGTGAGCCAATAAACTGAATCTGAATCCTAGCAAGTTGGAGGTGCTGTGGGTTGGTGGTTCCCAAGTTCTGAAAATTGGTCAATTGCCTTCTTTGGATTGGGTTGTACTACCTCTGAAAGAGCAGGTCCGTAGTGTGGGGTTGTTCCTGGATCAATCATTGTTGCTAGGGGCCCAGATGACCTCAGTGGCTAGGAGTGCCTTTTACCCGCTTCGGCTGGTAAAACAGCTGCGGCCATTTCTAGACCAGGATAGCCTGACCACTGTTGTCCATGCACTGGTAACCTCCAGGATGGATTACTGTAATGTGGAGGTGCCCTTGTGGTTGGTCCAGAAGCTGCAGCTGGTGCCAAATGTGGCAGTGCAACTGCTCACTGAGGCAGGGTATCACCAATATATTACTCTGTTGCTGAAAGAATTGCACTGGCTGCCCATTAGCTACCAGATCAAGTTCAAGGTTCTAGTTTTGGTGTACAAAGCCCTATACAGCTTGGGACCAGGATACCTGAAAGACCGTCTTATCCCTTATATACCCAGTTGATCACTGTGCTCTGCAGGTGAGGGCCTCCCATAGATACCGTCTTATCAGGAGGTCTGTTCTGCACAACACAGGAAGTGGACCTTTAGTGTTGTGGCACCAACACTTTGGAATTCCCTCCTCTTAAATATTAGACAGGTGCGATCACTGTTATCTTTTTAGCGCCTATTGGAGACCCCTCACATTTGCTTATTCATGCTAAACCATGGTTTAGCTTAGCATTATTTGCAAAGGATAACAATATGAGGGAACACACAGTGGTTACTAATTCATTCTAGCACAATCCAGATGATTTATTTGGGGGGGATTGCATTTTCCTTGCATGAATAAATCAAGTTATAAATATGCTATGCAGCTGTGGAGTATGGCTGTACAATATCAAAGGTACTTATCTGTAGTTCCTATAACTTCATTACTAGTGATGGTGGTGTCCTTTCTTCAAAGTCCAGCACTTGTGATCAACTCCCCTATTGGGAAAGATTGCAATATTTGGGGGTTTTTTGTTTAGAGAAAAGTAAGTGGAAGGAGTCATGAGAGAGGTGTATAAAATAATACAGTGCCATGAAAAAGTATTTGCCCCCTGCCTGATTTTCTGCGTGGTTGCACATTTTTGGCACTGAATGTTATCAAAACCTAATATTAGGGAAAAGGGAACCTGAGTGAACAAACAACACAACATTTTGATATTTATTAAATAAGGTTAAGCAACACCCAATGCCCCCATGTGAAAAAGTAATTGCCCCCTTAGACTCAAAACCTGGTTATGTCACCTTTAGCAGCAATGACTGCAACCAAAGCTTCCTGTAGTTCTTGATCAGTCTCTCACAGCACTTTGGTGGAATTTCGGCCCACTCTTCCATGCAGAACTGCTTTAACTCAGTGACATCTGTGGGTTTTTGAGCATGAACTGCGCCTTTCAGTTCCTGCTACAACATCTCAATGGAGTTTTGGTCTGGACTTTGACTAGGCCATTCCAAAACTTTAAATTTCTTGTTCCTTAACCATTCTGATGTAGACTTGCTTGTGTGTTTTGGATCATTGTCTTGCTGCATGACCCAGCCATGCTTCAGCTGACAGATGGATAGCCTGACATTCTCCTGTAGAATTCTCTGATACAAAGCAGAATTCATGGTTCCTTCAATGATGGCAAGTTATCCAGGTCCTGATGCAGCAAAGCATCCCCAAACCATAACACTGCCACCACCATGCTTGACCATTGGTATGAGGTTCTTCATGTGGAATGCAGTGTTTGTTTTTTGCCAGAAATAGCAGGGCCCATGTTGCCCAAAATGTTCCATCTTTGACTCATCTGTCCATAGAACATTGTACCAGAACTCTTGAGGATCATCCAGGTGGTTTTTGGCAAACAATGTTCTATGGGGAAGAGGGAAGGGATAGGAGGGAGGAGGAGGGGAGGCCAGGTTTGATCATATACATGCTTTTTGAGTTCAGTGGGATTTACCCATGTGCAGTCATGCTTAGGATAGGAGAAACTGACCTGGGGGAGGGAGACGGAGGGGAGGAGGAGGGCAGGAAGGGGAGGAGAGGGAGGGAGGGAGGGGAGAGGAGGGGAGGAGATTGGATGGGTGGGCACTGGGCAGAGGGGAAGCCCCTTTCCTTTCCAAAAGGAAAACATTGTGAACAGTATCATTCTTTTTCCGGGTTTCCCCCACCTTTTTATTCTACAACAGGCATATGTAGCCTCCCACCCAAATTTAAACCAATGCTGCCTCTGGCCATATCCACATCAGGCCTTTATTTCACTTTAGACAGTCATGGCTTCTCCCAAAGAATCCTGGGAAGTATAGTTAGTGAAGGGTGTTGAGAGTTGCTAGGAGACGCCCTGTTCTCCTCACAGAGCTTCAATCAGAGCAGCTGACTGTTAAACCACTCTGGCCACTGGAGTCCTGTCAGTGGAATAGGAGTCTCCTCTCAGCAACTTTCACAAACTACACTTCCCAGGATTCTTTGGGGGAAGCCATGACTGTCTAAAGTGAAATAAATGTCTGGTGTGGGTGTGGCCCATGATTAGGCAAGCTAAGCAGCTGTGAGTCTGGCTTTTAGGACACTGACAGTTGGTTCTTACTGAGCATGCCCGACCTTATCATTGGGTTCAATGCTAACTTTCTAACAGTAATTAAATATCAGCCAGGCACCTTTTTAACTTTTAAACTGCATAAAATGAAGGTCAGAGTATGGGGCAAAGTCAGTAATAGGATTACATGTTATCTGTGAACATAGCTGATTTTTAATTAATTTCAACAGATTATGAGTGTTTTAAATTTGTATATTTGTTTTTAATGTTTTTAGTTACTGTAAACCTCCCAGAGAGCTTCGGCTATGGGGCGGTATACAAATACAATAAATAAATAAATAAATGAGAACTCTGGTTTCTCTCTCTCTCTTTTTACACGTTGAACTCTCTATTCTCTCTGACTTTGTTTATCGCCATGACAATAGAGAGGGTTGTTACGCAAGCATTTCTGAGTTCAGGACTATAAGTTTTGTAAGGTTTTGTTTTGAAATGAGCTTATGGGAAACATCAGAATGGCATGGGGGTATTTTCAACTTAACATTGCAGAATGTGAAAAATCCATGCTGACTATAGTATACAGCCACAAGAGCGTATAATACTGTATATTAAATAAATTCATAGAGGATAAGCCTGTTGTATCCCCACTCTTGGAGGCGGTGTGCCTCTGAATGGAAGTTGCTGGGAATCACATGTGGGGAGTGAGCTGTTGCACTCAGGTTCTCCTTTCAGGCTTCTCATAGGCACCTGGTTGGCAACTGAGAACAGGGCGCTAGACTAGATGGGCTATTGGCCTGATCCAGCAGGATCTTTTTAAGTTCTTATGCTATTTAAAATAGTTCTTTTTTATTACAGAGGAACAAGTTGCCTAGTATCAGAAGATACTAAGGCTGAATTTATATATTCTCAGAGGTTGAATTTTATACTAAAAGAGTTACATTATGTATATGTGTGTGTGTGAAGTTTTCTTTGAAAGAGAAGTGCTCCTCAAGGGAGAAAATGCCTTTTGAAATATAATTGGGACCCCTTCCCCTTATTTGTCAAAGCACTTACCAAGAGAATGAGAAGGGTGCTACTAGGCTCCATGTGTGGCTAGCTGAAGTTTGATATTTATAAAGTGGCTGTAAAAGCCACTTTAAGAGAGGTAAACTGCAGCTATATGGGGCTAAATCCATCCTCTCTCTAGAAATCAAGTGGTTTCTAAAGTATCCTGGACCCAAGTTGTTAAGGGCCTTGTAAATTAACACAAGAAACTTGAATTAGCCCAATAGTGTATGGACAAGTTTTTAAGCACCTGAATTATGTGCTGGTGATAGTCTGTCCCCATCAATAGTTTAGCCACAACATTTTGCATGAGCTGGAGATCCAGAACATGCCCAAGGGTAGCACACATAAAGTGCATCACAATAATCACACCTTATCGAACCATCTGAAAAATACCATCGGAAGGCTATCTTGCATATTAACTGTATAATCAGATTGTTCTGAGGCCACATCTGTGGTAGGAGTGGCTACTGGAAAATAGTTTTAGACCCTATGATGCTTACCACAAACTAGAGCATCTCTGTGGTATCTTCCTTCCAGTTCTATAATTCTGAATAATAATCTGGCTCTCCTTTTTAATTCTACCCCAACCCTCTAGACTGGAATCTTAAATTCATTGGAAAAATGTCAGGTGATAGTGGCTAACATTGCAGATTCATTCTGCAGAGCTCAGTGGGAGAAAACATTGCACTTTCCTGCCTTTTGTGTATCAGGACATTTAAAATCATTGCCAACAAAATTACTGAGCTATCATATTTCATCGACTGCTTTGTGTCACACCTGGTTTGAATATAAATATTATAGATGGCACACTTAACAGTAAATCCATTTGCAACTACAAACTTTGCCAAAATCTATGAAAACAACAATACGAGTATTTTGATTTGTATAAATTATTATGGGATGCTATTGTCACTATACAGTGTAAAAGATACAGGAAAATAACTCAGGTTTAAGTGAACTTGGTGCAGAATGACACTTTCAGCTACAACTTTTAATGATATGCACTGTTTTCTAATGTGACTATGGCTTAATAAAATGATTGGGAAAAGTAACCAATGTTAGAGGGCTGGCATCTAAGAATACATCATTTTGTATTATGGTGGCACTAAGGGGTCAGTGCTGTGGTGGCTAACCAGCTCTTTTTCATACTGAACTGGCTAAGATCTCCCAACCAGAGTCAGGTACAAAATATATAAATTCCATCTGCACTATACATTTAAAGCACTTTTTACCACTTTTAATTGTCATGGCTTTCCCCAACAAATCCTGGGAACTATAGTATGTTAAGCATGCTAAGAATTGTTAGGAGAGCCCTATTCCCCCCACAGAGATATAATTCCTAAAGTGGTTTAACAATCAATTCCTCTTCCCAGGGAACTTTGGGAATTGTAGCTCTGTGAGGCAAGCCCCCAAAAGGTCCTTTCCCTGTCCATGAGTCCCAAAGCCCTGACAGCATGTCAAGGAATCCTCTTTCACTATCATAGTGCTCACCAATGATAGTGCTCACAACCTACTTCCTGAATTGCTGTGCTGTTGTGACCAATCTATTCTACCAGGTAGGTGCCACCACACTCTAGGTGCCAGTTTCCTTATAAGAGTACAGAATAAGGAGAATAAACCTTCTTCTTCTATGTTGATCTGATGCACAGGCAAATCCCTACTTGGACTCTTAGTGACTGGTTATACCTGCACTGAAAAGCAGGTAGGTGAATACCAAGAAGGATCCAGTGAGACTGATCGGGGATGGTCCTGGGCTATAATGTTCTCCTTAACCCTACCCTTGTCTGTTGGCATGTGAATCCCTCTGCTGGCCTAGCCGTTTTACCAAAGCCACCCACAATGTTGCTCCCTGCTGTCATTCAAAGTCAGGATAAGGGATAAGAGACTGTTGACTTCTTAGAGTAACCACTTCAGTAAGGGTCTGATTTCTCTCCTTTAAACACCATGCAACATGATTTGTACCTCACCTGCCATTGCTAATCAAATATTTGTGTCTACCTGCTGCAAATGCCTTGCCTACTTTAACCAGCCAGTCTTGTATGAAAGCCTAAGACAGCCTGAGGTTCATGTAACAATGATATTGAGGGTACTCTAATGCCTTTCAAATGAGACTTCTAGAGGAGCACTAGTTTCTTTTCCGAGAGGAATGTCCATTCTTCCTTAAAATAACTTGGCTCTGGAAAATGGAAACCACAGATCCATGGGAAATAGGAAGAAATACCTATGGTGTAACCTTCAGAGGCTGTGTTGAACAAGAGTCAACCTGGTGTTCTCCAGATGTTGTGGACAGACCTCCCACCATTCCCAGCCAGTATGGCAACTGGTCAGGAATGATGGGAATTGTAGTCCAAAACATCTGAAAAACACCAGATTGGCTAACCCTGGAGTGGAAGCACAAAGTAACAATAATTATTGCTACCACCAATGACCTGATCTGAAACTATGAAACACTAGGTTAAGTATTTGGTCTGCTTAAGTTTCACTGAAACAATATGGTTAAAGCTCTCACATGTTTGGGCACTCAGTTTCTATGAGATTTAAGCATGTTTAACTTCTCACTCTATTGTGTCCTTAAAAATGTAGCTTAGATGATAATAACATGATCATTGGAACAAAAGATCTAGCCAAGATTGAAGTCTCTGCCTGTTTTGTAGACTCAAATCTTATCCTAAACATTATTTTAATGTGTGTGATTTTGTTCTCATTTTTTTCTGGGACTCAAAAGGAAGAAGCAAACAAATTCTACTTGAATGCATTGGACATGATACAGAAGATTCTGAACAGCTCCAAAGATGATCAAATGTGAAAATACATATTTTAACAATGTCTAAATTGTGTGTTTTAACTGCAGCAAATGATTATGGTCTATTTAGAGGATATGATTGGATCACATTGGTCTGTGAAATGCAGCTGTGACATTGTTGATATAGAGAAGCAAGTGAACAACTGTGGTGTTGCATCTATACTTCGGTCAGCGCTTGAAATGTTAATAAGTGCTCAATTGGCTGATGTTTCTGAATATCCTTATTGTAGGGTCAACAAAGGGTTGTTGTTGCTGTTTTGCTTTAAATATATACAATAGAATGTCAGAATTTGTCCATGTCTATAACGTCTGTCAAACTGTGCATCAAACTGTGGCCGTCGTCGTATTCTAAACATTTATACAATGGCTTTAACATTTCAAGAGGAGAAATGGTTTAATTTAAAGACCCCAATTAAAAATGCATGTGCATCTAATAGGGAGGAAAAATAAATGATTTTTAACAGCACTGGTGAAAAGCAGATTGGTATGTATATATTAGATGTATATTACACAGGAAAACATGGCATTCAGGAGAATGAAATGAAATGAGCCAGAAACTTCTCACATTTTCCTGGCATCTGTGGAGTGTCGCCATATGAGAACCATATGACTGCTGGCAGATTGGCATGTCAGCTCAAGCATGTACAACTTGACCTCACTGAGCTCTCTGTTTGTCAGTTTATAACGGGAATATTGATACAATTTTAACTGCAGTCTTTCTACGCAAGAACTCTTTTATTCCTTTCCCAGCCTTCAGTCTTCTCTTTTTAGAGACTAGTGTCCTATTTTTTAAAGATACCTCTTCATTCATTGTCAAGAAGGACTATAGAAGACTGTATAAAATGGTTGTGTATAGTAAATGTGTGTCTTAATGAGTAAGATTAAGAATGCATGTTTATACAGTAGTCAGCCTAACTATATTCAATGGGGCTTATTCCCTAGTAAATGTGTTTAAGTTTGCAGCCTTAGTCTTTAGGGTAAGTGATGGGAACATGTAGCTCTCCGGATGTTGTTGTGTGCCAACTCCCAGCCAGCATGGCCAATGGTCTGGGATGATGGAAATGGAAGTCTGTTTTTAAAGTCTGTTTTATGATGTGTTAAAGTGTTTTTAGTGCTTTTGTTTGCCGCCCTGAGCTCCTATTGGGAGACAGAGGGATATAAATCTAATAAATAGATAAACGGTCCAAAAACACCTGGAGGGCCACAGACTCCTAATCCCTTCTTTAGGGGTAGGCTGGTGGACTGACTTGAAATATCTTGATATTCATTGTTATATGAATGAGAAGATTTAGGACTAGGCGTGCACAAAAAAATTGTTTAGTTTAGTTATTAAAGTTTAATGTGCTTCATCTTGTATTCATTTTTGTTCCAGTTATTTTAATAACTGATTTAGAACTATTTAATTTAGTTCAGTTTTAGTAATTTTTGTAAATTTAGTAATTTTTGTTTTCCATTGCTTTCAAAGGGAGACTCAGCCAGTCTCCTGATGCCTGTAACATCAGTGTTTTCCATCCAAACTGTGAAATTGCTTAGGGGTTCCACTAAACCTTGCAGGAATAAGACATGACAAATTTCAGAGAGGTAGAACAAATGATCTATATTTTATAGGCAATTTTAAAAGGCACACATTCTATAAGCTCCCCCATTGCTTTCTGTGGGAGATTCAGTGGCTCTTCTACTGCTTATAATGTCTGGATTTTCTCTCCAATTGGCACGAAATTTTCCATCCTTCTACTACCCATCCAAAAGATTAGGCCTGCCAAGTTTAAAATTTTAAGGCAATTTTGAAAGGTGCATAACCCCTGCTTCCTGGAACCTTTCTGAAACATGTACCCTGTACACTGCAAAGATTGTTCCAGCAGGGTTCCCACAGAAACAAATAAGAAGTGAATGGATTTTCATTCAGTACTCAGAGCTCCTTGGTGAATGGACAGCCTTGCTGAAGCAGAGCCAGCATGGCTTCTGCAAGGGAAAGTCCTGTCTCAGTAACCTATTAGAATTCTTTGAGAGTGTCAACAAGTGTATAGATAGAGGTGATCCAGTGGACATAGTGTACTTAGACTTTCAAAAAGGGTTTGACAAGGTACCTCACCAAAGGCTTCTGAGGAAGCTTAGCAGTCATGGAATAAGAGGAGAGGTCCTCTTGTGGATAAGGAATTGGTTAAGAAGCAGAAAGCAGAGAGCAGGAATAAACGGACAGTTCTCCCAATGGAGGGCTGTAGAAAGTGGAGTCCCTCAAGGATCGGTATTGGGACCTGTACTTTTCAACTTGTTCATTAATGACCTAGAATTAGGAGTGAGCAGTGAAGTGGCCAAGTTTGCTGACGACACTAAATTGTTCAGGGTTGTTAAAAGAAAAAGGGATTGCGAAGAGCTCCAAAAAGACCTCTCCAAACTGAGTGAATGGGCAGAAAAATGGCAAATGCAATTCAATATAAACAAGTGTAAAATTATGCATATTGGAGCAAAAAATCTGAATTTCACATATACGCTCATGGGGTCTGAACTGGCGGTGACCGACCAGGAGAGAGACCTCGGGGTTGTAGTGGACAGCACGATGAAAATGTCGACCCAGTGTGCGGCAGCTGTGAAAAAGGCAAATTCCATGCTAGCAATAATTAGGAAAGGTATTGAAAATAAAACAGCCGATATCATCATGCCGTTGTATAAATCTATGGTGCGGCCGCATTTGGAATACTGTGTACAGTTCTGGTAGCCTCATCTCAAAAAGGATATTCTAGAGTTGGAAAAGGTTCAGAAGAGGGCAACCAGAATGATCAAGGGGATGGAGCGACTCCCTTACGAGGCTTTTTAGTTTAGAGAAAAGGCGGGTCAGAGGAGACATGATAGAAGTGTATAAAATTATGCATGGCATTGAGAAAGTGGATAGAGAAAAGTTCTTCTCCCTCTCTCATAATACTAGAACTCATGGACATTCAAAGAAGCTGAATGTTGGAAGATTCAGGACAGACAAAAGGAAGTACTTCTTTACTCAGCGCATAGTTAAACTATGGAATTTGCTCCCACAAGATGCAGTAATGGCCACCAGCTTGGATGGCTTTAAAAGAAGATTAGACAAATTCATGGAGGACAGGGCTATCAATGGCTACTAGCCATGATGGCTGTGCTCTGCCACCCTAGTCAGAGGCAGCATGCTTCTGAAAACCAGTTGCCGGAAGCCTCAGGAGGGGAGAGTGTTCTTGCACTCGGGTCCTGCTTGCGGGCTTCCCCCAGGCACCTGGTTGGCCACTGTGAGAACAGGATGCTGGACTAGATGGGCCACTGGTCTGATCCAGCAGGCTCTTCTTATGTTCTTATGTTCTTATGACAGGATAAAAAAATAAGCAACGTGCTTGAGATGATACAGAAGTTCTGTCTGTTATGGCTCATTTACACATGCAACTCACCACTTGAGGTTGATTTTTTTCCAAATGATATAGGTGCAGCCTTATACTGAGTCATTCCATTGGTCCATCTAACCAATCATTGCTTTCTCTGTATAATATCATAAGACTCCCAAGCCTTAGGCAGAGGCTATTTCTAGGCCCATTGTTTCTTAATTAAAGCTTGGATGTATTGAACCTTAGACCTCATGCATGCAAAACATGCATCCATATGCATCTACTGCTCTCTCTCTCTCTCTCTCTCTCTCTCTCTCTCTCTCTGTGTGTGTGTGTGTGTGTATGAGAGAGACAGAGAGAGAGCACACATTCAAAACACATGTGTATATGGAAGAATTGTTAGCTAATTAAGGTAATTTTTAGGCATGACGAATTTGACCCCACCAAAGCCATCTCCATCCAGCTGAACTCTCCCCTCCCCCCAGTTCCATTCCCTCTGGCAGCTTCTCACTGCCTGCCATTTCACTAGGAATGGATGAATCAGTCGAATTCTGGATCTTGTCACTTTTACATGTGTTCATAATTCAGCTGTTCTATCCTGCTTTCTGCAATGATGTGCTAGAAAAAAAAGTAAGGAAATGTTGATAAAAAAGGTACACTATTAATGAAGTGGTCTGAGGGTTGTCTTTTTTATTTTAAAAAAAGTCTCTTGGTAATAGCCTTTCAAGCACATAGAAAGCCCAGCTGCTGTTCAAAATGGGACCACAAATACCCCTGGGGATGACAGGATGTGAAGACAGTGTGTGGAACAGAAGCTTGCTGTTCCTGTGGGTCAATGTGTAGGCCCTTATGTAGCCAACATGGAACTGGACCATAGGAAGGTGCCTTATACTGAGTCAGACCCCTGGTCTACACTAGCAGCTCTCCTGGGTTTCAGACAGGGAGTCTTTCCCAGCCCTACCTGGAGATCTTGAGGATTCAACCTGTAACCTTCTGATGATCTACTGCTGAGCTATGGTCCTTCCCACACCATCCACATGCAATAAGGATGTATGAAGGCATGGTGGGAGTGCCAACGCTTGCAGGTGTACAAAAAAAAAAAAAACAAATTGAGGGGGGAGACCTAAATGGGTGTGGGGGAACTAAGTATACAAAAACAGCTCAGTGAGGACTGAGTTAGAATGGTAACTATTTTTGAGGGGTAGAAACCCAGCAACTGGAGCTGGGTATGGGGAGAGAATATCCTGAAAAAGGGCATTGCTGGCTGTCTGCAATCCTGAACAGAAGGACTCCGCATTGCAACATTTGTTGCAGGTCCCACTTGTAAAAACTATTGTTGGATTGTTTAGCTACTTTTTACAGTAAGTTGCTATCCTAAAATTGATGGGGGTACTCTTTATACTTCAGTGTTCTTTTCTACATGCTGGTCTACTGTAAAGAAGCAAAGGAGCAAATGCGTCAAGGATAGAATTATTAATCCCTTCAATTTTGGCTTTGGCCTACTGAGAACAGTGCTTTTTATTTCTCATTTATTTTGGCAGGTAAGAGTTGCAAGGCAAGCCTTAAATCATGTTTAACCCAAGCATTTTACATTACCTTGCCTGTAAACTGCATGCAGTGGATGGACTTTCAATAAAATGGCAGTTGTAAAGTATTTCATACAGAGGAAGAATCCCAAGCTAAGGTTATCAGTTGCCTTGTCCATGTGAATATTTCTGCTTAAGAGGCCCTCAAAAAGAATGTGGACGGACTGATGTCAAATTAAGCCTTATTCCCTACACTCCACCTTTCAAGAAAATTGATCCCTGGGTAGTCTTATTGCTTATTTGCTCTTGTCTTGAGAGTAGAAAAGGGCATTTCTGGCAACTGGAGTCTAGTTCTATGACATCATAAGAGTGTCTATGTTTTGATGTCTCTGTAGTTCCATCACTGGGTTCAGGAACTGGTTATTGCTGGAGAAACATATATCTTGCCTTCCCAAAGATGCCAGTTCACTGGTCCTCCAGTGCTATAATCTTAGCTGGAAATATCAGTGCTTGGAGTGTTCATTTGAAAAGGGAAATAGTTCCATTTCAAGTTCATCCTGTCCAAAATGAACTCGTTCCATTTCAAGTTTGTCCTTTTAAAAATGAACTGGTTCATTTTCATCCTCAGCAATTTTCTTTCAGCATTTAGAATGTTACAAGCTTCTATTCTGAAGTATAGGGTCCAATAGTAAATAACTTATTTCACACAAGTAATAAGATCTCTGGCAGACATAATGTCAACAGGTGAAGCTTTCCCTGTAATTTTATTTCCATACTAGAAAAAGCTTGCCCTGTTTGATTTTGCCAGCCACACAGCTGTTAAAGGCATAAGGCATCATTCACTTTGTTCCTGTACCTATACTGTAAGCTGCTCCTATTGAATAAGAATGACTCTCTTCAGCAGGAACAAAAGAGGAAATGCCTCACATTCCTTCCTTCTGATTGCTTAGCAACAGTGATTAAGTGACTAAGCATCCTTAGCAACAGTAGTGTCTCTGCATCTGCCTAATAAGCCTTAGACTGTTGCCTCTACATTTTGCTTTCTAACTTTATAGATGTCCGATTTACTTGTTTTTTTAAAAAACAACAACAATGAAACCTTAGAGCCTGCCACTCTTGCTGGGTATGTGTATAGAGGGAATGAATGTGAAAATGAACTAGAAATCATTTTAAGTTCTATTCCAAAATGAACTTAATTCAGCTTTAGTTCACCCAGAAATTATGGGAACTACTTTCAGGTGTAGTGCAGAGATTTTTTAAAGTAGTTCAGTGAACTTTATTTGTAATTTTCAATTTAAACTGCAGTTCTGTCAGTTTCCTGCATAACAATCCTAAACTCTGGCCAGGATCAGTTGGATGGATTGACCAATCCATCTGAAGATCTGTTGGCTTGTCCTGGCCGGAGCAGAATATAGTGGTGGTGGTGGGAATGGAGCAGCTTAGGCTTCTGCAGATCCATGGCTCTGCCTGCATAAACAGACTTCTTGCTAGCTAACTCCTAGTAGAATTGGATTCATTGCATTTTCCACAAGTCCCTTTGCCTTATCCTAACCTTCTCCATCAGCAAGGATCTGGAGGTTAGGATTACTTGAGTGTAAATCCCATTCGGTTCAGTTGCATGCAATTCCAAA
Source organism: Rhineura floridana (assembly GCF_030035675.1). Classification (NCBI taxonomy): domain Eukaryota; kingdom Metazoa; phylum Chordata; class Lepidosauria; order Squamata; family Rhineuridae; genus Rhineura; species Rhineura floridana. The sequence goes on along the minus strand of NC_084480.1, from coordinate 265,893,322 downwards.
TAAGCATGTATAGGGCTAGGTTCTTACAGAGCCACCCTTTTCATTCTTACCTGAGAATAAGTCCCATTGAACACAATGGATCTTACCTCCAAGTAAATATGCATAGAATTGCACTGCTAGGGCTTTCATAGTTGACTGGGATCCTCAACACAACTTGATTAAATCATAATTTTTTTCTTGTTGCTGTCAGTAGGCAAGATGTCAGTAACAAAGATTTACCATAAACAGTCAAATGAAGCTGTACATGGATTTCATTGATTCTCAGAAGACACTGGAGCAAGATACTTGGATGGTGGTTCAATCTGAGGGAGAACAGATTTCCATCTTGAGATGAAATATGGGGTGCGGGTGAGGGGAGGGAACATCCCCTTTTCCCAAACACACTATGACATATTACAAGGCCTGAAGCTGGAATTAATCCAGATTTTTGTTTAATTAAATAGTAGCAGTCATTCTGCCTTATTATATCAGAGTACTCTAAGGTGAGATGAAGGTGATATGTGACATATATATGCTCACCTCTGTATTTTCATTAGAAAGCAGGAAAACTATTGTTTCTGTAGTGTAGAAGAAGAAAACACACTGTAATGTTTACATGCATTTTTAGTTTGTTCTACCCTGAAGGTTCAGAACAGGCAAGAAGAGTGTCTCAACATGCAAATATATATTTTATAGCATTGTTACTTCACAACCTTAAATGTGTTTCCTTGAAAATTAACCAGAATTCCACTCAGTTCTACTGGTTTTACTTCCAAGTGAGTGTGTTTGTACAGAATAGTATAGAAGTGAAAGAATAAAAGCAAATATGCATATTTAACATTATGTGAATAAGGGTCCTGCCAGAGACATGATTGCATCTTACCATATACTATGATGGTAGATATTTTCTTATATACTACTTTATAAACTGCTGTATGAAAATTAATGGAAGTATTCATCTTTAACCCCTTAATAGTTATGGTATGCTGGTGTGTTTGTTGTTACAAGCTACTCTAACTAATTACCTCCTGAACACTCAGCTACTCATGCCACCCTATTCTGTTCCCTTCTTGGCATTCTGTTCCCTTCTTGGAACCTGCAGAAAGTTACATTTAGTCATGGGAAATGAGAACAGGATCTTGAAGAACAACCCAGCCACTTACTCCTTTCAGGAAATTCCACTGGTACTTAGTGAGGATTCACACTGATTCCTGAGTACTGAATAAGATGGAAACAACACCGTGGCTTGGGAGATGGCTGGATGGGTATGTTTTAGTAAAAGAAATGCATAATTATAACTAGGATGAACTAAGCATCTAATTCAATCCCATTCCAGTCTCCTTGGTGCTCAATCATAGTTCCATTCCCTCCCATTTTCTGCAGATTTTGTTTTGGGGAGGGGAATGCTCCCAAATTCCATATTTAAATAGTATGCAATTTGCACACACTCTTTACCTAAAATATACACTTCTCAATGCATTACTCCATAAAATATGCATCCTGTATACATATTTTACGTAAATAAGTACATTTATGTGCACCTTTTCCACACCAGCACTGTTCAAACATCTAGATCAGTGTGTAATCTGACTGGTAGTTGTGTTTCAATCCACAAGTAAGCTCAAGAATGTAGGTTAGTTTGCTATGAAAAGCAGACCAGACAAATTTCACTCCCATCCATAATTATTACTCAGTTGTTCTGGAAATCAACACATTTTACCTCAAGAGATACGTCTGCAGCACTAACATTGTGTTTGACTAAAACTCACTGAGAAAATGTGAACTCCCCCTCCCCCATTCCCTACAATGTCCAGTGATATTTGGGGAATAGGATTCTGTGAGTGACAGAAGCACATGATGGATAGCACCCATGAGGATGAGCTACATTTCCCTCTCCCATGCTTGTATCTGCCATGGCCTTGGCTTTGAGCTCAAGAGTGAGCCTGGGGCTGCTGTGCCACCAAGTAAGGAACAGGGGTGCTTCAGAATGTTATTTGATCTGCATTTTCAAGTGAAGTGACCTGATATACATTTCTTGAACTAATATGCAGGTCCTAACATAGTTATCCTTCAGTGTTTGCACTTCTCTGAATTTTGCAATACAGTTCTCAGCTTAAAAAATATGCACCAAAATGCATATAAAAATGCATGCTTTGGGTTAAAATGTATATACAATGCATATCTTAAGAGGTAATGCATACAATTATGCATGTTTTAAGATAAAATGCATACATAAATGGGGAAATGTTTTGAATGTGGATTTCTGTGCATTTCTTTTCCTTTTTAAAAAAATGCTGGATAATGCGGAAACAGAACAAAAACCACCTTAAGAAAGAACCCATGTGGAATTGACATGGACTGGAAATAGCCTGATTCATCCATCCCTACTAAGGTTTAGGGATCAGATTAGGTTTTTGATGTTGAACCTGAGGCTATTTAGTGGCCAAGAGCCTGGGATCCCAAACCAGAACACCTCCCCACCCACAATCTAGTCTTGAAAAGAGCTGGGAGGCCACAGAAAGGAGAAGTGCTCACCTTCAGGCCAGGAGGCTGGCCCTTTAAAGATTCACACTTCAGGCAAGGGAGTGGAGTTTGGGGTGTGTAGACTGCATGGAGGAGCTTTGTTATAGCAAGATGCTCACTTGGAGCTTTCCATGGTGCTGCAACCCCTGGCTACATGGGTCCCCGATCTGGATCAGAACATCATTGTTTTGTGATTAAAATAAATATAAGTAATAAATATCACCATTCTAGATCTGACCAAAGATCTATTTAGTCCAGCTCTGTCTCCTGAATTCCCCTTGTACCTCTCTTTTAAAGATTGGGGTTCCATTGAACACCTTGTAGTCCTCTGGTGAAGAGACGGTTAAGAGCACAGCTTTCCGTCATTACAGAAAAGGCCCCTGTTTGGGTGTGGGCAGATGGAACAGGACTTCAGACTTTAAGCATACACAGGAGTACAAATGCAAGAAGGCTGTCCTTCAGGTACCCCACTCCCATTTAGGACTTTAAACATAAAGAACCAACATCTTGAACTGAACCTGGAAATAGGCAACCTATTTGATGCAGCAGATCAAGCTCAGGATCCTCCAGTGGGCCAGTCCTTGCCAGCAACTTGGTGGCGGCATTTCTATATATCTATATGTGCCCAGGTGGTTAGATAAAGGTGGAAATAATGGGGTGGAAAGGGCAGGAAGAGATTTAATGACACTGAGAAGCATGTCTAATTTTCCCTTTGGTGTGGGGGCATGTTGGGAGATAGGATTGGCTTTAGGTCCTTCATATCCAAGCCATTTCTCTGCACTCCTCTGACCACACCACATTTCTGGGCCTCCCATAGAAACATAGGAAGCTGCCTTAAACCAAGACATGAGATTGGTACATTTAGCTCAGTAATGTCTACACTGACTGACAGCAGTTCTCCAGGGTTTCAGGCAGGGAATCCTTTCCCAGCCTTACCTGGAGATTGAATCTGGGTCTTTCTGCATGCAGGGCAGATGCACTACAACTGAGCTATGGCCCGTCCCAGATAGTGGATCTCTGTTATCAGTTGGGCCAGGGCATTGAAAGCAGCTGCAAAGCTCTCTCAGATCTCCTCTCCAGTGTCATTGTATGGCCCCTGGTACTTCCCATCTATCTTATGGCCCTGAAACACCCTACCTGGGACCAGGGGACTACACCTTTAAGAGTTGCCAGGCCCGGCTTCCAAGAGGTCTTCTGTATCTTTAAAAGTTGTGCAGGGGGAAGGGATAATTCCACCTTGTGGTTTTCCCATTACATTGTTGCAAGAACACCTGCACTTGGCTGACTTTCTCTTCTCCTAAAGATACAGGATCGGTCTCAGGCCCTGAGCCTGGCAACCTTATTTAAGAGCCATATGAATGCTTTTGGGGAAACTTGAATTTGGGCAGCACAAATTTATTTCTTTCTGATTTCAAAGTGTTACTTCAGTCTGATGTGAAAAGTTCTGAAAATTATGAGGAATGAAGGCAACACCATTTCACAAGAAAATAAGTATTGATGCAACTTCAGTCAGGTTTTGAATGACGGGCTGACTTTTAGACACTTGATGCACTGTAAAAAAAAGCCAACTTCTCTAAGGCACAGCATGCCAAAAAGGAATGGCCATCCTTCCAGAAAATATCATTTATCAGTATTTGAGCTGGTTATAAAGTGAGTACATTAAAAGTATGAATGACAGGATAATGTCTATCACCTGTCCTGCCTAACTCTTCCAAACAGTACAGCTCTTACAACTAAAATACTCATCAATCAGTTCTGACTGCCATTTCATACTCGGGGTTCTATGTACCTGTGTGTGAAAACAACATACCTTTGAAGAGGGCCAGCAGAGGTCACTCGACCAGCTAGAGTTGAAAGATTAAATAACATGTCTGTGCTACATTCTGCTGGGCACTTTGTCATTTTAATAACACTTTCATTCCAGAAAGTTTCAGCAGCTACAGTCATGATGCTTAATTGCTCTCATTTATCTCTCTAATAAATGATGTCATTGACTTAGTGCGGTTGTAGGGAGACAATTGGCAAGGCAATATGTAAATCTGCTACATTTAACCATGGAAACCAACAGTGAATGCACAGGCCTATGGAAAAGAGCAAGTGCCTTTAAATAGGAGCAAAGCTGTTTTCACTTAAACTATCCAAGTTTGCTATAAAACATTTGTGCCATACCACGTTAATGCATCTCTTAAAAATTATAATAGACCAAATGAGATACAGGCACAAATGGCTTTTTCTGTGGGTGTGAGTACAAAAGCTAAGCTGGGGTGTCATCGTTGGGATATCAGAGTAACCATTGTCCAGAGATTAGCTCTGCAAATTGGAATATCCCACATTCAGCATGTCTTACCACCCAATCCTAAATTTAATGAGTTTAGCCATGGCTGAGGTGCCTTGGCATGGGGCTGTCTAGTGAGTCTCCCCACATTGGTAGGACCCCCATGTAAATGAGCAGCAAGCTCTCCCTTTTACCATTTATTTCTGCTGGTCCTGCGGGGGAGGGATGGAGGAAAAGCAGGAGAGTGATGATAGTAGGACCATGTGGCCACCATAGTATTGGCCACATCAGCGCTACATTGCTCTGAGCTGTGGAGAGCAGTTGCAATGGTGGCTGCTTGGTGTACATCAGAGTGCTGGAAAAGGAGGCCTAGTGCAGTGGTGTCAGCAATGGTGGACCATTGGCAGCTGTCAGAGGATGCCACCTGCTGATGCTAGGCCAGGTTTAGTAAGTATGGGGAGCTTTAATTGAAGGGTAGTATAGGGATATTTTAAATGAAGAAACATAACTATAGTATTGCTAACTGCCATGCCTAGGCAAGTTCATCATTTATTTATATTTATTTAGTTATAAATATATTTATATACTGCTATTTCATTTAAGAACATCAAAGCGGTTCACAACAAATTTAAAAAAATACAGTAAAAACCATTAAAAATACCGTAAAAGCAAAGGTCAGCTATTGCAAAAAGACATCTTCTTAATTGCCTGCATGAGCCTGGCAGAACAGAAAGGCTTTCAGCAGGCATTTAAAAGTTGAAACAGAAGGCGCCTGCTGAATCTCTGTTGGCAGAGCATTCCAGAAAACTGGGCTGATGACACTGAAGGCTCAGTTTAGTATCGATGTTAAATGAGCCTCATCGACTCAGGGGATGACCAAAGCTGCTCTTGCAGATGATCTCATCGATCGAGCTGGGATATAAGGGTTCAGGCGGTCCTTAAGATTTGTTGCTACTTTGACATATCCAAAGCCTGGTTGGTTCACAGCACTAAATTTCTGCATTAATGTATGCATGTATTCTGCATGACCAGGTGCAAAGAATAGAGATTAAACTGAGCTGTACACACAATGACCAGGCTGCAATTTCTACAGTGGTAATTGCATGAAAAAGTGCCATCATTATCACTACCTGGTCGCTGTCATGTACCTGCAGCCTGGATCACACTAACATTTCTTCAAATAGTGGTCCACCTCAGTGCCCATTTAATCTGGTGCCCATTTAATCTGGTGGGGCACAGGCAGGACCAGACACACAAACAATCAAATACTTTTAAGACACACACACACATCTATCTATCTATCTATCTATCTATCTATCTATCTATCTATCTATCTATCTATCTATCTACACATGCACGCACGCGCGCACACACACACACACACACACACACACACACACACCTCTAGCAATACACCAAGCCACACTTAACACTCTTATTTGATGCTGGCACATGAGACACACACTGTCACACATGGGACATTGGCACATACTCCTTACTCCCCCCCCTCTCTCTCTCACACACACACAGAGGTGGGGTGAAGTGAAGACTGAGGCTAGGGGTTGGGAGGGAGGGAGAAAGAGAGTGTTTCTGTGCTTCATAATGAGAAAGGAAGCCCTATCTTACCACATAGCACAGAAGCCAAAAGATCTGCTCATGGGGAAAGGGGGGGGATCTCTCTCCTTTCCCCCTTATTTATTTATTTATTTATAAATATATTTGTGTACTGCTATTTCATTTAAAAACAACAGAGTGGTTTACACTTTTTTTAAAACTGTCAAGCAGATAGCAGCATTTCTGTGCTTTTAGTGAGAAAGGCTGGCATCCAAAGGAATGTTTTAAAAAACTGGAAAAAAAGCCCAGACTCAAGGCAAAGCAAGATCAGGAATTGATGGTGGCACCACTGTTAGAAGGAGTGGGATGGGTACGCTGCAGATGCCTTTCTCTTGCTCTCCCTGCCTCTGTCCCACTCCACAAACTCATCAGGCTCAAGGCTGTCTCCATGTCACAGTCCCTCATGGGTATGACTCCAAGTTCTCTTCTCATCTCTTAAGCAAAAGAGGTGTGTGGATGCTGCAAACATACATACAAACCAAACCTATACTATCTGACAAATCACTCCAAACGTATGGAAGAACAGACAGCTCTGATTGCAGCAAGATGGCTGCCGGCCTCTTTTTGAGAATAGGCTGGCCAGGAAAGAAACAACATTGCTCATGCTCACAGGCTGCATTCTGATTGGCTGTGGGAGGCCATAGCCCTGCCCTATCTCCTTTATTAATTCAACATGCTCCTCTATTTAATTCTAGTGCTATGCTGCCTGAAGGAGGGGGAGGCAAATCTACTAGTTTGGAGGTTCCAGTCACCCTAGGAAAACGTTAAATGTGTACGTGTTCTGCTTAAGTATGGTGTTTGTTTCTTCCTTGCTGGAGACAGAGGGTGGAACCCTGGCCAAAGCAATGCTTTGTTATCGGCTATGAATCAAAAGATTGGATTGGATCATATCAGAAAGTGAACAGAAACAAGTTGGAGAGTGAAGTCACCACTCAGATAACTGAAATGGAAGGATGTGAGCAATCTGAGGGATACCAAATTCTTCTAGGGCAGTGTCCTTGTCACCCTAATAAAAAAACCACCCTTGGTCCACCTGCAAACACTATTAAATGGATGGATTTAGAATGGTGAACCAGTCCAGGGACCAGTTCAGAAAGTCCTCAAGAGTCTAATTAGAGCTTTCAGGCTGATATGAAGTTCATTTGCTCGTTCTGGTCTAAGTGGCTTGTATGTTAGAGTTCTCAACTCGATCTCACAGTTATTCTGCAGATCTACTAAAAGTGTGTTACAGTTAAACACCTGGGATGAAGAAAATTACTGTTGCTTTTTAAAAGCGGATGTTCTGCAAGTATTAACGATTAAGGCTTCTATAAAGATAATATGTAGTAGAAGGTAATGTTTCTTTAAGGATGCAAATTATTCATAGATATCTTTTCATTTTCATTTTTTGTTATGGAGATTGTAATAACTTAGGGGCTGAAATGACATCACATTTCCAGACAATGTGAGAAGCTATTTATACTGCTTGTGAATTGGCACCACTGAAATATTTATTCTCTGTATTCACCATATATCTGTCTAATCCCTAACCAATTTGAGACAAAGTTTGAGACAATTTGAGACAAACTGAATTGACTTCAGTTAAACTAAATTGACTTAGGCGAGTTAGTGGGGAGGCTGAGAGACTGTGGAGGAGGTTCAAATGACTCATAGAGGTCCCCATTCAATCTGTCTGCATTGCCTGTATTTCCAGAATGTATTATGAGATCATGCCTGTTTTGCTTTGAAGAGGGTAGACGTGAAACAATTGGGTCCAAGAACAAAGCTGAACTCTACGGGTTGTCAATATTCTCAGAGAATTAACACACCTGAAGTCAAAGGGAAAACTGCCCTTGACTTCAACATAAACAGCATTTTCTTTTAGATCCTAGCCTTTTCCCATCATTATCTCCACATGTTCCATAAATAAAGGGGGCAGAGGGACTGGACCTGCTCCAGAGTTCCATACATTAACTAAAAGGCATGAAAGGGGGCCTATGCAGATACAAATGTGCACATGGAACATTTACCCATGAGTTGGAACCCTGTGGAATTAAGTTCCAAATTGCACAAAGCACCTCTGTGCATTAATCTGTTGATGCATAGCTAATGCGTGGAGGTCTGGGGACAGAGCCGGTAGGTGTGGTCCCCACTCCCTCCACATATAAACATTTACTGTACATATGGAAGCAATGAATGAAACTGGATCATATTAAACACAGAATGTGTTAACAATTGGTTCCCGGAATGTGTGAGAGATCTGTTTATTAACTTAAATCTGACTCTGAGCATATGATTTGAAACTTTTGGCCCTCACAGCATCTTCTGACATCAAAGGAAATACCACTAGAATATGAGCCATTGATGGTTCTGGTAAGTGGTCCTGCTTTGTAACATCTGAAGGGACAACATGTATTGCCTAAGCAATGTCTGCATGTGAAGCTTGTGCATGTTCCCAATGCTAGTTCCCCCTTTAAAAAAAAAAAGTCTGCCATAATATACAAGCTGTTCTGATTGGCAGCTGAAGCTGCTCTCAGGATGGGCAGAAAAGGAGAGATGAGATTCCTGGATGGAAAGTGGGGCAGTTATAGACATGGGCAGCTGTTCCCCCCCAAATATGACTTTGCTTCCTCTTTGCTCCATGAATTCTATTCCTTGAACCAACATTCCCAGCCGCCCCTTGAACATTTCCCTCATACTATAAGTTTATTTGTTCATTATTTAATTTGTATCCCACCCTTCTTCCCAGCAGGAGCCCAGGGCAGCAAACAAAAGCACTAAGAACACTTTTAAACATCATAAAAACAGACTTTAAAATACATTAAAACAAAACATCTTTAAAAACATTTTTTAAAAAGCTTTCAAGACATCTTAAAAAAAGATTTACAAATATATTAAAAAGCAATTCCAACACAGAAGCAGACTGGGATAAGGTCTCTACTTTAAAAGGCTTGTTGAAAGAGGAAAGTCTTCAAAAGATGCCAAAAAGATAACAGAGATGGTGCCTGTCTAATATTTAAGAGGACAGAATCCCACAGGGTAGGTGCCGCCACACTAAAGGTCCATTTCCTATGTTGTGCAGAATGGACCTCCTGATAAGACGGTATCTATGGGAGGCCCTCACCTGCAGAGCACAGTGATCAACTGGATATATAAGGGATAAGATGGTCTTTCAGGTATCCTGGTCCCAAGCTGTATAGGGCTTTGTAAACTGAAACTAGAACATTGAACTTGGCCTGGTAGCAAATGGGCAGCCAGTGCAATTTTTTCAGCAGTGGGGTGACATGTTGGCGATACCTTGCCCAGTGAGCAGTCTTGCTGCCGCATTTTGCACCAGCTGCAGCTTCCGGGCCAACCTCAAGGGCAGCCACACATAGAGCATATTACAGTAATCCAGCCTAGAGGTTACCAGTGCATGCACAACAGTGGTCAGGCTATCCCTGTCCAGAAAATGGCCACAGCTGTCTTACCAGCTTGTTGAAAGAGAAGGTCTTCAGCAGGTGCTGAAAAGATAACAGAGATGGCACCCATCTAATATTTAAGGGCAGAGAACTCGGGAAACACTAACCTACAGCGCCTCTACCTTACTGGGATTCAGACAGTTTATTGGCCCTCATCCAGCCCATCACCGAGTCCAGGCAGTGGTCCAGGGCTTGCAGGGCCTCTCCCAATTCAGATGTCACAGAGAAATGGAGCTGGGTATCATCAGCATACTGCTGACGTGTATGTGTACTGCCTTCAACTCGATTCCGACTTATGGCAACCCTATGAATAGGGTTTTCATGAGGCTGAGAGGCAGTGACTGGCCCAAGGTCACCCAGTGAGCTTCATGGCTATGTGGGGATTCGAACCCTGGTCTCCCAGGTCATAGTCCAACACCTTAACCACTACACCACACTGGCTCTACTACTGACACCTCACCTCAAATTTCCTGATGACCACTCCTAAGGGCTTCATGGAGATGTTAAACAGCATGGGGGACAAGATGCTATCCTGTGGCACCCCACAGCACAACTGCCAGGGGGACAAAAGACAATAGCCTAAAGCTATTCTCTGAAAATGACCCTGGAGAACAGGATCGGAACCACTGTAAAACAGTGCCCCCAATACTCATCTCACCAAGTCAGCCTAGAAGGATACCACAGTCAATGATATCAAAAGCCACTGAGAGATCAAGTAAGAATAACAGGGTTGAACTCCTCCTGTCCTTGTCCTGATAAAGGTCATCCATCAGCGCGACCAAGACTGATTCAGTCCTATAACCAGGTCTGAGCCAAGATTGGAATGGGTCAAGATAATCTGTTTCATCCAAGAATACCTGCAATTGCTCTGCCATAACCCTCTCAATCGCCTTCCCTAAGAAGGGAGTATTTGCGACCAGGCAGTAGTTGTCACAAACCAATGGGTCCAGGTAGTCACTGTAGATGGTAGTCACTATGCTCCCAGTTGCCCAGCATTGTGACATCCACCCAGGAATGAAGAGAGCATCTTGAGGAAAATCAAGAATTTCCCCCCATGGTATTCCCTGAATCTGCTGTTGGAAGACTTCCATGCAGACTACAGTGTTTGTCTTATCTGTGAACTGTATCTGGACTGTTATCTGAATTGTTGGGGCTGAAAGCAGTGATGGCAACCAACTTGGATGGCTCTATAAGAAGATTAGACAAATTCATGGAGGATAAGGCTATCAATGGCTACAAGCCATGATGGCTGTGTTCTGCCACCATAATCAGATGCAGTATGCTTGTGAAAAGCAGTTGCTGGAAGCCACAGGAGGGGAAAGTGCTCTTTGCACTCAGGTCCTGCTTGCAGGCTTACCATGGGCATTTGGCTGGCCACTATAACAGGATGGTGGATTAGATGGGCTACTGGCCTGATTCAGTAAGCTGTTCTTGTGTTCTTAAAGTGCTGAAGCAGTATCCTTGGTGAAATGACATATCTGTCCTAGAATACATTCCATCCCCCACATAGAGACATGTTCTGAGATGTGGCTTATAAATTAATGAATGAACAATTTAAAGTGGTCTCCCTGTGCTGAGGGTCATGTGTAGATCAGACTTAAAACTTCCAACCATAGATAAAATTGATTGAAGGTTCCACTCCACCCCCCAGGAACCTCACAATGGAAAAACAAGGTGAATCAGTGGTGATAGGGAAAAGGTTAAGTATTTTACATTTGCCACTTCTATGCTCCAAAAGCTGTGCTCTTGAAGCTGCTTTTCTTTTCTTTTCTTTTTAAAAGCATCAGGGCCTTTTCTTTTCTTTTAAAAGCATCAGGGCTTTACATGCGTTTGCCATAGTAGTTTGCCCCTCATTGATCACAATCAGTTTCAGTTTATCTAGGATTAGGGAGAAGACTGTCCAGGTTAGATGTTGTATTTTTTTTTAGAAATTAGGTACCAGCTGCACCCAGTATGACAGGGATGGGGAACTTGCGCCCTTCTACATGTTGTTGGACGCCAGCTCCCATCCATCTCAGCCAGCATGGCCCAGGGTAAAGGAAGATTGGAGTTCTATCCCAACAACATCTGCAGGGTCACCAGTTCCCCATCTCTGAAATATGTCACCTACAATTGTTTAAATATAATTTGTAACAATTCCTGTAGTGCTTCCTTCCGAGCATCATTTTAGTGTGAAAAGAAAAGGAACTGAACCTGTTTGTGTAAAATTAAACACTGTTATCTTAAACTGCTGACGGAAAAGACACTACATATTTCAGGTTAAGAATCTGAAGTAACTGTTTAGTTATCATGCTCAGACCTTTCAACACTTTTTTTTTCAAAATTACAATAAAGCACAAGATTGCAGATACTGTAAGAGAAAGGTCTCATTTGTGGAAATATTATGAAAAATAAAACATCTGACTGAAGCCAAGGAGCTGGAAGCTCCATGATAGTCTGTCCTTTGCTCACACTATGTGACAAACAGCCTTGCAGGCTGTCCAGTCAACATTTACTTCAAACTATTAAATATTTCCCCCTTCCTCCCTCTCTCTGCTTCATTGTATTTGATATTTTTAAAGGTAAAGTATTCAATGTAGCATCTAAGAACATGACAAGAGCCTTCTGGATCAGGCCAGTGGCCCATCTAGTCTAGTATCTTGTTCTCACATTGGCCAACCAGACACCTATGGGAAGCCCACAAGCAACCTTCTGGGCAACCTTCATGCAAGAGCACTCTCTCCCTTGCAGTTTCCAGCAACTCATATTCAAAATCATACTGCCTCCAATTGTGCAGGCAGAGCATTGCCATCATGGCTAGTAGCCTTTGATAGCCTTATCCTCCTGTCTACTCCTCATTTAAAGCCATCCAAGTTGGTAGCCAAGTGCCTCTTGTGTGAGTGCATTCCATAGTTTAACTATGTGCTGTGTGAAGATGTACTTTCTTTTGTCTGTACTGAATCTTCCGACATTTAGCTTCACTGGATATCCACGAGTTCTAGCATTATGACAGAAGAAGAAGAGAGAGAAAAACTTTCTCTATCCACTTTCCAAAATGCCTTTAAGGTGCCACAGGACTCTTTGTTTCGTTACAGTCATAGTAACATGATTACCCTTCTGGAATAAATATGCCTTATGTTTGTCTGTTTGCAAAATGCCTATTGCCCTCCAATAGGCATTGTGCAAGAAAACAAAGGTAAGACATATTTATTCCAGAAGGAAAATTGCAAAAAAAACAAAACTAAAACAAAAAAATACGGTTACTAATTTGGTGCATGGGCATTACGCGGCCTACTTGTGAACTAAGTTTATTGATTTATTTTATTTCTGCCCTCTCATACCAAGCTGCCTTACAAGTCAGTCCACTGGCCCATCTAGTTCAGTATTGTCTATACTAGGAGTGGGAAAACTCAGGCCAAATGTGACCTTCCAGGCCTTGCTCTCTTTCCATGATATCCCCTCTCCGCAGGCCTCATTTGTCATTAGCCCTGCTTCACACCCCAAATGTTCTCTCCTGGCTAGAAAGTGTCCTTGAACTCTGAACATACCACTTGCTTAGCTGGATGGAGGATAGAGAGGGGTGGGGAGGGGAGTGTCTAGAAAGGACACTCGGTACTACAGTCATATTTACATTCATTGCTCCAATCATTTTTGCCTCTGCCCACCCTCACACCCTGCCGTGACATGTGGCCCCCAGAAAGGAATGCTGACAAAGTTTTGCCGCTCCTGGTTGACACTGACCAGCTGTGGCTCTGCAGGATTTCAGACAGGAGTCCTTCCCAGCCCAAACTGGAAATGCAGGGATTGACGTTAGAACCTTTTGCATGCAAATTAGGTGCTGTACCCCTGAGCTGTGGCCCTTCACCAGAGAAGGATTGCCAAACGTCTTACAATAAAACAAATAAAATGCAAGTACATTGAGACTGCTTCTACCCCCAACAATGCCTGGCCTTGCTCTGAGGTAGCATGGCTGCTGCTGCTGCCTCTCTGCCGGGGTAGTCCATTGCCTGGTTCTTTCTGTATTCTCTTCCACCCAGGACTGCAGGTTGTTTTCAGTGTCCAAGGGCAGAAAGGAAGACGTTACCTTCACAGTCTCTACTTCTCTGCAATGTGGCATTGGGAATGGGGCAATATGCTATAGAGGAGCAGTGTAATAAGGGAGGACTGCTTAGTCCCCAAATCTTTCCCTTGCAGCTGTCACCATTCTGGGCTGCAGACCTGTGTTTGTGGTGGAATCAGGGGCCCACAACCCTGTGTGGCAGAGGAGGATTACAGGAGGAAGTAATGGTGGTGGTAGTGGGGGGGGAGTTCGGCACTTTCTCCTGCATACCCCTGCTGCCTTCTCACACCACCCTATTAAGAAGGAGCGGCTGTTGGGGGTGTAGATCACTTTGCACAGTTCCCGTCTCACTAGTCAAATGTATAAATGGGTTGATTATATATAAATAGAAAAGATGCTGGGGAAAACAGAAGGGAGTAGAAAAAGAGGAGGGCCAAACAAGAGTTGGATTGATTCCATAATGGAAGCCACAGACCTGAACTTACAAGATCTGAACAGGGTGGTTCATGACAGATGCTCTTGGAGGTCGCTGATTCATAGGGCTGCCATAAGTCGAAGTCGACTTGAAGGCACATAACAACAACAAATATGTTTTAAAAAAACTTGGAAGGGGATTATAAAAATTATATGTTTTGAAAGAAAAAATCATCTCCCAAAAACTGTCATGCTTGAAAAAATGATTTCTGTATCATAAGCAGTTTGGTTTAAGGCATATGATTCATTCAAGTCTGCTACCTGTTCAATGTACAGCTCAGACTTTTTTTTACTAAAAAAATACTTGCTATCGGTTGTTTTCAACCGATGTAGTATTGTCAAACGTTCCATCAGTGCAAGGGTTTTTTCTTGCATAACAGAATGTCCTCCCCCTCTCCTCTCCCCTCCCCCCTTAAATCTGTTCTGGGGAGGGTTCCCCAACCCTCCTGAACAAATCTGGGGACAGCATGGGGCATGCAACTGGGAGTGGGGAGGGAGAAAATCCCTTTGCGCTAGTTGAAGTTGTTCTGCTAGCACAAGGATTGAGTAGAATACCGCCCTATGTATACAGGATTTAGAGCGTTCAGGACATTTCACCTCCTCTGTCGTTATTGCCTTGGTTCGGGATAAAGCTCCACCAGAAACGCTGGAGAACTGCTGCAGCCAGAACAAAAAACAGATGGGCCAGTGGTCTGACTCGGCATAAGGCAATCCATATTATCAGTAACCCTTATAATAACAGTATAAGGTAGATTGGTATTGCTATTCCCGCACTGCAGATGGGAGGCTGAAGCTGAGTAGAACACCACCACCTAAAACCAGCCAGTGTGTGGCCAAGGTTAGAATTTTAACATGGACTCAAAGGTTTGCAGCTCATGATGCACTTAATAGGCAATATCAACATCTCAATGGCGATGACGGTGATTTTAAAATAAGATTCCAGATCCAGTTTTGTAATTGGAAGTGACCCTATAGCCAGAATTCAGAGATGGGCAAATGACCCCATGGCCAGAATTTAGAGGTAGGCAATTCCTTTCCCTACAAAGTCCACCGTCCTAGTAATCATGTTTACTTCCGTTTAGTAGAATGCGGTTTGGTCCAAATATAACATACACAGTTTGGTGTGCAGCAAAAATGCTTTCCAGGAGTTCCAGAAATTAGGATAGGTGGGGAATAGTATATCTGCACCTTCTCTTCTGAGATCATGCTGTCTATTCTTGACATATTTACTTAATAAACCTTAGCTTGAATAACCAGTGGAGGGTGCTGATGACAGAAGAACAAGAACTACATTGAGGGTTGCATTTAAAAACAACAACCAGCGGGAAGATCTGAGAGATAAAGGTGTAGAGAACATGACAGTCTGTCAGTTGAAGTCTAAGATGACAAAGACACCCGTTTGTTGAGTCATTGTGTTGTACCCAAATCCTGGGAGGGTAACAAAGCCATGAGGGAGAAAAAAGTGGCTGGATGAACATTTTAATTAATTCATGTGCAATTTTAATTAAAAACATAATGTGTCAGGAAAATGAATAATGTCTTTGGGCAATAAAATAGCTGGGTTTTCTGTTCAATTTTCTGCTTTGTTTCTAGTAGCAAAGATTATCACTCTTATGAAAGACACTCTGCCTATGCTAAACAATTTCCCCTCCCGACTTCCCAGGAGGATCCCTCCGCCTGTGCAGCCTCTGAGACGGCTCCCGTCTTGGATGAAACTTTTTCAGTTTTAAATCCAGTCAGAAGGGTCTTTTTTGACTGGGGATAATTTCTTCCGGATAAGGAAGAAACGTGAGATTTCCCACACAGCTTTGTTGTGATTGTTGGAGACTGGAATTCGTCAGAATTGTCTGTGAAAGAAGGTCTTCCAGCAGCTCGGACGGAGCGAGGATTTCTAGCTAGCTCAGCTGAAAAAGTGACCTTTTTTTTTTTTTTAGAAAAACGGTTTAACAGGCAAGCATTCTCCTGTCTACGCTTATCACTTTCTTATCTACACAGCTAAAGAGATTTGTCAAAGAATCAGCAATTAAGAAAACCTGGGTGAGCCAAAACTTTCCTTCTTTTTTACTCACGGAACTAAGGGGGAAGAAAAATAAAAATAGCCTATCTTTTTTTATTGCAAAAAGCTGACATGGAAAATAGCATTATAAAGATTACAACGGATGAGGGTTTTCTTTTTGACTTATAAGACTTTGGTGTAATATATGTCAGGGACTATTTTTTCTGATCTACTTTTTTTTTTTTGACGAATCTGCTCATCTTTTCTGCTACTAGTTTTTTGGACGCTGTGAACTAAAGCTGTTTTTGCACTTCTGGGCATATAAGAGATAAGGGCTGTCTAGAGTGTGACGCCAGTTGGTTTGAAAGATTAACTCCTTTGTAACTGGATAAAGAAATAAACTGCTCTTTGCTTGGGACATTGAAAATTGAAGGAGTTTTGTTCCTTTGGCTTTAAGAATGACAATTAAGAAGATCATGGATGTACAAGAAGGGACTTTATCTTTAGACATGTTTCAGAAAATAATGAATGGGATTAACTCAATAAAACAAGAACTGAGAAATAATAGTCAAGCATGGAGAATTGAATTTGACGAAATGAGACAGGAGCTGAAAGAAATTCAGGATTCTATGAGAAAGGAGAATAAAGAGGGATCTGGAAAACCAAAACAGGATGAAAGAGAAATTAAAGGCAAGGTTCAAACTATGGAGATTGGATTAAATATGGATATGGAAAAAGGTTTGGATTTCCTGGCTGTGATGGATTCTGGAGACAAATATTACGGTTTGGAACTCAGCGCTGTCACTGAAGGAATTGAAGAGATTGGAGATAAAGATATTATCGGTTCAAAAAAATTCCTGGACTGGAAAGATTTGATGGAACTTGAAATGGAGAAAGCTAACAGAATTAATCCCTGTTTTGTGTCAATGGAAAAATCTTCAAGAGATGTGCTAGTGTATCATATAAAAAAGAGGAACAGAGATGCGGCTTTGCAACAATACTTCAGTGATATGTTCAGAATTGATGGCAAGAAAATATCTGTGAAAAAGGAAATTCCTATCAGACTCTTATTATATGACTATGACAGCAAGATTATTGGGCGCGTAAAGATGGAAGATGGAACCAATACGGATAATGGAAGAAGAGCGATTTGAAATTACTGGACTTAGTAGACTTGATGAGTTAGATTAATTGACATGTTTATCTAGAAAAAAATTGATGGACATATATCTCAAGGATTGGAAACTTCTCTTTGACTTTTTGTGGAAGAATAAAATGATATGATGTTAATGAGATTTGTACCCAGTTAAGATAACCGCTGGAGGAAGGTGATTTTATAATCTATAAGATACAGGCTTGTTATATATTATAGACTTATAGCTGAACTACGACAAATCGGAAGTCAATTTTTTAATATTTTTTTCTTTTTATTGTATTAGTTATGGATTTGTGTTTTTTCTTTTTGTATTGTTTTGGTTTTGAAAATTTGAATAAAAATTAATTGAAAAAAAAAGAACAATTTCCCCTCCCCAAAAACAGTTCTAACAAAAATGATGGTGAAAGATTAGCCTGTAAAGCGGAAGTACCTTCGGTTCCTGCATATTGGCCCTGATACAGAGGGTTGGGTATTTGCTTCTTTTTTCTGATGTTTAGTGCGACAGTGACATTGGCTAGGTGTCCATTGTTGTATGTAAGCATCAGTGCTGTCAGTTCTAAAAAGACTCCCCACTTGTTAGAGGAGACCTGTCACAGACTAGGGATCAGCTTTGTCTCATCCTGACAGCACCGGGAATCTGTTTCTTGATGTGCATGCATACTGCTCTAGGTACTGTGGAAAAATTCCGCACATTACATAGCCCTGATTTGCGTGTGCAGATGTGAATATAGAAGGGAGATTGATGTGTAGAATATCATTTCTGCCCTTAAGCGGAGGCAAGTTTGCCCCCATCCCCCTCCCTCTAAAAGCACAGGTTCCAATACTGAATGGGGGGGGTCTACTTTCTATATCTCTCCATTGGGAGAACAGTCCATGTATTCCTACTGTCTGCTTTCTATTTCCTAGCCAGTTCCTGATCCACAAGGGGACCTCTTCTCTTATTCCATGACTGCTAAGTTTACTTAGGAGTCTTTGGTGAGATACCTTGTCAAAAGCTGTTTGAAAATCTAAGTACACTATGTCAATGAGATCACCTCTATCTATATGCTTGCTGATACTCCCAAAGAACTCCAATAGGTTGGTGAGACAAGACTTACCCTTGCAAAAGCCATGGTGGCTCTGCTTCAGCAAGGTTTGTTCTTCTATATGCTTGGTTATTTTATCTTTAACAATACTTTGTACCAGTTTTCCCGGGACAGACATTAAGCTAACTGGCCTGTAACTTCTGGGTTCTCCCCTAGATCCATTTTTAGAGATTGGTGTTACATTGGCCACTTTCCAGTCCTCAGATATGGAGGCACATCTGAGGGACAAGATGCATATTTTTGTTAGAAGACCAGCTATTCCACATTTGAGTTCTTTGAGAACTCTCAGTTGGAGGCTGGGTTGACCGGGTGATTTGTCAATTTTTATTTTGCCTATTAGGCCTAGAATGTGATCTCTTATAAGCACTATCTTCCTCAGTTCCTCAGACTCCCTTCTAGCAAAAGTGAGTTTAGGAACAGGGATCTGGCCTATATCTTCAGCTGTGAGAACAGATGCAAAGAATTCATTCAGCTTCTCTGCAATCTCCTTATCCTCTTTTAGCTCACCTTTGACTCCCTTGTCATCTAAGGGTCCAACTATCTCCCTAGCTAGTCTCCTGCTACTAATGTATTTAAAGGTTTTTGTTGTTGTTGGTCTTTATGTTTCTAGTAATGTGCTCTTCGAATTCTTTTTTAGCATCTCTTAGTGTCTGCTTGCATTTCTCTTGCCAAAGTTTGTGTTTCTTTTTGTTCTCATTTGGACAAGACTTCCATTTTTTGAAGGAACCTTTCTTGCTGCTAACACCATCTTTGATTGTACTTGTTAACCATGCTGGTATCCTCTTGACCTTGGTGGTACCTTTCCTGATCTGTGGTACACTCCAGTTGAGCTTCTAATATTGTGTTTTTAAACTACTCCCAAGGTTTATAGAGTTATTTGACCCTCTTGACTTTGCCTTTCAACTTCCTTTTTACCAATACCCTCATTTTTGGGAAGTTTCCTCTTTTGAAGTTGAATGTGACCATGCTGGTTTTTTTCCCCAATGAGCCATTTAATTTAATAGTACTATGGTCACTGCTCAATAGGTTTTACAACATTTACATCTTGTATCAGGTCTTGGGTACCACTTAAGATTAGATTAAGTCGAGTGTCACTACCCTCTGGTTGATTCCATGACCAGCTGTTCAAGGGCACATTCATTTAGGATATCTAGACATCTGTTTTATGATGGGAATACATATGTAACCAGTCTATGCAAAGGTAGTTGAAAGTCACCCATTACTACAACATTTAATCTTTGGAATGCTTCTTTGATTTTATTCTTCATCTCAAGTTCTCCCTGAGCATTTTGATCAGGGCACGGAAGCACATCCCCAATACTAAAGTATTCTTAGGGCCCAGTATTTTGTGGAGGAATCTGCCCATTTTGGGACTTTGACACACAGAGTGACATCACCTCCAATACCACCTTCCTGTTGAATTTAGGTCTAGATAACTGTGTCCCACTGGTTCTCTCCATTCCAACAGATTTCAGTTAACCTTACTACATCAATGCTGTCCCCTAAAACCAAGCACTCCACTTCTCCCATCTTGGCTTGAAGGCTCCTGGCATTATCCTATAAACACTTGTATACAGCGTCTCTCTCCGAGTGGCTTTGGCACTTGTGTTTCTGCCATTAGAGGCCAGGCCCTTTAGGCCATTCTGACTATGCTGCTACTGCAGCTGTCAAATGGGGATATCCATGGGCAGAGTTCCTCTAGCCTTTTGGTTGGTTCAGAGAATCACTGCTTAACATTTCCTGCCTGCACAATTTTGATGATCAAAACTGTATGCACATCCTAATTTGCTGTTTGCCCTGAAGAAGAAGAAACATATTTTATCCACCACTGCTTTGAATGAATTGGCAGTACTGCACAGCTGCATTCCAGTAAAAATAAAAAAGCCATTGGGAGACCAATTAAGAATTAATTAGCAAATCCAATATAGTACAACAAGTTTGATACTGTAGATCCTGGCTCACCTTTGGGGACTCAGGGGCAACTCGGGGACATTGGAGCAGTGAACAAGCAGGCCTTGGGGGACTCAACCTGCCTCCCTTCTGCTCCGGTGTATCATGTTGAGTAGGAACATGAAGGGGCAATCATTGCATGTTTGGATGAATGCGCATAGAATCCTCCACAGAACATGTAGGGTCCTCAGTCACAAGAAGGACTCCAAGTGTGTTTAGCCAAGCACATAAAGATTCCCTCTTCAAACCTTCATGCATAGAAGTCCAGGTCTGACTCTGAAGCCAATGGGGATGCTGGTCAAGATTAGAATACATGGCCCCACTCCTCCCTGCATGTGATGGAGGTGAACACCTGACCAGGGCTGTCTCCCCTGTCATCAGTGCATGCACTGCTTACTGGGAGGCTTCACTGCCACAAGGACCATACAGTACACATTCCATGAAGGTAGGGGTGGGGAACCTTTTTCAACCAAAGGGTCATATGCCCTTCTGGGCAACCTTCTGGGGGGCAATGGGGCAGGGCCAGAGGCAAAAGTAGGTGGAGTAATTGATGTATATTTTACCTTTATATAGTAGTATAGTGTCCGCACCACACACACACACACACTCTATCCTCCATCCAGACAAGCAAGAGGCATTGCCAGGGTTCACATTCCAGGCAAGCAAAAACATTTGGGGTGCAAAGCATGGCCAGTGAGGGGCATGGCCTGGGGAGAGAGGGTACAGTGGCCTGGGAAGAGTTCCAAGGGCCAGATTGAGATGCCTGGAGGGCTGTATGTGGCGCCCTGGGCTGAGGTTTCCCACCCATGTGATAGATATCCAGATTGGTGCTGATATTATCCGAAATCTTACATCTCTAAGTGACATCAATGGGAGGCAAACATTTCTTTGGATCATCATGAGACTGATTATAGCTAAAGCAAATGATCAGTAAACCACAACAAGCATTTAAAAATTCAGAAGATTTGGGCTCACACAAATGGTTAATGTCTGCTGTTGCAGATGTGAAGTTAATGAATGTAATCTAACACATCTTGAGATAAACTAATATGCATACTGATATAAACAATAATTCCAGTCTTTTAAGAGTGGAAATCTGGTGTTTATTAGAACAGTTCATAATCACTCCCATTTCAAGTTCTGCATGAGAATACGCTATAATGAGGGATTTAAACTCTTCTAATTAGACATGGTTTTTAAAAAAACTGACGATAATTAAAATTGTGAGGGTTACACAGAGAAGCGTAAAACGCTGCAAAAAGCGACGGGAGAAGGAAACACACATAGCCCTATGCAAAGTGTCTCCTGGGAACTACTGTTGTTATATTTTATTCAGGGCCAGCCCAATCATGAGGCAGAATGAGACAATCGTCTTGGGTAGCGGCCACAGGGGAGTAGTGAATTGGCACGCACACATGCCACCCCCTCCCCCAGTTACCTCACCTTTGCTTACTGGCCCCAAGTTTAAACAGCTTTTCTCTGCCATGGCATACCACAGCACTGCAGGCACTCTTGCAGTCACTGTGCCAGAATGCCTAGCTCTGAGGAAGTATCCCCTTGGCACTTCCCCTGAGCCAGGGAAGGAGGAGGAGGAAGAGCTGGAGGGGGAACAACAAAAAGTAAGTGAGAGGGCAGAGAAGGAGGAATGGGAGACAGCAGGGAAGAAGAAGAGGATGGCTTCACTGTGTGTCTGTGTGTGGCTGCCGGGCAAAAAGGTTTTCAAAGCACTCCCTCTCCAACAGCCCAGGGTCTGACTCTTGCACACAAGAGAAAAAAAACTTTAAGCCATATTCTTACTTACTCAAACTGAAGATCTCAAAACCACCATTTTCTGACATTGCAATGAAGCTTAAGCACTGCCTGGGTCAACAAATCACAACCCTGGCTTCACTTATTGGCTACAATCCTGAAAGGGCGGGGTTAGAGCCAGAGCTTGGAAATGTTATTTTTTTGAACTACAGCTCCCATCAGCCCAATCCAGTCGCCATGCTGGCTGGGGCTGATGGGAGTTGTAGTTTAAAAAAGTAACTTTTCCAAGCTCTGGAGCCAAGAGCTGCTATACAGATCCGTTAAACAGTTTAAACAGTCATGGTGGGGGCAGCTGACATTTTGGTGTATATCTCGGGAACCAGACCACCTAGAAACTTAATTTTTTTAAAAAATTGAAGCTGAGAGTCTGGAGATTAACATAAGTTAGCTGGAGACCTGGAGGGGACACCCCAAAACCAGAAACTCCAGCCAAAAACTGGACACCTGGTAACCCTACTCCATCTTGCATCCCCTTATTGACTGCACCCGGGGTGGGCCACCACCCCCACTCCCCCCCCTTGGTACGCCACTGAGTTTGACAAAGGAGTTCGACGGGGAGATCAAGAGTGAAGTCCCTAAATAAAAAAGAAAGAAAAGAAAGAAAGAAAAGAAAAATGACTAATTCCCCTTGTACAGTGCAACACATACCAGTGGGACTCTCAAGTTTACCCTGAAGTAGGAGAGGACAAAACACAGGCCACTCCAAAAGAAGTAGTTAGAAAGATACAAAAGGTAGAAGAGAGAATGAATGGGAAGAATGCTCCAGTAGTTGTGACCTGCAAGGTTTGTGCCATGTTTGTTTTCTTGCCTGAGAACAACATGGCATACACGTGCAACAAGTGCAAGCTCGTGGCACTGTTGGAAGAAAAAGTGAGAGGCCTGGAATGGCGGGTGGCCACACTGAGGACTATAAGAGAAGATGAGGAGTTCTTAGACAGAACGCTGGAACAACAGGAGCAAAGAGAAGTGGAGATGGAAGAGCAACAGCATGAGGTAGCAGAAGAGGAGCCTGCTTTGGAGAGGAACAACAAAGTGGAGGAAACTCAGTGGGAAAGGGTGACAGGAGCAGAACAGCTAGAAGACATCCTTCACCAGTGGAACTATGGAACTGCTTTCAACCACTGGAGGATGAGACTGGAAAATAGACTGTGGTGGAAGAATTACAGGAGACCCTGTGCAACAATGAGCGAGAGGCTGAAGCTCAACCAAGCAGGGGCAATGAAACCATGCCCCACAGCAAGAAGAGAAGAGTACTAGTCATGGGAGACTCCCTACTGCGAGGGATCAAAACCCAAGTATGCCGAGAAGATCCGTGGACTCGCCATGTATGATGTCTACCAGGAAGACGGATTAGAGATGGGATGGAAGGGTTGCCATCACTCATCAAGCCCACCGACAGGTATCCCTTTCTCCTCATCCATGTTGGAACAAATGATACTGCCAAACGGAGCTATGAAGAAATCACATCAGACTATGAAGCTCTGGGAAGGAAACTCAAGGACTTTGGGGCCCAGATAATTTTTTTATCCATCCTTCCATTACTTAGAAGAGGAGTAGAAAGGGAAAGGGAAATATTCCGTGTGAATGAATGGCTACGAAGGTGGTGCCGACGTGAGAGATTTGGATTCTGGGACCACAGGCTATGCTTCCTGGAAGATGGACTGCTGGCAAGTGATGGGTTGCATCTCACAAAGACTGGGAAGAATGTGTTTGGCCACAGCATGGAGAAGTTCATCAGGAGGGCTTTAAACTGAATCCTAAGGGGGAGGTAGACGTAGGTGGTAACGACTGATGAAGGCTTGTGCACAGTAATGGGAACAGAGGGATCAGCTCTAATAGGGCCAATAACAGTCCTCAGAAAAAAGTAGTAAGGAAGCCAAGCCATAAATCACATGGTCTTCGATGTCTGTATGCTAATGCGCAGAGCATGGGAAACAAGCAGGACAAACTTGAACTCTTAATACAGGAGGGCAATTACGACTTGATAGGTATAACTGAAACTTGGTGGGATGACTCCCATGACTGGAATACAGCGATTGAAGGATATAACTTGTTCAAAAAGAACAGAAGGAATAAAAAGGGAGGTGGAGTCGTGCTATATGTTAAAAATATATATCCCTGCACACAAATTCAGGAAGATGAGCTTGGTAGCTCCACTGAGCGTATCCGGATTAAAAGTTAATGGGGCAAGTAATAAAAGGAATGTGGTGCTTGGAGTCTACTACCAACCACCCAATCAAGGAGAAGAAGAGAATATAACTTTTGAAATGCAAATTGCCAATGTTTCGAGGAGTCATGGTGTAGTAGTAATGGGGGACTTCAATTATCCCGATATCTGTTGGGAGTTAAATTCTGCCAAACACGGCCCCTCCAAGAAATTTCTGACTTGTGTTGGAGACACCTTTCTCCTACAGAAAGTGGAGGAAGCAACCAGAGGATCAGCTATCCTGGACTTGATTCTAACTAATAGAGATTATTTGGTGGATGAAGTGGCAGTAATTGGAACTCTGGGGAAAAGTGACCACAACATACTTGAATTCTTGATTTTAACAGAAGCAAAAGCTGAGAGTAGCCATACGTGCCCCTTGGACTTCAGGAAAGTTGATTTCAATAAACTCAGAACAATTGTAAGTATGGTTCCATGGCAAGTGATGCTAATGAGAAAAGGAATCCAAGATGGGTGGGAGTTTCTAAAAAAGGAAATTCTACAAGCGCAATGGCAAGCAATTCCAACAAGGAAAAAAGGGGGGAAACAGCAGAAGAAGCCTATGTGGCTTCACAAAAAGCTTAGAGATGACATGAAAACAAAAAAAAGACACATACAGGAAGTGGAAAAAAGGCCAGGCCACAAAGGAAGAGTACAGGCAGGTATCACGGAATTGCTGGGATGGTGTCAGGAAGGCTAAAGCTGAGAATGAGCTGAGGTTAGCGAGGGATGCTAAAAGCAACAAAAAAGCTTTCTTCAGGTACATCCATAGTAAAAGACAGAGAAAAGAAATGGTGGCACAGCTACTCAATGAGGAAGGCAAAATGATAACAGATGACAAAGAAAAGGCAGAAGTGCTCAATTCCTACTTTGGCTCAGTCTTCTCCCCAAAAAGGGTCTATGACCCTCCTGGGAGAAGGGGCAGGATTGGAGGTTGAGCTTGACAGACAAACAGTCAAGGAATACCTAATAACTTTGAATGAATTCAAATCGGCAGGGCCCGATAAACTGCATCCTAGAGTATTGAAGGAACTGGCTAAAGAACTCTCAGAACCGCTGTCTATTATCTTTGTGAAATCGTGGAGGACTGGTGAAGTGCTGGATGACTGGAGGAGAGCTAATGTTGTCCCTATCTTCAAAAAGGGCAAAAAGGAGGAACTGGGGAACTACAGACCAGTCAGCCTAACATCAATCCCTGGAAAAACTCTGGAGCAGACTATAAAGCAGTCAATCTGTAAGCACCTTGAAAACAATGCAGTGATTACTAGGAGCCAACATGGATTTATGAAGAACAAATCCTGCCAAACTAATCTTATCTCATTTTTTGATCAGGTAACCTCCCTTGTAGACTGTGGGAATGCTGTGGACATAATATATCTCGACTTCAGTGAAGCTTTTGACAAAGTGCGCCATGATATTCTGATTAGCAAGCTAGCTAAATGTGGGCTGGATGGAACAACTATCGGGTGGATCCACAGCTGGCTCCAAAATCGTACTGAAAGAGTGATTATCAATGGTTCCTTCTCAAACTGGGTGGAAGTAACAAGTGGGGTACCACAGGGTTCGGCCCTGGGCCCAGTGCTCTTCAACATTTTTATTAAAGACTTGGATAAGAAGGTACAGAGCATGCTTATCGAATTTGCAGATGATACGAAATTGTGGGGCATAGCTAATACCGTGGAAGACAGAAAAAAAATTCAAAGGGACCTTGATAGGCTGGAGCATTGGGCTGAAAACAACAGAATGAAATTCAACAGGGATAAATGCAAAGTTCTACACTTAGGAAAAAGAAACCAAATGCACAGTTATAAGATGGGGGATACTTGGCTCAGCCATACGACATATGAGAAGGATCTTGGAATTGTTGTTGATCACAAGCTGAATATGAGACAACAGTGTGATGTGGTTGCAAAAAATGCAAACACTATATTAGGCTGCATTAACAGAAGTATAGTTTCCAAATCATGTGAAGTATTAGTTCCCCTCTATTCAGCACTGGTTAGGCCTCATCTTGAATACTGCATCCAGTTCTGGTCTCTGCACTTCAAGAAGGATACAGACAAACTGGAACAGGTTCAGAGGAGGGCAACAAGGATGACCAGGGGACTAGATACCAAGCCCTATGAGGAGAGACTGAAAGAACTGGGCCTGTTTAGCCTGGAGAAGAGAAGACTGAGGGAAATATGATAGCACTCTTCAAGTACATGAAAGGTTGTCACACAGAGGAGGGCCAGGATCTCTTCTCAATCATCCTAGAGTGCAGGACACGGAATAATGGGCTCAAGTTGCAGGAAGCCAGATTTTGACTGGACATCAGGAAAAATGTCTTAACTGTTAGAGCCATACGACAATGGAAGCAATTACCTAGAGAGGTAGTGGGCTCTTCGACACTGGAGACATTCAAGAGGCAGCTGGACAGCCATCTGTCGGGAATAATTTGATTTGGATTCTTGCATTGAGCAGGGGGTTGGACTTGATGGTCTTATAGGCCCCTTCCAACTCTACTATTCTGAGCCACCTGAAACAGAAGCAAGATTGACAAGTCAAGTAGAAACTGTTGTAAGCCCATTAATTTTGAATCATTCTGCTTTCCTGATACAACTTCCTGAATAATCTTCCCATGCGCAGATGTTTGGACACAGGAGCTGTGAACAGACCATCCTATCTGCCCCACAGCTCCAATGGAGAGAGGGGGGCATAAGGCTAACCCACCCTGGGTTGACCTGGGGATTCCTTGTAAACCAGCATCCCCCAGGATCACTCACTCAGTTCATGTCCCGGTCCAAACACAAGGGCTTCGTGCTGTTCAGGGGAGTCGGAGTAGTCTTGAAAAATGTCATTCATGAAATGCTGGAAGACTGCTGGAGCATTCATTAAGCCAAATGACATGATACCCAAAATGTCCACCCGTGGTCTTGAAAGCAGTTGTCCATTCATCCCCCCTCCTTAATCCTGACAAGATTATAAATTCCTCTCAAATCAAGTTTAGTATAAATCTTAGCTGATGTCAGCCTAACATTCCATTGATGAGGAGGAGTAGATAGCTGTTATTTTTATTTATCTGTTAGATTTATATCTTACCCTTGCTCCCAGTAGGAACCCAGGGTGGCAAAGTAGGAGCCCGGGGCAGCTATTAGGGATGTTGATCTTGTTTAATTCCCTACAGTCATTTACAGAGATGGAGTTCGCCACACTTTTTGTTCACAAACATTAAAGAAGCTGCTGCTGGGAATGTAGAAGGGCAGATAAACCCTCTCTTTAAGTTGACATCAGTGAATTATTTGAGAGCTGCGAGCTCTGGCTCAGACATTGAATAAATGTGGCATGAGGGAATTTTGGCTCCAGGTATCAAATCAACAGCACAATCGTAAGGATGAGGGGTGGGAGAAGTGATCTGCTTCTTTCTTGTTAAACACATCATGGAAGTCCTGATATTTGGCTAGTAAAGTGGGCACCTCAGCAAGGGGCACAGTAGTAGTGACTTCCCCTGCCAGTCCTGGAGTTCCGATGGGTTGCTTTAATGTACAGCCAAGAGAGTGGCTGTATACTATAGCCAGCAAGGATTTTTCACATTCCACAATGTTAAATTAAAAATACCCCCATGCCATTCTGATGCTTCCCATAAGCTCATTTCAAAACAAAACCTTACAAAACTTATAGTCCTGAACTCTGAAACACTTGCTTAACAACCCTCTCAATTTTCATGGCGATACACAAAACAGAGAGAATAGAGAGTTCAAAATCTAAAAAGAGAGAAAAAAACCCCAGAGCTCTTTTGGACTTTTTTCTGTCAGAGTTCTCATAATCTGTTGAAATTCATTAAAAATCAGTCACAGAGTACCTGTAATCCTATTACTGACCTTGGCCCATACTCTGACCTTCATCTTCTGTAGTTTAAAAGTTAAAAAATATGCCCGGCTGATTTTTAATTAATTTAAGACATTTTGGCATTGAACTGAATGATAGTGTTGGGCATGCTCGGTAAGAACCAACTGTCAGTGTTCTAAAAGCCAGACTCACAGCTGCTTTGCTTGCTTAATCAGGGGTCCACACCCACACCAGATGTTTATTTCAATTGAGACAGTCATGGCTTCCCACAAAGGATCCTGGGAAGTGTAGTTTGTGAAGGGAGCTGAGAGGAGACTCCTATTCCACTGACAGAGCTCCAGTGGCCAGAGTGGTTTAACAGCCAGCCACTCTGATTGAAGGTCTGTGAGGGGAACAGGGCTCCTAGCAACTCTCAGCACCCTTCACTAACTACACTTGCCAAGATTCTTTGAGAGAAGCCATGACTGTCGAAAGTGAAATAAAGGCCTGGTGTGGATGTGGCCAGGGTTTGGTTTAAATTTGGGTGGGAGGCTAGAATAAAAAGGTGGGGGAAACACTGAAAAGCAATGATACTGTTCACAATGTTTTCCTTTTGGAAATGAATGGGGCTTCCTGTCTGAGCAGTGCCCACCCACCCAATCTCCTCCCCTCCCCTCCCCCTCCCCTCCCTGGCCCTCCCCTGGGTCAGTGTTGGACTACGATCTGGGAGACCAGGGTTCGAATCCCCACACAGCCATGAAGCTCACTGGGTGACCTTGGGCATGTCACTGCCTCTCAGCCCCAGAGGAAGGCAATAGTAAAACCACCTCTGAATACCATTTACCATGAAAACCCTATTCATATGGTTGCCATAAGTCAGGATTGACTTGAAGGCAGTCCCTTTCCATTTTCAAACATGATTGCACAGAATTAAATCCCATTGAACTCAAAAAGTATGCAAATGATCAAACCCACCCTCCCTTCTTCTCCCTCCTATGCCTTCTCTTTGTCCCTCCCCTCCCCCTTCCTTTGCCCCTCCCTTCCCATCCCCATCCCCTTCCAATCCCCTCCTTCCCCTTCCCCCTCCTCCCCTCCCCTTCTTCCTCATGGTCAGTTTTATCTATCTTAAGCATGATTATTATTATTATGTATTATTTATTGCACTTTTAGACCCCCCTATAGCAACAGGCTCTCAGGGCGGTGTACAACAGGATAAAAACACATTTAAAACCAGCGAATGTGAATACAACGTATAAGTATAAAACACATTAAAAACAGATTAAGACAAAATTAATAAAAATTACAATTAATTAACTATAACATTAAAATTAAAAACTAAGACTAAAATGCCTGGGCAAAGAGGTAGGTCTTTACCTGGGGCCGAAAAGATATCAAAGAAGGCGCCAGGCGTATCTCGTCAGGGAGGGCATTCCATAATTCGGGGGCCACCACCGAGAAGGCCCTAGATCTCGTTATTGCTCTCCGGGCCTCCATGTGAGTTGGAACCCGGAGAAGGGCCTTCGACGTTGAGCGCAGCGAACGGGTAGGTTCATAGTGGGAGAGGCGTTCCATCAGGTATTGCGGTCTGGTGCCGTTAAGGGATTGCATGGGAGTAAATACCATTGAACTCAATAAGCATCCAAATGATCAAAAATGCATTCCCCTTTCCTTTCCTCCCTCCAATCTGCTCCTCCCCCTCCCCCGCCTCCTCTCCATGTCAGTTTTACCTATCTTAACCATGATTGCATAGGAGTAAATACCATTGAACTCAATAAGCATCCAAATGATCAGACTTGTCTTTCCCCTCCTTTCCCTCTCTTCCCCCTTCCTCCTCCCCTCCCCTCTTCCTTCTTCCTCCTCCCCTCCCCCTCCTGCCTACTCCCATCCCCCTCCTCCCTTCTGCCCTCCCTCCCCTCCCTTCTGCCCTCCCTCCCCTCCCTCCTCCCCTCCCCATCCCCTGTGGTCAGTTTCACCTATCCTAAACATGATTGCAGGGGAGTAAATCCCACTTAACTCAATAAGCATGCAAATGACCAATCCATTCTCAGCAAACTTGCACAGGATCCCATTTCTTACCTCCTCAATTAAAAAGCTGAGAAAATCACTAATAGGCAAAAAACCTTGCAGTTTATGAATGTACCTATAGCCCACAGATATGGACTGTGAAAGACCAACCCAAATGGTGTTTGCATTTTGACAAATTTGTACGGCAAATTTGTAGGGCAGTACAATATCTCAGAGAGGAGGTCAGGTCTCCTGCTTCCCTGGTGCATTCACTATAGCTGCCCAATTTCCCTGCTTTTTAAAGTTTCATAGAAATATCTGTGAGCTATAGGTACGTTCTTAAACTGAAAGGTTTTTGCCTATTAATGAATATGTGTCTATTTGCACCAGATTTTTTTCACTGAGGATACAACATAATACCCATTATTTTTAAAAGTGAAAGGGGGAAATCGCAATGAAAAATCAGGGCACATGAATTACCTATTAAACTAATGTGCAACTAATAGATTTGTTTAAAGCTCTAAGTTGGGGCTTAAGCTAGTACCAATGCACTAATTTAGATGCACCAAAAAGATGTACAGTTTTCTCTCTATGCCTGCTCTTACTCAATTTTTTTGAGCACCATACAGGTGGCTGTGCTGTTCTGAAGCACGCTGAAGGAGGAACACTGAAGGTTATTATTGGACTGGAGGATGGCTTAAGGGAAAATGGTTAGTGGTCCAGATATGGCCCAGGGGTCTTGTGTTGCCTGTCTCTGAGTCTGAACATTTTCAAGTAGTACAGCTAGTGTGATATAGTCATCAGAGTGCCAGATAAGACCAAGGGTTTAAATCCCCACTCAACCATGGAGCACACTAGGTGAACTTGGCCCAGTCTCTCTCTTTCTCTGTAACCTCTCTCATAGAGTTGTTAGGATAAAATGGAGAGAGAATCTTATAAGCCATCCTAAGCTTCTTGGAGGAAGAAAAGGATGGAAAATGTAATAGATAAATAAAGCAAATACTTAAAAAATACACTACCATCTGCAGAACAGCTCTAAACAATAGCCAAAAATTATAAGTGTGAACATGACAATACTTTCAGAACAAGAAAACACATAACATGAAATGCTTTGGTTATAAGAAAATAATAGAAAGGGTCTTTTCAGTGGTTCCCCCACCCAGTATGGCTTGCTGTCCCAAGGGAAGCTTGCCTGGTGCCTACATCATTGTCCTTTGAGTGTCAGACTAAGATGTTTCTGTTCTCCAAGGCCTTTTACGATCCTGTTTTTTAGACTCTGTGGTATGGATGGTGGTTTTTAGCTTCTGTATTTGATTGATTGATTGATTGATTGCATTTGTATATCCAAAACATTAAAAACAAATATACAAATTTTAAAACACATTTTTAAAAGCAATTTAAGAACACATGCTAAAATGCCTGGGAGAAGAGGAAAGTCTTGAGCTGGCACTGAAAAGATATTAGTGTTGGCACCAGGCGCACCTTGTCAATGAGATCATTACATAATTTGGGGGCCACCACTGAGAAGGCCCTCTCCCTTGTTGCCAGACTCCCAGCTTCCCTTGGAGTAGGCACCCGGAGGAGGGCCTTGGATGTTGAGCGTAGTGTATGGATGGGTTCATGTTGGGAGAGGCATTCCATCAGGTATTGTGGTCCCAAGCTGTGTAAGGCTTTATAGGTTAAAACCAGCCCCTTGAACCGAGCTTGGAAACATACAGGCAGCCAATGCAAGCGGGCCAGAATCAGTTTTATATGTTCAAACAGTCTGGTCCCTGTTACCAATCTGGCTGCTGCATTTTGCACAAGCTGCAGTTTCTGAACCGTCTTCAAAGGCAGCCCCAAGGAGAGCGCATTGCAGTAACCTAACTTGGAGATTACCAGAGCATGGAGAACTGAAGCCAGGTTATCCCTGTCCAGATAGGGGCATAGCTGGGCCACCAACCGAAGCTGGTAGAAGGCACTCCGTGCCACCGAGGCTACCTGAGCCTCAAGTGACAGAGATGGTTCTAGGAGAACCCCCAAGATATAAACCTGCTTCTTCAGGGAGAGTGCAACCCCATCCAGGACAGGTTGGACATCCACCAAATGGTCAGAAGAACCACCCACTAACAACATCTCAGTCTTGTCTGGATTGAGCCTCCGTTTATTAGCCCTCATCCAGTCCATTGTCGCAGCCAGGCACTGGTTCAACACATTGACAGCCTCACATGAAGAAGATGAAAAGGAGAAATAGAGCTGCGTGTCATCAGCATACTGATGGCAACACACTCCAAAGCTCTGGATGATCGCACCCAGTGGTTTCATGTAGATGTTGAACAGCATGGGGGACAGAACTGACCCCTGTGGAACTCCATACTGGAGAGTCCAGGGTGCCGAGCAATACTCCGCAAGCACCACCTTCTCTTGCCAACCCACCAAGGAGGAGCGGAACCACCGCAATGCAGTCCCTCCCACTTTCAACTCAGCCAGTCATCCCAGAAGGATACCATGGTCGATGGTATCGAAAGCCGCTGAGAGATCAGGGAAAATCAACAGGGTCACACCCCCCCTGTCTCTCTCCCGACAGAGGTCATCATACAGGGCAACCAAGGCTGTTTCCATGCCAAAACCAGGCCTGAAACCCGACTGAAATGGATCCAGATAATCGGTCTCATCCAAGAGTGTCTGGAGCTAGCCTGCCACCATTCGTTCAAGGACCTTGCCCAGGAATGGAACATTTGCCACTGGCCTATAGTTATTAAGATTTTCTGGGTCCAGGGAGGGTCTCTTCAGGAGTGGTCTCCCTACCATCTCTTTCAGGCAGCCAGGAACCACCCCCTCTTGCAGAGACGCATTAATCACTTCCCTGGCCCAGCTGGCTGTTCCATCCCTGCTAGCTTTTATTAGCCAAGAAGGGCAAGGATCCAGCACAGAAGTGGTTGCACGAACCTGTCTAAGCACCTTGTCAACGTCCTCAAGGTGTACCAACTGAAACTCATCCAAGAAATCAGGATAAGGCTGTGCTCTGGATACCCTGCTTGATTCACCTGCTATAACACTAGAGTTTAAGTCCTGGCGGATGCTAAAGATTTTATTGTGGAAGTGCCTAGCAAATTCATTACAGCGGGCCTGAGATGGATCTACCATGTCCGTGGGTCCAGCGTGTAATAGTCCCCGGACAATTCTGAAGAGCTCTGATGGGTGGCAGACTGATGATTTGATAGTGGCAGCAAAATATTGTTTTTTTTGCTGCCCTCACTGCCCCTAAATACAGCTTACCATAGGCACTTACCAGTGTATAATTGCATCCACTAGGAGTTCGCCTCCATCTGCACTCAAGCCGTCTCCTATATTGTTTCATTGCTCTCAGCTCTGGGGTATACCATGGAGCTGTACGACCTCTACACAGGAGAGGGCGCTCAGGAGCAATCATGTCAACTGCCCTGGTCATTTCTGTATTCCACAGTTCAACCAGGGTTTCAACAGGAGCACCTGTAGCTCCTGTACTTGTAGCTCTTGTACTTTTAATTGTATGTTATTGTGCTGGTCTGTTATATGCCCCCCCTCCGCTTTTATACTAGTAGGGTTTTTAAGCTTATTGTGGGTTTTTATTGCACCGTTGTTTTAATGTTATGCTTCTTTTTCCTTACAATGACTAGTTTTATATTGAGGTGTTTTATAAATGCAAATAAATAAATACTAAAACCCTGAAACCCATGTCGATGATCACCAGTAAGATCTCTGGCTTCACCATCTGCCTGCTAGAGACCTCCCAGAATAGGCAAAGACCTGGAAAGGTCCGCACCATAATAACTTAAGTAGTTATTCTCATCTTCAGGAAGCATGTGGGGAATAAGGGAAGAGTGATTTATGATCCTTCTGTAGCTGAAAGGTGTAACATTCTATTTATCAAATAGTAGTTTTCTGGATTGGAAAATATTATGAACACATGGGAAAGCCCTCAGCCCGGAACCATAAACCATTTTCTTTTTTCTTTTCTTTTTTTTACTTTTTAATTTAGCTATCTGTTTCGCATTACATAAATAAAGCAACAAATTCCATTTTCTTTTGTAAAAAAATAAATCAGGCTGCCAAACAGTAGAATTACTGGTTAGCTACACATTATAAAACTGCACCTTTAACAGACAGAACAACATTTCTCAATGAGAATCAATCAGTTTCCAGTGACCTTCATGTTGATCAGTGGGGGGTCAGTCCTGGCACTAAATCATTTTGATTCACAGATGAGATCAACATATTCATATCAGTTTGCCAAATGTGTATTTTAATTTAAGCTTCCTCTGATTGATACATGTAATTTATGCTGCTTAGAACTAAGACCTCATATTTTTTCCCCTTTATAACTAACCAGGGGAGACTTTCTTGGAAACAGATAAAGGAAAGACTGTAGTAATTTGTAGCAATGTGACTGTAGCCACACATGTTCTAGAATTAATGTTCTTCATTAGGGTGAGAAGTATCAGCTGTATATATACATCAGACTTTTAATTAACCAATGACCCATGACAGGATATAACACTCAAATTCATTAGCTTTTCATCCCTATCAAAATAAAAATGGTGCCATATTTTACATTGTTAGAGTAAAAATATAATTACTTAAAAAAAAATACAAAGCCTGGTTTTCTTTTGGATAAATAGTCTTCTCCAAAAACATAAACATGAAGATTTTCAAAATACTGTGATAACAGTGCTCTTGCAATCATTTTTTTAAAAACAGTCTGTTGGTTTATTTATGTGTTTAAACCATAGGTCACAACAAAACATATAGACAACACAAAGGGCCAATTGGATCATATCTCCTGTACAATACAAATTTCCTCATTACAAATAATGAATCCATATATTAGAATTTTAACAATTCAGCCAGTTCTAAGTACATTTTAGTTATCCAAATAATCTCAAAAACATTTATATATGAGGAAATGGGAAGATGCAACAATTACTATATCCTCACATTTATAGATCCAGCATGCCAACATGCTGGAGACCCACTTATTTTCATTTATGATTCAGGTAATTAATTTTATTATTATTATTATTATTATTTATTTATTTATTTATTTATTTATTTATTTATTAAACTTTTATACCACCCGACTAGCAATAGCTCTCTGGGCGGTGAACACAGGAAATACAATAAAATACACAATATAATACAGTAGGAACATATAAAATAAGAACAATCTAAAAACAGTACAACAGATATGAAAATCAGGTTAACTTAAATTAAAATGCTTTGGAAAAGAGGAAGGTTTTAACCTGGCGCCGAAAGGATAACAATGTCGACGCCAGGTGCACCTCCTCGGAGAGACTGTTCCACAGCTCGGGGGCCACCACTGAGAGGGCCCTAGATCTTGTCACCATCCTCTGGGCTTCTCTATGAGTCGGAACCTGGAGGAGGGCCTTCGTAGCAGAACATAATGTACGGGCCGGTTCATATCGGGAGAGGCGTTCCAACAGGTATCTCAGTTTTTTCTCAGTTTATGTTCTTGGCTACCTTGATTATTTGTTTGTTTGTTTACAAATGTTAAACATTGCCTTTCTGGGTCAGATCAAGGTTTATCAAAGCTAGTATTATGTAGGGATCAGGGAGAAATTTGATTCAGTTTGTATTTAAAGGCAAACACTCCTAATTCACACTTTCTGAAACATCATGAGACCCAAAGCACAACCCTCCTTTGAAATTCACACTTCTCCAAATTTTTCAGGGCAATGCTCCAGTCAAGTAACATGTATAAAAATTGCATATACTAGGGTGAAGTGTGCAGATAAATGCATAGGTGAAAATAACACACAAAAATCCATTATATTAGGGAGAATTGCTTTGTAAAAATGTGTGTATTAGGACAAATTTACACTAAAATGCTGAACAATTTTCATGAGAACATTTAAAAAATCACAAACTGAATTGGAAATGTGGAGAACTGATCTTAAGATTGGAAAAATGAAAAACTGACAGAAACTAAAATGGATATATTCATCTATACCTAGTATTATGTTTCCATCAGTGACGATTAGGAAAAAATTGCCCTAGACCCTTTCAAATTTTCAAGTTCTTTCAAAGAGTATTTTCCTTTTACTAGTCTTTCCAGAGAGAAGTTGGTCTCTTTCTTCACTTCCTGTCACTGCCAAAACTAAGTGACAAAAGAAAACCAATTCCCTCTCGAACACATTGCTAAAGGAAAATTCCTTTAACAAAATACACAGCATAGAAATAAAATGGCCTATCCACAGCCAGTTCAAGTACCAACTGAGTTGAATTTGAGTGAGAATGTGTGTGTGTGCACATGTGTGCATTGACCCCACCTATTTTTGGTTTTGGCCTCACCCACTGCCAGTATGCAGCCGCAACTACTTTCCCCCAAAGGAATGCATCTGTGTGAGAGAGACGTTTTCCCACCCCGGCTCTTGAAGAACAGTCCTTCACATCCAGATTATCTGCTGACCTATTCTGAGGTCTGTCAGGCAATGATATCGTGATTAACGGTTCTTATCACTGTGCTGATCTATTTCTCCATTGTAAATACAGGTTAAGAATTGTGATTGATTCATTTTCTTAAATTGATATCATATCTTTCTTCTCTCATGGAGCCCAAGGTGGCATAAAGGTCCCCATCTAGCCATCCATGCAGGCACTGACCAGACCCAGATTTATTTAGCTTCAGCAAAGTGGTGGCCAAATATGCCAGTTTAGAACATATTCTAAGTCACCATGCTAACTCCATGGAATACTCAGGGCACTTGATATTTTAGTGAATTATTTCCTAATGTTTGTAATAATATAAATTACCTTTTCACTATATCTATTCAGGTCACTCAGTTGTCTATGCTCAGCAAATACGTTCTAGTTAATAATTTTTGTGCCAGTGTTTAATCCATCCAACCTTAAGATGTTGCAAGAGTTCAGTGTAGCTATTCACATCTGAAGCACCTTATCAGTGGAAGCTTCATCATAAGCATTTACATCTTTCTCTAAAGGTAAAGGTGTCCCCGCACTTATAGTGCGAGTCATTTCCGACTCTTAGGGTGACGTCTTGCGACGTTTACTAGGCAGACCGTATATATGGGTGGGCTTGCCAGTTCCTTCCCTGGCCTTTCTTTATCCCCCAGCATATGCCAGGTACTCGTTTTACCGACCATGGATGGATGGAAGGCTGAGTGGACCTCGACCCCTTTTACCGGAGATTCGACTTCCTCCTTCCGTTGGAATCGAACTCTGGCCGTGAGCAGAGCTTCGGCTGCATTACCGCCGCTTACCAGTCTGCGCCATGGAGGATCTTTCTCTAGTTAGGCAATAATTGTCTACCTAATCTGTGGAACTATCTGATATTACCAGCTTTTTCTGGGCAGAGAACCTGGACCTGAGAAATCACAGCAATACGTGTTGTGCTTATCACGCCAGCCTCCGTTTCAGTAACCTTAATTCTGCACTGTGACATCGGAAAGTAAAAAGAATTGAGATGCCTTCAAAAGTAACAGTGCAAGAAACCACAAGAAACATGGGCAACACTATTCTAACTGGGTCTGGGATAGTTTGGAGTGGTGGATTCACCACCACATCTTCAGCCCTACTGGCTCTTGCTAGCCAGGACATAAGGTGAGGGGGCTTTATTCCCTTTTTTGCTGTGTTAGTTCCAGGGCTAGCATAGCAGAGAAATCCAAGGATTGAGCCCAAGGGTGCCAACAGGATTTCCTGGGACCTGTATACTATTTATAGATTGGGTCCTCTGCTGCACTCCCTAAAGACACAAATTTACAGAAAATTTGCATATATTTTATATCAATGTGAATGTGTAGCCTCTTTTGCAGGTGGGAGTGGAGTGCCAAAAATAAAGCAGGGGTCACACACAAGTAATAAGATATGCAACAGACACAATACCAACAGGTGAAGCTTTCCCCATAATTCCATATGATAAAAAATTACTCTGTTTATTATCTGCCTGTCACAAAGCTGTTAAAGGCATGAGAACCCAGCTCTTCTCAACTGCCAACCTAAACCATGCAAAGAACTCAAATGTCATGAATTGTAAAATAATTATATTACTATAGGTCTTTCATATACTGTTCTTAGGCTGGCAATGCTGGCAAGATCAGGCATGGTATTTAAGATGGAGGGAATCAAAATGATTTCAGATTTACAGCCATTCTATTCATATGCTCATGCTGGGATAAATTCAATAGTTCAATAGTTAAAAAGCAAACAGAATATTCATTTGTTGTGGTTATTTATTAATACTTCATAATAAATTAGCATTTTTTTTCTTTTTCATTTTTGAGCAAAAAGGATTTGAAATCCCACCTCAGCCAGAAGCTCATTTGGTGCTGGACCAGTCACTGTTTCTTAGCCTAACTTACCTCACAGGCTTGTTGTGATGATAAAATGGAAACAGGGAGAGCCACAGACACCACCTTGATCTCTCTGAATAGCAACAACAAAAACCTGTTTAAGAGTTTATACCAGCAGCACTAACCCACCCCCACGAACTTGCATATTCCTCTCTCCCTGCAGATTGCAGCTATAGTCAACCAGACCCACTGCTGCATTTCCCTAGA
This sequence comes from Rhineura floridana, assembly GCF_030035675.1. Classification (NCBI taxonomy): domain Eukaryota; kingdom Metazoa; phylum Chordata; class Lepidosauria; order Squamata; family Rhineuridae; genus Rhineura; species Rhineura floridana. Next base: position 265,854,410 of record NC_084480.1, on the reverse strand, counting down.
GAATACAACAATGCTTTTACAGTTTTTAGCACTTCTGTTTGCTGCCCTGAGCTCCTGCTGGGAGGAAGGGTGGGATATAAATCAAATAATAAATAAATAAATGCACCAAAATGTTGAATAACAACACTCCAATTATGAAGCACATAGTGAATATTTCTCTCCACTTTGCAAAGGGAGATTTTTCTTTTCTCCCCTCCCATTAGTACACCTGTGTTCAGATTATATTCAAGTGAACTTACTCCCTGCCATTTCCTCACAAGAAAATCTCAGCTACAACCCCATTATTATTATTATTATTATTATTATTATTATTATTATTATTATTAAGTAGATGTGTATATCATGGGATTCTTTAACATTCATCCACACTTATTGTGTAGGGAAACCTGAGAAAATAACTTATATGGAGCACCTGATCTCAAGAGAGATTACAAAGAGACAGAAGCCACAAGGCAGAAAGACACATTCAAGGGAGGGGAAAACAGCAACTCTTTAGGACCTCAGGGATTCCTGGGGTCCGAACAACTCACTCATCAATCATGACTTCACTCATTGGCTAGAAACATTGAAAGGCAGGAGCAGCCAGGTTGGCTCATCTCACAGAAATCGCAGAGGTGGGGGGAGCTCGCATTGTGCTTCATAACTTCCTTTCGAAGAGAGCTAGAGACTTACTTGTTTTAAAATAAAAGCTAACAGTCTGGGGCCCCTGTTGGATATGGGACCCAGTACATTTGTACCCCCAGTACCCATCTCTTTGTGGCCCTGAATGAACCTCTACGGAATCCACAGGACTTTGGATTCAATGCCTCCAGTACCCTGTAATGTTCCATTTCAGAGATTGTGCTGCCCATTGCCAATGGGAGAACTGTTGTCTAGATGTCACTCCCTGGCCAGGCACAGCTGCAGCCTCAACCATGGTAGAGCCCTCCTCTCTAATCTGCCCACTCCAATGCAGCAACATGAGGGTATTAGGATTGCAGTCTTTAGGGTTGCCAGGCTCAGGGCCTGAGACTGATCCTGTATCTTTAGGAGAAGAGAAAGTCAGCCAAGTGCAGGTGTTCTTGCAACACTGTAATGGGTTATATTATAGTGTTATAGTGTTGCAAGAACACCTGCACTTGGCTGACTTTCTCTTCTCCTAAAGATACAGGATCAGTCTCAGGCCCTGAGCCTGGCAACCCTAGCAGTCTCAGTAAAGAATCTATAAGTAATTCAGCCAAAAATCCATCCAATATGTGTGTGACACTGAAGTGATAATGTATACTTTTATAAAATGTGTAATTTGAATTTAGGGCATTATTTGTGAACCTATATTGTATAATTCCAGTAATGAATGTACATACATCAGGGAAGACATTGCTTATGCTGCTGTGTTCATTTGTTTAAATGGAAAGTCATCAGTTTAAGTTGCTTGTGGGGAGGGATGAGGGAGACATTTGATTCAGTTCGCATTTAAAGGTAAATAAATCACATCTGCAGCTTCCAAAACAATGTGAGAGTCAAAAATTTGCAAAACTCTGAATGTTGTGATGCAGTTCTCCAACCGATGTTTACAAAAATGCATTTGTTATGTAAAAGTGTTCATAAAAATATATTAGTGAAAATAACGTAAAAATGCACACTAGGAGGAATTGCTTGCAAAAATATGTGCATTAGATAAAAAACTGCATACACAAGTGTGTTTATTAGGAGAAATTCACACTAAAATGCTGACAAGTTTTCATGAGGATATTTTAAAAACAAAATCACAAATTGCTGCATAAATGTGAAGACCCAAGTTTTATGACTGGGAAAATGAGAAACAAAGAAAACCAAAACTGACACATCCTTCCATCCCTACTTGTGGACCTGACCGCATGTCACATAGACTCTGTGGTGGCTGAAGGAGTAGCCATTCCCAGACCTGTATTTTTATTGCCCAATGTAGCTTTTGTTTTGACCCTCTAGCAGGATAAAGTAAATAAGTTCATCAGTTCAATATTATCATATTTATCATATTATCATATTTTTTAAAAATATGCTGACAGTGTGAGTAATAGATGTTATTGTCACTAAGAAGTGTCTCTTTCCTTTATCTGACTGTGGATCTATTCATTTTTTTAAAAAAAAATTCAAGGTATAGTGCTCTGTATTGTGCCAAAGGATGAGGAGAAATTTAACAGGAGAGGCTATTATCTAACAATCGAGAGGTTTTCATTAAATCTACAATACTTGTAGAGATTACTGCCCTGAAGCCATCTTGGCAATCAGAAACCAGGCTGCAGACACTCTTTGTTTATGAAAGTTAAGTGCGCCATTTGCCATTGTCAAAAGAAAAATTGTGGTTGGAAGAAGCAGGCTAGGCGCCAGCCATCTCTCTATATACAATGGTTTTGTATACAGTTCTACTCACCACTAGCAGGAACCGTGTTGTCAAATATTTCTGGGAAAAGCTTGCACTGTCTCTGTGTAGGTTGATTAGATGAGCTTTTCATATATCGGAAATCTGACTTCTTTCCAGCAACTTGATTTCACAAATGGAAAAACAGCATCTGTTTTCCTGCAGCTTCACATATGGCTATCAATGTTGCTTAGGCAAGCTGAAGCAGGTAACCCACATGAAGGGGGCCCCTCTGGAGCCTGATGCTCTCTTGGGAGAGGACCACAATGGTCTGCTGTGGAGGGGCAGGGGCTCCCCAGGCAGGTAAAGCTGTACATTTAATCAACATAAGCAGAGTCTCTGACTGAATGGCAAAGAACAGTGAAAATGGCCCCCGGGTTTGTATTTTTTTTTTTACCATGGTAATTTAAATAGGTGCATATTCCATGCCTTGTCCATTCAGTGTTTTTTAGAAATATCAGACAGACACAAATGGAAACTGAATCAATTTTATTTATAGAAGTGGCAGCAGCAAAGGCAAAAACAGCATCTTTCCTCTCTGTTAAAATTCAAAGGAAAATACATGATTGTCCTCTCCAGCAACCCCAGGTGTGTTTAGATGTCTGCCCACACATGACCTACAGTTTCTTTTGTGTGTGTTTTTCTTGGTCTGCATCCCATCTGGCAAAAGCAAATTGATATTTATGTATTTATTTATTTATCTATTCATTCATATAAAAATACCTATGTGTTTTTCCTGGGCTTGGGTCTGTATTTGTGCCTGTGAAGGTCAAGAGATTGGCAGCAACAGAAAGCATGTTCCTGAAATACATCCACAGGCCAGGTATTTTTCAAACAGATGCTCCCTTTCTCAGATTACACCGCCAATGACCTCAACCCTGAATTGGAAGGACAATTCAGTCTGTTACAAAGAGGCAAGGAGCGTTTAATTTCCATCCAAGCTAGTTTTGTCTTGGACTTCTCCAGACAGACTTCTGCTATCTGCTGAAACATGGTTTCAAACTGGTTGAAAAGTAAGCATCAGCTGCTGCAAAATCTGAGCAAGGAAACAAATCATTTAGGAACTTTTACTTAGATGTACTTTCTAAATACAGTGCTTTACAAAGAATGCTTGGGGAGATTCCTACCCCTAGAGGCTTACAATCTAGAAACAGATACAGTAGGAGTGCATTCAGGGCAAAAGCCCACAACCCCACTCAGCAGAATCAGCAGGAGGGATGGCTTACCATGATTTGAAGTGAGAAAAGTAATACACATTATACACATTGCCATCTAAGGAGCCCCACCCTCCAGAGTCTAACATCATTTAACCACTCCAGCTATGGAGACAACAGATGAAGGGAAGAGACTGGAGGAAGGGGTAAACAGGGATGGGGGTAGAGATACGTGATTTGGGCTAGTCCAGTACTGATAGTGAGCACCTATACCAAATGTAAACATTAGCAATAACTCTTGTTAAATAAAAGAAGTGTGCTTTTCCTCCATCACATGTTAGCACTTGTGCTTTGTTCTCAAGAGACCACATTGTCCCTTCCCTCCAGCCACCTCAAAGAAAAATAGGGCAGGTTGGAGCATATCAGGAAAGGACCACCAAGTTAAACTATGGAACATCCTGTTTACAAGCAGTATACCTCTGATTACTTGATGCTGGTGGTATACTACAAGGGATGGTTGTCTCCATCATGCTTTGCTTGTGAGATTCCCAGAAGCATCTGTTCGCCACAAAGTATTGAACTAGATGGATCAGATCCAGACAGACAATGATCATGTGATTTAAGGAATCACATGATTTAATGCAGATTTGATGAAAGAAAGATAATCTGGGATTTTGAGAAAGATTCTGTATATTATTCCATAAGTGCTATTTTTCTGTTCCCTCTGTTATTGCTCTATATTATAATTACAAAAGAGTACCTGGAACAGCATGACCTCAGATAAACTGTTGCCACTTTTATTCTTTCAATCAATTAAAAAATAGGAACATAAAGAAAGGTTAGCTGAAAGAATCCTTACGCTAGGGAGTAAATGCTTTCACTGAAAGCAATCATTGGCTAAAAAGAAAATGAAATTCCACCTCTGAAATGGTTAGAGTTCTGACATAGTATCATCCATCTTGGCAAAAGTTGACTGAGCAGATGATGGAGATCTACTTAACTTGGACTGAATCAAAGGTTTTGCTATTTTCATTTCACAGGCCAGATGTAGCTCATCATCAGTTGGAACTGATAGCACAAGAGGTGTTAGAATCTTGGAGTCCAAGAGAGAATCTGATCCAGCATCAAAGAAGGCCATGAAAGAAGTGAGTGTTTGCACGAATGTTCTCAATTGTTCAGTGAACCTGCTGTTCAGTTCTGGCAAAGCACCGTCGCTCATGTAGAACAAGAGTCACTTCAGATATTTTTTAAACAACTGCATCCTTTATTTCCATACAAACCTAATGTCTTTCATTTGGCTGTCCAAGTATCTGAATGCAAACAGAAGTATGTGTGTGTGTGTAGGGGCAGGCTTATTAAATACAAGAAGAGAGAGACAGACTTATGCCATGTAAAACTCAGAAGTTTTGGGGTTGTATCCAGTGGTGGCTTTGTACTTGTGGAAGGCACTTCTACCAGTGACAGCTGGTAGCTCCATGCTTTGCACCTTGGACAGCTCCTTGAAAGTTCGGACTAAAACCAGGAGCAGATTCCACTTCCCCACTGACATGGAGCCACATAAGCCACTGACTTCTACTTGTGCAAGTCAGGGCATCCGATTTTTGCGAGTGTCACCAACCCATGGCAGCCATCCCATGGCATCCAAAAAGCTGCTCCTGAGGGTTGGGGAGGCCCTCAGAACAACACAGAATATGTCATGGAGGGCTGAAGTAGGTGGAGAGGACTCGTAAAAAATCACACTCGACTAGTACAAAGCAACCCTTGGATACAATTATGTTCCATGTAAATCCATTTGACAGATCTACTTGAGTAGCACAAGTAGCCAAAGAACAAGAGATTTTCACACTTTCTATCATTTAGTAGCAGCATATCCTTGCTTATCAATGAAAAGAAAGACTTTTCATTGTTATTAAATGAAATATACCAGAGAAATTTCACAAGCCTTCAGGCTGAGGTTGAACTTAACATTTGTTTTCTCCACTTCCATATGCCAACTTTTGTCAGGCCAGAGGTGAATGCTGAACACTCTGAGAGCCACAGACAGAAACAGCCCTGTCAGGCCACAATGTATTGTGTCATTTGTGACATAAACAGAAGGCCAGCCACTTGCCTTTTTTTTTATCACACAAGTCCTCCTGTGCTTGGAATTTATTATATGGAAGGTGTGCAGTGCAACTCAATGTATACTCAAGAGAAGGCCCCATTATGTTTAATGGAGCTTACTCTCTAGTAAGTGTGTTTAGAATTGCAGCCTTACTTAGGAAATATATGGCAGCTAACTTATAAGCTGGTCCTGCAAGAATTAGCTTGCTGCACGAATAATTTTAAATAATGTACATTTTTGTTATTACTGAATAATAAATAAATACAGTGATTTGAAAAACATTTAGCCAATTTATGTATTATTGGAAGTCATGGATGTTGCTTATCTGGACATGTGCTTGTGCCACTCTGATAATGTATGGGATGGCAAGCGCATGCGGTAAGAGCAGATCACATAGAAAATTCTAGCATAGAACTGCTTCTCCATGGAGAACTGGTGTTTGAGCAAAGTACAATTCTGGCCTTAGAGCCAAACAGTAATTTTAAAAATCTGAGAATGAATGCTCACATACCTACTGTAGTTTAAAATATGTGTCTAAATATATTTTGGGATTTTAAAAGATAGATAGAGCTACACCGATTCCAAAATTGTGTTAGAATTGATGCTAGTCACTGCAAGTTTTCATAAACATGCATTGTGGGGAAATGTGCTTTCTTTTGTCTGTCCAGGGTCTGCTGCTCATCGGCTTCACTGGGTGAGTGCCAGTGTTCTAGAGTGACTGACCATCAATATGCCACCCACCAATAAGACAGCCTGTCCAGAAGGTAAGTAAAATGTTTACTATGCCTTTACAGCTCCACATTCCTGATCAGCTGAAGGCACTGGGTGGAATCTAATAGGTGCCCTTGTACTCATGGAAGAGTCCTTAAGACCTTAATCCAATGGAGGTGTCTGCTAATGGAAACAGAGGGCAAGCTATTTGTGCCATTTACCCCTCCCTCTTGCAGACTCTCCAATCACTTTTACCCCTTTTCTGAATGGTCCCCCAACTCTCTGGAGCTGCTTTGGGCATAGTTGGAGGGCTGCAGTGGAGAGGGGGAACCAGTGAAAATTGCCTCCCTTCCCCTGTCATTAGCAGACACCTCCACTAGATCAAAAGCCCTTCCTTGAGTGCAAAAGCAGAAACTTAATTCAACCCACTTATTGGAAGGCAGGATGCTTTGGTTCACAACGACAACCACATAGAAAGGTGGAAATGAGATGAATTGCAATAGGTGACTGCAACAGCATTATTATCTGAATCCACCAACAGCTGCAATAGCTGACACCCTTCCCGTAACACTTCTGAACTCTAGGTCAAAATCCACATGTCTGGAAGGGGATGGGTTCCTTGGTCTTCATGTGGATGATATTCTGCTATAGAATTATTTAATCACCTGAAGGGCCTGGATTCTGGGGAGCTAATGTGTCCAAAGAGACAGCAGGGAGGTGGGTAGGAAATGTACAGGTCTTGGGGAAGTGTGTGCTGTAGGTGGGGAATCAGTGCACTGAGAAGCAGAGGGGATATTTGTTCCAAATCACTTGACAAATCATTTTTTTTAAATGAGAAACTGCAGCTTGGGGAGGGGGGAGGAAGCAGAAGAACCTGCGAAAAAGAAATGCTCCAAGGGGATGAATGCAAGCACCCTGTACGCTGGGGCTTGTGAAGAAGCAGAAGACGAGTGACAGTTATGCTATCACTTGAGGGAGAAAGGATGCTCTCCATGGTCCTATCCAGCTCAACTGTTAATGTAATATAGTTCTCCTTATGCCTAACCCATAACTGTTGTAGAAGCAAATAGTCATGCTAATAAATATGGTGAATTTTTAATATATCCCAATACTTAAGTTTTTATCTTTTTCTCCTGCTCTCTCTTTCCTTCATAGTCTGTTGATTTAACTGAAATATTAATGAATATTATTACAAAGTAGCCCTTTTGTATTTTACACCCCATTTGCTGTGTTGGAAATACATTTACTAAAGTGTTATGCATGGGTTTCTTTTTATATATCATATAAAAACGAAAGAACTGGTCCTCTTTCTCATCTCTATCTCCACCATACTATCGGTATGAAAGTCAGGGGTCCTTTAGACACTGAAGATGGATAAAAAATGGCCCAGCTCTCTTGACTCTTGCCTGAATGTCACTTAGATGATTCCTTATCAAGTTTGTTTTTTAGATCTCTTATTATTTATATAACCTCTATATTTCAACAGGCTAGCCCTAAAACGTCATGCACGAGCAAGTAACTCCTTTGAGGGGAGCACCAATTGCACTGCCAGTCAAGTATAATAAATTATGACCTTAGAGATGCTGACATTCACCCAGATATGGTGGTGGCAAGGATGACAGCATCCAAGAAGCGGGAAAACATGCCCTTAATGGTGCTGTCCTGAAAGCATGTTCAGAAGCTTCAGGTAGACAAGAATGTAGCAACCAGATTTGTATCTGGGGCCCATCTTACAGAACGTATAACTCTGGGTTTGTTTCATCTGCACTGATTACTAGTATGTTTCTGGACACAGTGTGTTTTTAAAATTGTTTTAAATTTTTTAAATTGTGTTTTAAATTGTTTTTAGAAGATGTGTTTTAAATGTGTATATTTGTTTTTAATGTTTTTAGTTACTGTAAACTGCCCAGAGAGCTTCAGCTATGGGGCGGTATGTAAATAAATAAATAAATAAATAAATAAATAAATAAATAAATAAATAAATAAATCTAAGCCTTAATAACAACATGTGGAGGGCACCATGGTGACTATCCCAGTGTTATAGCGAAAAGGAAAAGAAAGAAAGAAAGAAAGAAAGAAAGAAAGAAAGAAAGAAAGAAAGAAAGAAAGAAAGAAAGAAAGAAAGAAAGAAAGAAAGAAAGAAAGAAAGAAAGAAAGAAAGAAAGAAAGAAAGAAAGAACACTTTGACAACCCTGACATAACAACAACAGGTGCAGTTTCATATTTTAAAAGCTCACTTAAATCATAGTACCATCACAACTGCAGGAATAAAATGGTGTTTACTTCTGCTCTCCTGATGCTAAAAGTATTTACTTGGGAATTTCTATCTATCCATAGTAATGAGTTTCTGTAAACATGAACATGCCTAGCCAGCTGCCCCTCCAACTAGAAAATGTGCTTTAAAATAAGAAGAAAGAATGCTATTGCTATCAGAATCAGCCCTACTGGGCCCTGGCAAGCCCATGCCATCCTAGGAGGTGACATAGGCCTGTTTGCTGCTGCCTCTTTCATCCAACACTTCCTTGGTGGTCATTTGAGAAGCCAGGGCTCCACCCTTGAGGTCCAGCCCTAGCTGCACCACTGCACTCCTGACTAGCATTTGGATGGGCTGAATATCTTTTTGTACCATTGCACCTTATATAGTTCCCCACCCCTCCCAGAGCATTTTTATGTCTCTGCTCTATTTTGCAAAGTTTTGTTTTATTTCATGTTCTTCTTTTTGAATGCCTTGGTTTGGGCTGATGAGAGCTGTAGTCCAAACATCTGGAGGGAGCCAGGTTGGTGGAGGCTGATGCAGCTTGTTTTAACTTATGTTGTGAACCAGAGCTTGGAAGATTACTTTTAAAAAGTAATAAATTACAGTTACAATTACTTGGCCCAAAAAAGTAGTAATTAGCCTTACAATTACAATTGCTCTAAAAGTAACTGATTACTTTACTTTTTCTGAAAAGTAATCACTACAATTACATTTCAGTTACTTTTTTTAAAAAACTCCTACAAGGTGCTGGCCTTGGCTGTTGCACATCTAAGAAGCCTAAAACAATATTAAAAATAAACACACACACACAGGGGGTAGTAGAATAAAAAAAATTATCCATAAGATTAACATAATGGCATAACAGAATCTCACATCCCCCCAAGCAATGAAGATACCCCAACTCTTGAAATCAAATTTTACACTTGAAATGCTTTTATAATATGTTTCTGTTATGTCTCAAAAGAACAAGATGCTCAAAGAGCATGTCAGACAAGGAATGTCTTTTTACAGTCATTACGTTGCCACCAGTACTGAACAGGCGTTCTACTGCGGTGCTTGAAGGCATGCCTGTGTTGTGCTGCAAAAAACACCGCAGCACACGTGGAAAGCCATGGTGTGATGACACTTCCCTGCTGGGAGACCTCAGGTACCTCACCAGTTCCTCCTCAGCAGTGTCTACTGCTGACTTCTTGCCCTGGGGCAGAAAGTTAAAGAAGTCATCTTCTAAGTCATCTCCTTCCTGGTCTTTATCTGAAGACTGATCACTGTCCTCATTAAGTACACCCATCTTTATTTCAGCTTTCAACAAGGCTTCCATTGTGTATCTAAGAAAGAGAGAGGATATGTTAACACATATATGTTAGGAAACCATAATCTGCTCTTCATTTCCTGATGCTTGTCATGTCCCCTGGTTCAGGGTCCAGCCTGAGCCTGTGGATGATGACATGGAAGGTAGGAAGGTAACCAAGTCACCACACTCATGGGGCAGCACAGCAGACCCTTAAGGATTACCTGCAGCAACCCAAGGTTGTAATGAGGAGCCCCAGGAAGAAAAGGCCCAGCCCCTGCCTACCACCTTAAGCCCTCTGATGCCTCCCTTGAGACAACATTTCCCTTGGAGTAATCCACCCAAAGGGCTTCCCTAATGTTCTTACTTGTTGGTATGGGTGGTGGCCTGACATGATTCCAGCCAATCTAGTTTGAAGCGAGGGTGTAGGCAGGCTGCCAGAAGAAGCCTCTTGTCCTCCCAGATAGCTGCAAACCGCTTTCTTAGGGCTTCGCGCACACCTCTCAGCAGCTGAAAACAGTATGTGTACCTCTCAGGTTTGTTGTCCAGTCCTTCTAACTTGCGGTCCAGATTGCAGAGCGTTGGTAGCAAATACCCCATGAACATGCCGTTCTCCCGTTGCAGGATATCTAGGGACTGGGCTAGTGGCTCCATAATCTCTGTGTATTCCTGTACCACTTCAGTCTCAGCAGCTGTGATCCTGGACAAGGAGCAGCGGTCCATTATGGCATGCATTTTTAGTGGCACAGTTGACAGGAGCTCATGTAGTTGCTTCAACGCATCAAAGGTGGAATTCCACCTGGTCTTATTTGGTACCTTCAGATACACACCATATTGCACACGGATATACTCAGCAATCTGTGCTGACTGGTTCTGCTTGAACCACAACTTGCTGCACTTTCCCATCAAGGAACGAAACTGTTTCTTGAAAGGACCAAGAAGACTACTTTTGGAGGAGTCAGAAAGCATGGCCTCTATGTCTTGTGTTGCCACAAGGTTGAGGGTGTGGCTAGCACATCTCTGGTGTGGTGGTAAAACAAAATCCTCTCCTGAGTCTGCAGCTTCTTCCTCTGCCTCAGGTCCTGTGTCCAGGATCTCACAGATAGGCACAAACTCCACCTCAGCCTCCTCCTCCTCCTGGTTATCACCATCATCGTCACTGGTGCCTGCAGCTTCCACTGGTTCTTTGGCCATGAAAACTCTGAACGCTTTCACAAAGTTGGAGCCATTGTCTGTAGTAGTGCACATAACTTTGTTGTGGATCCTGTACTGCACATGTACATCATGCAGTGCTTTTGAAAGGACATCGTATGTATGGCGCCCCTTCAGATGCTTACAAGCCAAGGCCCCGACCTCACGTTTCAGGGTAGTTGGGTTGATCCAGTGGGCTGTTACCCCAAAGTAACTCTTCTTGCCATTGGTCCAACAATCTGCAGTGGTTGCTATATATGCCACAGCACCCATTCGGTTTGCAAGAGTTTCTCTCATGTGGCATGCTCTCTTCTCAATTCTGTCTCTCAGAGTCTTGGCACATATGATGGTGAGATCTTTGGGGAGTCCAATGTGAACCAGATTAATGAATGATGGTTTGTCCACAGTCTGAAGTGGTAATGTCTCCTCTACAATGAAATCAATGATTCTCCTGTCGAGATTGCTCTGGGTGACAGGCTCCCTGCCAGATCCCCACCTCTCAAGGGTTGTCTGCTGCTGCTTCAGCATTTTGGGAGGAGGGGTGTCATGCATTGGTTCAGGAAGGCCACGTCTCCTTGCCTTTATTGCTTCTTCAATTGCTCTCAGCTTCTCAGGGTGTGCCCTCTGAGGAAGAAGAACAAAGCATGAATCCAAGAAAAAATGGAAGAGGAACTTCATAATTTAAACATAAATAGACAATGGACACTCTTTGAGGACCAGCATGACAAAGGCTTACCTCAAAATGTTGCTTCACATTGGATGAGGAGGAAACAGCTGATCTCAGATTTTTGATCCTTGGAAGGCAGTAATTGCATCGTACAACAACATTTTCCCCACTCTGGCTCACAAATGTACAAGCTTTCTCAAAGCCAAACCATGGTACTTGCTGTTCTGCAGATGTGGCTGTGGGCAACTGGCACTGCTTTATACCCTCCTCCTCCTCGTGCACAGGGCCTCCTTTCTGAACCTCACTTTCTAGTTTTGCCTCCTCAGGATCAACAAGCTGTGACTCAAGTGGCCGCACTAACTGACTGCTGCTCTCAGCAGCAAAACCTGCAACAGGCGTCTCTGTAATAAACAAGAGATAATGCTCCTATATGGGTGAACTTCAGCTGTGATGTGCCCCCATCTCTTCCCCATGCTGCAAGATGCCCCAGTCAGAGTGGAAGTAAGCAGGTCGATAGCACAATTAAAAGAGATCCTATTTGCATCATTTTTGCTCACTGAATAACCCTGCCTGGGCCAGTCTAACCTACTATCTCACAGGGTTGTTGTGAGAACCAAATGAGACTAGGGTTCAAATCCCCACATAGCCATGAAGCTCACTGGGTGACCTTGGGCCAGTCACTGCCTCTCAGCCTCATGAAAACCCTATTCATAGGGTCACCATAAGTTGGAATCAACTTGAAGGCGGTACATATATTTTTTATTTTGAATATGATGATTATGATAATAAATATGCAGCATTTCAAATTAATTCTGTATGAGAAGCATTCCATGCCAAGCTTGGAAAACCAAGGATGAGGTATAAAATGTAGACAAAAATACTTTTGACAAAATGCCGTTTATCTTTTATATCTATATCTATAATTAGCAATACAGCTGAATGATGTATGTAAAGTATTTTTTCTTTCCCTTTTCTTTTTTATTAATATTTTAGTACTACTGCTAAAGTTCTGATGAAAGAATAAAGCATTCATTAGCCAAATTCAAATGATTAGAACACATCACATCAATTCCACTGAAGTTGGAGGTTTTGCCATAGAAAATGAAAAAAACATATAACCTATGATAGCCCAATAGACAATCAGAACTAATATAAAACCCTATTGCTTCTCATTTGCAAATCTTGCAAGATCTAAGGTAACTCTAGATCATGTGAGTTCAGGTGATGCATGTTATGTACATTTGTATAGATATTAGCAGAGATTGTCAACAGTCTATCTCTCTCTGGGACTGGGAATCTCTCTCTTTCTCACAGAACATGAGTTTGAGAGCTGGGGGACTGAGAGGAGGAGCTGCAAGGACCCTACTTCTCACCTCATCTCTGCCAAGAACAAAAAAATCAGCCTTAAGCTATTTATTATATGCCTAATTATTTTTTATTTTTATTATTATTATTACTGAGACAGTTTTTGTCCCACATACAATTCAGTCTTGTGATTAAACAGGACAAAAATACAAATAAAAAGAAAGATGGAGTTCAAATAAATATACAATAAAAAGCTAGCCGGCATTTTAAAAGGCAGGAGTGCTCTGTCTGGATAAATACAGCACACAGGTAGGCATGGGAACAAGGGGGAGAGTTCAAAAAGGGGGGGAAGGAAGAGAAGTAGGCCAGAGCTTGGAAAAGTTACTTTTTTGAACTACAGCTCCCATCAGCCTAATCCAGTGGCCATGTTGCCTAGGGCTGATGGGAGTTGTAGTTCAAAAAAGTAACTTTTCCAAGCTCTGAGTAGGCCAAAGTTTTGGAAGTGCCTTGTGATTGATGGAGGGGGCGGCAGAGGCAAGGAGAGGCAGTGGGGGGGCAGAACGGTGCCACGGGGGGGCAGGGGGGCAGAATGGTGCCGTGGGGGGCACACACACACACACACACAAAAATCATCGTCACTCACCTCCACAGCTCTTCGCCATTCTGCTGCTGCCTTCTCCTCCATTGTCCTTGCCCTGGCTTTTTCCTCCGGCGTCCATTTTGTCCTCTCAGACGCTAGCAGGCCCTGCCTATTCACCTCTTCCCTCGTGCATCCTAACACAGATCACGAGGGAAGAGAGAGTCTGCACAGAGGTCCAATCAGTGTGAGGCACATGTCTTGTGTTAACCAATCACAGCCAGGAGCTGTCTTCCCCTTGTTCCCGCCCCCAAGTAACGTGCAACCTAATGTGGAAACGTTAAAGTTGCAGCTGAAAAGTAGGGAAATTACTAGTCGTTCCGTTACTTGCCAAATGTAATGGAATTACCCACTCATTATTTAAAATTGTAATGAATTACAAGTAACTCATTAAAAATAACGAGTTACTTCCAAGCTCTGTTGTGAACTACCTTGAGGATTTTTGGACCAAAAGACAGGATAAAAATATTTTAAATGTATAGACAAGTAAATCAAATGCATGCCATTTTTTTAGTTCAGATGAGGTAGGCAATCATTCACATTATTTCCATTTTATATTTCCATTTTATAAGGAGAAACTGTTGATTACTGCACAGGCTACCCAACAGCCAATGCGTATTGTGTGTGTGTGTGTGGCAGGGAGCCACAGCCAATCCTAGCTCTCTGGTATATGTGCCCATATCATATCTTCAGTAGAAAGTATGCATTTGTTACAAGCAGAAATTGGTTTTATGAGTGCCTGTGTAACATGTAAAATGTAAAGAATGGGAGCGTCACCTGGCAGGTTCCATAGTTGTCACCCCACCAGACCAGGAAAGACTGGAGGAAGGGCCAAGATACAAATGCCTAGGAAAAAAATGGTAGAAGAGATAGGAGACAGTCATTGGACAGACTGGACTCCAGGGACACTGTAAACATGTGCAATCGAATAACACAGCAGAAGGCCCCTACTGGGAGGAAGGGTGGGATATAAACCTAATAAATAAATAAATAAGACTGAGGTTAGTTACCACTGAGAGATGAGAATGAAAGAGAGATGGCAAATAGAGACAGTGAGGAAGAAAAGGTTAAGAGTGAGAGTTCATTGTCCTAGGAATAGGAAACATGGAGAAGTGCTGTCAAATGGAAGGCTCAAAGGGCTTACCTGTAAGAAAGCTGGACAAGATTACTGATGTTCTTAAACAAGATAGAATCTCAACAGGGAGCTCCTGCCTTCACCCAGATATAACTAAGTGCCACCTAGTGACTAAACTATATAATGACAATACCTACACACAGGTATAGCTGGGCCTATGCAACAAGTGAACAAGTGAAGAGCTGGACTGGAGAAACATTGCAGCTATAAAGAGAACCCAGCTGCAGGACTTAGGCAACTATTTGGCCCAGAGCTTAAAGGAAGATTAAATTTAGAGCCATGACTTGAGGGGGGTGTAGCTCAGTAGTCCCAGCATACAGAAAGTCCCAAGGATAAAACTGTATGAAAACTTGGAGAGCCACTGCCAGACAGTGTAGAAAATACTGAGCTACATGGACCAATGGTTCCCAGGAGTGTAGTTGTCCAGGATTTCGGCAGGTCTTAGACAACTAACTTTTTTGGGAGTCAGGTCCCAGAAGGGTCCCTATGTCTCCAGCATCCTATGAGCTAACTAGCATGAAAGGAGAGCATGGAGACAACGATGGAGAGCAAACAAGTGACTGAGTTTGCAGAGGAGGAGGGTGAAAACAACTAGGGTGAAAGGAGATGAGGAAAAGTGGCAAAAGAGGGGGGGAGAACCTGGGCTGAAGAGGGGTCTCTCTCTCTCTCTCTCTCTCTCTGCTGAACGTTCTCCAGATTGTTTGTTTGTTTACAAAGATCTCGTTCTCAATGCAGCAGCAAAAAAAGGGTGGAGGAGAGATGTGTAGTTTTGTTCTAGCCCAAAGCCAGGAGTGGGGGATTACAAGGAAAAGAGGGAAAAATATATTCGGGGGGGGGAGGGACAGAGAGAGACAGACAGACAGACAGACAGAGATAAAGGTTTCAGCTTTTGATAATGTTGTATATATCTGTGCCCTGCAGTTAAGGTGAAATTCAAATGAATATGGCTAAGAGAGAGAGAGAGAGAGAGTGGTGCAACCAACACCAGAGGTTAGGATCAGGAACTTCCATACTTACGTTTCCTCCTAAAACTCATAAGCTCTGCCCAAATGCAGTTACTCTGAGCCTTAGTATGGCAGCCAAGAAGGAAAACTCAGCAAAGGAAGTTCCTTAATTTACAAGATGATGATGATGATGATGATGATGATGATGATGAAAAACTGCCTGAATGGGCTAAAACCTCTCTGTTTTTCTAACACTCTAGTAGGTGGCAAAGTTCAAAAGGCTACAAATTCCTATGCAAACTGAGTGCCTGGCTGGCTTAGAGAGTGTGAATTCCTTCATTTAGGAAAAACCCAGCAGCAAAAAAGCCTCCAGACAAAGAGAGTGGGAGTAGGGGAACCCTTTATAGCTGTAGGACAATAATGAGTCAGTTATGCAAGCCCCAATGAGTGTCAACTGCAAGCAAGCCTATATTAGTTCTTACTTCAAAAAGCCAAGTTGTGGTGAGTAATTGCAGAAGAAGAGACAGTGAATCCTAATGATAGCATCCAATCTACATCATCAAGCAGTTTGGTAGCAGCAGGAGATAAAATGTGTAGACACAGAATTCAGTAATTCAAACAATATCTCTGACCATGAGGAAGGAAAGTCAAATGGAGATAGTGACAGAGAAGCAGAAAGCAGTATTCAAACCTGAGTGGATTATACTATAATCTTAGAAGGTTATATAATCTTAGAAGAGGCATGGCTATGAGGAGGCGTGACTGTGACTATTATGTAGGGACCCTGTATGTCTGAATTTGACACTACACTACTGGGTTTGAACCAGTATAAGAGGGAGAAAGCTTACACACACCAGGGAGAAAGCTTACATACTGCAAAGGTGGACCACCATCCATGTGCTTGTGACTGTAAGCAAAGAGCACATGAACCACATTTCTTCTAACGGGGATGAGAGAATAAATGGAAACTTTTAAGGTTGGGAGTTGGATTGGGAAGGATAGATGGCCTTACTCAAGCCATATGTTTGAATCCTGGTCAATATACTAAAGGCTTCTTCCCTCACATTACATTGTGATGCATATTTTCTTTGTAGGAAAAATTGTAATGTGTGAAGATGGCCAAATATGCAACCACACTGAATGTGTGAATGTTTAATGCTGAACAAGTATTGCTAAAGGAAGCAAAGGGGTAGGAGAAGAATATCCATCCAACGATTTCGGCCCTCAGGCCTTCATCAGGGGGTTTCAAATACAGAAGTTTAGTTTTTTGTTATACTTTCTCCACTTTCCTTCTACTGTAATTTGTTTTCCCCGTCTACTGTCATTATTTTGCTGCCCTTAAAAGATGAACTTCACAAGAAAGATCATATTGCCAAACTTGTGCTGCATTTCACTGTTCCTTCACAATGCAGTAAGCAAAAGTTAAATGGGCTCCATGTCTAATAGATCCACAATTGCTTTGATCTGCTATCCTACACTGTAGTAATCTATCATTTTTAGGAGGAAATGCACCCAGCAAAGATTTTCAAAATAAGAAATTGTGCTTAAAAAAAATCAGTGGAAAACAATAGCAGCTTGATAGGAAGATAAAATGTAGAAGCAAAACTCAGGGGAAAAGGGCCTACACATGGCAGAGAGAGGAAGTGTACATCCACTTTTGCTTGGAAAAAAAGCACATTTCCAACTGGATAATATAGCATCCACAAAAAATGTTTCAAGCTGAGCAGACCACATGGACAAAAAGTTAGGAGGGGAATGCAAGGTTTGGTGGACATTTCACTGCTTTAATGTGCAAGAGATTCAAGTATTTTTAGCTATCAGTACCAGAGTAGAATGCCTCTTTTTTAAAAAACTACCTGGGTTCCTTTGTCAACAGATCAAATATAAATCTATAAACAAATCATTAACATGTTTGGGGGCTTGAATGAAATTGGGCAAAGATCTGAGTGTGGAAAACATCCAGAGAAACAACAGAAACAATATCCCATAAAAGTATGGAAAAAGTGAATTAAGAAACATTCCTGCAAAGGGTAAGGGACTACTATGCACGTCAAAAAATGGTAATTGTGCAAGATTCTTATATTTTCCCCCCTGCATGTGAAGAACAATTAAAAAACCTACTAAAAAGCTGTTTCTCCCTTTCATATTTAAGGATTGTACAAAAGGCATGTAAAGTGGGTCTAATGATTGAATGTTCATCTGCCTTATGGAGAAATGAAAGTGAATGGAGGGGAACATAGTATTAGGGAAGGGGGGGGAAAGAGCCCAGACAGATCCCATCTGCAGTGTAACCATAGGCAACTGCATAGACTCATAGGGAATTTCAAAGGTGCCAACACAACTGCCTTTGGGGTCTGCCAAAGAGCCAGATGCTGGTTCTGAGTGAATATTTTCTACAGTTTTGCCATATAATTTCAAGAGTTCTACCTGACTGTCTTCTTAAGATGATCATACCATACATTAGTAGAAAAGAAATCAGTATCACACACTAGACAATTTTTTTTCAAAATTCAGTCGCAATTCTCTGCACACTTAGGAGGAAGTTCTAGTGAATTCAGAAGGGCTTATTTCTAGGTAAATGTGCATAGGGTTGAACTACATTATACGTTTTGATTTAAAACACACACCAACTTGTGAATATTAACACTGGATGTCTGCGTCCCTCCCTCTTTACAAAACAGAGCCCATTTTTTCATCTTGACTTTTTGCTCTAGGTAGATGAAATCCTATATTGTGCAAGTGTCCCATCTATTCAGTGTGGGAAAGTGAGACCACCGAAAAAAACACTGAGTGTAAAACATTTAACAACTCAGTGAACCATTGAGTGTACATTTATTTATATATTTCACACGATTGCAATACTGCGTAATCATCAAAACCTCTCAGCAGTTTACATAAAATATAAAATATACGCTAAAATTACCAGTAAAATCAGTTGTTAAAAGCAAGGTAGCCTAAAACATTTCAAACTATAAATAAAAACAGCAGTTTAAAAAAATATGCATTATAAAATAAAATTAGTTTAAAATTAATGTCAATTGTACATGTCTGCTTAAACAACAAAAACAAGTTTTTCGCAGATACCAAACACAGTACAGTGAAGGCACCTGCCTAATATCAGCATCAATAAAATGCATTGACACTGGTAGCAGCTTTTCAAATTGCTTCAGTGGGTTGTGAATGACAGTCCTGGACTGTGCAGTAAATTCTCTTGAAATGAATGGGGTTCTCTTCTCAGTATTTTTGTTTAGAACTAGAGTGTTAGTGCTCAATTTTTATACTTCCTAAAAGATTGTTAGTTGACTACAGGAGAGTTGTAATATGAACATTAGTACAGCAGTACTGATTTCCATATTAGTAGAACTGATTTCCCAGGACTGTTACCTGGGCCAACATTAATAGATCTACCACAAATGCTGTAAGGGCACACACTGCAATGTAGACATGCCTTGATTCCCATATTATAATAATCCACTGAGAAAGTATGGAAATATGAGTGAGTTTCAAATAACGGTTACATGAATTGTTAGTCAGGTACCCTAAGGGGTAGCAATCTGGATCTGTCTGTTGATCAGATACAAACATGTGGGGCTTCCCCCCCCTCAAATGTTCTCTGCCCCAGATGAGAGGATATAAAAGCAGTCACCTGTCAGCCCACTCCAGCAATGAAATCCAGCAGCCTATTGTCCCAATCACCACTTTCAATCACCCTAAACGGTCTCTGGAGACAATCATTATTATAAGACATGCTCCTAAGAGTAGATAAATGGAACTCAACCTGCCAGCCTGCATAGGGAAAGATGGACAGTCTTGGCCAAAAATATGGAAGGGCCTGGAGCTTTATTGACATTTACATCAAAAATAGTTAGCAATGAAAGCAGCTGTTGTGGAGAGCTTTCGCCTCTACGTGTTTGGAATACGCTGTGCATTGAAATACAGACCTCCTGACAAGCAATTTACCTTCTGTCAGTCTCCATGTGCTTGCAGCATTACTGGGTACTTTCTGCGATAGCCCACTTAAAGCTGCACATGTGTACAGTTTGGATGAAATATTAACTACAATTTGAGGCAGGAAGTAACGAATTGTGGAGTGTCATTCATAATGGCCAACATTGTCATCTGCAGGGTGACACTCAAGCAAGAAGGTGCCTCTGTTGTGACTAGCTGGGAGAATCAGATGCCATTCATTCTAATGAAGATTTGCCTACAATTCTAATAAGCCATCCGCGAGACAGCTCAGGATTTGAAACATTAATCTGCCTTGTTTGTTGACGTTAACATAATGACTAGAATGCCATTATGCAAGAAATTCTTTCGAAAGCTATTAAAAAGGGACAATCTTAATACAGAGCATTACAGCTCAGAACAAAGGATGTGCCTGGAGTTAATTTCCACATTCACTCTTGTCATATTCGAAAGTATACTCATCCCCCCCCGCTTTCTAAATCATGTGTATGATGTTTAAGTTTTTGATGCCTCCTGAATCTACAAGCATAACTGGGGCTGCTCAGTTGTGCCATAAGGGAAGGACTTTAGGGTAGACACCCTGTGTCCCACTCAACAGAATGAGCAGGAGGGCAGAATGAGTTGGGAGGGCACTTACTGGGCAGCCCAGCAGGAGGCACAATGCCCCAGAAATTTTCAAACCTGGGGCTGATGCTGACTGTTGGGCCAAGCTAAATCTGTGGGCAGTGCTGTGCACTGAGGAATGTTCTATCCAGCTCTGGGTCTCCAAGCTGGAAGATGAAAGGCCTGGAAACTGGTACCTCAGCAGCAGCAAGCAAAGTGCACTGCTCTGCTGATCAGAAAGGGGAGGAAGGGTTGGGAACTCGCATTTACAGATCATCCAGACCCATACAGTGCCAGTCAACTGTAGAGGCCAAAGTTGCACACCCCAGCTCCTTTCCATGCTTGAAGAGGGCTCTGAGGCTTGAGATCTGTACTCTCCCTTGCCATAGTCCCTTTCAGTTGTTCAAACAAATGGTGGGTAAAGGGAGGCAATGAGAGACCCTACATAAGTACAGCTGTATGTGCAGGGGCTCACAGCAGACTTTCAGATAACATACATTAGTAGTTGACGGAGTCTGCTATGATCCAGCTTATTTCCTATGTGTGTTCATCTCAAATGTACACTACACAAAGCTTTAGCTCCTGACATTTCTGGGTAAAGGCCCCCGAGTCCTTGAAAAGCTTACAACCTTAACATGTATATTTCAACAACAACAAAAGGTTGAGTACTTTAAACAAATGCTGAGTGGGAAATGGTGGGAATAATTAGACAGCCAGTGTGGTGAAGTGGTTGACTTCTCAGCCTACCTCACAGAATTGTTGTGATAATAAAATGGAAAGGGGGGAGAGAAACATGTAAGCCACCTTGAGCTCCTTGGAGGAAAGGCAGCATTTAAAGTTGGAAGAGAGTACTTTGGAGATCCAGTGGTCTAACCTTCAACTCAACACAGTGTTTACAAGGAAGGATACAACTACAACTCCCCTGAAATACGGCCACAGTGTCCCTGCTTAAATATCACCAGTGTGGAAGAGCTCACCATCTCCCAGGAAAGTCTGCTGCACTGTCAAACACCTCTTACAATTAAGGTTTGCCTCCTTGTCATTTCTACACATTAGTGCCTTCTGGACAAGACAGAACATTTTGTATGTTATTGTCACAAATATATTCATTTTTATGCATACTTTCCCCTAATATTTGCATTTGTGTGAACTTTGTTTGGCTAGAGAATAGCATTGCAAAATTCAAATAAGTGCAGTCTGAGGAAAGGATCAGAGCTGTAGGTTTTCTTGGAAGCTTTGAAGGGCCTGGGCACCCCCCTAGAAACCTAATGGGGAAATAGGACTGTTAATGCTTCCACTTATTTATAGACGTGTCAATAAACCATATACCACAAAAATGTCACTTGTCTCCAGTGTCCTCATTCCAAACCCTGAGAGAGCACTTATGCCTGAAACCTCTCAGAAGTGGGGTGCACATAACAGTATTGCTTTTCTAGCAATCAGAAAATGTGATTCCTCTCCAATAAATAACTGGTGAGCTTTTTATTTGATTTCATTAGGGCCTTTACAGACTATCTAACAATCCAGTGCTCTGTTCCCAATAGTGGATGGTACAGCTAGTTCCTTATGCTCAAAGTGGCTTCTTGTTTGTGTTTCTTGCATAGCAACTAGGGATGGAGGAAGAATCCACCATTTTGGATACCAAAACAGGTTCACCTGACCTGATCTGACAAGATCATGACCCAAATCCAATCAATGGTCCACTTCAGTATCTGCAGTCCAGTATGAGGCAGCCCAAGGATTGTGTGCTCCCCCATCCCCATTTTTCCTTTAAAACTTTGAAAATAGGGTATCCAGCCACAGCCTGGGCAGCTACCATGCAGGGCTTCTTGCAGCTGCACTCTTTAAATAAGAGTGTAAGTAGGGCAAATCCTACTGGCAGCAGAATTGTATGGAGAAAGCATGGCTGCCTCCCATGTTTTGGATTTTGTCTTTCAACTCTTGGAGGGTGATACAAGGGGTGAAGTTTAGCATGCTCATCCTCATGTGCCCTGCTTGCATGCTGCATTTCCATATGACCAACCCACCTGTAGAATAAAAAGCTGACCTTATTCAGCATACTAGAATAACTAGCTGACCACAATGGCTCACTAACATTATGTTAAGCCTTTTCCTATGTACGGTTAAAAGAAATACCACAACTATGCTGCTTAGTTCAGATCAAATAACATGTAGCTAATAAGAAAATGGACTGGTTTTCAAAATCAAGCACAAGATTTAGTTTGGAACTGTTAAAATGATCCCAAGTGCTTGGTCAGTAGGGAGCTGCCAAAACTGATTTTTCTATAGAAATCAAATTTCATATGAGCCGTTATCAAACAAAATGGATAAGCACCTTTGTACAAATTCTTATTTAAGGAATACTAGAAAGAAAATATTAAAGACTTTGATTTTTACCCCCATCATGCTAGAGGATTTATAAACATATATAAAAATTGATTTGTCATTCTGTCTAAAATGTTGTAGATGTTGTAGTCAGGCCTAGAATACATATCTGTCATGATGATGATGATCATCATCATTATCCGCCCTTAAACTCGAAGGTTCTCTGAACAGTACATGAGAAAATATAACCTTTATAAATGAATACAAAACCCATAAAACAACAATATAAACCAAATATCAGAAAACAGAAACAATAAAATAACAAGAAATTATGAACATTCTAGTAGCCAGTGCAAAACTCTTCAATCATTACCAAAAGCCTACCAAAAACTCACAGCCACTACCATAGTACAGTATGCCAACTAAGTATCATTAAGTGTTTGGTTTCCACCCAAGGTGGCACAGTAGAATGTAGTTCTAGTCCAACCTTCCCCAACAGGGTGCCTACTAGGTGTTGTTGAACAATACCTCCCATCAGCCCCAACCATCATGGCCAATGGTCAGGGCTGATAGGAGTTGTAGTGCAAAACATCTGGAAGGCACCATGTTTGGAAAGGTGTGTCCTGTCTCTGAGATCAGACCCTCAGAAATCCTTGAAGATAATCCTTAGACTAGAGATGGGAAATTTGTGGCCCTCTAAATGTTGTGGGATTGCAACTCCTACCATCCCTGGCTGTTGGCCATGCTGCGTGGGGTTGATAGGAGTTGGAGTCCAACAACATCTGGAGGGCCATGGTTCCGCTGCCCTGCCACAGATCCTTAGAAGGTCCACTTGCCCTCTTCTCTATTGGTGTGCCATAAGGACAGAGTCTCAGCTAGCACACTTCGAGACATGGTAGCACAAAGGCATGATGTTTGTTTTAAAAGCCACCATCACAGTGTGACTACTGAACAAATCTGTCTATTTCCGGTCTCTGTCATGTTAGCATCATGTCAGATTCTATTAAGACCAAATAGAACTGCAGCAAGCAGGGGGAAAAACTTGGAAAAAGCAGAAATGGGAGGGGGAGGGGAGAGAAAGAATCTGAAAAAACCATGAGGCCACTTACAGTTGCCACAATGTACAGTAGGGCCCTGCTCATACAGCGGGTTACATTCTGGACCCCCGCTGTAAAGTGAAAACTGCTGTAAAGCGGATCCCATTGACTTACATTGACCAAAATGGCACCCGGCGGCAAAAAACCGCCGTAAAAGCAGAACAAGCGCTGTAAAGCGGGGCCTTTCTACAATTCACAACCGCTGTATTAGCAGAACGCTGTAAAGTGAAGCGCTGTAAAGCGGGGCCCTACTGTATCATTTATGGCGTGTGTGTGTATGTGAAAAGAACAGTTGTTTGCACTCATTGTTTCCACACTAGAGACTCTTGTGGGTGATTTTAAAAGTAATTGTATGAAATAATGACCTTCAGGTCTCCACAAATTACATCTGGAATGTATGCAACCATTTCCTGTTCACTCTGAAAGAGTTTAGGCACACAGCATGCAGGGCATTTGCCTCTACTACTCCCTTGGATTGATACCCCTGAAGCCTCTCTCTGAGTCAGACAGAGAGTGCCTTGAAGTTCTCACTGGTAGCTGCAGAAGGCACGTTATTTCTGGTTCAGTCAGCAGTAACTTTGCAACATATTTCTAACTCGAAACATGCTTGCTCCCAAGGGCAGCATACCTCAGAGAGCAGCTGTTTCCCGCTCAGTCTCTGCACCAGCTGTGCACTCCCAGACAGAGCTTGGAAAAGTTACTTTTTTGAACTACAACTCCCATCAGCCCTAGCCAGCATGTGCTGGCTGGGGCTGATGGGAGTTGTAGTTCAAAAAAGTAACTTTTCCAAGCTCTGCTCCCAGAGCTGCAGAGCACTAGGCATACCGGGGATGTTTACATGGTGTCAGCCTGAGAAGGTGGCAAAGGCTGCACACTTGAATGATTCCTCTGGTCTTATATCCTCTCTCCCATGGCTGGAGGACCAAGAGTATCTCTTCTGCTCACTGCAGAACATAGTCGGTGTCCCAAAACAAAGTTACATTCATTTATGCTGAAATTCATATGGTTGCCCCCTACATGAGGATGGGAGTTAACAACTACATTGGATCTTGTTGACTCAGAAATAACCCGTGTAATAACTTTCATAGTTTTCAGTTGGTCAGCCTGCTGTAGAGATTTACTTTTCACACACACACACACACCACCTCCCAATACTCTGTGTTGTTTTCAATCTGAAAGTACTTTCACCTTGCATTTTAATTTTTATAAAATGATAATATCCCTTCCAACTTCAAAAAAATCCAGGCAGCCAGCCACCACTGGTACCTATATAACACCTAACAAGCCTGCTGACTGGCACCCTGGCTACTGCAGAGGTTAGAAATCAAGACTCTCCTGCTAACTGGCTCCTAAAAGATATTGCTGGGTCCAAAGTTTTACAAACACGCACACATACATACACCAACAGCCCCCCCCCAATAACCCTCACCTATTTTTATTATTTTCTAACTCTGCCTGCAAAACTAGAGTCTCTGCAGATCCTAATGCTTTCAGGATACACAAGGCCAATAAACTTCCTATTTGTGGCAAACTTAAATTATTATTTAAGAGCCATGTCTCACATGCCTTTCCCACCATTTAAAGGGGGCCTTAGGCCCTGCTCTTGTCACAGAGTCACCCCATGACAATTATTGACTGAGATACTACACATGTAATCTGAATCACATTCAAATTTGCTATGGTAGGAACATCAGCCTATCATTCATTCTTATGAGTATATAATCTACACAGGAGAGTTATGCGTGAACCAGGTCTTATCATATTGGTATGGCTTGCATGAGGAACACAGTTTATTTCAACCCTCTGAGGTCTGGGGTATTTGAGGGTTAGGCAGATCTTTTTTTCAATGTGATTCTAGTGGATTTCAGAGGTACACAATGAACCCTCATTACAAATAGAAGATTTTCAAAACAAAAATAAATGTCTATGGTCCAGCAATTAGTTTAAAGGATCGCAATAAACATTCAAACATTTTATGTGTAATGTGTACATGTTTACAAGTATGTCTCTGTTGCATCCCTCTAATACCTAAATGGCATTTGGCTGGAATGTAAGAAAGGTTTTTCTTGTCTGTTGCATGAAAGCTTTGAAAGTTCTTCCCTAGGGACACCTCTCTTGCTCCTTCCCTGTTAGCTTTATAGTGCAGTGTAAAGATCTATTTGTTCCATCAGGCTTTTGATTTGCCACCTGGTTAAATTTTAATTGGTTGAATTTTTCATATCACTCTCTCCTTAAAAAAAAAAAATCTGACTTTATGTTTGCCTGCTGCTTTACTTATTGCTGCTGTTGTAAATTATATGTTATTGTGTTTTATTCTATATCTGTGAGCTGCTGTGTCTTAATGGAAAGGCCTGATCTAGAAGCTGCCTTATGTGAGCAGAAGCCAATTCTGCTCATGCAAGGTCTCTCCCGTTTCCCCTTTCTCCTGCAGTCCCCACCCCATGCCACATCCCCTGCTGTGCCAGGAGGTTCCCCTAACTGTCAGGAGTGGCTTTTCAGGTGGCACAAGGGGCTGCAGTGGGAAAGCCCCATTGCATGAGAAGACTCCTGCTTGCATCTCTGTCGGTCTAACCCATTGTCATTGGGGGACAGATGTGTGGCAAGTAGAGAAAGATATGCACACATGTTCCTGCCTGGTCAACACAGGATAGTTTTACAATACAAAATTTTACCTGTGCAAATTTGTACAAGGCTGAAAAGTCTGGGTTATATCCAATTAAGTTAGAGCTCATCTACATGGTGGTTTACTGTGTGTTTGGTGCTACTCACATCTCCTCTTAATTCACATGGTTCACATGATGTTACTGGCAAACAGAAGCTATCACACAGTTTCCCCCCTGTAAATCTGTAGTAACCCAATCCTCTGATAATATGGAAAGTGAAGGAAAAACCATCTCTACTGCGCAGCACTTCTCCTTGCAGACGCTTTACTCTGATGATTTTAGGTGTGTGTATCAATCGTTCCCCTCTCCACACCTACTATCTCCTTCTCCCTTTTTTCATTTTCTTTCCTGTGGTTGACAAGCAACTTCTGGTTGCTCTCCTCTGTTCTTCTAGCCTTTTTTATGTTGCTGCAAATGGTGCCATTATTTCCCCCCTACTTGTGTGCAAAAGCATAATGCTGCTCAAACATGAAGTAATCCAGAGGGAGTCCCGAACAGTAAAGAAACGAATTTTTTTTAAAGTCTTCACTACCTGGATGCTGTCTGCTCCCCAGTGCCGCTGCAGATGACACCTCCCCCTTGCTCCAAACATGGACTTTGCTGAAGCGCTAGAGCATCTTTTAGGCATGCCAGGGGCAGGCATCAGTCTAAACCACACATGACAGATGCCAAAGAAGGCTGAAGGAGGTGCTACCAGGAAGAAGAAGGGATTACTACCCCAGCTCCCAGCTACTCACACTGCTGCTGCTGCTGCTACACTTACTCAGAAGGAGAGAAGAGGGCTTTTCGTGAAGCAAAAAGAAGCAAGGCTACAAGGAAAGGCTGCTTTCCCCCTTCCTTCCTGACAGCCAGCCTACCTGCCTTTCTTGACTCCTGCTTCCCTGCCACTTCCTTTTAAAAATTATTCTTATTTGGAAGGCCACCCAGATCTTGCCTTTGGCCCAGAAGGAGCCAAGAAGCAGTGAGGAAGCTCAGGACTTGTTCACCCCCCATCTCTGAGGCTAAGTGTGTGTGCCAGTGTGCCCCTCTTTCTTCCACCTACATTCTGTCCCCCCAACCTCTCTCTCCAAGATGCTGCAGCATTTGAGGGCTTCCCCCCTCCCACATGCCCAAATGCATGCACAAGTACAGATGCTTGCAGGAGGGGCAGGTGTGTTTGTGTGTGTGCATGCACTGATCTGTCTTCTGCTCCACTCTCATTCCCCAAGTGCATGCTGACCAAGTTATCAGTTCTGATGATCATCCCAAGGCATAAAAGCACTAACCTCCCTGCCTCAATCTGTGCACCCTTTTGTCTTCACAATCTAGCATCCCCACCACTACCACACTGCTGCTTCTTGATTATGATGGTGATTTTTAAAAAGCTCAGCAGGTTGGCTGAGGCTGGGGTCCAAATATAGCAGCTGAAATTTATATATTTATTATTGCATTTATATCTCACCTTTCCTCCAAGATGCTCAAGATGGTGCATGTCAGGACCCTTCCTGTCAGGATCCCACCTCAGGCGCCACCTGCTAGGATCCCGCCTGTGGTCACCACCTTGTCATGGTCCCACCTCAGGGTCTTGCAATAAGTCAGGAGGAGACGAAGGCACAGTCTCAAGGCAATATTATTTTACAGGGAGTGTCTGGTGCTGCTGCCTAGCAGTGGGATCTTGAGAGATCAGGCAGGATCCTAGCAGGTGGCACCTGAGGTGGGATCCTGACAGGAAAGGTCCTGACAGGTGGTGGCTGTAGCGGTGGGATACGAAAAAGAGAGAGTCCCTAGAAAGTGGTGTGATTGTGAAGGGAATAACAAATAAAGATAGCTTGTGAGTGTGTGGTAAAGTGTGTGAGCTCTGAGAAACAAGGTTGAGTTCTTAAAAATGAAGAGAGAATAGTTGGTGGAGAAATGTATAGCTTTTCATTTACCTCATGAGGGTAAAGGGGTGGATGAATTGCAGGTAGCACTAATCACTTATACATCGGTCCAAACCCAAGACCCTGTAAGAGAACAGACCCCAGAAGGGTGCTCAAGTAATCTTGCCTATGGGGGTGATTAAGAGAGTTCTGTTGGTGGGAGTTCTGAGGGAGGTTGGAGTTGGTTTTGTGGGTTGGATTGGATTAGGAGGGTAGTGAGGCAGGTTATTGATGGCTAGAAACATAAAGAGTAATGCATCTTATGAAACCACACACTTGTTGACAATACCTTTAAGTAATCTTGTTGTTCCCTGTGTATATAAATAAATATTTCTTGGTTTACCTAACACCTGATCCTTGTCTGAGTTTACACAGACCAGAAGGGTGGGCAGGGCATATACCAAGGTTGGGAAACAGTATCAATGGTGGCAGCAGTGAAGAGATACTGTAACATCATCAGGTATCCAAAACAACCCAGGGCTGTAATCTTTATAGGCACAAAGTTACAGGGGGGTTGTGGCCTGCAAGTGCACCCAGACACAAAGTAGCAATAAGCCAGGAGGAGACTAAGGCACAGTCTCAAGGCAATATTACTTTACAGGGAGTGTCTGGTAGTAATGCCTAGCTGTGGGATCTTGAGAGATCTTTGCTAGAGCCGGTGAGAACCATTTAAAGATCAGGACCCTGAGGTGGGACCGTGACAAAGCGGTGACCACAGGTGGGATCCTAGTAGGTGGCGCCTGAGGTGGGATCCTGACAGGAAGGGTTGTGACAGTGCACATGGTTCCCCCCACCTTCCATTTTATCCTTACACCAGCCCTGTGAGATAAGTCAGGCTGAGAGACTGTGTCTGGCACAAGTTCACTCAGTGGTCTTCATGGCTGGGTGGGGACTTGAACCTAGATCTTAGCCCAACACTGTAACCACTGGTGTTGGGAGAGAGGACTGTACATCTTCAGACTGTCAGGGGGGAGGGGGATCCCAATTTGATTGGACCTTTACATTAAGAAAAGAAAGCTCTTAATGGTCACTCTGGTTGATGATATGAGGAGGGCACTGGATAGGGGAGAATTCACCTTCCTTGTCCTCCTGGATCTCTCAGCGGCTTTTGATACCGTCGACCACGGTATCCTTTTAGATCGCCTGGAGAGTTTGGGATTGGGAGGCACGGTTTTACGGTGGTTCCAGTCCTTTCTCTCTGATAGGCGCCAACAGGTAGCATTGGGTGATGAGGTTTCAGACCCTTGGCCTCTCAATTGTGGTGTGCCACAGGGTTCTATCCTCTCTCCCATGCTATTTAACATCTATGTAAAGCCGCTGGGAGAGATCATCAGGAGATTTGGGCTGCAGTGTCACCAATATGCGGATGACACTCAGCTCTATCTCTCATTTAAATCTTCACCGGAGAGGGCTGTGGAGACCATGTCCAAGTGCCTGGAATTCGTGAGTGGATGGATGGGCAGGAACAGGTTGAAGTTGAACCCTGATAAGACCGAGGTACTACTTGTGGGAGACAAGGGAGGGTTAGGAGATGTTGACCTGGTGTTTGGTGGGGTGAAGTTGCCCCTACAGGACCAGGTCCGCAGCCTTGGGGTTGTTCTTGATTCCAAGCTGTCCATGGAGGCTCAGATTTCAGCTGTGAGCCGGGCAGCTTGGTATCAATTACACCTTATACGTAGGCTGCAACCCTAGCTCCCTGTTCAACAGCTCCCGGTCGTGGTGCATGCCCTGGTCACCTCTCGATTGGACTACTGTAATGCGCTCTACGTGGGGTTACCCTTGAAAACGACCAGGAAATTACAACTTATACAGAATGCAGCGGCGCGCTTGCTTACCAACAGCTGCCGACGGGACCACATCACGCCAGTGTTATTTGATCTACACTGGCTGCCGGTTGTTTTCCGGGCCCGATTCAAGGTGTTGGTTTTAACCTTTAAAACCCTGTACAGTTTCGGCCCAGCTTACCTGAAAGAGCGCCTCCACCGCCACCAATTATGCCGCCCAACTAGATCAGCCACACAAGGCCTTCTCTCAATCCCGCCAACCAAAACAGCTAGGTTGGTGGGTACTAGGGAGAGAGCCTTTTCTGTGGTGGCCCCCACTCTCTGGAACTCCCTCCCATGTGATCTTCGACATGCCCCTTCCCTAGATGTATTCCGCAAGGCCCTAAAGACGTGGCTATTCCAACAAGCCTTCGAGGTCCTTGGGATGGGTAAATCGTCATGAGTCTGTCATCTATCGTATGTTGTTAATATAATTGCTTTTATATGTATTGATGACTGTCCAGTATTTCTATCTATTGTTATTAATGTGATTGCATCTGATATTATTGTATTTTATCTTTTTTAATGTATGTCGCCTAGAGTGGCTAATTGCCAGATAGGTGACAAACAAATTAAATATTATTATTATTATTATTAAAGCAACACCTCCCTGTCTGCAGGGAGCTTTTTATGGAAAGGGATATTTGGAGATGTGATTTTGCCACACACCATTTTTTTCAATTAACAGAAGGTAAAATTACAATTACCAGGGCGGGGGGGGGTCACAATTTTTTTTGAGCTTACAGAGGGGGTTCCATACTCATAAAAGTTGGGAACCACTGTTGTAGCCCACAAATTGCATCACTATGTCTAATTTGCCCCTGAAATCCTCTTCCTCCTCTATTCCTGATTGCCACAAAGACATCAAGGGTTTTAAAAATATGTACCCAAGAGCCAAGCTTTCACTTCCTATAGCCAGATCAGAGAATAAAGCACCAAAGGCATTAATGCTTTAACTTTACCAAATGAATATTGCTGGTGGTTTTCCTGAATTTGTCTCCCTACAGTCAATTGCAATATGTCAATCAGGGAGGCATTGATATTAAAATGTGTGGGATACTGTTCTAATAATAGCATTCATTATGATAACAATTTAATTGTAGAAAAGAAGTGGTCATTGAAGCTGCGGATACTTTGGGATCAAATCTTACTTTCTTTTATTCCAAATGTGTGCCTATTATAGAAGACAATAGTTTGTTTTTCAAGATGGCATAGTAGAGCCAAGGTTAACTGAAGATATTTTTTCTGTCTGAGGCAGAGGACAAGATGGTGCCTCCCTTAATTTCATGTACAAAACCTGACCAGACCAGCAGCTGAATCCAACACTGTTAATGAGACAGTGTGTTGCATCCAAGGCAGCAGCCTATCTTAGGGGGTGTAGTGTATGTTGTGTGATGTACACTCCTCTGTCCACTCTGCTGCCGAAGGTGGCCACTTCATTCTGCCTAATAGTAGGGCTGGCCGAGTCAGTTTCCCCCCCCCGTCTCACCATATTTTGCAGTTTTTGTAGAATTTCCCCAACATATTTAGCCAGGAATATATTGGTTGTATTGTCCTGGCCCAGTGTTGTACTTTTATTCCCTGCCTTTATTGTTGTTCTAGGTAGTAGCTGATGTGCATAGTGAGAAATTACCAGAATGAAAAATTCTGGGAATGTAAGTAGACAAATAAAATGTATGAGATCCAGTGTAGCACGAGTGGGCATCCACTCATGCAATGAGGATTCTCCCTCCCCTCCCCTGCAGGAAGGAGGAGAGATAATTTGGGGGGTGCACAAGGGGCTGGGGCGGGGGAGAAGAGAAACCAGAGGTCCCATGGAGCAATCAAATTTCCATTGTGAAAGTGGGCAGACATCATTGGATGCTGCCCACTTCTTTTAGCTTATAGATGCTACATGTCACAGTAATGTGATGGCATAATATCTGAAATTTACTTTCCATTTAGCAGAGGAAGAAAGAGAGAGATCACTTTATCTATTTGTTTATAAGGATGGCAAAATTATTTATCCAACATCTTACGAGTTCCGCAAGAACCTGAATCAAACATTGATATAAAAAGGAAAAGTTTATGAAACCTTTTAAAATATTTATGAAACAGTGACAATGAGGTATTAATTGGCAAATAGCTTAATTAAAATGCTTTCTCAAATAATTAGAAGCAAATACTTTCCTATCAGTTATGCATGCCATTTGTCTGGCTCTCTGTTACAGCCTGCCTGTCAGTCAAACTTTGCTTCAGGTAATATTTTGGCTCTGTGGGGAGACTCTTCAAAAATTACATCTGAATTTTAAAATATTTTGATTATCATTTTTTATCTAACAAATTCTCCTTTTCGCTTCATCGTCTCTATGACCTGAGCAAAGCAGCATTCTGAGATTGTAGGGCCTGAAGATGAAATTCTGCATAAAGGCATCACTGAGTTTCCAAAAACACTCTCCAGAGAACAAACTGAATCAATCTAGAATCAACAAACAGAGCAGTTAATTAATGAGAACACCATAAGGGAGCTTTTTTAAACAATGTCGACTCCTGCTGCCTCAGGACCAATAGCAACAGAAGTTATTGCGGGTTTGAAAGAACCCAGTCTTTGGGTTCCCCCAAGGCACCTCTTGCTTACATTAGCTGTTTACTACAACTTTTCCTTTTATTTGCACCCACAGGAAACCATCCTTATTTGCTAAATTGTTTTTTAAGTGATGCTTCTTCATGCCAGTAGCCTGAGGTGTATCAGTGAGGAAGAAACCACAGAGTAAATAATAACAGAAACAAACATTATGGGAACAATATTATAGGAAAAGCTAAAGAAAGCCACAGACCCATCTTCATTCTACAAGTGGTCAAGGTGGTGTCTGGAGCTCTCTGTATGACAAAGGAATGGTAGTAGTCCCCAAAGAGTTGTGAATGTAAAGAGCAGGACACAGGGATAATCTTCCTAGTGAGCTTCTTAAAAAGTATGAGAGCTATTAAAATTAATGCTCAGGAATTATTCATTAAGTATAGCACTAGAGATGAGATGATTGTGTTTTAGTGAGCTTGCCACCCACTGGGGTGTTTTAATGTATCTTAGAGGGCACAAAATAAAAAAGGACAAAATATGAAATTCCCACCCTGATTATACATTATTCATAATTGGATAATGAAAACAACAACAAGGACTAGAGTGGAAATGCAAAAGATAGAAAATGTAATTGCAGTAGATTTCAGTTGTAGCTTCAGACTGTCTGTTAATGGAGAACTTACAGAGTTTACATTCTTTGCAAAAGATGGCCTTTCTTGAATAAGTTTAAAGACAAAGATAGTTTATCATAATATATTTAGCAGGAGATCCTTCACAGGAATACAGTTGCGGCCAAGGGGTAAAATCAGACACAGACACAGCAGTTTGGGCTGAACAAAGGGCCGCTTTATTAAAACTATAACAAACCCCCTTAAAGTGACCTGCAGAGGGGAAACCTAAGTGCGGGAACTGTCTATAAGCAAGCAGGTTGCCATACAGTTCTCGGGCGACCAGCCCCTCCTGGGGCAAAAGGCAAGCCCATCTGCTTACCCCTTACCCTGGCCACACCCTGTAGGTGAGTAAGGGGGGCTTCCCACATCACCCCCCCAGGGCCGTACAACTCTGAGTGGATGAGGTAAGTTTGCCCCAGAAGCAGCTCATATCCTGCCCTCAGGCCATAAAGCCCTGATGGACAGGCCTCTGGAACCACCAATCACCTCCAAAGGTGCATAAGGGAGCCACCTAATTGTCCTTACCTACTTCCCTTTCCGCACCTTCCTGCCACCAAAGGGGGACAAATCTCTATTTAGTCCCCCTTTACCCCACTGCCAAGAAGCACCTCCTGCAGACACCTCTGCAGGTCTCCCAAGAAGATGTCATTCCCTGCATCCGTCAGGTGAACGCCATCGGACCTATAAAACTCAACCCTAGAATGCTGTATGTGGGGATGAGGAATAGCCAACCCACCATGCTCAAGAAGAGCCAACTGAATCTGCCGATTGACCTTCCTTCATGTCCAGTCTATCCCCTTTGGACCCAGCACACCATGCCAATCCCTGCATGGGAGAATGCCTGACCAAAGCAGATACACCAAAAGCCAATGTTGCCTTATAAGCTGCATGTCCACACATGCCTGAACAGTAAGGTCCCTGCCCTTAAGTAAACCAAGGTCATTCCCACCCAGGTGAATGACCATAACATGCAGAACTGCCCGCACTAAACCTTGCTGGAACCATGTGTGTAGGAGCCCATCCCAGCGCATCCCTTGCCGGTCCAGCCACTGCACTGTAGCCCACTGACTGAGGCTCAGCTGTGAACCCATGTGTGAATTTGTGGCCCTACTGCCTATCCAGAAAACCATGATGTGGCCGCAGATTAGGATGCGCATCCATTTCGTCCCCGTCTAGCAACCTGCCAAAACAAATTACAACTTGTTAGGCTTCCGGATGTCCTGCCCCCCCAAAGGGCAAATATAGCTCTTATAAGCCCCAGATGTCCACTGTCCAACAGCCTGCAACCTTGCGCAAGAAAATCTGAGCCCTGCTGCCGTAGAAACAGCTCCAATCTAAAAAGAGTGGGTCCCAGACTCCGATGGATCCTCCCCTAGACCCTGCAAGGCCTGCATACGAAAGACCTCATCATAGGACAGCCAGGACAGGACAGAAAACTCGACATAAGCTCTATATATTATATCCAGCTATTTTACCAGAGGCAACCCCTTCTGTGGCTGCTTCTCCATTACCACCACCACGTAGATCAGGTACGCTGGCAGCCAGTTGGCCCACGTTTGATCAACCTTCCTATGCTTGGACCTCTCAGGCTCCCTCTTGTCATCCTTTTCCCTATCTTTTTTTGGGTGCTCTCGACAGAGTAGGGAAAACAAATCCACATACTCCCCCCACCAAATTTTGTCTTTGGTCACCAAGAGCAGGAGAAAACCAAGGGTGACAGACGTGTCCCTGAAAGGAATGGCACCCACAGCAACTGACTCCAATGGATCCTTCACTGTTTCCTGAACTGTGGCTGCAGCCAGCTGTTCACTGGCTGGTGCTGCAGGTGGATCCGTCCCCATAGGAAATGCAGCCAGCGCAGTCACCTGTCCCCCTCCCATGTATTGCCAGACTTTGTTGCAAGCCACCTGAACTGGAGGCTGGAGACCTCCTGGTATTACCACCATGCCCTGCCCAGTGTTGGATGCGCTACTTGCTTCCACCCTGGAAGGAGTAGAGAATAGCCCCCCTGGTCCTGAGGCCCCTGGTCCTGGGGCCCATGGCCCCCATGGAGATGACGCCCAACCTGACCACCCACTTGCCTGCGCAGGCCTTGCCAACTCACCTGCTCCTACCAGTGACCCTGTCACACCAGCTGCCAGACCCTCCTCCACTGATGATGGTGTCGAGCTGGTCTTGGGTGCATCTGTGATGTTCCTGTATTAGTGTAAATAGGGTAAGTGCTGTTTGTATAGGAGATACATGGTAAGTAGAATGAAAGAGGAAGGGAGAGTGAATGGGCAGTAGAATGCTGGATGATTGGCTGAATGTTTAAAATGGCTGACAGTATAAAAGGAAGAATGACAGGTAAATCTGGGTGGACGGTGGTGGTGAATGTTAGTGGGTTGTTTTGGTGGGTTTTGAGAGGAGATTGTGTGGAGAGTTGGTGGATGTGAGGAGAGGGTGGAGTTCGGATTAATACTAAGACCAGTACCTCAGGAATAGATGTAACCATATGCTTAAGTGCCTTTTAAAGAAATCTTGTTATCTTTGTTATTCAATAAATACTTTTGGTTTACCAAAGGCCTGATCCTTGGCTGGGGTTTCACAGACCAGAAGGGAGGGTAAGGTAAATACCAAGGCTGAAGGATAACAAATGGTGGCAGCGGGGAAGGGAAGAATAACACCACAAGCAGTCTGAGTAAATCAAAGGGATTGGGACAGCTTAAGCATGCAGTCACAGAGGTAACCTAATTGAGGGAGACTCAGGCCGAGTCTCTGGGACTACTGGTTATAGGACGTGACTGGTGGTGCTGCCTAGCAGGGGGATCTGTTGAGATCTGTGCTAGAGCGGGGAGAGAAACCATAAAAAAGGACAGTCTGGACTGGTGGAGTCCCTGGTGGTGCCTAGAGACAGGCAGTAACCACGAGCAGGTAGGAACCTGACAGGGAGAGCCAGGGAAGGGCGTCACACGTGGTGGCAGTAGCGGTGGGATACGAACCAAAGAGAGTCCCAAAGACACGTGGTGACAAAGGAACTACGTCACAGGTGTTGGCTGTAGCGGTGGTATGAATACTAGAGAATCCCTAACAGTGGTGTGGCAAACAGAAATAACAAAACAAGATTACTTGTGAGAGTGACTGGCAAAGAGTGTGTGGCAAAGAGTGAGTGAACTCAAACACCATGGCTGAATATATAAAAATGAAAAGAGAGGAGCTGGTGGAGAAGTGCATAACATTCAATTTACCTCACGAGGGTAAAGGGGTAGATGAATTGAGGGTAGCACTTATAGGATTTGCAACTGCCCAGCAAAAACAACCTGTCAGGGAAGAGACCCCAGAAGGATACTTAAGCAATCCCGCTTATACAGAGTACTTGAGACAGAAGTTAAGATGGGAGGCTGAGGAAAAAGATAAACAGAGGGAGTTGGAAACTGAGAGATTGAGGATGGAAGCTGATGGGAAAGATAAACAGCGAGAGTTAGAAGCTGAGAAGTTGAAGATGGAAACTGAGAGATTGAGGATGGAAACTGAGAGAATGAGAGTGGATGCCGAGATACAAGGGGAAAGATTAAAATTGGATAGAGAGAAATTTCGCTCTGAGGAGACAAGGAAAGACAGAGATGGAGCAAAAATAAAAATTACTCCAAAGGACTTTGCTGTGTATGAGCCTGGTCAAGATCCTCAAATTTATCTCACTACCTTTGAAAAGGCAGCTAAGTTGTGGGGGCTACCTGAAGATAAATACATGCAGTATTTATCAAACCTGATCAAAGGGGAATTGGCTGAGGTATACCAATATTTCCCCTCAGACAGGCCCGTCACCTATGCTGAGTTTAAAGAAGCAGTATACAAAAGATTCAGACTGGGACCTGACTACTTTAGAAAATTATTCCGAAACTGTCAGATCCAAGCAGGGAGGTCTTTTGTTGAACTGGGAGCAAAGTTGATGGATATATTTGGAAAGTGGATGAGTAGTGCAAAAGCTCAGTCAGTGGAAGAGGTGAAAAGCCTCATGATACTGGATCAATTATTCAATCAGTTACCACCAGAAATAAGGCTTCTGGTCAAAGACCGTTCCCCTACATCGGTGCAGGAGGCCACAGTGATGTCGGATCACTTTGCCTCCAACAGAACTGGCTGGGTGGGGAAAACATCAAGAGAGTTTAAACCCAGACCATATAATGGTGGCAGAAAGGATGTGGTGCCACAGCGAGTGAGTCCTCCAGTAAAATCTGAAGGGCACAGGACACCCCAGAGTGGATCTGTGTACCCTAAAACAGAGGAGAAATTATGCTACACATGTGGTAGACCGGGGCACCTACGTTTTCAATGTGAGGTTGCCAACCCCATTAGTAATCCTACTCAGGCAAGGGCAGTAAAAATAGAACCAAAAGATTTAACCACAAAAAAGGTTCAGTTCTGCCAGATAAACTGGACAGAAGTAACAGACCTTGATTCAAGTCTGAGAGAGGAAGTGAGTGTACAAGGGGCAAATTATTGGGCATTGCTTGACACTGGTGCCGCTCAGACGTTACTGAGGCCAGATTTAATAAAATCTGAAGAAATATTACCTCAGGAAACTGTGAATATCCAAGGAGTGAGGGGTCAACCAGAAAGCTTGCCTGTGGCCCTAGTGAAAATGGCGTGGAGAGGCCGAGAGGGCAGATATAAAGTAGGCATTAATGCCCAACAACAAGAACCAGTGATACTGGGAAGAGATGTTATGGGGGCACAAGGGAAAATATATGTGGTGACCAGACAGCAACTTGGCAGAGAAACAGAAGACATGTTAAGGGGGGCTGAAACAAACAGGGTGGAATCTGTTTGCGAGCCTCAGGTCCCCATAGCAACCCTTGGCAGGCCTGCTGAAGGAGACAAACTGTATCAAGTGGTCTCTGGGGAAGAGACAGAGCATTTCAGAGAAGAACTGAATAAGGATACCAGTTTGAATCAAATAAAGGAGCAAGCCCTGACCCAACAGATTCCTTTCACTGACAAACTGAGGAATCAAGTTGTGTGTGAAAATGGGATTTTATATAGACTGTGGATGCCTGCTGAGAGAAAGGATGAATGTGAACCAGTGAAGCAATTGATAGTACCTAGCAAATACAGAACCAGATTGCTAGAGGTAGCCCACGATGTCCCATGTGCAGGACATCTGGGAATAAAAAAGACCAAGAGGAGATTGGCTGCACACTATTATTGGCCAAACATCTCCAAAGATGTAAAACAACATTGTCTATCTTGTGGTATATGCCAAAAGGTGGGAAAAAGTGGAGTAAAGACTAAGGCACCCTTAAAGCCCCTTCCTATAATTGGACAACCCTTTTATAGAGTGGGAATAGATTTGGTGGGCCCTTTTTCCAAACCCACAAGGCATGGCAAGAAATATCTAGTGGTGGTGGTGGATTTTGCCACCAGGTACCCAGACGCAGAAGCACTAAGATCTGTAGAAGCCCCTGTAGTGGCAGAGGCTTTATTAAAAATCTTTATGAGGCTGGGTTTCCCTCATGAAGTGCTGACGGATCAAGGCAGTGTATTCATGGGAGAAGTGATGCAATGTATGTGGAAATGTTGTGGTCTAAAACATCTAAAGACCACTACTTACCATCCCGCCAC
Organism: Rhineura floridana; assembly: GCF_030035675.1. Classification (NCBI taxonomy): domain Eukaryota; kingdom Metazoa; phylum Chordata; class Lepidosauria; order Squamata; family Rhineuridae; genus Rhineura; species Rhineura floridana. The sequence continues at coordinate 265,815,433 of NC_084480.1, read as the reverse complement.
TAATGGGTTAACAGAGAGATTCAATGGCGTTTTGAAGGGCATGATCAGAAGCTATGTTCAAGATCACCCACAAGACTGGGATGAACGTTTGGGATGCTTCTTATTTGCATACAGAGAAGTCCCTCAGGAGTCAACAGGCTTCTCACCCTTTGAACTGATGTTCACTAGAAAAGTGAGGGGACCTTTGGAACTGTTAAAAAATTCATGGGAAGGAACCCTGGGAGAGTACAAAACATCTGTAGTAGATTTTGTATTGGAATTCCGCAATAAATTAACATCAATGATGGAGGTGGTGAAAAAGAATTTGAGTCAAGCACAGCAGAAGCAAAGTTACTGGTATGACAGAACAGCCAGGGAACGTGTGTATGATGTGGGAGATATGGTTACGGCGTTCATACCCAGGAAACATGACAAATTACAGGCTAACTGGGAAGGACCATATACCATCAGAGAAAGGCTTGACACAGTGACGTATGTAATCACCACAGACCAATTAAACAAAAGCAAAGTGGTTCATGTAAATATGTTAAAGCCTTACCATACCAGAGATGCACAGGTATTGCAAGTTACCTTATTCCCTGAGGGAAGTGGGCCTGAACTTCCGGATTTGGTACAGGAAAGCAAAGACAAAGGAGGGGTAGATCAAGTGGAATGGTCAGAGGAGGTGAAGGAGGAAGTAAAAGAAGAGATTCTGAGAGTTTTGAAAAACTATGGGAATCTCTTTAGTAATAAACCTGGCCGAACCAGTATAGCCAAACATTCCATTAATACTGGAGATCATGCCCCAATCAGATCTATGCCGTACCGTGTGAATGGGAAAGTTTTGAGTGAGATCAAAAAGGAGGTGGAAGATATGCTGGAACTAGGAGTGATCAGGGAATCTATCAGTCCCTGGGCCTCAAGTATTGTCCTGGTTCCGAAAAAAGATGGAACGACAAGATTTTGCATTGATTATCGGCTAATCAATAAAATTACTGTCCCAGATGTGTATCCTATGCCTAGGGTGGACGCAATGTTAGAGTTGTTGGGGGTAGCAACCATTATCTCTACGTTAGACCTCTGTAAAGGATTTTGGCAAATGGAACTAGACGAGCAATCCAGAGTCAAAACTGCCTTCAGTACACCAGATGGGTTATATGAATTTGTGACCTTACCCATGGGACTAAGGAACTCACCAAGTTCATTTCAGAGGCTAATCAATACTGTGTTGCGAGGCATGGCAGATTTTGCAGTGGCCTATATCGATGACGTGGCCATTTTTAGCAAATCGGTGCCTGAGCATGTCCAACACCTGACAACAGTATTAGAGGCCTTAAGAAAAGTCAATCCGGCTTTCGGCCGGGGTTTGGTACAGAAATAGCCTTGGTCGCCCTGTATGATGACCTCTGTCGGGAGAAAGACAGAGGGAGTGTAACTCTGTTGGTTCTCCTTGATCTCTCGGCGGCTTTTGATACCATTGACCATGGTATCCTTCTGGGGCGACTCGCAGATTTAGGAGTTGGAGGCACTGCTTGGTGGTGGCTGTGCTCCTATCTTGGGAATCGTCTCCAGAAGGTGATGCTTGCGGATTACTACTCGAGTCCCTGGGTGCTCCAGTATGGGGTCCCGCAGGGCTCAGTTCTGTCCCCCATGCTTTTTAATATCTATATGAAGCCGCTGGGTGAGATCATCAGGAGTTATGGAGTGCGTTTCCAGCAATATGCTGACGATACGCAGCTCTATTTCTCCTTTTCATCTTCTTCAGGTGAGGCTGTTGTTGTACTGAACCGCTGCCTGGCCGCGATAATGGACTGGATGAGAGCGAACAAACTAAAACTCAGTCCTGACAAGACTGAGATGCTGTTGGTTGGGGGCCCCTCTGCTCAGATGGTTGATGTCAGACCTGCCCTAGATGGGGTTACACTCCCCCTAAAGGAACAGGTCCGTAGTTTGGGGATCTTATTAGATCCGCTTCTGTCACTTGAGGCTCAGGTAGCCTCGGTGGCACGAAATGCGTTCTACCAGCTTCGGCTGGTAGCCCAACTACGACCCTATCTGGACAGGGAGAACCTAGCCTCAGTTATTCACGCTCTGGTAACCTCTAGATTGAATTACTGTAATGCACTCTACGTAGGGTTACCTTTGAAAACGATTCGGAAACTTCAGCTAGTGCAGAATGCTGCAGCCAGAGTTCTTACTGGGATGAAGAAATTCGACCACATAACACCTATTCTGGCCCAACTACACTGGCTTCCAATATGTTTCTGGACCAGATTCAAAGTGTTGGTTCTTACCTATAAAGCCCTTAACGGCACTGGACCGCAATATCTGATGGAATGCCTCTCTCGCTATGTTCCTACCCGTTCACTCCGCTCGACGTCTAAGGCCCTTCTCCGGGTCCCAACCCATACAGAGGCCCGGAGAACAGTAACAAGATCTAGGGCCTTTTCGGTGGTGGCCCCCAAATTATGGAATGCCCTCCCAGATGAGATACGCCTGGCGCCTTCCCTGTCATCTTTCCGGCGCTAGGTAAAAACCCACCTCTTCACCCAGGCATTTTAATGTATTTTATGCTTTTTAATCTTATTTATTTTATTTTATTTCTAGTTTTCTTTTACTTTGTTTATATAATGTTTTATATTGTCTGCGCAATACACACTTGCTGTATTTTAAATATTGTGGTTTTATCATGTTGTACACCGCCCTGGGAGCTGCTAGCTATAGGGCGGTTTAGAAATGCAACTAACTAACTAACTAACTAAATAAATAAATATTTAGGACATAAGGTGGGGAGTGGGAAAATCACCCCCTTATGGAGCAAGGTGGAGGCAATACAAGCGTGGCCTATCCCCTTAATCAAAAAACAAGTAAGGGCATTTCTAGGTGTGGCTGGTTTTTATAGGAAGTTTGTGAGAAATTTTGGGGAAATAGCAGCCCCCTTGCATGAATTGATAAAGAAAAAGTGTTCTGAGCGGGTGGTATGGACGGATGAATGTCAGAAGGCTTTTGATCTGCTGAAGCAAGCCTTGTGCCAAGGACCCATATTAATAGCACCAGACTATGAGCAACCATTCATCGTGGCTACAGATGCATCAGACCTCGCACTGGGAGTCGTCTTGCTGCAGGAGAGAGAAGGCACCAGACATCCAGTGGCGTATCTGAGTCGCAAGCTGACGCCGAGGGAGAAAAACTATTCGTCGGTCCAAAAGGAGTGCCTAGCGGTCGTGTGGGGACTGAACAAGTTGCGCCCATATGTGTGGGGACGAAGATTCATGGTAACAACGGATCATCGGGCCTTGTTATGGTTGCAGACTATGAAAAACCATAACACTATGCTGCAGAGGTGGTCCTGGGCCCTACAGGACTATCAAGTGGACTTCCAGTTCATAAAAGGCAAGGACAATGTATTGGCCGATGGACTGTCAAGGCAGGTGGCTGGGACTGCAGTGACGTGACCGGATGGAGGAACAAAGAAAGACATTTTCCCCAGAGAGACTTGTTTATATTGTTAACACGACGTATAAATCCTGGAACAGGAATAATACTCTGCCGTTGTTTTAAGGGGGGGGGAATGTGATGTTCCTGTATTAGTGTAAATAGGGTAAGTGCTGTTTGTATAGGAGATACATGGTAAGTAGAATGAAAGAGGAAGGGGGAGTGAATGGGCAGTAGAATGCTGGATGATTGGCTGAATGTTTAAAATGGCTGACAGTATAAAAGGAAGAACGACAGGTAAATCTGGGTGGATGGTGGTGGTGAATGTTAGTGGGTTGTTTTGGTGGGTTTTGAGAGGAGATTGTGTGGAGAGTTGGTGGATGTGAGGAGAGGGTGGAGTTCGGATTAATACTAAGACCAGTACCTCAGGAATAGATGTAACTGTTGATGTTTGGTAGTTTCTTGCGTGAAACAAACACGTTACGTTGGATGTAAAATGGTAAAGAATCATCACAGAGGCTTGAGAAAGTTTAAGAGTCTTTACTTAGACATTATGGCCCAAAGGCTTAAAGGTGATTACATGATTACAAATAAAATCCATTTCTCCCCCCTCAAGGAGAAGCTCTCAGTTCAGAGACAAGACACAGAAGAAGGAAGAACTAACAGCAGGCTAGTTACAACTTTCCCAGCTGTTATCTCCCGTTAGCATGACAACTACTGTCTGGCCTTGGAAGTCTGCTGTCAGGCCAGCACAGCAGATAAGACTGCTTCTCAGACACTCTTTGTAACTTTCCAGACCTGATGGAAAAAACACTCAGTGACAGTACAGTACAATGGTCAACAATTCCCCCTTTTTTCCCATCATGTCTGTAATTCATTACAACAATAATTCAGTAATACATTTCTACAATACATCTGGCAATACATTTCAGTACATTTCAGAACATCTCTGTACATTTAGCTAAAACTTTATTCAATCAAACTTTGGTTGAACACAAGTCAAATACAATGTTTCGGGATCCATTGCAACCTCTTTATGCATTCCTGGACTGGTTATTAATCCCACAGTAAATCTTTCAGGCGGTTTGCCAATGTTTGATCTTTGAGAACGTCTCAAAGGCACTAGAGCCTCTGCTCTCTCAGCACCCCCATTTGAGCTGGTACTTGGCACAGCTTGCTCTGGAAATTCCATTTCTTCAGCCTTGCGTTTCTTATTTCTGCGTTTCCCACAAATAAGATCATTTAATGCATCCCTAAGAGGAATTTGTG